>NC_048573.1:52455508-53190508 GCF_013265735.2 Oncorhynchus mykiss | reverse complement strand
TGTGATCGAGGCAGACTCGGGGGTGTGGAACTCTAAGTCGCTGGTCTACCTGGGTCTGTGGTACTTCTTCAGCTTCTGCACACTGTTCCTCAACAAGTACATCCTGTCTCTGCTGGAGGGGGAGCCCAGCATGCTGGGTAAGGAACATGTGCACACACAGACACACACTCAATTTCAGATGTTCAATACTCCAATCAATAGATGGTTTGACTCATCAATTGGTTGATTTTATTCAGGGTACTAAGGGCCTCAGGGGTAGAGGGCTCAAATTGTACATGTTGTTGTCCAATGGTTTATTGGTTTGAATTTATTTGTAGGCGCTGTTCAAATGGTCTCCACCACCATCATAGGCTTTCTGAAGATGTATGTGCCTTGCTGCCTATACCAGCACAAGTCCAGGACTGAGTACCCCCCCAACTTCCTCATGATCATGCTGTTTGTGGGGCTCATGAGGTGGGTCTCGCTGTTATCACTCTACTTTCAGCTGCATAGTTGAAGTTATTTGGCTGGTTTGTTTCCTTTTGTTAAGTTGGATGACTAATACTTACATGACTAGTCTTTATTTCCATCATGGCTAATGTTAATTTATCAATGTTTATGTTGTCAATCAATCATGAAAATCAAAACAGAATGACTGTAACAAACTTTTGTTTGACATACATTCTAAAGTACTGAGTCTCAGCATCACTCTGTTACCATGTTACCAGCAGTTGTCACAAAGTAATATACAGATACCCAGCCTAAAACAGCAAGCAATGCAAATGCAAAAGCACAGTGGCTAGGAAAATCTCCCTAGAAAGGCAGGAATCTAGAAAGAAACCTAGAGAGGAACCAGGCTCCGAAGGGTGGCCAGATCTCTTCTGGCTGTGCCAGGTGGAGATTATAAGAGTACATGGCCATTTAAAGCCAGATCAATCCTCAAGAAGTTCAAATATTCATAGATGACTAGCAGGCTCAAATAATAACCACAGTGGTTAAAGTGACAATCGTTCAACACCTCAGGAGTAAATGTCAGTTTTTCATAGTCAAGCAACTCCGAGGTCGAGACAGCAGGTCTGGGAGAGAGATGGTCGAAACAGCAGGTCCGGGACAAGGTAGCACCTAGACCACCAGGCAGGGTTCCATAGCTGCATGAGGAACTGAAAAAAAAATATGTATATACAGTCGTGGCCAAAAGTTTTGAGAATGACACAAATATTAATTTTCACAAAGTCTGCTGCCTCAGTTTGTATGATGGCAATTTGCATTAACTCCAGAATGTAATGAAAAGTGATCAGATGAATTGCAATTCATTGCAAAGTCCCTCTTTGCCATGCAAATGAACTGAATCCCCAAAAACATTCCCACTGCATTTCAGCCCTGCCACAAAAGGACCAGCTGACATGTCAGTGATTCTCTCGTTAATACAGGTGTGAGTGTTGACGAGGACAAGGCTGGAGATCACTCTGTCATGCTGATTGAGTTCGAATAACAGACTGGAAGCTTCAAAAGGATGGTGGTGCTTGGAATCATTGTTCTTCCTCTGTCAACCATGGTTACCTGCAAGGAAACATGTGCCGTCATCATTGCTTTGCACAAAAAGGGCTTCACAGGCTAGGATATTGCTGCCAGTAAGATTGCACCTAAATCAACTATTTATCGGATCATCAAGAACTTCAAGGAGAGGGGTTCAATTGTTGTGAAGAAGGCTTCAGGGCGCCCAAGAAAGTTCAGCAAGCACCAGGACCGTCTCCTAAAGTTGATTCAGCTGCGGGATCGGGGCACCACCAGTACAGAGCTTGCTCAGGAATGGCAGCAGGCAGGTGTGAGTGCATCTGCACGCACAGTGAGGCGAAGACTTTTAGAGGATGGCCTGTTGTCAAGAAGGGCAGCAAAGAAGCCACTTTTCTCTAGGAAAAACATCAGGGACAGACTGATATTATGCAAGAGGTACAGGGATTGGACTGCTGAGGACTGGTGTAAAGTTATTTTCTCTGATGAATCCCCTTTCCAATTGTTTGGGGCATCTGGAAAAAAGCTTGTCCGGAGAAGACAAGGTGAGCGCTACCATCAGTCCTGTGTCATGCCAACAGTAAAGCATCCTGAGACCATTCATGTGCATCTCAGCCAAGGGAGTTGGCTCACTCACTATTTTGCCTAAGAACACAGCCATGAATTAAAAATGGTACCAACACATCCTCCGAGAGCAACTTCTCCCAACCATCCAGGAACAGTTTGGTAACGAACAATGCCTTTTCCAGCATGATGGAGCACCTTGCCATAAGGCAAAAGTGATAACTAAGTGGCTCGGGGAACAAAACATGGATATTTTGGGTCCATGGCCAGGAAACTCCCCAGACCTTAATCCCATTGAGAACTTGTGGTCAATCCTCAAGAGGCGGGTGGACAAACAAAAACCCACAAATTCTGACAAACTCCAAGCATTGATTATGTAAGAATGGGCTGCCATCAGTCAGGATGTGGCCCAGAAGTTAATTGACAGCATGCCAGGGCGGAATGCAGAGGTCTTGCAAAAGAAGGATCAACACTGCAAATATTGACTCTTTGCATCAACTTCATGTAATTGTCAATAAAAGCCTTTGACACTTATGAAATGCTTGTAAATATAGTTCAGTATTCCTTAGTAACATCTGACAAAAATATCTAAAGACAAGCTTGGCAGTGACGAAAAACAGCCCAAGACCAAGTTACAAAATGTGGAAAATGTAATTCGGTCTGAATACTTTCCGAATGCACTGTATATAATGTCTGGCACTGTTTAACTGGAATTATCAAACGGCAAGAGTCAGACAATTGTAAACGGCTCGTATAGGCACAGTTTAGCTGAGACTCATCTCTTTATAGGTAGACTGGCAGTCTTTTCCTGAAGTTATTATTTTCATGCATCAGTTCGGCTTGCCGAACCAAACAAGTGTGCTGCATGCTCCCTTAAAATACCTTTGTTTGGAAAAACAAGGGGGAAAAAGGCAATAGTAGTTTGTCCATTTTGAGTGCCGTAGCCAGTATAGACTTCCTCAAAATAGTCAGAGTTTATCTAAGATGACTCAAGAAATCTGTCATCAATTTTAATATTTGGTGCAGTATTTTTCAATTAAAAAAATGTCCATCAAAACAACTCATCTCTCAGTGAATGACAACAAAGACTCTATTGAAGAATCCCTACTTTTGGCCACTCACAGACGAATGGGCGTAGACTTTGGCTCCGAACTTCGGCTTGCCTCCATAAAAATATTGTGTTCTTGAACAACCTATTCAAAAACAAAAATCGCAATCCAAATGAACAAAAACATTGTCATAATATATGCACAAACGCTACCGAACTGTTTCGGCTAGGAAGCATGCTGACTCCTTTACAGTATGCCCGTCTTAACTGAAATGGTGCTCACATACTATAACTTTCATTAGCTGACTGTTAGCTCGGCATGCTAGCTAGTTACACTGACAGCTGTCTGTTTAGTGCCCTATTTGTTATTTCTCTGCTACCAGCATCAGTCTTTGATGTGGAACCTAAACGAGAATTTCCGCTCTAGGACAGGAATTACTCAAAATAGGTGCTTCAACTTCCTCTGATGTGGGCCTTTTTTAAATGGCCTCTAAACGCTTACATTTTAGGTTAGTGCGATGCTGCAACTCAATCTCAGCTCATCTATCATTACAGGTAAACAGTTTGACAATCTGGAAAAGAGATAGTCTGTGTAGCATAGGTTTGGAGTGGTTGTGGTGTGGGATTGTCTTCTGGTCTGAATGCTACTAACCTATCCTGTTCTGCAGGTTCACTAGTGTGGTACTGGGACTGGTGAGCCTGAAGAATGTGGCGGTCTCCTTTGCTGAGACGGTGAAGAGCTCCGCGCCCATCTTCACTGTCATCATGTCGAGGCTGATCCTAGGGGAATACACAGGTGAAGCACATGCACACTGTATTCCCCCCATTTTAGGGCACCAAAAGTATTGGGACAAATTCACTTATGCTTAGTAAAAAGTAAGTATTTGGTCCCATATTCATAGCAGGCAATGACTACATCAAGCTTGTAACTCTACAAATTTGTTGGATGCATTTGCTGTGTCTTTCAATTGTGTTTCAGATTATTTTGTGCCCAATATAAATTAATGGTAAATATTGTATTGTGTCATTTTGGAGTAACTTTTATTGTAAATAAGAATAGAATATGTTTCTAAACACTTCTACATTAATGTGGATGTTACCATGATGACGCATAATCCTGAATGAATCGTAAATAATCAGTGAGAAAGGTAGACGCACAAACATCATACAGCCAAGACATGCTAACCTCTCACCATTACAATAACAGGGAAGGTTAGCATTTTTGGGGGGTAAGATATTTGTGCATCTCACTTTCTCATTTATTCACGATTCATTCAGGATTATCCGTAATCATGATAGCATCCACATTAATGTAGAAGTGTTTAGATACTTTTATTGTAAATAAGAATAGAATGTGACTCCAAAATGACACAAAACAATATATACCATTCATTTCTATTGGGCACAAAATAATCTGTTTAAGTGAATTTGTCCCAATATCTTTGGTCCCCTAAAATTTACAAAAAGTGCTGTGATTTCTAAACGGTTCACCTGATCTGGATGAAAATACCATCAAATTAAATCAGACAGTCTGCACTTTAACCTTCATAGCCATCGTATCATTTCAAATCCAAGGTGCTGGAGTACAGATCCAAAATAACAAAAAATGTGTCACTCTACCAATACTTTAGGGCTAGGTCTTGTGCAGATAGCTGATGTGTGTGTGTCCGTGTGTGTCCGTGTGTGTCCGTGTGTGTCCGTGTGTGTCCGTGTGCACTCACGCACACTACTGTAGGGATGTGGGTGAACCTGTCCCTTTTTCCTGTCATGGCTGGCCTGGCCCTCTGCACTGCAACAGAGACCAGTTTTAATATGCTGGGCTTCTCTGCAGCCCTCTCCACCAACATCATGGACTGGTACTCACACACAGTGACACAATAGTACCCGTATTTATGACATTTCTCACATTTCAACGCCTTGTCTTTTCAGGGCAATGTAACAGCACCACACATTCTCATGGTTCTCTTCATATTCCCTCTCAGTTTACAGAATGTTTTTTCAAAGAAGCTACTAAGTGGAGACACATACAAATTCAGGTAAGTTGTTTTTAGTACTTCCTAGTTTGTAATATACAAAACTAATGAATGTATTAGGCCCAGTTTTATATCCTGTACTGGCTAATAATTCATGTTGTATCCTAGGAATACAAAAAAAAACAAAAAAAACACAGTGTATTGTTAACAGATGTGTAAAGAAATTGAGGAGTTGAGGAATTTAATGTTGAACTGTTGACGGTAGATTAGATTAGTATGAAGTGTTTACCGGTGTCTGTACTGAATAGAATACTTGTTCCTGTGTCCTGTTTAGCCCTCCAGAACTGCAGTTCTACACCAGTGCAGCTGCAGTCATTATGCTAATACCTGCCTGGGTCTTCCTCATGGTCAGTCATGTATATTACTGTACTGTTGAATATATTACCATTTGGTATTTCACATTTATGATTGACAGTTAATGAGTGCTCTGAACATTCTGGTTTAACAGAGTAATGCATTTGTTACAGTAACTGAAAATGAATGTCTATATTTCTTAGTATATAATAATAGCAAAATAACTAATATGCTGTTAATAGTGCATAAATGTCATTCCTTCTATATTAGAAACGTATGTGTCCAGCAGGCTGGCGTCATTGTAATTGGAGTGCACCCTGCACACAGTGCTCTGGTGTAATGAAAGGAGGCCACTATTGTTGACAAGCAGTTCCCAGACTGTGGCCTAATAATTGAGCTTCATGACCTGGAGTATATCGTGTAGCCTAATGTGTACCGGTTTCCATTTGTTTTGAATGCAGTACTGTGTTGTTCAGCTAAAGCTACTGATGGCAGATACAAATGATATAAAATACTATTACCATCATAATGACTATAGCCTAATACCTGTTTGTTGTAAAACAGTTGCTTTAAAAACAATGAAAATTCTGTTTAAGTTTTAAGTTGGTTAACAATGAAAATACCAAGTTAGCAACTTGACCTGGTATTTGGTTTGGGACTGTTTCAGTTTGGTGTTCTCCCGTGCTCCTTTGTGCCTCCAGGACCTTCCAGTGATTGGGAAGAGTGAGCGTTCGTTCAGCTGGAGTCAAGACATCGTTCTGCTGCTGCTGTTTGATGGGGTCCTGTTCCACCTGCAGAGTGTCACCGCCTACGCCCTCATGGGACGCATCTCTCCCGTCACCTTTAGGTAGGATTCACACAGGCAGGGGGGCATTTCAATTCAGCTAGCCATCATTCCCATCTGTTTATTTATTTTTACCTCTGTGTAACTATTTTTTACCTCTTGAAACTATTGAGAAGCCCTCCAGTCACATTCAGGTTGAAAATACTATTATCCTTGACAGTCATCGCATTTAGACAGGCAGTCTGTCAAACAGACAGACAGTAGTCACATTCAAAAAAAAATATTGCAACCTGCAGCAGTATCTAACACCCTCCCCTTTCCTCCACAGTGTTGCCAGCACAGTGAAGCACGCCATGTCTATCTGGCTGAGTATCATTGTGTTCAGTAACCACATCACGGTGCTCAGCGCCGCCGGCACGGCCCTGGTTTTTGTTGGTGTGCTGCTGTACAACAAGGCCAAGCAGTTTCAGAGAGACACTTTACAGGCCCTGGCCCAGGCTCAGGACCAACACAACAAACCACTTCTGCAGGACCACGAGCTCAAAGCATCGGACCGATACACTCCCCAGGAGACCAAAGGGGGAGAGACCAAAGAGGTCTGTTCTTTTTAACTTTGATAATGTAGAACCTGATATGCAGACTTGCACCAGCATTACAACAAATCGGAGAAGTCAACGGTCATCATAACACAGTGAAAGGATCTGTCACTGGGGTTTCTCTCAGTGGGAATTGTCCATTCGAGAGGCTGGTTTCATTCGGCCTCAACTTGATTCACTCTGATGATACCTTTGTGAACTTGCCTTAGTGTGCGGTCTGAACGCGGACCAGTGTTTGACTCGGTTCGGTGTGTTTGAACTTCACTTTTACACTGTCAATTCCTTTTGTTGTTCCATTCCCTCACCTGAAATGTTTCATTATTTCATATGGTTTTGAAACACGAGCAAACTCAGGATTTCTCTCAATGTTCATTGGGTGGAAGCGGTTCAATGCAAGTCTATTTTTTCTGCGTACTTGCCTTTAATGATCATTTTTGTAATGTTTTATTGAGTTTTACATTTTTCGGTTATGGACACACGTTGTTGTTGACTAAACAGCTTTATTCTCCTGATCATTGGCGAAGGTCCATCAACATGTAGAACAGTCAAGACATTCATCATTCATTCTAATAGGGCTTTAGCTCAGCTGTATACCAATTGGTCACAAGTGTAAAGCAAATATTTGCCTTGAGTGCAGTCTGCAGAGGTCGTATCCTTATCTGCAGTTCTTACAAATTCACCTAGCAACCATTTTTTATTTTGCAAAGCTTTCTTTAGGTTACTATTGTGTTGGTTCTTCATTTTCTTGTTGTTCTTGAACAGAACCTGAAAGTTTCGTCATAGCTAGGTGTTGAGAGATTGATTTGGGCTTATGTGGCATTGTGTAGCTTTCCACACCCCTGTCTTACTTTCTGTGCCACACTGAACCTTGTTATTTGCTAAGAGTCAGTTGAATAAGGGAGACTTGATGTACTTTATTTCAAGTGCTAAGCATACTGTTAATGAAACTGTTATTTGTCTTGAGTACATTCCTTTGTTATTTTTGCATTCTTGTTCAACAATGAATGTATTTTTAGTAGTTCTGGTTATGAAACACCCCAAGGTCTCTCAACCAACCTCTTCAGGATCTGCCCCTAAAGCAAGGATATGCATATTCTTGATACCATTTGAAAATAAACACTTTGAAGTTTGTGGAAATGTAAAAGGAATGCAGGAGAATATAACACATTAGATCTGGTAAAAGGTAATAAAAAGAAAAAGGAAAAAATCATTTTTTTTTGTACCATCTTTGAAATGCAAGAGAAAGGCCATAATGTATTATTCCAGCCCAGGTGCACTTTTGATTTTGGCCACTAGATGGCAGCAGTGCATGTGCAAAGATTTAGACTCATCCACAGAATCATTGCATTTCTGTTCAAACTGTTATATCAAGACTGCCCAAATGTGCCTAATTTGTTTGTTAATAACTTTTCAAGTTCAAAACTGTGCACTCTCCTCAAACAATAGCATGGTATTATTTCACTGTAATAGTTATTGTAAATTGGACAGTGCAGTTAGATTAACAAGAATTTAAGCTTTCTGCCAATATCAGATATGTCTACGTCCTGGGAATTTTTCTTGTTACTTACAACCTCATGCTAACCGCATTAGCCTACGTTAGCTCAACTGTCCCGTGGATGGGACACCGATCATATCCTCTCATCCATATTACCATTTTGGTGATGTAATCTAATATTTGCATTAAACAAGCTAAGTTATATAGATTCTGTTGTGGAATCTCCAAAGACTGATTTATTCAATGCTGCCTGACGAGAGAGAGAATAAGCGAGAAGACCATGGGTGTACAACTCTTGTCCTCTTGGCCTGTATTCTATGCTGGTTTTTCATCCTTGCCTTTTAACTTGGAACTGAATTATATCTGCATAACCAGTTGTGTGACTTCCTTAGCCAATCAATGACACTTTGAGCAATTAAGCACCAGGGAGAAACAAAAACCAGAAGGACTTTGACCCCAAGGATGGCCATCACTAGTTGCCACCGCCACAAAGTCATGAACCCTGCCTATTTCTACAATTTATCTACTTTAAAATTAGATTTTGAACCCTAACCTTATGCCTAAACTGAACCTTAAACTAAGACCAAAAAACATATTTGTTTTCATAAATTCTTATGATACAGCCAATTTTGACTTTGTGGCTGTGCTATCTAGTGGAAACCCTGAAGGCATGAAGCAGTCCATGGCTGGAATTCAATCATTGCAGATCGGCAATTTTTTTCTACACTGGCCTCTCAGAAGTGTGTTTGATTTGACAACAGTATATCCCGGATGAAGGGAATTGCCACTTTAATTAAAAACTGTCAGTCCTATGGATTGAAAGAGCTAGCTACAACGATTGAAATGATTCAACAACTCTATTGAGCTTTGGCTTAGTAAAACTGGAGGTAATTTTTGTCCTTTTTCTATAGGAAACGTGTGATCAGTAGGGTAGACTAAAGTGAAACTATTCAAAACTGACTACATTTTGTAAGGGGAAGCTGACATAAAATGGAAACGTCTGTTTGCTTCAGTGAATAGTACTGGCATTGACTTGGTTTTGTCATGGTGTGGTACTCTGTAGTGCTTTTCTCAGACTAACAACAAGTTCAACAAAGGAAAGTCATAATTTGCCAACACTGGCACTGTTGGCACTTCCCGATATGGGCATGTCTCAACTTTTGACAAATTGGAATGTTTAAAAAATATATATATTTTTTTAAAGCTTATCTAAGCAGGAAGTCACCATGCTGTGTATGACAATGTCATATTGCTGAGTCTGCGTTTAAACAACACAATATTTGTGAAAGTTCTCACATGCCGTTGGTTGACAATGTTCGTACATTACTAATGTAGACACTAATTTGTGTGCATTTGACTATTTCAATCAATCAATGTTTATAGTTGTAAATTATTTCTGACTTTCAGACTGGCTTTGTTCAATCTTCTAATTATTTTACAAGTACCACTTTTTTTGCACGTTTCTCTATATTCATGATCTTACCAGACTGTGCTTTTCAGTCATGGTACAGTGTTGATAAGACTACTGTGATTAAGGTATTTATTGTCAACTTCAAAATGTTTAACCAATGTGGTATATCAAAGACTACATCAGGTCTAGTGCTTTGTAAAATTCTCATCAAGAGACGCTTACCTCCTATTCTCTGAGAATTTGCTCAGAATCTGTTTTTTGGGTTGTATTATTTTGGGAGGCATTTATCTTTAAAAATAGATATATAATAAACCTGTGGACCTTTTATTTGATGTTGATGTATTCCCCTCAATTATTTTGTTGGTTGCCATATGAACTTGATATCGTACTTTACACTGTGATTTATCTCCCACTTCTCATTGTCATTTATGTGTCTAGCAATATGTCAACATTCACATTAATGTACCGCTCAATTATTTTTTTTTAACAGAAGATGGAAGGTAAAATGATTGTGTAGGATTAAGGGATGATAATATAACAAAATAGGTCTACTGAATAGGCCTAGTGCTAATACATATAACTGAAAAGTGTGTTTCATTTGAAATTGTCAATGAGGATCCTAATTGTATATTTTGGGGTGCTGGTAATGTGAGTTTGTGGTTACTAATTGTATATTTTGGAGCTGGTAAAGTGAAACAATGTAAGGTTTAATCGATTTAATAATAGATAATGTACAGTATAAACTGGGTTAATAAAAGTGATTTTTATTGTGTTATATCCGGTCTGGAAATTTTTGTTCGTTGGTATCCGTAGCTTTGCACCGAGAAACAGTTGCAACTCCTGCCCAGGTGATGACAGTAAGCTGTCCTCTTATTTTTAATGCAGCGAAGAAGTATTAACCGGAAGTAATTATGTGACCCCAGAAGTCAACGAATCATCCGGCGTTCCAAAATTGCGCGGAGCGTATTTCAGGTTTGTTAAATCACTTCAGTTAAAATGCGAATCATTCGAAAGCTTTAAGCTAACACACTTCGGATATATTTAGAAAAGACGAAATTCAATAAAAATGTGCCCCTTAAACTCAAAACGTATCACAGGAATGTTAATTTATTGCCTATGTTAGCGTCCGCTAGCTGGCTAGCTAACTGTAGCATGCTTATTGGCAAACGTTAGCATCTGACTAACATTAGCTCGTTACAAGAAGCATGCACGGATGCGGCTAGCTGAGAGCTAGTTAACTGTACACCTACCGATGTTACGTAACGAAAGACAGTTAGCATATTAATTGACGTCAGACCGGTAATTTTGATAGATGTTTATTGTACGCTAACTGCAAACTATTTGACCTTACGTAACGTTTAGAGTTGGTGTATTTATGATAACGGACTTAACGTTCGCTAAGTAAACATACTAGCTAGGCAGTAACATGTAATATATTCTGAGTTCACGGTTAGCTACTGTTACACAGTGACAGATTTCACGCAACGTGTGTTTGTAGAATTCTCGATTTGACTTGGACTTATAACTTCTCTCTCCCCCTTGATATCACCTCTACGTTTTACTTCCATCATTTTTGGATTGGTGTTTTGTGTTTATTTTTTTACCAGTGAAAGTGTGACGTTACTGCTATGGATAAGATACGAGGCGCTACTCAGGTAACAGAAATGATAGGCTACCAACTTGACCCTCCTCCCCTACAACCCCTATACGATATTTTTTTTTTATCCTGGGCAATAACCGTCTGTACTATTATTACCTATCAAATTCATATTCGTACAACCCTCTTGCGAAGTAGTGTGTATTTACACCTTGGCTCAAATAATGAAAAGCATGCGTTGAACTGTGGAGGTATGAAATTAAATAATTGTACATGAATACCACAGTTTCCATTAACATGACATATCTCACAATGCTCTTGCATTGAATCTCTCTGTGTTGGGGGTCTCTGTCTCTGTAGCAGGCGGTGGCGAGCGGGTGCTGATGGGGGACGAAAAGGACACCTGGAAAGTGAAAACACTCGACGAAATTCTCCAAGAGAAGAAACGCAGAAGGGAGCTGGAAGAGAGGACAGAGCCCAAAAGCCAGAAAAATGTAAACAGAAGATAAATGCTGTTGTGCACCAAACTGACCACTGGCCCCTATACACTAGTACAGTGTTAGCCAACTCCTGTCCTTGAGTACCCCCCAACAGCACACATTTTTGTTTTAACCCAGGACAAACCCATCTGATTCAACTCATTGAGGGCTTGATGATTAGTTGAATCAGGTGTGCTTGTCATATGCTACAACAAAAATGTGTACTGTTGGGGGTACTCGAGGAATCCCTGCCCTAGTACCAATAATACACTTGGGGAGATCTGAGAAGAAATTGGGATAAGGAATGTGGAAATGGCTCAACTTTCCCCCCACCGATAAACTAGGTGAAAGGTTGGCCGTATTGCTTACACATATCCAATCAGTTTGATCTCCACCTGATTATAGGCTAAGGGTTGATTTAGGACATAATTGTTTCTCTCCCCATCAGAGGATGCTGTTTCTCACTTTGACATTATTGTGTATCTAAATGTATTACACAGACTAGATCTGTCCTTGAACTAGTGCCTCAAACTTTATCATTATCTTACCTTATGTGCAATCAATCATTGTTATGTTTACCGTACCACGTATTATTTTTTTAAGAATGTTATAATCTCCCTTATGTTTTGTCCAGTGCGTTCCGTGCCCTGGTCCACAGACGGATGATCGGGAAGCCAAACGAAACACTCCGGAGGAAGGAGAACTACGGGATAAAAAAATGGAAATAACAATCCGGAATTCCCCGTACATACGGGAAGACTCCACAGAGGACAGGTAAAGGGGATACGGAAAAAGAGCCGTGGGAATTGGGGTTACGTTCAGGAGGGCCAGATACTGGAGAAAACGTCTTTAAAAACTGAACTTATCCCTTTGAATACATTTTCTCCCATTTTTGTCCTAACTGAACGCGACCCTGCTATGCACAGGGGCAGCCTGTTTGTTGAGTCGTTGGCACTAGACAGTCTTCCCAATTCCAGGGGAGAAGAGGATGAATCGCTGGCAATAAAGCCTCCCCAGCAAATGGCCAGGAAAGACAAATCTCACCACAGAAAGGAGGAGAAGAGAAAGGACAAGCGACGCCGTCGCAGTCACTCTGCTGAAGGAGGTACATTGCCATCCTGGGATGTGTGTTGCTCATAGAGAATTATAGATAACTCTATTGGCTAAAAGGTCTTTTTAGCATGGTCAGTGCCATTGAGGGCTTCCACCATGCTTCTGCCATTTTAAAGTAGTCAACTGCGTGGGGATTCCTATGGGTTGTAGCCTCAATGGGGCTGGCCATGCAGTGGGGCTGTCCCCAGCAACAAAAAAAGGTACTGGTCGACCAAGAGTTGTCTTTTCTAAGATTGGATTGGTCAAAATGTTTAACTGTGTATTTTTCCATACATAGACACCCTATGTGTTTTGATCAAATCAACTACACACTGCATTCAGAAAGTATTCAGACCCTTTCTCTTCCACATTTTGTCACGTTAGACTTATTCTAAAATGTATTAAATCACCCACAATACCCCATAATGACAAAGCAAAAACAGGTTTTTAGATATTTTTGCAAATGTGTTAGACAGAAATACCTTATTTACATAAGTATTCATACCCTTTTCTATGAGACTCAACATTGATATCAGGTGCATAATGTTTCCATTGATCATCCTTAAGATGTTTCAACAACTTCATTGGAGTCCACATGTTGTAAATTTAATTGATTGGACAGGATTTGGAAAGGCACACACCTGTCTTATATAAGGTCCCACAGTTGACAGTGCGTGTCAGAGCGAAAACCAAGCCATGAGGTCGAAGGAATTGTCTGTAGGGCTGCGAGACAAGATTGTGTCAAGGCACAGATCTAGGGAAGGGTACCAAAAAATGTCTGCAGCATTGAAGGTCCCCAAGAACACAATGGCCTCCATCATTCTTAAATGGAAGCCGTTTGGAACCACCAAGACTCTTCCTAGAGCTGGCCGCCCGGCCAAACTGAGCAATCGGGGGAGAAGGGCCTTGGTCAGGGAGGTGATCAAGAACCCAATGGTCACTCTTGACAGAGCTCCAGAGTTCCTCTTTGGAAATAGGAGAACCTTCCAAAAGGACAACCATCTCTGCAGCACTCTACCAATCAGGACTTTATAGTGGAGTGGCCAGACGAAACCCGCTCCTCAGTTAAAGGCACATAACAGCCCGCTTGGAGTTTGCCAAAAGGCTCTTAAAGGACTCTTTGGCCTGAATGCAAAGGGTCACTTCTGGTGGAAACCTGACACCATGAACCATTATGCTGTGGGGATGTTTTTCAGGGACTGGGAGAGTAGTCCGGATTGAGGGAAAGATGAACGAAGCAAAGTACAGAGATCCTTGATTAAAACCTGCTCCAGAGCGCTCAGACTGGGTTGAAGGTTCACCTTCCAACAGAACAGAAACGCTAAGCACACAGCCAAGACAACGCAGGAGTGGCTTACGGGCAAGTCTCTGAATGTCCTTGAGTGGCCCAGCCAGAGCCCAGACTTGAACCAGATCGAACGTCTCTGGAGAGAACTGGACATAGCTGTGCAGCGCCGTTCCCCAGCCAACCTGACAGAGCTTGAGAGGATCTTCAGCGAAGAATAGGGAGACTCCCAAAATACAGGTGTGTCAAGCTTGTAGTGTCATACCAAATAAGACTCAAGGCTGTAATCGCTGTCAACGGTGCTTCAAAGTACTGATTAAAGGGTCTGAATACTTATGTAAATGTGATATTTCCATTTTATTATTTATTTTTAATTTTTAATACATTTGCAAAAATGTCTAAATCTGTTTTTGCTTTGTCACAATGGGGTATTGTATGTAGATTGTGGTTGGGAAAATAATTTAATCAATTTTAGAATAAGGCTGTAACGTAACAAAATGTGGAAAAAGTCAAAGGGTCTGAATCATTTCTGCATGCACTGTAAGTGTAGAAGTAGCTCAAATAAAGCCAGCAAATAAAAACATTGTAGCCTGCATGTAGAAAATATCCTGATGAAATTAAGTCTGCTATCAATCACATTGGCTACACATGGCCTGTCTGCAACAAACTTGAAACATTGTATCAACTGAAGCTTGCACTAGCAAACTTGCAGCATTGTATGAAATATTCTGGGCCCTCAGTTTCGAGCACCAGTGAGCTCGGGACAGACACAGCTGTAGGCTATTTGTGCAAGGGATAAGAAGTAATCATGTATTTTAAGTTTCCATTGGATCAGAGCATTACATGTTTCTCTTTCGTGTCGAATGGTTATCGAAAGGGAGAGAACTATTGTCGTTCTCAATGGATTATAAAAACACTTCTTTACTTGCTGTTTGTTTGAGGCGAAGAAAACGTTATAATTGAACCAAAATATAAACTTAACAGGCAACAATTTCAAAGATTTTACTGATTTACAGTTCATATGAGGAAATGAGTCAATTGAAAAAATACATTAGGCCATAATCTATGGATTTCACATGACTAGGAATACAGATATGCATCTGTTTGTCACAGATACTTTTGTGTATATATAGTGTATGTATACAGCCCTTAATAAAATTAGTGGATGTGGCTATATCACCCACCTATTGCTGACGGGTGTATAAAATCGAGCACACAGCCATGCAATCTCCAAATACAAATATTGACAGTATATTGGCCTTACTGAAGAGCTCAGTGACTTTCAATGTGGCACTGTCATAGGATGCCACCTTTCCAACAAGTTTGTAAAATGTCTGCTCTGCTACAGCTGCCCTGGTCAACTGTTAGTGCTGTTATTGTGAACTGGAAACGTCTAGGAGCAACAACGGCTCAGCCGCAAACTGTTAGGCCACACAAGCTCACAAAACGGGACCGGCAAGTGCTGAAGCACGTACGTATATAGCAGATGGTAAAGGTGGTTTACCCACGCGCTGACTAATTCTCACTAGGCGCCCGATCAAACATTTCTGGAGAGACCTGAAAATGGCTGTGCAGCACCGCTCCCCAGCCAACCTGACAGAGCTTGAAAGGATCTGCGGCGAAGAGTGGGTGCCAAGCTTTTAGCGTCATACTAAATAACACTTGATTCTGTAATCGCTGTCAAAGGTTCTTCAGCAAAGCAGGGTCTGACCTCTACCCCCTGTATTTCCTTCGCATCAGACTCATTAAAGAAAAACATCTTTGTCCATTTCGAGGTGAGTAGTCACTGTTCTGATGTCCAGAAGCTCTATTTGGTCATAAGAGACAGTAGCAGAAACATTATGTACAAAATAAGTTACAAACAATGCAAAAGAAAACGAACAAAATAGTTGTTGGTTAGGAGCCCGTAAAACAGCAGCCATCCCCTCCAAGTCAACTTTGTGGCAACAGTTTGGGGAAGGCCCTTTCCTGTTTCAGCATGACAATGTCCCTATGCACAAAGCGAGGTCGATACAGAAATAGTTTGTCAATACTGTTGTGGAAGAACTTGACTGGCCTGCACAGAGCCCTGACCTCAACACCATCAAACACCTTTGGCAATGAATTGGAACGCCGATTTCGAGCCAGGCCTAATCGCCTAACAGTGCCCGACCTCACTAATGCTCTTGTGGCTGAATGGAAGCAAGTCCCTCGAAGCAATGTTACAACATTTAGTGGAATCCTTCCTCGAAGGAGTGTAGTGTCGAAGGGCTGTTAATAGCAGGGGTCACAACTCCATATTAATGCCCATAATTTTGGAATGAGCTGTTCAACGAGCAGGTGTCCTTTCATTTTTGGTCATGTAGTGTACATTCCCCAAAAAATGTAGAGGCGTGGATCAGAAAACCAGTCAGTATCTGGTGTGATTTGCCTCATGTAGCTCGACACATCTCCTTCGCATAGAGTTGATCAGGCTGTTGATTGTGGCCTGTGGAATATTGTCCCACTCCTCTTCAATGGCTGTGCAAAGTTGCTCAATATTGGCGGGGACTGGAACCTGCTATTGTACGTGTTGATCCAGAGCATCCCAAACATGCTCAATGGTTGACATGTGTGGTGAGTATGCAGGCCATGGAAGAACTGGGAAATGTTCTGCTTCCAGGAATTGTGTACAGATGAATGGCATGACAATGGGCCTCATGATCTGTGACGGTATCTCTGTGAATTCAGAATCCCATCAATAAAATGCAATTGTTCGTTGTCCAAAGCTTATGCCTGCCCATACCAAAACCCCACTGACTACATGGGGAACTCTGTTCACAACGTTGAAATCCACAAACCACTCGCCTGGTGGTTGTGAGGCCGGTTGGACGTACTGCCAAATCTCTAAAACAACATCGGAGGCGGCTTATGGTAGAGAAATTAACATTAAATTCTCTGGCAACAGCTCTGGTGGACATTCCTGCATTTAGCGTGTGTGCTCCCTCAAAACATGAGACATTTGTGGCATTATGTTGTCACAAAACTGCACATTTTTGGAGCGGCCTTTTATTGTCCCCAGCACAAGGTGCGCCTGTGTAACGATAGTGCTGTTTAATCAGCTTCTTGATATGCCACTCCTGTCAGGTGGATGGATTATCTTGGCAAAGAACTGCTTATGAACAGTCAGGGCCCTCCCCATTTAGTCGACTGTTCTCCAGGATGTTCCACAACTAGTCAAATTTATTTCACACTTCTGACTTCCCCTTCAAGTTCGTCACCTCTGCGTCCATTTTGCTGTCACGTGTTACGGCATTCATAGTTTTTTTTTATTTTTTATAACCAATTTATGTGATTATGGTATGCTATAGGTCAGGCCCTACTGGTCACGTGCATGTGTCACATAAAGAGAGGAAGGGTTGTGGGAGTAGGGAATGTTTTCCCAAAACAAATTAGGGATTTCGGTAACAACTTTAAAGTCAGAAATGGCTGTAATTATGTTGCAGCTTCAGCAACATGGACAGCACTATACACGTGTTTTGTGGTGGTCGGTGCAGCAGGGAGGAGAGTGGGACAACGGGTGCTAGTCACATAGTCACTCTGTCTTTCCTTTTTAACACTGCAAGTTTGAGCCAGGCGGCACAATCAAATAAATTGCGGTCATTTGTGTGTCTTAATTATTTCATCCAACAGTAAGCTTAAAGCATAAGACAAGCTCAGTGGAAATAGTTGATTTGATTAAAACATAGGATGTGTCTACAATGCATTCGGGAAGTATTCAGACCCCTTAATGTGTTCCACAGTTTGTTACGCTACAGCCTTACTCTAAAATTGATTAAATTGTTTTATCCTATATCTCCACACAATACCCCATAATGACAAAGCAAAAACTGGTTTTTAGAAATGTATTAAAAACTTTAAAAATTAACTTAATTATTACATTTACCTAAGTATTCAGACCCTTTACTCAGTACTTTGTTGAAGCACCTTAGGCAGTGATTACAGCTTCAAGTTTTCTTGGGTATGACGCTACAAGCTTGGCACACCTGTATTTGGGGAATTTCTCCCATACTCTGCAGATCCTCTCAAGCTCTGTCTGGTTGGATGGGGAGCGTCGCTGCACAGCTATTTTAAGGTCTCCAGAGATGTTTGATCAGGTTCGAGTCTGAGCTCTGGCTAGGCCACTTGACGACATTCAAAGACTTGTCTCGAAGCCACTCCTGTGTTTTGTTTGCTGGTGTGCTTAAGGTCGTTGTCTTGCTGGAAGGTGAACCTTCACCCCAGTCTGAGGTCCTGAGTGCTCTGGAACAGGTTTTAATCAAGGAACTGTCTATACTTTGTACTAGTTTCTCATGGTCTGTCCTTTAGGTGCCTTTTGGCAAAGTCCAAGCTGGCTGTCGTGCCGTAAAGGCCTGATTGGTGGAAGGCTGCGGAGATGGTTGTCCTTCTGGAAGGTTCTCCCATCTCCACAGAGGATCTCTGGAACTCTGTCAGTGACCATCTGGTTCTTGGTCACCTCCCTGACCAAAGCCCTTCTCCCTCAGGATGTACCTGACCTAAATTTTGTGTCTCATAAAAGGGTCTGAATACTTATGTAAGTAAGGTATTTCTGTTTGTTTTTTTATATATAAATTGGGTAAAATAATTGACTTTTCGCTTGGTTATTATGAGGTATTATGTGTAGATTGATGAGGGAAAACATTTATTTGATACACTTTGGAATAAGGCTGTAAAGTAACAATGTGGAAAAAGTCAAGGGGTCTGAATACTTTCCGAATGCACTGTACTTAGAAAAAATAGAAGATTAAAAAGAACAGACGTCTCTTGGTCGACAATTTGTTTATTTTTTGTTCGGGCACAGCCCTGCAAACAGATGTAAACATTTGTGCACAACATTTGAGAGAAATAAGCTTTTTGTGCATCTATAACATTACTGCAATCTTTTATTTTAGCTTATGAAACTGTTGACAGTTGTCAATATGTCCAACCGGCCTCACAACTGCAGACCACGTGTATGGCATTGTGTGGGCAAGCGGTTTGCTGATGTCAATGTTGCTAACAAAGTGTCCCAAGTTGGCAGTGTGCTTAAGGTATGGGCAGGTATAAGCTACGGGCAATGAACACAGTTGCGTTTTATCGATGGCAATTTGAATGCACAAAAATAACGTGACAAAATCCTGAGGCCCTTTTTTTTCATGGTATCTGTGAACAACAGATGCATATCTGTATTTCTAGTCATGTGAAATCTGTAGGTTAGGGCATAATGAATTTATTTAAATTGACTGACTAAATTCCTCATGAACTGTAACTCAGTAAAATCAATGAAATTGTTGCTTTGGTTTTGTTCAGTATTGATTAGAAATTAAGCAAATGAACAGTAAATGTAGGCTAATACTGGTGATATATGTAATGGGGAATTGATAAACAATTTACACAATGAAACACTGAAAGTGCACGAAATGGCGGAACAGAGCGCATTACGGAGAGAGACATGTTTTGTGCATCTTAGCCACACTCCCTTCTTGGATGGTTGCATCTCCGCAGCCTACTCAATGGGTTAGTACACAGAAGACCAGTGAGAATCAGACAGGTGTCTCCTGGGGGGGGGATCTATTTGTGACTGCTCGACTAAAAAAAATCTTGGTCGACTAACAGCCTATCCACCAGTCCACTAAATGTGGTCAGCCCTGCTATGGTGTCACAGATGCTAAAATGGCAGAGATATAAGAATGAGTCCTCTATCTTTCTCTATGGTATTGCTGTAGAAAGTTGAATAGGGACTGGTTTTACTGTGGTATTAAACTATATGCATGCATATGTAGCACCAAGTAGCACTGTTTTATTTTGTTTGTTTTTTATCACAGTAGCAGCAGCAGGGAAACACGTGCGGCCCAAAGACAGGGAGAGTGAGCGCAGGAAGCGGCAGTGGGAGGAGCAAGACAAGGCCCGGCGAGACTGGGAGAGGCAGAAACGCAGGGAGCAGGCCAGAGCCCAATCCCGCAGAGAGAGGTGACTACTGTGACCACATACAAACACATTTGTATTATATGCTGACCAAATCGTCCATTTCATCCAAACTGCTTGACCGCATCAACGGGCATCTGCGTAGCCAGCCGCTTAAATTTAAATTGGTTGACGCGCTGCAAGTCTCTCCTGTCCCAATTTCTCATTGGTTTTTACGAGCATATACCCACGTGAGGGATTCAAAGATGAATGAGTTCCACAGTCCACTCGTGGTGGTAATGCAACTTTGTTGGTTGCCAACCACTGTATAAAATCCACATAAGAAGAAATATGAAGGAGAAGTTAATAAAACAAATATTTAAAAAGTGGAGTGGAGAACACACAAAGATCCAGCTAAAGAAAGGACCAAGTAAAATAACAGCGCGATGTTTGAATATTTCCCCATGCAAATTAGCTAGCATAATGTCCATGAATGTTTAATTTGTGTTTCGACCTCATCCCAAATTAATATAGTTGGTTTGCAGTTGGTTTTGGTATTTTAACCTGCATGTCAAGAACGCGTCTGGTGGGGATAGAAAAAAAATCAACATAGACGCATGCATGGAAAGGGTTTTGTCAGTATGTTAGCGTAACAAAGAAATATCAACATTTATAATCATCACTTGTGTTCAAAGGTATGAAGTTATCAAAATGTCTCTGTGGTCTCTCAAACTACACTTCTACCAGAATGTGACTCATGAGTGTGGCAATTTTAACAAAAGTTTAAAGAGCATAACCCCCCCCCCCCAAAAAAAAAAAAAACATTTTTATCCATGCTTTTTGACCCCACTGTCACTAACCACATTTCCATCTACAGTTTTTATGCGAGTAAAGTCATGCTTAACAAAAACTAAATCAGCAATTGTGATGGAAACATGGAGTGTCGGTACAATTTCCTAAATCTCAACAATTTGTTTGACACGGTGGGATCTTTTTGTGTCAGTAAAATTAATTATGCAACAAATTGTAGTGGAAATGATTTCTTGCGCAATTGTTGGTAGATAAAATAACCATGTCGAGGAAAATTATCAAAGTACAAACCTCTCACTCAGGGAAAGGTAGCACAAGAGCTACATCACCAGGTGTGAGATATGGCATATACAGTCATGGCCAAAGATTTTGAGAATGACACAAATATATATATACTTTTTTATAGAGTCTGCTGCCTCAGTTTGTATGATGGCAATTTGCATATACTCCAGAATGTTATGAAGAGTGATCAGATGAATTGCAATTCATTGCAAAGTCCCTCTTTGCCATGCAAATGAACTGAATCCCCAAAAACATTTCCACTGCATTTCAGCCCTGCCACAAAAGCAGTGGCAGGTGTGAGTGCATCTAACATTTGATCTTAATCAGATGACACTCATAGGACTTCATGTTACACAATACATGTATGTTTTGTTTGATAAAGTTCATATTTATATAAAATAATCGGAGTTTACATTGGCGCGTTACATTCACTTGTTCCAAAAACATCCAGTGATTTTGCATAGTCACATCGATTCAACAGAAATACTCATCATAAATGTAGATGATTATGCAAGTTATACACATGGAATTATAGAAATACCTGTCCTTAATGCAACCGCTGTGTCAGATTTCAAAAAAACTTTACGGAAAAAGCAATCCATGCAATAATCTGATACGGCGCACCGAACAATAGTCAAATTAGCTTCCATGTTGTAGTCAACAAACTATAAATTACATGCTAAATATTCCCTTACCTTTGATCTTCATCTGAATGCACTCCCAGGTCCACAATAAATGCTTGATTTGTTCGACAATGTCCGTTATTTATGTCCAATTAGCTACTTTTGTTAGCTGCGTTTGGTACACCTATGCAAACGCAGGTGCTGGTCGACCACGTTTTTGGACAAAATCTTCAAAAAGTTATATTACAGGTCAAAGAAACATTTCAAACTAAATACAGAATCAATCATTAGGATGTTTTTATCATAAATCTTCAATAAAGTTCCAACCGGAGAATTCCTTCGTGTCTTGAGGAGGAACGGAACGCAGGAAGATATCATGCGGTATGCGTGTGACCTAGAACTGGCTCTCTCTGCTAGACACATGGCTCATTCTGCTCTTATTCAGTCCCACAAGACAGTAGAAGCCTATTTCACGTTTCTATAGACGGTTGACATCTAGTGGAATCCCTAGGAAGTTAATCTTCATTCATATCGCAATGGGATTTCAATAGGGAATGGTTTGAAAATATACCAACCTCAGATTTCTCACTTTCTGTTTGGATTTCTTCTCAGGTTCTTGCCTGCCATATGAGTTATGTTATACTCACAGGCATCACGCAAACAGTTTTAGAAACTTCAGAGTGTTTTCTATCCAATACCAATAATAATATGCATATATTAACAACTGAGACTGAGGAGCAGGCCGTTTACTCTGGGCACCTTTCATCCAAGCTACTCAATAGTGCCCCTGCAGCCATAAGAAGTTAACTGACTTGTCTAGTTAAATAAAATAATTAGTGGTTTCTTTGCAGTGATTTGAGTGTGCCATGTGTTCCTTCCTGCAAAATCCTCTAGAGGGCAGAACGTAAAAAAATTATACTTGATACCAAAACGATACAAATGGCACACACAAAAAGAACAGCAGGGAGGACTGATTTCCCTCTGTTCTTTCCAGGTTTTCACATTCACATCACATTTTCTAATATAAAAACAATAAAATAAACATTTTGCTTTTCTCACTCCACAATAGTTCTTAACCTCTCTAGGGTATGTGGGACGCTAGCGTCCCACCTGGCCAACATCCAGTGAGATTGCAGAGCGCCAAATACAGAAATACTCATTATAAAAATTCAGAAAAGATACAACTATTAAACATAGGTTTAAAGATTCACTTCTTGTGAATTCAACCACGGTGTCAGATTTAAAAAATGCTTTACGGCGAAAGCATACCTTACAATTATTTGAGAACATAGCCCAGCAGACAAATCATTACAAACAGTAACCAGCCAAGTAGAAGAGTTACACAAGTCAGAAATAGAGATCAAATTAATCCCTTACCTTTGATGAGCTTCATATGTTTGCACTCAGAAGACATTAATTTATTCAATAAGTGTTCCTTTTGTTCGGTAAAGTCTCTTTATATACCTGAAAACCTCTGTTTTGTTTGCGTTTTCTTCAGTAATCCACAGGCTCAAACGCAGTCACAACAGACAGACAAAAAAATCCTAATTGTATCCGTAAAGTTCATGGAAACATGTCAAACGATGTTTATATTCAATCCTCAGGTTGTTTTTAGCCTAAATGATCTATAATAGTTCAACCGGACAATAACGTCAATATAAAAGGTAAAAAAGAAAGGCACTCTCTCTGGTTGCGCACATGAAAAAGCTCTGACACTGCAGGGTCCACTCATTCAGACTGCTCTTACTCCCTCATTTATCAGAATACAAGCCTGAAACAATTTCTAAAGACTGTTGACATCTAGTGGAAGGCATAGGAACTGCAATTGGAGTCCTAAGTCAATTGATACTGTAATTGCATTGACTAGAAAACTACAACAACAAAAAATCCTACTTCCTGAATGGATTTTTCTCAGGTTTTCGCCTGCCAAATCAGTTCTGTTATACTCACAGACATTATTTTAACAGTTTTGGAAACTTTAGTGTTTTCTATCCAAATCTACTAATTAAATGCATATCCTATCTTCTGGGCCCGAGTTGAAGGCAGTTTAATTTGTGCATGCTTTTCATCTAAAATTCCAAATGCTTCCCCCTACCCTAGAAAAGTTAAACCACATCAGGGGAAACATTTTGGGGTCTGGGTAAAATTGGAGAAATGTACGTTTGTTAGTGTAGTTAATTCAGCCTTTAATTCAGTTGCGCACCAATCCAGACAGTTATTTGGCTAGCTGGGTTTCTATAGCAAACGTGATGGAGTTTTCAGAAACAAATGGCCACTGCATTGATGCAAATAATCATGATTCTGCTGGGTAGGCATAGGCTACTTTGTAGTTACCTTTTTAATTTCCTTTCCATCTACCCAAAAATTATTAGCATTGCTAACAGCTACACAGAGTGCATAGATTTAAGTGTTTTCCACTGTTTTGTATGAAAAACCAATTTGAAGCCAACATTCACTTTTGTCTTGCTCATAATAACCGCACATGGCTTTACCACAACAGAAAAGCATAACACCTTTCAATTGAAAAGACGGGAAACAAACAAAAGCACTTACAACTCTTTAAAAACTGGTCAGAAATTAAATCATGGCATTAATATATTGGAGCAGTAGAACTTCTAAGTCAGCTGCCAACTTCAATTACTTTTCAAGGACCACAGCTAAAGAGACAATCTGGTCTGAGTATTTCGTATTATTCTATACATATTAGTGGTTATGCTTCATGGAGTCGTGGGTGAAAGACGACATTATCAACATACATCTGGCTGGTTATACGCTGTATCGGCAGGATAGAACAGCACGTCTGGTAAGACAAGGGGTGGCGGACTATGTATTTTTGTAAATAACAGCTGGTGCAAAATATCTAAGGAAGTCTCAAGGTTTTGCTCGTCTGAGGTAGTGTAGTCTACACCATATCATGAGATACTCTACCTAGAGGGTTTTCATCTGTATTTGTTGTAGCTGCCGCCATATCACCACAGACTGATGCTGGCACTAAGACTGCACTGAAAGTGCTGTATTCCGACATAAGCAAACAGGAAAACACTCACCCAGAGGCAGCGCTCCTAGTAGCCGGGGACTTTAAAACCTCTTGATACTAGCCATCCCGGATCCGGGATCGTGAATACAGCCTCAAGCTCATTAGCATAACGCAACGATAACTATTCATGAAAATCGCAAATGAAATGAAAAGCTCTCAAGCTTAGCCTTTTGTTAACAACACTGTCATCTCAGATTTTCAAAATATGCTTTTCAACCATAGCAAAACAAACATTTGTGTAACAGTATTGATAGCTAGCGTAGCATTTAGCGTAGCATTCAGCGGGCAACATTTTCACAAAAACAAGAGAAGCATTCAAATAAAATAATTTACCTTTGAAGAACTTCGGATGTTTTCAATGAGGAGACTCTCAGTTAGATAGCACATGTTCAGTTTTTCCAAAAATATTCTTTGTGTAGGAGAAATCGCTCCGTTTTGTTCATCACATTTGGCTACCAAAAAAACCCGAAAATTCAGTCATCAAAACGCCAAACTTTTTTCCAAATTAACTCCATAATATCGACTGAAACATGGCAAACGTTGTTTAGAATCAATCCGCAAGGTGTTTTTCACATATCTCTTCGATGATATATCGTTAGTGGAAGTCTGGTTTCACCTCTGAATCACATGGAAGAATGCTTGCAGCTGAAGATTACGCACCACTTTCGACAAAGGACACCAGGCGGACATCTGGTAAATGTAGTCTCTTATGGTCAATCTTCCAATGATATGCCTACAAATACGTCACAATGCTGCAAACACCTTGGGGAAACGACAGAAAGTGTAGGCTCATTCCTTGCGCATTCACAGCCATATAAGGAGACAATGGAAAACAGCGCCTCAAAAATGTTGCTCACTTCCTGTTTGAAGTTTCATATTGGTTTCGCCTGTAGCATCAGTTCTGGGGCACTCACAGACAATATCTTTGCAGATTTGGAAACGTCAGAACGTTTTCTTTCCAAAGCTGTCAATTATATGCATAGTCGAGCATCTTTTCGTGACAAAATATTGCGCTTAAAACGGGAACGTTTTTTATCCAAAAATGAAATACTGCCCCCAGAGGTTCAAGAGGTTAATGCAGGGGAACTTAAATTTGTCTTACCAAATTTCTATCAGCATGTTAAATGTGCAACAGAGGGGAAAAAACTCCAGACCACCTTTACTCCACACAGAGACACATACAAAGCTCTCCCTCACCCTCCATTTGGCAAATCTGACCATAATTATATTCTCCTTATTCCTGCTTACAAGCAAAAATTAAAGCAGGAAGCAGCAGTGTCTCAATCAAGTGGTCAGATAAAGCAGATGCTAAACTGCAGGACTGTTTTGCTAGCACAGACTGGAATATGTTCCGGGATTCCTCCGATGGCATTGAGTAGTACACATCAGTCATTGGCTTCATCAATAAGTGCATCGATGACGTTGTCCCAACAGTGACCGTACGTACATACCCAAACCAGAAGCCATGGATTACAGGCAACATCTGCACTGAGCTAAAGGCTTGAGCTGCCGCTTTCAAGGAGCGGGATTCTAAACTTGAATCTTATAAGAAATCCCGCTATGCCCTCTGACGAACCATCAAACAGGCAAAGCGTCAATACAGGACTAAGATCGGATCATACTACACCGGCGCTGATGCTCGTTGGATGTGGCAGGGCTTGCAAACCATTAGACTACAAAGGGAAGCACAGCCGAGAGCTGCCCAGTGACACGAGCCTACCAGACGAGCTAAACTACTTCTATGCTCACTTCGAAGCTAATAAAACTGAAACATGCATGAGAGCACCAGCTGTTCCAGAAGACTGTGTGATCACGCTCTCCGCAGCCGATGTGAGTAAGACCTTCAAACAGGTCAACATTCACAAAGCCTCAGGGCCAGACAGATTACCTGTACACTCCGCACTCCACACTGCCCTTTCCCACCTGGACGAAAGGAACATCCATGTGGGAATGCAATTCATTGACTACAGCTCAGCGTTCAACACCATATTGCCATCAAAGCTCATCACTAAGCTAAGGACACTGTGACTTAACACCTCCCTCTGCAACTGGATCCTGGACTTCCTGACGGGCGGCCCCCAGGTGGTAAGGGTAGGTAACAACACATCCGCCACACTGATCCTCAACACAGTGGCCCCTCGGGTGCGTGCTCAGTCCCCTCCTGTACTCCCTGTTCACTCATGACTGCACGGCCAGGCACGACTCCAACACCACCATTAAGTTTTCCGGGGACACAACAGTGGTAAGCCTGGACAACGATGAGACAGCCTATAGGGAGGAGGTCAGAGACCTGGCGTGTGGTGCCAGGACAACAACCTCTCCCTCAATGTGATCAAGACAAAGGAGATAATTCTGGACTACAGGAAAAAGATGACCGAGCACGCCCCCATTCTCATCGACGAGGCTGTAGTGGAGCAGGTTGAGATCATCACCAACAAACTAACATGGTCCAAGCACACGCAGACAGTTGTCAAGAGGGCACGACAAAACCTATTCCCCCTCAGGAGACTGAAAACATTTGGCAATGGTCCTCAGATCCTCAAAAGATTTTACAGCTGCACCATCGAGAGCATCCTGACTGGTTTCATCACTGCCTGGTAGGGCAACTGCTCGGCCTTCGACCGCAAGGCACTACAGAGGGTAGAGAGTACGGCCCAGTACATCACTGGGGCCAAGCTTCCTACCGTCCAGGACCTCTATACAAGGTGGTGTCAGAGGAGTGCCCTAAAAATTGTGAAACTCCAGCCACCCTGGTCATAGACTGTTGCCTCTGCTACCACACGGCAAGCGGCAGCGGAGCACCAAGTTTAGGTCCAAGAGGCTTCTAAACAGCTTCTACCCCCAAGGCATAAGACTCCTGAACATCTAATCAAATGGCCATCCAGACTATTTGCTTTGCAACCCCCCTTACACCGCTGCCACTCTGTTGTTATCTATGCATAGTCACTTTAATAACTCTACCTACATGTACATATTACCTCAACTAACCGGCGCCCCCACACATTGACTCGCTATTATTTTACTGCTGCTCTTTAACTTGTTACTTTAAAATAAAAAATGAAGCTGCATTGTTGGTTAAGGGCTCGTAAGTAAGCATTTCACTGTAAGGAAAGATTTGATAAATCTGAGACACTCCATTTAGTAGGATATGTTACGTTTGGTGGTGGGTGGATGGGTGGCCATATAACGCGAAATGTCGGTGATTGGTTGGTCGTAGAACGCGAATGGCTAGCAACCCAAAGGTTGCGAGTTCGAATCTCATCACTGACAGCTTTAGCATTTTAGCTAAGTATCCACTTTTCAATCATTTCTATCTTTTAGCTACTTTGCAACAACTTTGCATGTTAGCTAACCCTTCCCCTAAGACTAACCTTAACCCTTTTAACTAACCATTCCCCTAACTTTTAACCTAACTCCTAAACTTAACCCTAACCACTAGTCTAGCTAATGTTAGCCACCTAGCTAGAATTCGTAGCATATCATGCGAAATGGGTGATGGACATCCAGAAATTAATCCATACCATACAAAACGTAACATATCATACTAAATTGAGTCTCAGATTCACTTGTAAAATAATACGAAATGCTATGAGACCAGGTTGAGAGGAAATGTCTGATTTTCACATTTCTGACTGGCCCGTAGGGTTTCCAAAACCTCCCCATTATGTCAAGCCCTGACACACACCGACAAGGTCATTCTTGTGCCATTGTTGCCTCTTCAGCAAGTTGGTTTATTTTTGGTCAATTGCACATTACTGTTTGAATAAATCATGATGATAAAAATAAATAACGTGGCCAAGTTAATAATAAAAAGAATCGCTTGCGACCAATTAAAAATGTTGCACTGTCAAATCAGACAAATGGTCGCAAATGCGATTGTTTTGGTTGCATTATCAAACCCCGATCGTGTTTTTTTTTCTGTACCTGTATACTTAGTGTTTGCGCAACGTCATCACACACAGCCCTTTGCTGAAATTTGCTTGAAAATCTGTCGCAAATTTGGTGGAAACCTAGCTTATGATGTCATATCTTGCATATCCTCAAACTGTCACACGCTGGTCAGACATCTTTTTTACCGTGTCACACTGTATACTGTACTCTTCCCCTTCCATGCAGCAGACATTAACAGTGTGGGGTGGGTGGCTTTTGGGTTTCTGGAGAGCTCCTGACAGGATTCCCCCGTCTTCCCCGGACTACAGGGACAGGTTGGAGCAGGTGGAGCGCCAGCGCGAGAGGGACCGCAAGCTCCGTGAGCAGCAGCAGAAGGAGCAGCGCGAGCAGAAGGAGAGAGAGAGGAGGGCAGAGGAGCGCCGCAAAGAGCGTGAGACGCGCCGAGAAGGTCAGGGTTCACACACCCGCATTTGCGCACACGTGTAGGGTTAGAGTTTTACAGCCTTAGCGTGTCCGTGAATGTAAGTATTTTGATATATGTAAGGATGCACTGTTGGTGACGGGATGCAAAATCTCTTGTCCGTTCTCTGACAGTCCCGTCCCACCATCGCGCACTGCCTGATGAGTACGGGGACAAGCCGAAACAGAGCCACCGCAGCCGCAGCCCCAACCGGGCTCCCCAGGACCGACTTGAGCACAGCAGCGAGCCACGTAGAACTGGTGGTGAGACTATCCAATCAAGATGGTTTTACATAATTTTGCTTTGGTAGAATTGGTATCAAGACTTAGTAATTGATTTCATTCAAATTCCTTAACTATAATTTTTCTGTGTGATTAGGGACGCTCATTTTGTCTTGTTTGTGGTCCAACAGTGAAAGATGAGAAGCCAGAGGACAAGGACCTTCTCTCTGACCTTCAGGACATCAGTGATAGTGAGAGGAAGACCAGCACAGGAGAGTCCTCCTTAGGTAGGTAGACACACACTCACTCAAGGTTGCAACACACCCCACACCAGGTGGCATCACAAAAAAGTTATTAACACATTACACTTCTACTGATGTTTAATCCTTAACAGTTCTAACTGTTATAGATACTGTATTTACAATCCAGACATCTTCTTGTGTTTTAAGTCTTTGTGGGTTGTTTGGAGGTGACATTGAGTGGACTTCTCTTCCCTAGGCTCCGGCTCAGGGTCGGGCTCTGACGATGAGGAGGGTAATGGCGTTGAAGATGGATCTAGCAGCCTGAGCGAGGGAGAGAACGAGGAATCAGGCTCAGGAGAATCTGACCAGACTGCAGGTCTGCTGAATTACTCTACTTCTGTTGCTTGTGCGTGTGCGCTTGTTTTATCACTTAATACAATTACGGTGTTGTCACAGTGACACGGCTCTGACCCACACATTGTCTGTGTTTCAGGTGTGGTGAGTGAAGACGAGCAGTCTGAGGAAGAGTTTGAGGAAGAGAGAGAGAACGGCAACCATATTCCCCCAGGTAGGCATTTCACACCCCATTTGTCTGGTGGCAGTCATTTCAACAGGTGTTATTGTCATTTCGGAGAGTAAAGTTTGTTTTCTTGAAGCTTTTTTATCGGAAAAGGTTAGGTCTAACTCTCAACCAGCTGCTGCTAGATGTGATTTTGTCTTGTTTCTGTAAGTAATAACTGCCTCCTCATTAACCCTCACAGTGCCAGAGTCACGATTTGACCACGATACTGAGGAAAGTGGAGAGGAAGAGGAGGCAGGGGATGGAGACGTGACCCCCCAGTCTGTGTCTCACTCCCACTCAGCCACCCCTGAGCCTGAGGAGAACTACATCCTCGACTCTCCCCCCATCTCCCCCGTGGAGCTAAAGAAGGAGCTGCCTAAGTACCTGCCAGCTCTACAGGTCTGTCCATCTGTCTGGCAGCACACCACACCTGGGTCAAATACCTTTTTTTTTTTTTTTTTTTTAATGCCTGAGGTGCGCTTGACCTACAGAGTTCGTACGGTCATTATTCAAATCCTGGAAAAGTCATGGAATGTTTAAATTGTGTTTTCCAGTCCTGGAAAAGTTTTGGAAAAGGATCAAATCTGAGAAGTTATGGAAATTTAATATCATTTTTCATAATATAAATATTTTAGCAATCAAAAAAAAATCAATACATCAGCCAGGTTCAGAATGACACTTAAGCAAGTCTGTGTTTGCGCGCATCACCTGCATGTCTGCGTGAGGAGTCGGCCGTTGCTCACTGAGAGTCGGACATTGAGGCAGAAGGTAGGCCTAGACTATAAAATACGATTGACAACAGACTAATAACTAGTTTGCCAATTCAAAACATATATTGTACCCTCTAGTTATCTGTTTAGCTATTATTAGCATGCATTTATATTTTCCTCATGTGATGTCCCAACACTCACAAATAAGGCCATACAATCGCGAGTAAAGCCATACAAAGTTGATTTACTTTTTACAGTTATTAATTTAAACTATTTTCATGAAACGAAAGATTCCATTTTATTAGTTCAGATTCAGTTAGATGTAGCCTTTATTTTGGATTATTTGGCTTGAACTTGATTTGTAGATACTTCCAGTTTATTTGGCCATCCAATGTATGGAACATTTGCAACTCAATATTCTAAAGGTATGAAACGAATTCGGTTTTAATGTTGCAATGTTATACGTCAAGGGTGGTCAGCCATCATCCACGATAGCTCATAGTTGTGCAAACCACATTTTAAATGATCTGTTCAACCGGACCTTGAAAGACTGTCTCTGATGTGTTTGAGCAGGGCTTTATCAAAAGCCCGCACAGCTAGTAGCTCTCCAGAATGAGGGTTTAAGGGCCTTGCATAACAACAGGATATGGTACATGAGATTGAAGAGCAGCCTCCACGTGTCTACCACGTTACGCTTACATAGATGGCGGTTAAAAGTCATGGATAACTCAAGAAATTCTGTCTGTCAAAATGTGTATGAACCTGGACATCGCTTGCCTGGTACAATGGAATATTTCAAGAAATGCTCTCACCTGGCAGATGAAATCAAGTGCACCTCAAGTATTTGACAGAAAAGTAATACGTATTTGACTCAGGCCTGTACACACACACACATCATATGGACATGTATTGATTGGCATTGGTTTCATGTCATTTTCAGGGCTGTCGCAGTGTCGAGGAGTTCCAGTGTCTGAATCGTATCGAGGAAGGGACCTACGGCGTGGTGTATAGGGCCAAGGACAAAAAGACAGGTATGTGGGCTACCTTGCGATTGATTTCCGATCCATCCCTGGACAGACACACACTAAAACAGGCCTTTCTCTTCTAGATGAGATTGTGGCCTTAAAGCGTCTGAAGATGGAGAAGGAGAAAGAAGGTTTCCCCATCACGTCTCTGAGAGAGATCAACACCATTCTGAAGGCCCAGCACCCCAACATCGTCACTGTCAGGGTGAGGTGCATATAAATACACATTGAAAATATCATAAATTGCTATATCTATGGTGAGCAGCACACATCTGACTCAGAGGAACTCCGCCCTCAATAATATATTATTTTGAAATACATTTTGTGTAGCGCCTTTCTCCTTTTTCCCATGTTAGGAAATCGTCGTTGGAAGCAACATGGACAAGATCTACATTGTGATGAATTACGTGGAGCACGACCTGAAAAGCTTGATGGAGACCATGAAGCAGCCTTTTCTCCCAGGTAATGTTGTGCGATTCAGTTTGAGTTGCAGAAAATACAGTACACTTATGTCCTCCAGCCATTTTCCCATGTATTTTCGCTAGGTTAGCGTAAGAGTATTGTTTTAAAGTAAGCTTATGAGCTCATGACTCTTTTCCACTTCCTCTTTCTTGTTGGCCTCAGGCGAAGTGAAGACCCTGATGATCCAGCTGCTGCGAGGTGTCCGCCATCTCCACGACAACTGGATCCTCCACCGCGACCTGAAGACCTCTAACCTGCTGCTCAGCCACAAGGGGATCCTCAAGGTGTAATAATGCCCTGTTGTATTATATATGTATGATATATTATATCCCATTATTATAATATTAAAACTGCTGTGGGTTGGGAACTTCAGATAAGGATTAGATCATCCATGGCTCAGATGAAGAAATACAACACTCTAGGCTTATTAATGACACAGAATAATGACTTGAATGTGCGTTAGTGTGTGTGCTTGCCTCTTGGGCATTTTTGTAATGTTTGTTCTTTGTTGTGCTGTTCTAGGTGGGGGACTTTGGTCTGGCCCGTGAGTATGGGTCTCCCCTGAAGCCCTACACCCCTGTGGTGGTGACCCTGTGGTACCGTTCTCCAGAACTGCTGCTGGGGGCCAAAGTGAGTCATGACCTAAGCACATATCTAGAATCTGTTTAACCTCCCCAAATCCTAACAATTACCATTTGTGGGATGTTATGCAAAACTGACCGTGGATCAATGTCTTGTGAGCGACATAGCCACAGTAGAGGCACCTGCATTCAAAACTCTGCCTTGAGTCAAAACATCTCAAGAAACTTCAGTCATCAAAGACCCTCTCCAGTCAAAACAGTGCCATTCTAAACCGTTACCTGAGTGTGAACATTACCGCATTCAGACGACACAATGCATACTTTGTATGCCTTCCAATAGTGTCGAAGTCTGTAGTTCTAAACATAGCCCAAGACTACATACACACAGCACCATTACCAAGTCAAAGCTTGTCCTCGCCTAGACTAAACACTCCAACCCAGACTCATGCGGTGCTGTCTGTTACTTAGAATACTGTGGTTTTAGCGAGTGTGTGTTTCTCTCTCCACAGGAGTACTCCACAGCTGTGGACATGTGGTCTGTAGGCTGCATATTTGGAGAGCTCCTTACCCAGAAACCTCTATTCCCTGGAAAATCTGAAATCGACCAAATTAACAAGATATTTAAGGTTAGCAAATTTGTATCAAAAAGTACATTTGAATTCATACTGTCTGTAAGTAAAAGTAAAAGCACTTTATTTACTCCACTCTTACATCTGCGTGCATTCTTGACAGCTACCACATGTTTTTGTGGGTTTCCCAGTTTTATGATCTCCCCACAAGGTGGCAGAGTTAAGAATAGGATGTAGTCAGATTAAATGGATTTGATTTGACTACACAATGTATTTTTCAGAGAGGGACTGCTGTTCAGTGACCCAGTCTCTTTTAGATAGACATGGTGATGTAACAGACTTGTCTGTGGCGGTTGTGTGACTGGGCTAAACTGTAAAACCCAGATTAAAAGCTGTGGTCTTGACTGTGCTCCAATACCCCCCCCCCCCAGCAGTTCCTAACATACCAGACATAGTGGGGACCTCAAGCCCACACATAAAACATTAACTCCATGTGTCTGTGTGTTGACGCATGTTCTTGTCAGGACCTAGGGTCACCCAGCGAGAAGATTTGGCCAGGCTACAACGAGCTCCCTGCTGTGAAGAAGATGACTTTTACAGAGTACCCCTACAACAACTTGCGCAAGCGCTTCGGAGCCCTGCTTTCAGACCAGGGCTTCGACCTAATGAACAAGTACGTCTAATCTACCCATATCTGTTACATTTCTCAGACAAACAAGCTTTGGTTCTTAGAAAATCTCAGTTGAGAAGAGTTTAATACAAAACCACTGGACTCAATGAACAATGCCATGAAAGTGTAATCTAAAAATGTTCTCTATAAATACTAGCAAAAATGAAATGTTTGCCAAGTGTTGCTATACATAAGTTTCTCATCTTTTGGGTGAATTTTGACATCAGTGTAGTGGAATGTCATCAGTATAATGACCCAGAAAGTGCAATGACCCCTGGCCAGTGGCTGCTAGCCGTCTCATGTTTGGACTAGAGGGTGGCGGTCCTCCAACTACAAGACTAGGCTTAAGATTGCGTTGTCGGCCTTGTTGCTTTAACTTACCCTGTGTGATTAGATGAGATGAAGACTAAACATCCTCTCACTGTCAACTGCGTTTATATTCAGCAAACTTAACATGTATAAATATTTGTATGAACATAAGATTCAACTGAGACAAACTGAATAAGTTCCACAGACGTGTGGCTAACATAAATGGAAAAATGTGTCCATGAACAAAGGGTTGGTCAAAATCGAAAGTAACAGTCAATGCAGCTGGTGGCCACCCCAGATACTAAGTACTGCAGTGCATCTCCTCATGGACGTCACCAGATTTGCCAGTTCTTGCTGTGAGATGTTACCCCACTCTTCCACCAAGGCACCTGCAAGTTCCCGGACATTTCTGGGGGGAATGGCGCTAGCCCTCACCCTCCAATCCAACAGTTCCCAGACGTGCTCATTGGGATTGAATTCTGGGCTCTTTGCTGGCCATAGCAGAACACTGACATTCCTGACTTGCAGGAAATCACGCACAGAATGAGCAGTATGGCTGGTGGCATTGTCATGCTGGAGGGTCATGTCAGGATGAGCCTGCAGGAAGGGTACCACATGAGGGAGGAGGATGTTTTCCCTATAATGCACAGCGTTGAGATTGCCTGCAATGACAACAAGCTCAGTCCGATGATGCTGTGACACACCGCCCCAGACCATGATGGAACCTCCACCTCCAAATCAATCCCGCTCTAGAGTACAGGCCTTGGTGTAGTGCTCATTGCTTCGACGATAAATGTGAATCCAACCATTGCCTCTGGTGAGAGAACTGCGACTCGTCAGTAAAGAGCACTTTTTGCCTGTCCTGTCTGGTCCAGCGACGGTGAGTTTGTGCCCATAGGCGATGTTGTTGCCTGCGATGTCTGGTGAGGACCTGCCTTACAACAGGCCTACAAGCCCTCAGTCCAGCATCTCTCACACTGATGGAGGGATTGTGCGTTCCTGGTGTAACTCGGGCAGTTGTTGTTGCCATCCTGTACCTGTCCCGCAGGTGTGATGTTCGGATGTACCGATCATGTGCAGGTGTTGTTACACATGGTCTGGCACTGTGAGGACGATCAGCTGTCCGTCCTGTCTCCCTGTAATGCTGTCTTAGGCGTCTCACAGTACGGACATTGCAATTTATTGCCCTGGCCACATCTGCAGTCCTCATGCCTCCTTGCGGCATGCCCAAGGCAAGTTCACGCAGATGAGCAGGGACCCTGGGCATCTTTCTTTTGGTGTTTTTCAGAGTCAGTAGAAAGGCCCCTCTTGTGTCCTAAGTTTTCATAACTGTGACCTTAATTGCCTACCGTCTCTAATCTGTTAGTGTCTTAGCGACCATTCCACAGGTGCATGTTCATTGAAGATCTGTGAAGTTATTTGGATTTTTACGTATTATATTTGAAAGACAAAGTCCTGAAAAGGGGGCATTTCTTTTTTTGCTCAGTTTATTTAGAGGGACCATATGTGCTCTGTGGAAGCTCTAATACAGACTAGATGGTAATTTTTCATGAAGAAAGGTTGATGGGACTTTAACTCTTTACAAGTATTTTTGTGGTAGTGGAATAAGTTTTAAATGTTTTACATAAGCCAATAAGTAAAATTTGGTCCAAGTTAAATGTAGTAAAACAATTGGTCTGATTATTTTCATAGAGGACACTATGATCCTTATTACTTGGATTGTGGGGCAGTTGGATCACATATTTCATCACAAATAACTGCACTCAGACTAGCCTACTACACTTTGTTACACTCCTACATTAATACCACAGTATATGCTAACTGTAATAAGAGTACAGAAGACAAGGAGGCGTTGATGAACTTTAAAACACGGTTAAAAACTTTATTTTATCCCAAGCATTTATCCCTTACTTCTACCATACATTAATTTCTTAATCAAAGAAAAAAGCTGTTAAAAGAAAGTTATGACAGGATAGATAAATAAATGGACAGGTGAATTAAAAAAAGGATACAGGGATGGAAGACCATATGTATGGAGGGATAAAGGGATAAAACAAGGTTAAGTTGGACTGATTGGTATGATAAAGGAATGAATCTATGGTTGAAGGTGTAGATGTGTGTGTGTGTGTGGCATGATTAATAGTTATTGCTGTTCTGATTTCAGATTTGAACATCTAAGAGGTAGACAAATGTGCCATACCTTTTGAAGTTTTTGTGTACACCAAATTGTTCAGAAAAGTGGTCAAGGTAGCTGATTAGTGTCAAAAGTCATAATGTTTACTCATCGTCTCATGCTAATCCCCCCATTTTTATAATTTGAAAGTTCTGAAAAGTTCCATGGCAGTAAATCCAACTCTGGGAAGTTGGCTAAATTAGTTGACATGGTTACTAAAACAGCTGTACCTCTTGATTGGTAGTAGATATTTCTGTTCTTTATTCCTGATTTGAATAACAAAGAATTAGACAGATGTCATACCGTCTAACTTTTGTCTAACCTGTTTTGAAAGGGGTCAATGTCAAGTTTATAAAAAGTTACAGAAAATGTTGATGGTCACTTAAACAGCTGTAAGGTTACATCGGTACCAGATAATTCTGTTATTTCAGATTTGAATAGCAGCGAAGTAGAGGAAGATGTTTCACCCTCTAACTTTTGTAAGGGTTTGGCAAAATGGTCAATGTAGCTGATTTTGTGTCAAGTTGAATTGTTGCATTTACAGTGAATGGAAGTTGGAAGTGATGTCACAATGGGGAGCATTAGAATGTTAGTCTATGAGGATGGACAAAAAGACACACAAATGAATTGATATCAAAAAGCAGACCAGTCTGCACAATTAAGTTTGAATGCCGTTTCTAGCTTAAACAGTAAGAAGAGTAGAAGTATGACGAAGATTTAAAGTCTTGTTTCGCAAGTACCACCTTATTGAGTGACCTCTACCGTCCCTGGCCTTGACTTTTTCCCTTTCCACTAGGTTCCTCACCTACTGCCCCAGCAAGAGGATCCTATCGGACGAGGCGCTGAAGCACGAGTATTTCCGGGAGACACCGCAGCCCATCGACCCCTCCATGTTCCCCACCTGGCCGGCCAAGAGCGAGCAACAGAGGGTGAAGAGGGGGACCAGCCCGCGCCCCCCCGAGGGAGGCCTGGGCTACAGTCAGCTGGTGAGGCTGGGTTTAACTCTACATCCCTCTGTCAACTAGGTTTTGACATCTGAGCTTGGTTTCTGTGTTTGATAGATTGTAGACCTACAGCACTTTACTGTGTGTTGTCAAGACACATCTTCCCACTGCTTAATACTTATTTTTCCAGATTTCATTAGTTCTCTGGCATAAAGGCAATGTGCCTCATCAGCTAATGTGTGTGGCTTGTCCTCTCTCCAGGGTGACGATGACCTGAAAGACTCAGGCTTCCATCTGACTACCAGCAACCAAGGGGCTTCTGCCGTGGGCCCAGGGTTCAGCCTCAAGTTCTGAGCTGCGCCTGGAGGGCAGGACACCCTGCGTATGGGAAGAGACATACTAGCCTGTTCAGCTGACCGGACAAGAATCATGGGACATTTAGTTTTTTATGTGGCTGGACTCATTGGGGGAATGGCTTCCGTTGTCAGGGTCAGCTTACTGCCCTCACCCTGTGAGGGTGGAGACTGGTCGTCACATGATATGAACGATGGACAAACACACTGTCCCTTTTTTCCAAACTATATGGCTGAATCCCAACCATTGAACTTTTAAAGTATTTTCTCGATTCTGACAAGGTTTAACTTTTATGGAAATGAGGCAACTGTGCGTCAAAACCTAACTACAATTTTGTCTGTACCTTAGCTAATGTTGGCTTTTTGTTTTCTGTCTTTTTTACACTGCTGAAGAGGACCAGAGTTGAAGTCGTTGGTATTTGAGTACTGGAGATACTGTATAATAATGTAGCAGTGTTAGAGCCATGTCGATCCATCATATTATAAGGACTTTACTGTATAACCGATGGCTTACATTGACCCGGGACATGTTTTTGCTAGAAATAAAATGTGAATCTTTTATATGTCCACCTTTTTGCTGGTATTTATAAATGCTGTCTAAGCTAAGCAAACAGCACCACACACTGCCTGCCAAAAGGAAAAAATAAAAAGGGAAGTCGAGTCCCCAAAAATTCCCAGCGTTGAATCCAGCTCAATAGACGTCCCAAGAGTGATGTCATTCTTTGCACTGCACACTTTGTCTCAGGACTTTGTTCTTTCAGGGAAAAGAGCCCCAGATTTTTGTCTTTGTTAAAGTGGCTGCGATTTCTAGGACTAAACCAATAAATTATTTGATTTCTAGCTGGAGGAAAATAAACAGTGCAGTCTCATTTCTGGGAGACTGCTGGCTGCTCAGACTGGAACAGTTACAAAATGTTCCCTCGTCTGGAGACTCTTTAGAACCAACACAAATGGAAATGTACATAAATCAGTTTTATCTGAGAGTCCCCTCTAAGCCCTTCTGTGGATTATTACACCTGATGTGTCAAATGAGCATGTAAAGGGAGCTGTTAGTGGAACTGCACCTTCTGGAGAGAAAGTATTGGCTCCACCTAAAGGATAGCTGAGCAAGCAAGATATCGGAGGTGTTCCATATGTGAATAAAGGTCTAAATATTTCCAGTGACTAAACACAATGTTTGTTTTTGGTTTACCCAACTTCAATTCAGACAGTAAATTATTTATATGACCTGTATTAAGAGGCAGTAGCTTTAGAATGCATTACCCATGGATTAATATAGCCAGGTTAGGCAAAATTATAAAACATTTCAGGACAATATTTCAAGTCTGAGGTTACTAGCTAGCCTGTAAGTGTTTGTGACCTCTAACTTCAAAGAACATTCTGTTGTTCACATAATAATAGAATCTAATTTGTACTCGATTGTCACAATGTAATTTTACATCAATATTCAATTTACTAATGATCACAGAAATGTTTATTGTGCACATATGAAAATACATGACTATTTAATTTTTTTTACATAACATGATTGTTTAGAAATAGAACGTACATACATTAAAATATGTGCCCAAGTGAGTGCAGTCCCCATTTGACCAAGCAATGTTTGTGTGAGCGAACGTGTGCATGGAAATATAATTCCTAGAACGGACATCCACATTCAAGTCAATGGGTGGACTGGTGGCCATTTTGAGTGTGCCCAAGAGCGTGCAGTGAAATTGCAGTGGTCTGAGGGACTTATTTTCTAGGAATTATTCTTCTGTGGTCGTGTGTGTGGTCGGTCTCTGTGCTAATACCCAGTGCTTCTGTGTGCAGAGAGTGGCAATGCCCTCAGAAGCGCACACGTACCCTCCAGGAGTAGTTGGTGAGGACCTTGTTCTTTTTCCTCACGATGCAGGTGTATGTGCCCTCGTTGATCGCATTGGCCACAATACTGATGTGGTCATCCTTTAGGGAGAGGTAGCCAGGGTGGGAGTACTCCAGAAGCTCTCCGTCCTTGTACCAGCTACGAAAACACAAGTACACCTAGCTTAGAAAAAACTTTCAGAGAGCGCATAATATCAGGATTGGGGTCAAATTCATTTCAATTGAATCTATTGTTGGTGGGATATCATGATTTGTTCGAAGTGATGTCGGGACTAAATAAGCCATACTCACTATACTTTGCCTTTCTTAGCTGCAATTTTCTTCCCACATCGGAAGGTGAGCTTCTTCCCCTCAGCCACCAGCTTATGTTTGGTCCGTTGGGGTGTGGGGGTGGGGGCCACAGTGGGGAATGGGAACTCTGAGGAGAGTTAGGAAACACAAGGCTAAAGGCTGAGATCCACTTCTGTATAAAGTCTTAACCAGACATGACTCGGTTTACTCCAAAAAGTAAACTAAGAAGATTCCAGAAAATGCCGTCTTACTAATTGTATACCCTGATCTGAGTGGGAATTTAGGATTTAACTTCAAATTATCCCCCAAGACATAGGCACTCAAATTAAGCGTAATATCTACCTCCATGTTGTGCATCAAAAAAGTCACTGGAACCGGTCAGAAGCCATTTGTAGACGATGGACATTGTCTTTATAGTTAATTTAGGCCAGTGTGAACACGTGCCTCATGACCAGCTGGAAGTCTTTTTAAAAGACAGCCACTAGTTTGGGCTGCAAAAATCCCAAATTGACCTTCCGTGTATCTAACCCTCAAGCCACAGTCTGAAATTCCAGTGGTTTGGAGTCACTCTGGAATTTTCCACAGCCGTACAACGTTTTCCAATCAACAATGAGGAACAGATTCGGAGCCAGGAATGGTATCCTCACTCCTCCACGTTCTCCCTTGTTACACACAAAAATCGTGAAAACCCACAACAATGCCGGGGTGGAGGAGTCATAAACTGTGGAGGTTATGGGAATTCAAGCTGTCGAGGTGCCTCACTGACTTCTTTGCTCGCTTACTGTAAGGCAGACTGGGTCTCATCAGGAGGTAATTCTTTGTGAATGACTACTCCAGTGGCAAGTATCTAATCTGCTTTTAAATCAGGAGGGCTGCAAACCTTCATCATGGTTCTGCATGGCTGAACTTTGTTGGCTGCGTTTCGCTGCTTTGGCAAACGGTACTGAGCAATTCCTTGCACCAGTAGATTGAGAGTAATCTTTTTTCCTCTGCAATGCTGCACTTACCGTAACAGAAATCACAGCTGGAGGGGCAGTGCTTCTGCATGAGTTTGCGCTTACTGTCGCAATAGCCTTTCCGCGCCCAGGCTGGACAGATAAATAATCTATCCAAACATCCTACAGGAGAGGAGGAGAAGGAGTGGGGAGAGAGGGACAAGCAGCATCAAAGACATTTGGGAAGACGATCTGGCTGCACATTTACAATAACTCACTTTATTATAAGAGGTTCGACAATACTAATTAATGCCACATTTACTTGTAGCAGGCAATGGTATTGCGTCTAAATTATTTGTGAAGCAGCTATGTAGTGCTCTTGTAGACTTAATGAATGATCTATAAAGCCAATATAAATTGGTTCTTTAAGGTTTAAAATGTGCTATGGTTTAAAAGTACCGATGGTTGTTTTGTGCTACAAATCAATGTAACACCATTGTTTCTCTCAGTCTGTAATACAGGGCTATTTGCTTGTGGGTGCTAGGCATACCGTAGAGTCGGTGCAGGCCCCACACCTCGTCCTGTGTGATGAGCTTGCGCCCCGTCAGAGTTGCATTCAGGTGCATGATGGCCTTAGGGTTCAGGGAGTGCATGAGGCCCAGGATGTGGCCGATCTCATGAGCCGCTACGTGGACCAAGTCTGTCAGCCACACCCCTGCACAAACACCACAACACAGTTAATTCTGTCTCAGCAATTTATTAAATGTTTTATTTAACCTTTAACGAGGCAAGTCAGTTAAGAACAAATTCTTATTTACAATGACGGCCTACCCCGGCCAAACCCGGACAACGCTGGGCCATTTGTGTGCCGCTCTATGGGACTCCCAATCACGGCCGGATGTGATGTAGCCTGGGGAGCATCCTAGATAGTCTAAAGTGGCTAAAGTCCTTTCCCTCTTCTTTTCCTCATCCACAGAAATACACTATATATACAAATGTATGTGGACATCCCTTCAAATTAATTGATTTCAGCCACACCCGTTGCTGACAGGTGTATAAAATCGAGCACACTGCCATGCAATCTCCATAGACAAACATTGGCAGTAAAATGGCCCATAGTGAAGAGTTCAGTGACTTTCAATGTGGCACCGTCATAGGATAACACCTTTCCAACAAGTCAGTATTTCTGCCCTGCTAGACCTGCCCGTTCAACTGTAAGTGCTGTTATTGTGAAGTGGAAAAGTCTAGGAGCAACAACGACTCAGCCGCGAAGTGGTAGGCCACACAAGCTCACAGAACAGGAACGCTGAGTGCTGAAGTGCGTAGTTCGTAAAAATTGTCTGTCCTTGATTGCAACACTCACTACCGAGTTCCAAACTGCCTCTGGAAGCAACGTCAGCACAAGAACGGTTTGTCGGGAGCTTCATGAAATGGCTTTCCATGGCCGAGCAACTGCACACAAGCCTAAGATCATCATGCACATTACCAAGCGTCGTCTGTAGTGGTGTAAAGCCCACCGCCATTGAACTCTGGAGCAGTGGAAAGACGTTCTCTAGAGTGATGAATCACGCTTTACCATCTGTCCGATGGAAGGATCTGGGTTTGGCCGATTCCAGGGGAACACTACCTGCCCAAATGCATAGTGCCATCTGTAACGTTTGGTGGAGGAGGAATAATGGTCTGCGTTTCTTTTTCATGGTCTGGGCTAGGCCCCTTAGTTCCAGTGAAGGGAAATCTTAACACTACAGCATACAATGACATAGTAGATGATTCTGTGCTTCCAACTTTGTGGCAACAGTTTGGGGAAGGCCCTTTCCTGTTTCAGCATGACAATGCCCCCATGCACAAAGCGAGGTCCATAAAGAAATGGTTTGTCAAGATCGGTGTGGAAGAACTTGACTGGCCTGCACAGAGTCTTGACTTCAACACCTTTGGGATGAATTGGAACACCAAGTGCGAGTCAGGCCTCATCTCCCAACATCAGTGCCCGACCTCATTAATGCTCTTGTGGCTGAATGGAAGCAAGTCCCCGCAGCTGTGTTCCAACATTTAGTGGAAAACATTCCAAGAAGAGTGGAGGCTGTTATAGTAGCAAAGGGGGGACCAACTTCATATTAATGTCCATAATATTGGAATTACATGGTCGACAATCAAGTGTCCACATACACTACATGACCAAAAGTATCTAAAGGAACTATACATATGGAAGCTAGTCCTGAGTTGGTTAACAACATATGGCTTTCACCTATACCTGTCTTTTCAGATCAGTGTCAATGAAGAAGACGATACTGAGATACAGTTGATTTAACAACAACGGCACAAGCTGCAAAGCTCTAAGCCAGGGATGGCAACTTTGATGGGGCTGGGGGCCACAAAAAGTCTACTCATTATAAAGGGCAATGGTTGGAAAGTAGAATAAGCTCATCACCGTGCACTTTCACCACCCTGTAGGCTAAACTGTGCACGATGTTCCATGTTGCAGTGGGAGGACCACACAACATACCATTGAGTGACTGCAAATTTACCTCGACGACATGGTATCAACATATAATTTCCACCATGACGAACAAACAAATTGTCGACATTTATAACATTTTAATGACACTTCCTGCTTCCATCACACTTGTGATTTTTTCTTTTTTAAATAGCATTACTTTACTTTCATAAAAACTGTGGATTGAAACGTGGTTAGTGACAGTGGGGCAAAAAACATGAATTTGAAATGTTGTGATGGTTTTCTTGTGGTTTTATGTTTTGTTCAAACTGCCACACTCTCAGGGGTCAAATTCTCATGGAAGTGTACAGTTTGAGAGGCCACTGATCAACAAACATTTGGATTATTTGAACACAAGTGATGATTATAAATGTTGATATTTCTTTGTTCAGTAGTATACATTTGCTAATACAAGCCACACTAACCAAACCGGCTCCGCGTGTGCATCTGCGTGCTCATGTTGATTTTTATCCCCACCAGACAGCTGGTCTTACTGTGGTCCGAAACATAACGAAAAAGACATTACAGACAAAATACTTTACAATTTACATACAGTGCATGCGGAAAGTATTCAGACCTCTTGACTTTTTCCACATTCTGTTACGTTTCAGCCTTCTAAAATGTAGACGCCTCAAGCACTGAGATGCAGTGCCTTATACCGCTGCGCCACTCGGGAGTGTGTACATATTCATGTATGGGTTCTATGCCAGTTGTTGCAGTGTCATACAATGAATATTACATATTAACCTATGGAATATTGATATTTAATATGGATTATTACAATATTGATGTGTTTTTAACTGCTATTGCTGCTTAGAATAGCCTTGTAAATATGTCATTAACCAATTGGAGATAAAAATACAAATACAAAAATAAGTTACTTCTGCTTTTGAGTTTATATTCAGTGCATTTGGGAAATGATTCAATCCCCTTGGCTTTACTGGGACTGTGAAAAGGTTAAAATACCAAAACCAACTGTGAACCAACTATATTCATTTGGGGACAAGTCAAAACACACATGAAACACTCATGGACATTTAGCCAGCTTTCTGTTAATTCTTCCGGTGAGATAATTAGTGGGTTGTTATTTTACCTAACATGCATATGGTCATACAAAATTGTTTATTCTCTACTCCGACAATCAATTCACAGATAAAAAAGGGGAAACCTAGTTAGTTTTTAGTTTTTTAATAATCTCTCCTCGTTCATCCTTCATCTGCGGATTTTATATTGCGGTTGGCAACCAACTTTAAGGAGCATTACCACCACCAACTTTAAGGAGCATTACCACCACCAACTTTAAGGAGCATTACCACCACCAACTTTAAGGAGCATTACCACAACCAACTTTAAGGAGCATTACCACAACCAACTTTAAGGAGCATTACCACAACCAACTTTAAGGAGCATTACCACAACCAACTTTAAGGAGCATTACCACAACCAACTGGACCTTGTGCATCTTTCAGTCACCCACGTGGATATCTGCATGTTAAAACCAATGAGTAGTCAAGTGTCAACCAAGTTCTATTTTAGAGCCTGGCTATGCAGAAGCCCGCTGACGTACGCAAGCAGTTTGGATGAATAGATTGAATGTGTCTATTTATTTGACTAACCAAAGGGCCCCTGGCTCTAATTCGACCTTGATTACTACATGTTTAGATAGCTGGCCGCTAGACTAATTCGCCAATCTAAAATGTTTAGCTAACATGGGCTAATTGAGTGACCGACATAACAAAAGAAAAACAACCAAATTGATCTGAGGGCCTTCAAAAGGGCCAGTTGCCCATCCCTGCTCTAAACTCACAGTAACCAACAATCACACATTTAGGAACAGTATTACACTGTCTACTTTTCCAGCTTCAAGACATAATTACCAACTACAGTGTCTACTACAATTTATACTATTCAACCCAGTGCATCTGACAATAATTGAGCTGGACATCCTGCAAGTAGCTTTGGTGCTGAGTCCACAACAGCAGTTTACAAAAACTCAGAAAAAGGTACATGCCTTTTTTCCAGCTGAAGCGCATGTTTCCCAGAATCCAATACTCATGGTCGTCAAAGTGGATCTCCCCCGTCGGGGGGAAGAAGGCGTGGGCCAGTTCGCCAGTAATGCCGTCAAAACAGTGGTGCAAGTAGGACTGCAGACAGTCTGTGTGGTTGATGGGGTAGAAGCCTGCCAAAAAGAGAGAGCTGTGCCTTAGTCAGAGCAGCCAAGAGGCAAAACACACCCTCTAGCCTTTTCAGCCTCTTTCTCATTCTACATACAGTCTAGGAGATGATGGATTTCAAAGGACAAACTTTTCAATCCCCCTGTGGATGACAGACATTTCTCACATTTGCACCAATAAATTATTTATGGAACAAGAGTCCCAGGCCGTGGTGCTCCCACTGAGACAGCTTCTGCATGATTTAGGGCACTTGAAAATTATTGCACATGCTTGAAGGTGCTCAAGACTCTTTCTCAGGCATCATTCACACTGGACATTATATAAATATACAGTAGAGGCAGATTTGTTCAATTCAAATGCTGATGGCATTTCAGACCTATTTCACTGTGTAGGCCTTCTACTAGAATATGACTATATGCCAGTCATAATGCCTGATATGCTTTAGGTACAGTATGTTTGTTGTGCCCCCACCTATCTTGATGTCTGCCTCCTGGTCAGCGGGAACTTCTCTAAAGCTGAAGGGTGAGACGTCACTCCACATAGTGAAGGCTTTGGCGATACCCCGACGAGTGTCACTGGCATTCATCAGGTTCCTTGGGAAAGAGAGCAGCCTGCACAGACACAATGTGATTATCTGGGGAAACAACTTGGCATATTACAACAGTTACAGTGGAAAGAAAACGTTTGTGAATTACCTGGATTTCTGAATAAATTGGTCATAAAATGTTATCTGATCTTCATCTAAGTCACAACAGACAAACAGTCTGTTTAAACTAATAACACAAACAATTATAATTTTTCATGTCTTTATTGAACACACCGTGTAAACATTCACAGTGCAGGTTGGAAAAAGTATGTGAACCCTTGGTTTTAATAAACTGGTTGACCCTCCTTTGGCAGCAATAACTTCAACCAAAAGTTTTCTGTAGTTCTGGATCAGACCTGCACAATGGTCAGGAGGAATTTTGGACCATTCCTCTTTACAAAACTTTCAGTTCCACAATACTCTTGGGATGTCTGGTGCTCTCTTGAGGTCATGCCACAGCATCTCACTCGGGTTGAGGTCAGGACTGACTTGGCCTCTCCAGAAGGCTTATTTTCCTCTGTTCAAGCCATTCTGTTGTTGATTTACTTCTGTCTTTGGGTTGTTGCATCACCTAACTTCTGTTGAGCTTCGATTGGCGGACAGATAGCCTCACATTCTCCTGCAAAATGTCTTTAATAAACTTGGGAAATAATTTTTCCGTTGATGATAGCAACCGGTCCAAGCCCTGAGGCAGCAAAGCAGCCCCAAACCATGACGCTCCCTCCACCATAGTCTACAGTTCGGATTAGGTTTTGATGTTGGTGTGCTGTGCCTATTTTTATCCACACATAGTGTTGTGTGTTCCTTCCAAACAACACAACGTTAGTTTCATCTGTCCACAGAATATTTTGCCAGTAGCGCTGTGGAACATCCAGGTGATCTTTTGCGAACTTCAGACGTGCAGCAATGTTTTTTTGGACAGCAGTGGCTTCTTCCGTGGCGTCCTCCCATGAACGGCATTCTTGTTTAGTGTTTTACGTATTGTAGACTCGTCAACAGAGATGTTAGCATATTCCAGAGATTTCAGTAAGTCTTTAGCTGATACTCTAAGATTCTTCTTAACCTCATTGAGCATTCTGTGCTGTGCTCTTGCAGTCATCTTTGCAGGATGGCCACTCCTAGAGAGACGAGTGCTGAAATTTCTCCATTTACAGACAATTTGTCTTCCGTGGAATGACATTTAGAGATACTTTTGTAACTCTTTCCAGCTTCATGCAAGGCAGCAATTCTTAATCTTAGGTCTTCTGAGATCTTATTTGTTCGAGGCATGGTTCACATCAGGCAAGGCTTTTTGTGAATAGCAAACTCAAAACATTTTATGGGGCAGGGCAGCTCTACCCAAAATCTCCAATCTCGTCTCATTGATTCGACTCCAGGTTAGTTGACTCCTGACTCCAATTAGCTTTTGGAGAAGTCATTAGACTAGAGGTTCACATACTTTTTCCAACCTAATGTTTAAATTATGTATTCAATATAGACAAGAAAAATACAATAATTTGTGTGTTATTAGTTTAAGCACACTGTGTTTGTCTATTGTTGGGACTTAGATGAAGATCAGATCTAAATTTATGTCAAATTTATGCAGAAATCGAGGTAATTCCAAAGGGTTTACATATTTTTTCTTGCCACTGTAAATCAATGGGCACTATCTCTAAGACAACTGTACCTCGTAAATACAGTTGAAGTCGGAAGTTTACATACACTTAGGTTGGAGTCATTAAAACTAGTTTTTCAACTCCAAAAATGTTTTGTTAACAAACTATCATTTTGGCAAGTCGGTTAGGACATCTACTTTGTGCATGACACAAGTCATTTTTCCAACAATTGTTTACAGACAGATTATTTCACTTATAACTCACTGTATCACAAGGAAAGAGACGTGTTCTATCCCCTAGAGATGAACGTACTTTGGTGCGAAAAGTGCAAATCAATCCCAGAACAAGAGCAAAGGACCCTGTGAAGATGCTGGAGGAAACAGGTACAAAATTATCTATATCCACAGTAAAACGAGTCCTATATAGACATAACCTGAAAGGCAGCTCAGCAAGGAAGAAGCCACTGCTCCAAAACCGCCATAAAAAAAGCCAGACTATGGTTTGAAACTGCACACGGGGACAAAGATTGTACTTTTTGGAGAAATGTCCTCTGGTCTAATGAAACAAAAATCGAACTGTTTGGCCATAATAACCATCGTTGTGTTTGGAGGAAAAAGGGGGATGCTTGCAAGCTGAAGAACACCATCCAACCGGGAAGCACGGGGGTGGCAGCATCATGTTGTGGGGGTGCTTTGCTGCAGGACGGACTGGTGCTCTTCACAAAATTGATGGCATCATGAGGGAGGAAAATTATGTGGATATATTGAATCAACATCTCAAGACGTCAGTCAGGAAGTTAAAGCTTGGTCACAAATGGGTCTTCCAAATGGACAATGACCCCAAACGTACTTCCAAAGTTGTGGCAAAATGGCTTAAGGACAACAAAGTCACGTTATTGGAGTGGCCATCACAAAGCCCTGACCTCAATCCTATAGAAAATTTGTGGGCAGAACTGAAAAAGCGTGTGCGAGCAAGAGGCCGATAAACCTGACTCAGTTACACCAGCTCTGTCTGGAGGAATGGGCCAAAATTCACCCAACTTATTGTGGGAAGCTTGTGGAAGGCTACCCAAAACGTCTGACCCAAGTTAAACAATCTAAAGGCAATACTACCAAATACTAATTGAGTGTATGTAAACTTCTGACCCACTGGGAATGTGATGAAAGAAATAAAAGCTGAAATAAATCATTCCCTCTACTATTATTCTGATATTTCACATTCTTAAAATAAAGTGGTGATCCTAACTGACCTAAGACAGGGAATTTGTACTAGGATTAAATGTCAGGAATTGTGAAAAACTGAGTTTAAATGTATTTGGCTAAGGTGTATGTAAACTTCCGACTTCAACTGTATGTCTGAAGTCAAATAAAACAGCATTTCCTTTTGTTTTTTTAGGCAGTAATCCTTTGGTTAGAAAGGAAGGAGTGAAAAAAAGCAATCTCCATACTTGTATGTGAGCTTGAACTTGTCCCATTTTAGTTTCTCGGGGGTGAAGGTGTAGCGCTTGTTCCTGGAGAGGTGGAGAACCTGCGAGTGAGCATCTTTACGAATCCCAATCATCAACACACCGGAGGTGTGAGCTTCTTCCTTGGGCAAAAAAATTGTAGATTAACCACCTGAGATTTGGGTCAACCAGTTAGGCGCGAGGGAAGGATTTACAACCTACTGGACACAGATGTCACATCAGGGCCATGCACAGACTTTTTGGGGGTGGTGCTCAAGCAAAAAAAAAAAGGGAAATCCCCCCCCCTAAAAAATATTAACAACTGTGGTCACAGAATCGTTGAGCTATTACGACTTATTTAGTTAAATAGAAGCAATAGATGGCCACATCTTAATGGCTAATTAAATTAAACATAATTTACTTGAATTTAATGATGATGTATGGGCACTGGGTTCAGAACAAGAATTCAAAAACAGTTTACAAAGAAAATATATCAAGTATTAGAGCATGGAAGGTTAATGCACAGGTCGAGCCTCTGCACAGGTCGAGCCTTATCTGTGCACGTATCTGTAACACACTTCACCATCCAGATTTCATTTATATTTATGATCATGATCTGGATTCCTAGCTAACTAATTTGGGTTTCCAGACCTTTGTGGGAAAGTCATTTGTCAAATAATCAAAGGAGAATCTTTAAGGAAAGTGATGGATATGTTCTGTGTTAGCTGGGTTTTAAAATAAAATTATAACGTAGAGTGTTGTCTTTGTGTTTATAATAATCATTTCATTTTCATTTTACAGAATAATCTCAAAGTGCATAAAATACAAATGTTTTACCAAATAGAAGAACAAATATTGACACAACTAGACAGGGCAACTGACACAAAGAACACAGCTGAAACTACAAGGAACAAGGACAACAAGGAGCACAGCTATCAATAGAAAGCCTTCCTAAAGAGAAACGTTTTTAGGCCGGGAGGGCATTCCAGAGGCTGAAAGCCTGATCCCCCAAGGAACACATTTTTTACCAAACATGGGGTCATGGAGGAGCAGGCTATCATTTGACCTGAGGGTGCGGGTGGGGTTTTGGAGGGAGCTCAGTTCTTTGAGATAAGGAAGGGCATTGTCATGTATACACCGGAAAGTCAGCAGGAGGGGTTTGAATTCAATCCGGAATGAGTCGGGGAGCCAGTGCAGCGATATCAGGATGGGAAATGATAGTTATGAACTATCCATAGCTAGTACTTAGTGTTCTGTCACTGTTAGTGCTCTTATCTCCTGTCGATGGCTGCACTTACACAGGCAGCCCAATTGTGTTCTTTTTTTCACTAATCGGTCTTTCGACCAATCAAATCAGCTCTGCAAAATGTATTATGTCAGATTATTATGATGTGATTGACTTGATTTAGGAATGTCTGAACCTGACCAAATAACTAAGGAGAATATCAGTAACAACATGAGCTGGAAGATCAGAAGTATTCATGGAGGGAACTCGAGAAACTGGAAATACAAACATGAGGTGTTGTGGAGATCCTGAAGGAGTAAAAGATAGCCTAAGTAAAAGTAAGTGATAACACATGCATAACACCTTTATGAAACCAGTTACATAACAAATTTATACCTTTATATAACAGTGTTGCAGTATCATTAATAACAAACCTTATAACACATTTATTCAACATCATTTGTGAGAAGTTTTCAAAATAAAAGTCCCTTAAAATATATCTTTATTTATCTATTGTACAGTGGAAATGTATATTTTTACAGCCACAGTACCCAACCCTGTGACACATTTCATGTCACCGTCACTAACGGCTGGGAGCAGCACAGGGTAAGCGGTTAGTGACGGTTTGCATTGAGTATTTTGTATCCTGATTTTTCAATGGTGCAGGACAGCCCTTAAGATTAATATTCTGTTATCGAATTAAGAACTTTTCTGTGACCGTATCCGGGAGAAAGCTAATTTGGAGTAAACCGAGTACCTGGCCTAAAGCAAGTTCTGGCCTGGAGTACCAATAATAAATGTAATGTTAGGCCTACAGCGTGTTCACTGCTACAGTAATGTAATGTTAGGCCTACAGCATGTTCTCTGCTACAGTAATGTAATGTTAGGCCTACAGCGTGTTCACTGCTACAGTAATGTAATGTTAGGCCTACAGCATGTTCTCTGCTACAGTAATGTAATGTTAGGCCTACAGCATGTTCTCTGCTACAGTAATGTAATGTTAGGCCTACAGCGTGTTCACTGCTACAGTAATGTAATGTTAGACCTTCAGCATGTTCTCTGCTACAGTAATGTAATGTTAGGCCTACAGCGTGTTCACTGCTACAGTAATGTAATGTTAGGCCTACAGCATGTTCTCTGCTACAGTAATGTAATGTTAGGCCTACAGCATGTTCTCTGCTACAGTAATGTAATGTTAGGCCTACAGCGTATTCTCTGCTACAGTAATGTAATGTTAGGCCTACAGCATGTTCTCTGCTACAGTAATGTAATGTTAGGCCTACAGCATGTTCTCTGCTACAGTAATGTAATGTTAGGCCTACAGCGTGTTCTCTGCTACAGTAATGTAATGTTAGGCCTACAGCGTATTCTCTGCTACAGTAATGTAATGTTAGGCCTACAGCGTGTTCTCTGCTACAGTAATGTAATGTTCGGACTAAGGCGTGTTCTCTGCAAAAATGATGTAATGTTAGGCCTACAGCGTATTCTCTGCTACAGTAATGTAATGTTCGGACTAAGGCGTGTTCTCTGCTAACATAATGTAATGTTAGACCTACAGCGTGTTTTCTGGTACAATAATGTAATGGTAGGCCTACAGTTTTCTGCTACCATAATGTAATGTTCGGCCTAAAGCGTGTTTTCTGGTACAATAATGTAATGTTCATCCTACAGTGTGTTTTCTGGTACAATAATGTAATGTTCATCCTACAGCGTTTTTTCTGGTACAATAATGTAATGTTAGGCCTACAGCGTTTTTTCTGGTACAATTATGTAATGTTAGGCCAACAGCGTGTTTTCTGGTACAATAATGTAATGTTAGGCCTACAGTATGTTCTATGGCTAAAATAAGCCAAAAATATGTGTTCTGATCCATTGTACAAATTTCATTGTACAAACTTCTGTTGTACAATGGATAAATAAAGATATATTTCAGTGTTACTTCGAGACTTTCAGTACCGTAATGAAAATGAACTTTTATTTTGAAAACTCTTTTGAGTGTCTTACTTATACCCCTTCAAGTAAAGTGTTACCAGGTCATGTCTGAACCTGTGTGTCCGTAACTTCGTACTGTAATCTACTAAGACTGTTAGTTGAACTGACAGTTGTGATTTATGGTATTCATTTATACAGTATTGATAGGTATCAATCTCATGTTCAAAATCAAAACAAGAAACAGTTCCGTGCTGCAAGAGTTCTGGCTTGACTTGACCAGCTGAGGATATTAATCTCTATTGTAATTCTGCAGTTACTACAGCACATAACTTCAGGTTATTACTCCAATGCATTGCATGTGAATGCTAGGCATTACTTTTTCATGCGAGGGCATTCCATCTTGTGGAAAAAGAAAGTGGTCAGCAGTAAAATTGCTTTCCAAACTTTAAGTATGATACATTTTGCAGATACAGTATGTCTGATGTCCCTTTGGAGGAGGACAAATAAGACTCTCCCAATAATAACACCTGGATTCTACTCTTGTTTTACAGCCTTGAAAGAGGCCAGCTTGGTGTTTTCTATTTCAGAGCCGTTAGAAATATTTTGTGACTATGTTGTTATTACATAATAGTAATAGAACGTAAAATATACAGTTAAAGTATACACTGTCTGACTGATTATCCAAATCACTTTAGGTGACTTTGTGACAGGTGACTTTTATGACAAGTGAATAAGCTCATTTAGCCTATCGACAGCTCTACTCAACAAACACCTTACCATCAACGATAAGGTATTGGACCAACACGACCTGACCTCGTTGCATTGTTTATATACAATATTTGCAAACTTACATACAAATACAGTGGAAATAGAACCTAAAGAATTGGCTATTTGATAAATCAGAATCTATACTGGTAAAATATCTGTATGAAAAGGAAACATTTCTTCAGAGAGAAATTATGTAAACACTAAGCATTCCTTCAAGATTTCCAATGTTCCTTAATCCTCGGGAGAACAAGAGCTTTGCCAAGAGCTGAGGACTATACTCCCAGACTAACAGCAGAGGAGCCCTGCAGAAGACTGAAGACTTCCTGACACACTGATAACGGAGTCAAGGAAACGTACACTACAAAAGAAGAGGACATAGCCTACAAGCTGGAGCAGGCATTGCACTTAAGTTGGAGTAACTTGAGATATGTCCATGTAGCCTGGCCCTAAATCATGATTACTTGAAGCTACAGTACATGTTGTTCTAAGGCAAGCTGTACCCTTGTCAAACTGCTACGCCATTTATTCCTGGGGAAAACAACTAAAAATGGACACAGAATGTATGAATAATAGTAGACACTTTTAGAATAGCTAACTTGGTATAAGGGATGGTAAAGACTTCAGCCAGATCAAACAATGTTTATTATAGCTACAATACAATAAGAATTGTTGTTGCTCATACAAGCAAGTCAGGCTCTTTGTCACGATCGTCGTCAGGGTGGAAATGACCGTACCAAGGTGAAGCATGGTGAGCGTACATTTATTTTATTTATGAATGTCGCCAACAAAAACAAGAAACAACAAAACGAACGTGAAGCTTACGAGGGCTATACAGGCCACTAACAAAGTCAACTACCCACAACTAAGGTGGCAAAACAGGCTGCCTAAGTATGATTCCCAATCAGAGACAACGATAGACAGCTGTCCCTGATTGAGAACCATACCCAGCCAAAACATAGAAACAGAAAACATAGAATGCCCACCCCACATCACACCCCAACCTAACCAAATAGAGAAATAAAACGGCTCTCTAAGGTCAGGGTGTGACACTCTTGTGATTGTCACACCCTGATCTGTTTCACCTGTCTTTGTGATTGTCTGCACTCCCATTCAGGTGTCGCCCATCTTCCCCATTATCCCCTGTGTATTTATACCGGTGTTCTCTGTCTGTTGCTAGTTCGTCTTGTTTGTCAAGTCAACCAGCATTTATTGAATTCGCTCCTGCTTTCCCCCATCACTCTTTTCTCATCCTCCTGGTTTTGACACTTGCCTGTCCTGACCCCGCCCGCCTGACCAATCTGCCTACCCCTGACCCTGAGCCTGCCTGCCGTCCTGTACCTTTGCCCCTGTTGCTGTAATAAACATTGTTACTTCGACGCGGTCTGCATCTGGGTATTACCTTATCCTGATAGTGATGATATGTCTATTTTAAAGGAAATTACATCCCACTGGGCACAGACAGCAATTCAACGTCTATTCCATGTTGGCTCATTGTAATATCCTATGTATCTTGGAAACTTGTCTGAAAAAGGACAGATAATATTCTAATTTTTCTATGCATTGGCAGGACAGAACAGCAATCTCAAATTTTAAGGGAGTCTCGAGGTTCTGCTCGCCTGAGTTAGAATACCTCATAATAAGCTGTAGATCATACTATTTACCAAGATAATGATCATATATATTTTCCATACCTGTTTATTTACCACCACAAACCAAAGCTGACACTAAGACCGCACTCAACAAGCTGTTTAGGGCCATAAGCAAACAAGAAAATGCTCATCTCATCTCATCTCATCTCTCATCTGGGGCGGCAGGGTAGCCTAGTGGTTAGAGCGTTGAACTAGTAACCGGAAGGTTGTGAGTTCAAACCCCCGAGCTGACAAGGTACAAATCTGTCGTTCTGCCCCTGAACAGGCAGTTAACCCACTGTTCCCAGGCCGTCATTGAAAATAAGAATTTGTTCTTAACTGACTTGCCTGGTTAAGGTAAAGGTAAAAAAAAAAAAAAAGGTAAAAAAAAAAAATAAAAATAAAAAAAATCTAGAGACGGCATTCTTAGTGGCAAGGGATTTTAATGAGAAGCATTCAAAGCTCTCCCTTGCCCTCCATTTGTAACGATGTGCACTGAGAGTCGGGAAGCAAGTTCAGGGAGTGAGTGTTTTAATAAAATAAATGGAACATAATACAAAACAACAATGGCGCCTGGGGAAGGAACCAAAGGGAGTGACATATATAGGGCAAATAATCAAGGAGGTGATGGAGTCCAGGTGAGTCTGATGACACGCAGGTGAACATAACGAGCAGCCTGGTGCGCTAGAGGCCGTAGAGGGAGCACACGTGACGCAATTTGGCAAATTTGACCATAACTCTATCCTCCTGATTCCTGCTTACAAGCCAAAACTCAAACAAGAAATACCAGTGACGCGCTCAATACGGAAGTGGTCTGATGAAGCAGATGCTAAGCTACAGGACTGTTTCGCTAGCACAGACTGGAATATGTTCTGGGACTCATCCGAATATGTTCTGGGACTCATCCGTTCTCTGACTAATCCGCATTGAGGAGTATACCACATCAGTCTCCGGATTCATTAATAAGTGCCATGACGACATCATCCCCACAGTGACCGTGCGTGCATATCCCAACCAGAAACCATGGATTTACAGGCAACATTCACACTGACCTGCTAGAGCTGATGTTTTCAAAGAGAGGGACTCTAACCCGGACTCTTATAAGAAATCCAGCTATGCCCTCCGACGAACCATCAAACAGGCAACGCATCAATACAGGACTAAGATCGAAACCTACAACTTTGGATCTGATGCTCGTCGAATGTGGCAGGGCTTGCAAACTATCACAGATTACTAAGGGAAACCCAGCCACGAGCTGCCCAGTGACGTAAGCCTACCAGACGAGCAAAATGCCTTTTATGCTCGCTTTGAGACAAGCAACGCTGAATCATGCATGACAGTGCCAGCTGTTCCAGACGACTGTGTGATCACGCTCTCTGTAGCCAGTGTCGGTAAGACCTTTAAACAGGTTCAAATTCACAAGGCCGCAGGGCCAGACAGATTACCAGGATGCATACTCAGAGTATGCGTTGAACAGCTGGCAAGTGTTTTCACTGACATTTTCAACCTCTCCCTGATTAAGTCTGCAATACCTACATGTTTCAAGCAGACCACCATAGTCCCTGTGTCCAAGAACACTAAGGTAACCTGTATAAATTACTATTGCCCCATAGCACTCACATCTGTAGCCATGAAATGCTTCGAAAGGCTGGGCTCACATCAACACCATCATCCCAGACACCCTGGACCTACTCCAATTTGCATACCACCCCAACAGATCCACAGATAACAGCATTTATATTACACTCCACACTGCCCTCCCACTTGAACAAAAGGAACACCGACATGAGAATGCTGTTTATTGACTACAGCTCAGCGTTCAACACCATAGTGCCCTCCAATCTCATCACTGAGCTAAGGACCCTGGGACTTCCTGAAGGGACGCCCCCAGGTGGTGAGGGTAGGCAATAACACATCCACCACGCTTACCCTCAACACAGGGGCCCCTTAAAGGGTGCATGCTTAGTCCCCTCCTGCACTCCCTATTCACCCACGACTGCGTGGCCGTACACGACTCCAACACCATCATTAAGTTTGCAGACAACATGATGGTGGTAGGCCTGATCACTGACGACGATGAGACAAACATCAGGGAGGAGGTAAGAGACCTGGCTGTGTGGTGCCAGGACAACAACCTCTCCCTCAAAGTGATAAAGACAAAAGAGATGATTGTGGATTACAGGAAAAGAAGGACCGAGCACGCACCCATTCTCATCGACGGGGCTGTTGTGGAGCAGGTTGAGAGCTTCAAGTTCCTTGGTGTCCACATCACCAACAAACTATCATGGTCCAAACACACTAAGACAGTCGTGAAGAGGGCATGACAAAGGCTATTCCCCCCCAGGAGAAGGAAAGATTTGGCAATGGTCCTCAGATCCTCAAAAGGTTCTACAGCTGCACCATTGAGAGCATGGCTGCATCACTGCCTAGTATGGCAACTGCTCGGCCTCTGACCGCAAGGCACTACAGAGGGTAGTGCGTACGGCACAGTACATAACTGGGGCCAAGCCTCCCACCATCCAGGACCTCTATACCAGACGGTGTCAGAGGAAGGCCCTAAAAATTGTCAAAGACTCCAGCAACCCTAGTCATAGACTGTTCTCTATGCTACTGCACGGCAAGCGGTACTGGAGCGCCAAGTCTAGGTCCAAAAGGCTTCTTAAAAGCTTCTACCTTCTGAACAGCTAATCAAAGGGCTACCCAGACCACTCTTTTGTGCTCTCTGTTTATTATTTATGCATGGTCACTTTAACTCTATCTACATGTACATATTACCTATTACATTGACTCTGTACTGGTGCCCCCTGTATATAGTCTTGCTCTTGCTATTATTGTTTGACTGCTGCTGTTTAATTATTTGTTACTTTTATTGATTCATTTTTTTTACTTATCTATTTTTTACTTAACATGTTTTTCTTAAATTCTTAAAGCCTTGTTGGTTAAGGGCTAAGGGATTGTAAGTAAGCATTTCAATGTAAGGTCTACAGACCTGTTGTATTCAAATAAAAATATGATTTGATTTGTCTTAGGTCTCTCTTTATGTAGTTTGTGGTGTCTCTCTTGTCGTGATGTGTGTTTTGTCCTAGATTTAAATGTTTTATCCCAGCCCCCATCCCCGCAGAAAACCTTTTGCCTCTTGGAAGGCCGTCATTGTAAATAAGAATTTGTTCTTAACTGACTTGTCTAATTAAATAAAGGTTAAATCAAATTTAAAAAATACAAAAGTGCCATCCAGGACCTCTATACCAGGCGATGTCAGAGGAAGGCCCTAAACATTTTAGAAGACTCCAGCCACCCAAGTCATTGACTGTTCCCTCTGATATCGCACGGCAAGCCGTATCAATTCACCAAGTCTCGAACCAACAGGACCCTGAACAGTTTCTAGCCCTAAGCCATAAGACTGCTAAATAGTTTGTTAAATAGTTAACCAAATAGCTACCCGGACTATCTGCTTTGCCCATTTTTGCACTAACTTTTTTGACTCATCACATAAGCTGCGGTTTACCATCTGTCACTTTATTTCTATTTCTGACTCGGTACTGGTACCCTTTGTATTAGAGGTCGACCGATTATGATTTTTCAATGCCGATACCAAACAACAACAAAAAACTGATTAATCGGCCGATTTTTTAAATGTATTTGTAATAATGACAATTACAACAATACTGAATGAACACTTATTTTAACTTAATATAATACATCAATAAATCAATTTAGCCTCAAATAAATAAAGAAACAGGTTCAATTTGGTTTAAATAATGCAAAAAAAAAATGTTGGAGAAGAAAGTAAAAGTGCAATATGTGCCATGTAAGATAGCTAAAGTATAAGTTCCTTGCTCAGAACATATGAAAGCTGGTGGTTCCTTTTAACATGAGTCTTCAATATTCCCACGTAAGAAGTTTTAGGTTGTAGTTATTATAGGAATTATAGGACTATTCTCTCTATACGATTTGTGTTTCATATACCTTTAACTATTGGATGTTCTTATAGGCACTTTAGTATTGCCAGTGTAACAGTATAGCTTCCGTCCCTCTCCTCGTTCCTACCTGGGCTCGAACCAGGAACACATTGACAACAGCCACCCTCGAAGCAGTGTTACCCATCGCTCCACAAAAGCCACGGCCCTTGCAGAGCAAGGGGAACAACTACTCCAAGTCTCAGAGCGAGTGACATTTGAAACGCTATTAGCACGCACCCCGCTAACTAGCTAGCCATTTCACATCGGTTACACCAGCCTAATCTCGGGAGTTGATAGGATTGAAGTCATAAACAGAGCAATGCTTGAAGCATTGCGAAGAGCTGCTGGCAAAACGCACGAAAGTGCTGTTTGAATGAATGCTTACGAGCCTGCTGGTACCTACCATCGCGCAGTCGGACTGCTCTATCAAATCACAAACTTAATTATAACATAATAACACACAGAAATACGAGCCTTAGGTCATTAATATGGTCGAATCCGGAAACTATCATCTCGAAAACAAAATGTTTATTCTTTCAGTGAAATACGGAACCGTTCCGTATTTTATCTAACGGGTGGCATCCATAAGTCTAAATATTCCTGTTACATTGCACAACCTTCAATGTTATGTCATAATTACGTGAAAATAAAAGAGAGCCGCACACTCTAGGAGCTCAGATGCAAAATGTAATTACCAACGTTTCGACATCCAAGCTGTTTTCATCAGGGTATAATCAAACACTGTGGGATGACTCATTTATGTAGTGTCAAAAGACACAGGTGTCTGTAATCATGGCCAAGAGTGGCCTAATATCATTGGTTAATTATCAAATATTAAAATGTCATACATAGAACAGCATACAAACAACAAATGGATAGCATACGATCATAGATTAATTTGACTACACAAGCTTACAAACAATTACAATGGCAAAGTCACAATAATCACAAGAATGGCTTCAGATCAAAGTCTACATTGAGACCGAAGGGCGCAAGGGTCTTTAAGTTAAAGATCCAGGCAGCCTCTCGTTTTAACAATAAATTATTAAGGTCACCCTCTCTCCTAGGGAGGGTGACATGTTCAATGCCAATATGACGAAATCAAGTGGCCTGCCTCCAAGAAGTGGGTTCGAAACTGGATAAGTAAAGTTTTTACACCTAATGGTGCTACGATGCTCTGAGATACGTACTTTAATTTGCGCTTTGTTTTACCTACATAATTTTTACCACAAGGACAAGTTATAAGATAAATAACTGCCTTAGTGGAGCACGTAATAACACCTTTGATTGGGATTACATAAAATTCTGGCAAATTAGTTCGCAACGAGCCAGGCGGCCCAAACTGTTGCATATACCCTGACTCTGTTGCAAGAGAAGTGACACATTTTCTCTAGTTAAAATAAAATCATGTTAGCAGACAATATTAACAAAATATGCAGGTTTAAAAAGATATACTTCTGTATTGATTTTAAGAAAGGCATTGATGTTTATGGTTAGGTACACGTTGGAGCAACAACAGTCCTTTTTCGCGAATGCGCACCTCATCGATTATATGCAACGCAGGACACGCTAGATAAACTAGTAATATCATCAACCATGTGTAGTTAACGAGTGATTATGATTGATTGATTGTTTTTTATAAGATAAGTTGAATGCTAGCTAGCAACTTACCTTGGCTTCTTACTGCATTCGCATAATAGGCAGGCTCCTCGTGGAGTGCAATGTAAAGCAGGTGGTTAGAGCATTGGACTAGTTAACCGTAAAGTTGCAAGATTGAATCCCCGAGCTGACATGGTAAAAATCTGTCGTTCTGCCCCTGAACAAGGCAGTTAACCCACCGTTCCTAGGCCGTCATTGAAAATAAGAATGTGTCCTTAACTGACTTGCCTAGTTAAATAAAGGTGTGTAAAAAAAATAATAATAATAATAAAAATCGGCCAAATCGGTGTCCAAAAATACCGATTTCCGATTGTTACGTAAACTTGAAATCGGCCCTAATTAATCGGCCATTCCGATTAATCGTTCGACCTCTACTTTGTATATATCCAAGTTATCTTTACTCATTGTGTAGCTATTATTACTTTTATTATTATGTGTTTCACTTTTCTATTATTTCTCTATTTTCTTTCTCTCTGCATTGTTGTTGGACCAGAAGTAAGCATTTTACGGTTAGTCTACACCTGTTGTTTACCAAGCATGTGAAGAATAACATTTTATTTTATTTGAAATGACGTGGAAACAACGTTGATTCAACAAGTGTGTGCCCAGTTGGATGAAACCATCCATTCCATATTCAAATCCATAATTGATTTTTGTCATTTATATGAATATTTTCCACTAACTGCAGTGGATAGGTAGCCTATTTTGAAGGCCTACAATTTTATTGCACCATCAAAATTGGAATTCCTCCAATTATTGAATTGGAAAAGGCTACATTATCTCGTGCATAATTAATGATTATGAAAAGGCATTTAGATTTATATCTGATGAAGTCATAGTGGGCTACAGTTCTTTACCGTCTAACGAAAAATGTGCTTAATATTACAATGCCATTATTTTATTTAAAAGTTACTGTTGTCCAACAGCTGTCACAAAGCATATATCTTGGTAGACACAGATGTTTTTTTCAAATGAAATTATTGTTTTGGTCCTAAATGGTTTTCAACATCCAAAGTCTTGATCATAACTTATTCCGGCAATGTGGTTCTCTTAACCTGTCCAGTATACAAACTGAATGAACCGGTGCGATAGGAGGTATGCCGTTAGAAAGTGGAATTGTCACACCATACCTCTATTCTCCAGGTGGGAAATGCTGTGGTTTCTTGCATCCCTGCGAACAGAACCCCAAGCACCGTCACAGCAAGCAAAGGAGCACTGACATCGCCTCTTTGTAAACTTCTGAACGTCTGACACACCATCGTTGCGATATCACCTTCCAGAAAAATTCCCTCAACAAAGACAGACCAGTCAATTTCACCACCATCTATCCCCATGGATATCAATGGCCATCCATTGCATCCTTTTATTTGAACACAATATTTTCAATTGAGGATAACCGTGGCAAGCACAGTCCAGCGGAATGGGTTGTGGAATCCTTTGTCACCCACCGCCAGCTCAAAGCTACATCAAAAAGTCTGCAGCTATACAACCCTCCGGCGCAGCGCTATTCCGCACTGTCCGCCAATGGTTTCACATTACTTTAAATGAAAGTCAGAGCTTGACAAGTTTAAATGGAAAGGAAACCAGCTGCATGTATTCGACAATCTCAAAACTATTTTGAGGAATCAATTATTTTTGACTGCTCATTAATAAAGTTCATAAAAGATTAGGGGGGAAAAATCTCAGTCTGTGCAGGTCTCTCATTTTAGCTGAGGTTTGCGCATATTTGTTTTATTTATTTAACTAGACAAGTCAGTTAAGAACACATTCTTATTTACAATGACGGTCTACCGGGGAACAGTGTGTTAGAGTGTTGGGCCAGTAAAGTTACTGGATTGAATCCCCGAGCTGACAAAGTACAAATCTGTGGTTCTGCCCCTCAACAAGGCAGTTAACCACTAGGCTACCTTCCACCCCATATAACAATATTAGGTTGACTTTGATTTATATAATACCTATTAATTCAAATTTAATTGGCCCAACTATTTTATAATTATATAGGAAAACAGGCTGTTGCCTAATGTAAGTAAAACATATTTTTCAAATGTTATTTTCATTGTAGTAGGCTAGTTGTAGTTACCTGCATCAAATAGATGGTGAGCTATGATGATAAGCATACATTCTGCAGAACTGTGTAAACCGCAAAGGTTGTATCCTAGTTTACATCAAATAAGTGCGTGTGTGAAGGGCCAAAACACGCAATTTGAGTCTGGTGTGCATTCGTAGTCGGCAATGTTCAAAAACTATTGAAACAAACATGTACATACAAATGTTTTTGGAGACGTGTAGTTGAGTGGGTATAATATTTACCCATGCTGGTCTGAGTTCGCTCTTCGGGTGGGATAGGGAGAGATCGAGCTGACCCTAGATCTGTCTCTACCTTATGGCAAATTTTTCACGGAGCTGTTTTGACCCACCACCAAAGAACCAATAATGTAATTCCTGCCTTAGTATTTGTAATATATGAGTTGGTGCGAGTGTGATAATGAGCGATACTTTTTATAAAAAATATTTTGAGAAATATATATTTTAATTCATCTTGTGAAAAGGGGTATTGGACATGTCAGCGTCACAAGACGCGGAACTCAGATGACATTGGAATGCGTTTCCAACGATGCCTATTTATACTGCACTTTGGTTGGACAAAATGGCGTCCGTCAGGGTTAACTGTGATCAGCCAGTGAAATATCCTCAAAATTGACACGTAGCAGGCTTGCCAACGGAGCAGGGTCAGCCCTGTAGTTATGTAGCGGTCACAGAAAGATGTTGTTACATGGTGTGAAATAGTTTATGAGAGAAAGGATACATAAAACAGGTAATATCCGGTGTCGAACATTTCATTTCTCCCTGGCTATTGGCTAACTAGCTAATTAGCACACTGGCTAGTTTGCTTTTAGCTTTAATCCTTTAATCTCTGTAGCTAGTTAGTTGACTATCCAGCCCCCTAGTGCAATGCTCTGAAGGCACATTTTACGAGGTTGTAGGAAGAAAGCAATGTGGCCATCCAACAGGTGTTTTTGTACAATTTACAAGATTGTGCATTGAAATACATCTGGTCCAGCTAACATATTTCTAGCTACTGTTAGTCAGGATGGAAGTACTGGAAATTAAACAGACTTGTTGCCTCGTCCTAGCATGTAGTAGCGAGCTTTAATCCTGCTCAACAACAATTTATTTTTCCTGTTGCATGCTCTTGGAACCCTTCAATGATGGACAATATAATAACTGATTCTTACTGTTTTTAAATTAATTTCAGAGCCTTGATTCTGTTGCACTTAATCCTTACATGAGATGTTCACTGTATGTAAATTAAGTTATATGTGTGACCTCTAACTCTGTTTCAGGTTTACTATCCATTTATTTATGATTGTTGCTGGCACTACTGTGGACCTTGGCAGCGGTATGGCTGTGGGGCAGAAAACAAGCCGCGCGGAGACATTTGTTTTGGCTGGATCGAATGGACATGAGACAAGGCATTCTGGTTTGAATGACATTGTGCGGAACCACACCTCTGACCAGCAAAGGTCAGGGATGGCCAGAGTTTCGTCCGACATGAGGAACAAGTGTGCTGCTTATGTGCTGGCCCTGCGGCCGTGGAGTTTCAGCGCCTCTCTCACACCGGTGGCGCTGGGCAGTGCTCTGGCCTACAAGCTGGAGGGCTCGGTGGACTTGGTCATCCTCATGGTGTGTGCCATAGCTGTGCTGGTGGTGCATGGGGCAGGGAACCTGGTTAACACCTACTATGACTTCTCCAAAGGGATCGACCACAAGAAGAGTGATGATAGGACTCTTGTGGATGAGATCTTGGCACCGCAGGACGTTGTCATGTTTGGAGCGCTGCTCTACTCTCTGGGCTGCTTGTGTGCCACACTGCTCTACTTTCTCTCCACATTGAGGATGGAACATCTGGCCCTTATTTATTTTGGAGGGCTCTCAAGTTCTTTCCTGTACACGGGAGGTGAGCGAACCATTAACCTGTTTTTTTTTAAGATGTACTGACATTTAATTTATATATTTTTATCAATACTAACCACACACACACACTAATATCCAGATACTTATATCTTCCTTGTCCTGTTTTCAGGCATTGGTCTTAAGTATGTGGCCCTGGGGGATGTGGTGATCCTGATCACATTTGGCCCTCTGGCAGTCATGTTTGCCCACGCCGTGCAGGTGGGCTACCTGTCAGTCCTGCCCTTGGTCTACGCCGTCCCCCTGGCCCTCAACACAGAGGCCATTCTACACAGCAACAACACCAGAGACATGGACTCTGACAAACAGGCAGGCATCGTCACTCTGGCCATCCTCATCGGGCCCACGCTGTCCTACATCCTCTTCAACCTCCTGCTGTTTTTCCCTTACGTGCTCTTCTGCATCCTGGCCACCCACTACACCATCAGCATGGCCCTGCCCCTGCTCACGCTGCCCATGGCCTTCCCCCTGGAGAGGCAGTTCCGCAGCCAATGCTATTCCAAGATCCCCCAAAAGACAGCTAAGCTCAACCTCCTGATGGGACTTTTCTATGTCTTTGGGATCATTCTGGCACCTCAAGGCAGCTTACCGCTACTGTGAATCCAATTGTAGATTACATTTTTTTTATAGCTTTAAAAAAAAAAAATAGTCTAGTTGATGTACATCTTTGTATTTATGATTAGCTTGAGTTCAAAGGCTTTAATGTGTTGTTTAGTTTATACATTGAGAAACAGACCGTTTAATAATTTTTCTTTAATACTGACAGATATAACCAGATGTGTAATTGTTCCAGTATTTTGCACAAGAGTTCTGTGTATCGGTTGAAGTCTGAGATGGGTTCAGAATCATTTGGTATAAGACCACAGTAAGAGAAGACGTTTGAAGTCCCTATGCCTCATGAGGACAGACGTGGAAGAAACGGTTGCATCGGGTCCTTTTGCTACCGGTGATGCAGTTGTTCAAAATGTCAATAAACCAAATCTATACCTTTTCATCTCTACATTTAAATTAAATGTCTTATTTTAGGACCATAGATTTGATATATTCTTCAGGTTGAGGTTAAAATGATCAACAGAAATGTTATGTTTTCAGAAATGAGCCTTGTAATTCAGGTTTTGGAGTCACGGATTGGAATTGTCCATTTTAATTTTCAGACATAGGAGTTCAACTGTTCATTGATCCAGTCCAGAAATCAGTACAAACTGATGCGATGTGAGTACATGGAAATGCCCCTAAATGGTCCAGATCTCAGCTTAATTTTAATTGAACTAGTTGGTGACCTTTTAGGATTTATGTTGGCCATTAGGCTATATGTTTTGAGTAGTTATGGATTCATTAACAAATTACATCCTATTGTATTTGTTTTTCCTATTCCTCACATTACATTGTTTGAAATTGGGTCATAAGTTAAAAAAAAAAATTTTATCGATTGCTATTTTAAAATTTACTTCAGGTTCTGTCAAAATTAATTATTTAAATAATTTGAACTATGTCCTTACATTTTTCAAAGCCCAATTTCTCCACCACAGAGAACAGCTTTTGGTTGAATGCCAAAAATTTTAGGCACAGAGTTTAATACTGTACAGTCTTTGCTTCAGGTGTGAATAAGACATCAGCTCCCCAATCAGATCCTGGTGCTAATCATCAGGTTTGCAAGCCCACAGTATTAATCCCCTGAAAGGTGGTCCTTTGACTCTGAGGAGACTTCCCCCTAACTGCAGATCTACAATGGTTGATATGCAATCATGCAGGCTGCTCTTGCAATAAGCCACCCATCAATTAATTTAACAAATATTTACTTGGCAATACTTCCTTAATTTTTGACTTGGAAGGCACCGCTGTCTCAACTCCAATGGCTAGTTGCAGGTGGGTCGTTGGAATTTAGGAAATGCTCCATCATTAAATTAAATATTTTTTGTGCACCATGAATTAATCCAACAATGCTGCCATCTCAACCTGATCTCAGATCATTTCGTAAGTAAATCCGATACACTCCATTTAATATGGTATGTACTAATTTGTGGATGTCCAGCACCCATTTTGTATTATATGTTAAGAATTTGCAGAACGTATATGTTTACGAATTCTAGCTAGCCACCTCGTTAGCTAGGTGTTAGGGTTAGCTAAAAGGGTTAAGGTTAGGGGATGGGTTGGCTAACATGCTAAGTTGTTGCAAAGTAACTAAAAAGTATTGTTGTTGAAGTTGCCAATTAGCTTAAATGCTAAAGTTGTCCCTCATGAGATTCAATGTCCGAACTATGGCAGGATGCTTAGCTCCCTCCTATCGTTTCTTTGGATTGGTGGATACATGCAATTATGTAATAGTTGATTGAATATTCATTGAGGGTTGTTGACGTCAACCGCCTTTATTCAATTGAGAAATGCTATGCTATTAGCCTCATGCCAGGAATGTGCATAGCCATCTCGGACATAGTGTTTTTTTCTTAAAGTTGCGGGGATGTCACGTGTCCTACTTATATCCGTACACTCATAACCTAAGCATTACGAAACGTATATTCAATCAAATAAACCACACGTAGTAAATAAGCCATTCAATTTTTTGTTGACCAAATTCGACACTCAATGACTGACCTCCGTTTAAAAACTCCTTGCTCGGTGGGCGATAAAACGCCACCTGCTGGAGGGAGATATATTTCTCGCCGAGTTAGGCCTCTATACTTCTTCCTCTCGGTCTTCTCTGATTGATCGAAACAGGTGAGGTGCCCGGCGCTTAATTTCTGAGTAGGCTACAGTAGTTTGTGGTGGATACCCACCTATCTCAATCAGTAGCTATCTTTCCATTTAGAACGTTTGAATAGAAAATAGGTGCGTTCTCATTTAAATATTTTGTCGATATAAACGGCTGGACGCAATGACGTCACATCAACAACAAAAAAACACTACACAAACCACGTTTCCATCCAGGCATTTCATGCGGATGAATGACCTGACGCATAAAAAAAAGCCACGACCGGGCTATAATCAGAGGCAGTAGTGATGACCACACATGTTCTCTTGATAAGTGTGAATTGGACCATTTCCCTGTCCTGCTAAGCATTCGAAATGTAACAAGTGCTTTTGAGTGTCAGGGAAAATGTATGAAGTAAAAAGTACATTATTTTCTTTAGGAATGTAGTGGACGCCAGCGTCGAAGAGCGAGATCACCCAGTCCCCTGGTTCGGGGGGCCCTCATGCTTGGCCCTGGTGTTATTTTTGTCGAAGCGTGCATAAAATGTATTGAATTCATCTGGTAGTGAGGCATAGTTTGGCAGATCATGGCTGGGTCTTCCTTTGTAATCCGTAATAGAACGTAGCCTCCGCCACATGCTGTGGGCGTCAGAGCCTGTGTAATAGGATTCCACCTGGTTCCTATTGTCCTTTTGCTTGTTTGGTGGCTCTCCAGAGGTCGTAGCGGGACTTCTTGTACTTGTTTGTGTCCTCAGCAGTAGCCTAGGAGTTGGCTTTGATAGCCCGATGTGTGGTAGCTGATTGGGGGAAGCAGTGAACCTTCACTGTGGGGACAATGCCGTTGATGTATTTCCTAATGAAGCCTGTGATGGAGAGAGATCCTTGATGAAAACCTGCTCCAGAGAGCTCAGAACCACAGACTGGGGAAAAGGTTAACCTTCCAACAGGACAACGACCCTAAGCACACAGCCAAGACAATGCAGGAGTGGCTTTGGGACAAGTCTCTGAATGTCCTTGAGTGGCCCAGCCAGAGCTCGGGCTTCAACCTGATCGAACATCTCTGGAGAGACCTGAAAATAACTGTGCAGCGACATTCCCCATCCAACCTGACAGAGCTTGAGAGAAACTCCCCAAATACAGGTGTGCCAAGATTGTAGCATCATACCCAAGAAGACTTGAGGCTGTAATCGCTGCCAAAGGTGCTTCAACAAAGTACTGAGTAAAGGGTTTGAATACTTATGTAAATGGGATTTCCTTTTTTTCTTTTTTAAATGTGCAAAAATGTAAAAAAGTTTTTGCTTTTCATTATGGGGTATTGTGTGTAGATTGAGAAAAATACGTTACACATTTTTGAAAAATTCAAGGGGTCTGAATACTTTCCGAATGCACTGTACATGTTGGGAGGAGACAGTGACTGATTAAGCGCCGAACACCAAATACTTATAAAACAGTTCCATATTTATTGCAAAATATTTTCGGACAGAATACAACTGAACAAACACGTCAACGTTGGAGGAATGGACAGTAAGGCCAACATCAGAACTCCAAGTGCTGTACACACAAATAGTAACATTTCTTGCTTAAATAGTATATGTAGTTCTCATAGCAAACCTCTAGTAGTACATTTCCAAACCTCCTGGCTCTCCTAAATAATAATTATTACCTGTGTACAGAGAATACTCACATGACCCAATGTAGGACACCAGATGCCAATCTTTAATGATCATAAAGACTCTCTCGATTCATTAAAATTATAAAGTTTTGGCTCCAATTTTTCTTTCTTCTTCTTTAATATCAGTTGTCATTGAGAAGCTGGGAAAGAGGGAATGGGTGCAGTCTCATGACACCCTATTCCCCATGTAGTGCACTACTTTTTTAGTACCCTACAGCATACTCACAATATGCTCTTGCTCTTTTGCCCAAATAGTACATAGCTATGATAGTTTGAGACAAAATCATCATTGGGAGCCACAATAGTGCTATTCAATTATTTCAAAACATTGATCATGGCTAGAGCATTGTATCTAGATGAACTAGGCTGTGCAGTCCTGTGCACATCCTTTTAAAGATTTGGCACTGGTGTAGTAGTACTTCTTAGAGTAAACCTTACTTTCCCCCGCTTGTGCCCTCTCTCACATCTTTACAACCTTTCCACAAAAAGGCAGAGTAAGACAGATTACATTTTTTCTAACATTCAAAATGTACATCTTAATTGGCTTACCGAAAGCTGGGATCTACAAACCCCTGTCAATGGAAGTTAACAATAGAAAAATCAAATAGATAATTTTTTAAAAACACATAAGCCCTTTGGAAAACAAACCAAAAAATACAAAGGATGATGTACAATCCAAAATGCTTTGCCAAACAGACTGGGGGGGGGGGGTTCTTCTAAGTAGGCTGAATATGATGCGAGACACGGAACTACAGATGTGCAGTTCCACTTTTTTTGTTGCCATGTCTAATTCAATGTTTACTGTTTGAGAAAAAAATACATTACAAGAGTCCAAAGGCTGCCAAAAGTCCACATTGTGACAAAATAAAGAACAAGCATATACATAATTTTTCTGGCTCAGCTTTTATAGAAGTTTACCCACCTCCATTGACCAATAATCCTTTCTGTTCTGTATTGGAGGAGTTATCTTCCTCTATCCAAAGGACACCAAGGCTTCCAGAAATCAAAGGTAATTCTGTCCGCAAGAGTCCAAAGTCGACCTAAACTCAATGACAAACCTTTCTGCACCACCCAATTGGCTGAGCTCTGTCTGAAGCTGAGTGTGATGATACTAGCAAGCGGATGGGCAGCTAACGCACTTGCTGGGCAGTACAACGCTACGCTACACGCTGAGGAGAAGGACAGAGGCGCTCAGGTTCAGACAACAACAGACACGGGCTTCGTTCATGCTTTTTATACAAATCTACAAAGAACAATAGGTATCTGGGTGATGGTATAAGGAAAATGACTTGCACTGCCACTGCGACAGCAGACAAATAAGTATTTCCTTTCTTTTAAAGCAACACGCAAACCTCTCTCTATTATGGTGTATTTCAACATTCATTTCATACCAAAAGCAAGAACGGTATGTTGGGCTGAAGTGAACTCATCTACACGTCTATTCTGCTATAAAACAGTCCAAGCTGTTGTTTTACCAGATATCTACAAGTCCCTTAGAAAATGCACACCAAATTGTCAGAAGGCTCTAATGTAAAAACATTTGACAAAAACAAAACATTCCACAACCCTTTTGATACTAGAAGTGTTTCAATGAATCAGGACCCTGAGTAGAGAAGGACATAGGCTTGGGTGAAATTACAGCAGAAATCCTTTTTTTGCAGATCAAACACCAAAAATAATATGACTTTAGCTAAATAGAAACACCTTCAGACATTAATAACTCAGTACTAATTACTGGTACTCTTAAAACCACACATGTAACCAAATCCACAACAAAGTCTTCAGCTTAGAATATGCATGTACTCATGCATATAGTGTGTATTTTCCTCTTACGTATGTACGGCAAGCGGGAAGGGCTATACAGAGGAGCCTTTAGTTATACCATCACCCTCTGGAGACTAACACTTATTACAAACAGCTTCATATGAAGGAGAGCAAACATAATACACAGGATTCAAGACAGGGAGATGGACTGTTCTCTGCAGCCTTGTAAACAGGGGAGGTAAGACAGGCAAACGGGGTGCAATCAAATGGGGAATAACAGACCTCCTCTTAGAGCAGCACAGGTGAGGGCCTATTCAGATGGACATCCTCCCTGGTTCGTAGGGACATCCTCCTTGTTCACCAATATGAGTGGAGCTTGCGGCACAACCACCTCCTCCTGATGTAACCGGCTGTGGTTGCTGGTTACTGGGGGCCACGGAGAAAGCATTGCAGAGCCTTTCAGGGGTAGTGGATGGATTTTTTCCCATGCAGAAATGGGCAACAAAAAAAACTAAATCTAGTCAGTATGACCATATCCAGCTATGTGATACTGCTGGAAACCCTGGGGTGTATTCATTACGGAAACCGTTTACTCTTTAAGAACAAAATGGAAGCAAACAAAGCAAATGGAACGAAACACGGAGGGACCTACCTGAATTTGCCCAATAGAAACTCTAATTTGTGTTTTTCTGTTTTGAGTAAACAGTTTCTGTGGCAAAACGTTTTGCAACAGAATCGGCGTAATGATTACACCCCTGGCGCAACTTCATGAAACAGAACACAACAAAGCGCAGTGGCTGAGCCAGGATGGATGAGCAAGTGGCTTATCCCAAAGGACTGAGACGCAGACTGACCGACTAACAGACACCAGCAGAAAACGGGCAACAAGCTGACCACCCCCGGGCCACTTCATGGGGGGTGGGGGGGGAGAAAGGAGGCGGAGGACGGGGGCCTGGGTCAGACAAAGAGCTGAATGCGCTCGCGGATGGTCTGCCTGCAGATGGGGCATGTCTTGAGGGCGGCGCTGCAGTCGATGCAGGAGGCGTGGCCGCACTGAAAGACCAGCTTGATGTGGTTGTCGATGCAGATGGGGCAGGTGATACGCTCCTCCATCTGGCGGTAGCGTGACTGTAGCTGCTCCAGCAGGTTGTGCTGCTCCGAGTCCGGGCTGCAGTCCACCTCTGTCTGGTCTGGAGAGAGAGGAGGGGGATACATGTCATTCACTTCACCATTTAACATCACACTCCACTAAAATGTATTGTGATCTGTACTAGTATTATCAGGACATCTATTTATGTTGTAGCTTCTATTTATCAATTACTACCAATGCCCTTCACCGACACACATCAGAAAACAAGAAAGGGCTTCTACTCATCTGTGGTATCATTACCTTGTCTTATTTTCTTGGTGATCGTGACCTGGCATTTGATGCATTTCTTCATTCGATGAGCACACTCTGGAGAGATTAGGGAGAGGCACAAGGAGTTACTTCAGATCCCAAACATCAAGATCTTGCCGGTTTCTTAGAAACTGATTAAACCTAGTCCTGGACTAAAACCACTTCCAATGGATACATTTTAGTCCAGGACTAGTCTTAATGCTCCAGCTGCCCCACCAACATTCTTTCTTGCACGGACACACACACACACGCCATCTACCTTCGCAGGCGACGCTGTGCTGGCAGGGGCAGAAGAGGACGAGCAGCGCCAGCTCGGAGCAGATGAGACACTCGCTGGGCCCCGGCAGGACGGGCATGGCCAGGTTAGTCATGGTATTGGGCGTGGTGTGGACCCGCCGCAGGCTGGTGCTGCTCAGTGACGTGCCGCACGTGATGGCCTGCAGCCGCTGCAACCTGGAGGAACGGATGGATGAAAAGACTGATTGATACACATAGTGTGCGATAGGATTTGTTCTCTTATCTTTGTTTTGGTTAGTTATTTGTTCTCATCTTTTCCACTTATTTTAAAGCCCATTTACAGTGGCAAAGAAAAAGTATGTGAACCCTTTGGAATTATCTGGGTTTCTGCATAAATTGTTCATCAAATTTGATCTGATCTTCATCTAAATCACAACAATACACAAACAGTGTGCTTAAACTAATAACACACATTATTGATTTTTTTTGTCTATATTTAATACATAATTTAAACATTCACAGTGTAGGTTGTAAAAAGTACGTGAACCCCTAGGCTAATGACTAGGGTTAAAGAAGTGTCTCTAAAAGCCTTGGAGTCCATCAGTCCATCATGGTAAGACAAATTGTCTATAAATGGAGAAAGTTTAGCACTGCTGCTACTCTCCCTAGGAGTGGCCGTCCTGCAAAAAATGACTGCAAGAGCACAGCGCAGAATGCTAAGAGAGAACAAATGTCAGCTGAAGACTTACAGAAATCTCTGGAATATGCTAACATCTCTGTTGACGAGTCTACAATACGTAAAACACTAAACAAGAATGGTGTTCATGGGAGGACACCACGGAAGAAGCCACTGCTGTCCAAAAAAAAACATTGCTGCATGTCTGAAGTTTGCGAAAGTGCACCTGGATATTCCACAGTGCTACTGGCAAAATATTCTGTGAACAGATGAAACTAAAATTGAGTTGTTTGGAAGGAACACACAACACTATCTGTGGAGAAAACAATGGCACAGCACAGCACACCAACATCAAAACCTCATCCCAACTGTAAACTATGGTGGAGGGAGCATCATGGTTTTGGGCTGCTTTGCTGCCTCAGGGCTTGGACAGCTTGCTATCATCGACGGAAAACTGAATTCCAAAGTTTATCAAGACATTTTGCAGGAGAAAGTTAGGCTATTTGCCCCCCAATTGAAGCTCAACAGAAGTTGGGTGATGCAACAGGACAATGACCCAAAATACAGAAGTAAATCAACAACAGAATGGCTTCTACAGAAGAAAATACACCTTCTGAAGTGGCCCAGTCAGAGTCCTGACCTCAAGAGAGCAGTTTACACAAGACATCCCAAGAATATTGCTGAACTGAAACAGTTTTTTAAAAAGGAATGGTCCAAAATTCCTCCTGACTTATGCAGGTCTGATCTGCAACTACAGAAAACGTTTGGTTGAGGTGATTGCTGCTAAAGGAGGGTCAACCAAATACAAGGGTTCACATACTTTTCCCACACTGCACTGTGAATGTTTGCACGGTGTGTTCAATAAAGACATGAAAACGTATAATTGTTTGTGTTATTAGTTTAAGCAGATCGTGTTTGTCCATTGTTGTGATCTAAATGTTATGACCAATTTATGCAGAAATCTAGGTATTTCCAAAGGGTTCACATACTTTTCCTTGCCACTGTATGTCTGATTGGGGCCTTAATCTCCAGGCTGACCCTTCATAGCAATGAGTGTAAAAGGTGCTGTTATAATAGTAGAACCATTAAGGACCATACAGCCAGCCAGCCAGTCAGTAGCTGTACATACCGCTGCTTCTCAGAGAAGCTCTTGATGAGCTGCAGCACGGCTGTGTCAGCTACCAGGTCCAGCGGGCTCTTGCCCTTGTGGTTAGCGTAGTTGATGTTGGCGCCCTCCTGTGCCAGGAAACAGGCAATGGCTGCGCCCACGCTCAGCTCCGTGTTACCCATCAGCCCCGAGCTGCTCAGCTACACAGGAGGGAGGGAGCAGGAGAGTTGAGTTCTGGCAAGCCTTTATTCTTGTAAATTAAAGGAATCACATGAGAGTCAAAGCTGCACACACAGGATATGAGAGAGAGTCAGACAGAAAGTACAGTGTACAACAAGATTACTGAGGATGTCAGATGACACTAAAAACAAGTAATTGCTAATTAGTATCAATTAAGCAATACTCTTCTAGTAATCAGCGGCACGCCACCTGTTTACTACCTGTAGCCTAGTGGTTAGAGCGTTGAACTACTGTAGTAACCGAAAGGTTGCAAGATCGAATCCCCGAGCAGACAAGGTAAAAATCTGTCGTTCTGCCCCTGGGCAGTTAACCCACTGTTCCTAGGCCGTCATTGAAAATAAGAATTTGTTCTGAACTGACTTGCCTAGTTAAATAAAAAGGTACCTTTTTTTCTTACAATTAAAAAAAAAAAATGCAAAGGGGATGTCTGGTCCTCGTACAGACTATATTACAGCAAGGGAGTGATGTCACTAAACCCAATGCACGCCAGCTGGAGAAATACAAGCCCAAATCCAATCAAATCTAGAACTCCCCTCCTTTGCTGACAATGTGAATACATGGTACTTAGACTAGCCACCTTATGTACAGTGTGAGTTAACCCCTATCCAAAATGGCTTGGCGGATGGCCAGCATTGTTTGAGCGCTGCAGTGTTTGGGGTTGTGCTGATTCCCTTTTGGCTGTGCCAGTGGCAGCAGCTGCTAGAACACAATGCTGATGATTTGCATTAACCGACCTAGCTAACAGAAGGAACACATTTTTCAAACAGACCTGTGTATGACAATTGAGAGGCGAGGAGTGATTGTTTGAAGCTAGGGAAGATGATTAGGTAGACTAATAGTGTCAGGAGATGTCCTTTCTCTCTCAGTGATTTAATGTCTCATTCAAAACTAGGTCTCTCCCTTATTTTGGTCTCCCCTTCTCTTCCGGTCTTTTTTGCATCATTTCTCCTGCACCCCTCATGAATCAAGAAAAATCACACCCTTCCTCACAGTCTTACCTGACAGTACAGCGAGGATGATGACGAGCCCGGACCCCCCTCTCCTCTCTCCTGCGTGGTGGTCGTGGTGCTGGTGGTGGCGGGGGTGAGCGTGGCGTTGGCCAGCTGCGGGCGGCTGAGGGCGACGTGCATGGCCGTGTCCCCATCCTCGTCCTCCACATTGACGTCCGCGCCCTCGACCACTAGTAGCTGCACCAGGTCCCCGTGGCCCTGCGTCACCGCCAGTTGCAGCGGCGTCTGGTTGCGGTTGTTGCGGATGTTGACGTCACAGCGGCCCTGTGAAAGGGTGGGGTGAGAGAAAGTTAGTTGGGATGTTCCTTTTGAAGCTTAAAAAGGTACAAGTGCATTGAATATAACCTTGTTGGCCATCTTTGGGTGTTGCTATCATTTTTCCTTTTTTGGAAGACTCAGAAGGTACCAATGTTAAATTGCATGCATTTGCTTTTTACGTAGCTGTCCTGTGACTGCTTGGTATCTGTAACTATTTTACTGTGCTGTTGTGTCCATATTGTGTTGTACCTCACTGATTGACCTGATTTTAAACAAAATGTGGGCACTGAAACTGATTTCTATCCACTGTTGTTTCAAAAAAAGTGTTTTATTTTGTTTTGTTCTAGTACTTGTAAAGGTTATACTTTGGAATTTCTGTCCCAGTTCCGAAGAATGCTGTTATGGCAGCATTAAGGAAAGTTTCTTGGAAACTTCAATTTAAGCCAACAAGTCCTTGAAGGTGTTACATGGAAACAACCCTTCTAGCTGCTCCACAACCAACTACGTAATAACTGTTAATAGCCACCAGGGGGAGGTCTCCTTCATAATGCTGAGGAGCAGAGAGCGAAGGGGATATACATACAGTTGCAGTTGGAAGTTTTAAAAAAGCACAAATTCCCTGTCTTAGGTCAGTTAGGAGCACAACTTTATTTTAAGAATGTGAAATGTCAGAATAATAGTAGAGAATGATTTATTTCAGCTTTTATTTCTCTCATCACATTCCCAGTGGGTCAGAAGTTTACATACACTCAATTAATATCTGGTAGCATTGCCTTTAAATTTTTTAACTTCGGGTCAAATGTTTCAGGTAGCCTTCCACAAGCTTCCCACAATAAGTTGGGTGAATTTTGGCCCATTCCTCAAGGCAGAGCTGGTGTAACGGAGTCAGGTTTGTCGGCCTCCTTGCTCGCACATGCTTTTTCAGTTCTGCCCACAAATTTTCTATAGGATTGAGGTCAGGGCTTTGTGATGGCCACTCCAATACCTCGACTTTGTTGTCCTTAAGCCATTTTGCCACAACCTTGGAAGTATGCTTGGGGCCAATGTCCATTTGGAAGACAAATTTACGACCAAGCTTAAACTTCCTGACTGATGTCTTGAGATGTTGCTTCAATATATCCACATACATTTTCCTACCTCATGATGCCATCAATTTTGTGAAATGCACCAGTCCCTGCTGCAGCAAAGCACCTCCACAACATGATGCTGCCACCCCAGTGCTTCACAGTTGGGATGTGTTCTTCAGCTTGCAAGCCTCCCCCTTTTTCCTCAAACATAATGATTGTCATTATGATGGTCATCACTATTTTTGTTTCATCAGACCAGAGGACATTTCTCCAAAAAGTACGATCTTTGTCCCCATGTGCAGTTTCAAACCGTAGTCTGGCTTTTTTATGACGGTTTTGGAGCAGTGGCTTCTTACTTGCTGAGCGGCCATTCAGGTTATGTTGATATAGGACTCGTTTTACTGTGGATATAGATACTTTGTTCCTGTTTCCTACAGCATCTTCACAAGGTCCTTTGCTGTTGTTCTGGGATTCACTTGCATTTTTCGCACCAAAGTACATTCATCTCTAGGACACAGAATGCGTCTCCTTCCTGAGCAGTATGACAGCTGCGTGGTCCCATGGTGTTTATACTTGCGTACTATTGTTTGTACAGATGAACGTGGTACCTTCAGGCGTTTGGAAATTGCTCCCAAGGATGAACCAGACTTGTGGAGGTCTATCATTTGTTTCTGAGGTCTTGGCTGATTCCTTTTGATTTTCACATGTCAAGCAAAGAGGCACTGAGTTTGAAGGTAGGCCTTGAAATACATCCACAGGTACACCGCCAATTGGCTCAAATGATGTCAATTAGCCTATCAGAAGCTTCTAAAGCCATGACATCATTTTCTGGAATTTCCCAAGCTGTTTAAAGGCACAATCAACTTAGTGTATGTAAACTTCTGACCCATTGGAATTGTGATATAGTGAATTATAAGTGAAATCATCTGTCTATAAACAATTGTTGGAAAAATTACTTAAGTCCTAACTGACTTGCCAAAACTACAGTTTGGTAACAAGAAATTTGTGGAGTGGTTGAAAAACGAGTTTCAATGACTCCAACCTAAGTGTATATAAACGTCAGACTTCAACTGTATATAGCTAGATAGACACACATCAAAAAAATAAAACGTCCTCTCACTGTCAACTGCGTTTATTTTCAGCAAACTTAACGTGTAAATATTTGTATAAACATGAGATTCAACAACTGAGACAAACTGAACAAGTTCCACAGGCATGTGACTAACTGAAATGAAATAATGTGTCCCTGAACAAAGGGGGGTTGGTCAAAATCAAGTTTCAGTCAGTATCTGGTGTGGCCACCAGCTGCATTAAGTACTGCAGTGCATCTCCTCCTCGTGGACTACACCAGATTTGCCAGTTTTTGCTATGAGATGTTATCCCACTCTTCCACCTAGGCAAGTTCCCGGACATTTCTGGACCTAGCCCTCACCCTCCGATCCAACAGGTCAAAGACATGCTCAATTGGATTGAAATCCCGGCTCTTCGCTGGCCAATGCGGAACACTGACATTCCTGTCTTGCAGGAAATCACGCACAGAACGAGCAGTATGGCTGGTGGCATTGTCATGCTGTTGGGTCAGGATGAGCCTGCAGGAAGGGTACCACATGAGGGAGGAGGATGTCTTCCCTGGAACGCACAGCGTTGAGATTGCCTGCAATGACAACAGGCTCAGTCCGATGATGCTGTGACACACCGCCCCCAGACCATGATGGACCCTCCACCTCCAAATCGATTCCGCTCCCGAGGTCTCGGTGTACCACTCATTCCTTCGACGATAAACAAGAATCCGACCTTCACCCCTGGTGAGACAACACCGCGACTCATCAGTGAAGAGCACTTTTTGCCAGTCCTGTCTGGTCCAGCAACGGTGTGTTTGTGCCCATAGGCAACATTGTTGCCGGTGATGTCTGGTGAGGACCTGCCTTACAACAGGCCTACAAACCCTCAGTCCAGCCTCTCTCAGCCTATTATGGACAGTCTGAGCACTGATGGAGGGATTATGCATTCCTGGTGTAACTCGGGCAGTTGTTGCCATCCTGTACCTGTCCCGCAAGTGCAATGTTCGGATGTCTCCCCGTAGTGCTGTCTTAGGCGTCTCAGTACGGGCAATGCAATTTATTGACCTGGCCACATCTGCAGTCCTCATGCCTCCTTGCAGCATGCCTAAGGCACGTTCACGCAGATGAGCAGAGAACCTGGGAATCTTTCTTTTGGTGTTTTTCAGAGTCAGTAGAAAGGCTTCTTCAGTGTCCTAAGTTTTCATAACTGTGATCTTAATTGCCTACCGTCTGTAAGCAGTTACTGTCTTAACGACTGTTCCACAGGTACATGTTCATTAATTGTTTATGGATAATTGAACAAGCATGGGAAACAGTGTTAAAACCCTTTACAATGAAGATCTGTGAAGTTATTTGGATTTTTACAAATTATCTTTGAAAGACAGGGTCCTGAAAAAAGGTGTTAGAGGGTGAGAGAAACTCATTTTTTTCCCACACCGTTCCTTACCTCTTTTACAAGGATCTCGGCCACGTCTCGGTGGTTGTTGAGGGAGGCCAGGTGCAGAGCCGAGAAGCCGTCCTCCTTCTTGACATCCACCAGCTGACGCGCCCGAGCCAAGATCTTCTCCGTGGCCCTGTGGAAACAAATGGCCTCGGGTTCAGATTGAGCATATAGTGCACTACTCATATGGACATGTTTTGTGCCTTGGGGACAGAAGAGTGCTTTATGGATTATAAATCACTGTTAACACACAACCATGGAAACCCTGGAATCAGAGAGAAGGTTTGTATGACAAATGTATCTGCGTCACAAATCGGTAGCTTAACGGGCATTTGGATGATGGCATAAAGACGGCTGTTTCAGGAGCTAAAACTAACCCATCATTAGAAGGAAAGGAAACAACACAGCCAGTGAGGGCAGGGATTTCCATTAGGCAGTGCTAAGCGTTTTACTGAGAGCAGCGGCTCTAAACAGCATTGACCTCCAGCTCTCGGCTGAACTTGCATAATGGATTGGCGTTGCTCTTTCCTAACACCCCCCACCCCCCGTCATATACCATCTTGTCTCTCTCTCTCTCTCTCTCTCTTAGCTACTCCACCATTCCCACACTCAGTTAAATCTTCCTCAAGCACTCATCATAATTCACTCTAATCCATGCCACATATTGGCCAACAAAATTGTTTTCTATAACCAGTTCCACAGACTTTGGCCAATCTACATAGTGTGGTGGAGAGACATTGAACTCAGGCTTTGAGAATAGGACAGAAGGATTGATTAATACCAAACATTAAGAACACCTTCCTAATATTGAGTTGCACCCCCCAGGAAATTGTTGAGGGCGAAAAACCCAGCAGTGTTGCAGTTCTTGACAAAAACCAGTGCACCTAGCACCTATTACCATACCCCATTCAAAGGCACTTAGATATTCTGTCTTGCACATTCACCCTCTGAATGGCACACATACACAATCCATGTCTCAATGGGTTCTTGGCTTAAAATCCTCCTTTAGATTAATGGGAGAAGAGGTTACACTGATTGAAGTGGATTTAACAAGGGACATCAATAAGGGATCATAGCATTCACCTGGATTCACCTAGTCAGTCTATGTCCGGGTTAGGGATGGCTTGGCCGGTAGGGATATCCTTGTCTCATCGCGCACCAGCGACTCCTGTGGCGGGCCAGGCGCAGTGCACGCTAACCAAGATTGCCAGGTGCACAGTGTTTCCTCCGACACATTGGTGCGGCTGGCTTCCGGGTTGGATGCGCGCTGTGTTGGTTGGGTTGTGTATCAGAGGACGCATGACTGTCAACCGTCGTCTCTCCCGAGCCCATACGGGAGTTGTAGCGATGAGACAAGATAGTAGCTACTACAACAATTGGACACTACGAAATTGGGGAGAAAAGTAAAAAAAAAAAAATATAATAAATAAATAAATAAATAAATAAATGCACATAAGTTTCCAGCTTCAGCGATTTTTGCAATTCGTTCCAGTCATTGGCAGCAGAGAACTGAAAGGAAAGGCGGGCAAAGAGGTGCTACGAGTGGGTGTTGTTATCGTGACCAGTGAGCTGAGATGAGGCGGAGCTTTACCTAGATGACCTGGTGCCAGTGGGTCTGGCATCGACAGGTCGCATTGGTGGGTGGTATAAGGGGCTTTGGTGACAAAACAGATGGCACTGTGATAGACTGCATCGGGTTTGGTGAGTAGAGTTTGAGGCTATTTTGTAAATGACATAGGGCCTGGGCATGCTCCTGATGACGTGGCGGATGGTCTCCTGAGGGATCTCCTCCCAGACCTGGATTAAAGCATCCACCAACTCCTGGACGGTCTGTGGTGCAACGTGGCGTTGGTGGATTGAGCGAGACATGATGTCAAGATGTGCTCAATTGGATTCAGGTCTGGGGAACGGGCGGGCCAGTCCATAGCATCAATGGCTTCCTCTTGCAGGAACTGCTGACACAGGGCCAACCGCACCAGCATATGGTCTCACAAGGGGTCTGAGGATCTCATCTCGGTACCTAATGGCAGTCAGGCTACCTCTGGCGAGCACATAGAGGGCTGTGCGACCCTCCAAAGAAATGCCACCCCACACCATGACTGACCCACCGCCAAACCGGTCATGCTGGAGGATGTTGCAGGCAGCAGAACGTTCTCCACGGCGTCTCCAGACTGTCACGTCTGTCACGTGCTCAGTGTGAACCTGCTTTCATCTGTGAAGAGCACAGGGCGCCAGTGGCGAATTTGCCAATCTTGGTGTTCTCTGGCAAATGGCAAACGTCCTGCACGGTGTTGGGCTGTAAGCACAACCCCCACCTGTGGACGTCGGGCCCTCATACCACCCTCATGGAGTCTGTTTCTGACCGTTTGAGCAGACACATGCACATTTGTGGCCTGCTGGAGGTCATTTTGCAGGGCTCTGGCAGTGCTACTCCTTGCACAAAGGTGGAGGTAGCGGTCCTGCTGCTGGGTTGTTGCCCTCCTACGGCCTCCTCCACGTCTCCTGATGTACTGGCCTGTCTCCTGGTAGCGCCTCCATGCTCTGGACACTACGCTGACAGACACAGCAAACCTTCTTACCACAGCTTGCATTGATGTGCCATCCTGGATGAGCTGCACTACTTGAGCCACTTGTGTGGGTTATAGACTCCGTCTATAATATATAGAAAACACTCTGAAGTTTCTAAAACTGTTTGAATTATGTCTGTGAGTATAACAGAACTCATAGGGCAGGCAAATTTCCAAACAGGAAGTGGAAATTCTGGGGCTGGTTGAATTTCAAGTCCTCGCCTATTCACATCCAAACAAGATATGGATATGTTTGCACTTCCTACGCCTTCCACTAGATGTCAACAGTCAGTAGAACGTGGAATGAAGCCTCTAGTGTGATGTATGACCGGATGGGAGGGGATTGAGTCAGTGGTCTGTCAGAATGCCAGTTCCTGGTTGCGCACATTACTGTTGATATCGCCTGCGTTCCATGACTCTGTAGACAAAAACGAATGCTCCGGTTGGAACGTTATTGGATATATATGAAAATAACATCCTGAAGATTGATTCTCTACTTAGTTTGACCAGTTTATTCGACCTGGAATATAACTTTTTAAAGTTTTTGTCTGAGTTCGCCTGGACCAGCACCAGCTTTTGGACCTGTGAACTAACCGTGCTAACAAAAGCAGCTAATTGGACACTAGTAATGGACATTATGGAACAAAACAACAATTTATCGTGGAACTAGGACTCCTTGCACTGCATTCTGATGAAAGATCATCAAAGGTAAGGGAATATTTATGATGTAGTTTCGTATATGTGTTGACTCCAACGTGGAGGAGAAATATATTTACGTCTTAGCGCCGTTTTAGATTATTGCATGGTATGCTTTTTCGTAACGTTTTTAAAAAATCCGTCACAGCGGTTGCATTAAGAACCAGTGTATCTTTAATTATATGTAAAAGATGTAACTTTCGTCAAAGTTTATGATGAGTATTTATGTTATCTGGCATAGCTCTCTGTAATTACTCCGGATATTTTGGAGGCATTTCTGAACATGGCGTCAATGTAAACCGAGATTTGTGGATATAAATATGCATATTATCGAACAAAACATAAATGTATTGTGTAACATGATGTCATATGAGTGTCATCTGATGAAGATTATCAAAGGTTAGTGATTAATTTTACCTCTAATTCTGCTTTTGTGACTATCTTTGGCTGAGAAAAATGGCTTTTTTTTTTTTATTTGGTGGTGATCTAACATAAATATATGTTGTGTTTTCGCTGTAAAACATTTTTAAAATCGGACATGATGGGTAGATTAACAAGATGTTTATCTTTAATTTGCTGTATTGGACTTGTTAACGTGCGAAAGTTAAATATTTAAAAAATATATTTTTGAATTCCACGCGCGGCCTTTTCCGCGGAATGTTGGGGGGGGGGGGGGTCCGTTAGCGGAACGTGTCCTAGACAGGTTTTAACATAGTGCTGTATATCATTTGGGCAGAATAAATGCCATTTGGACATGGTTCAACTTCCTATGATCATACATGGCAAATGGACATAACATCCTGATTTGGCCCGTTCAATACTTTCATATTGCATTTGGACATTTCTTATGGAATTTGGCAATGGTTTACTGACTTTTGACTTCCTATGATATCATATAGCAAATGGACAAAACATCCTGATTTGGCACTTTTCAATACTTTCATATTGCATTTGGACATTTCTTATGGCATTTGGCAATGGTTCACTGACTTAACTTCGACTTTTGACTAACTATGAAATCATATTGCAAATGGACAAAACATTTGCCTTATGGACAAGTAAAAAAAAAAAATACAATAAAATGACAAAAGTATGTTCATACAATTGACAAAAAAATCAAAAGAATTTTGAAAAACGGTACAGAAAGCACTTTTTTAGGGGGGTGATAATTTTTAGATTTTTTTTTTCATATTTTCAGAATTTTACCCTTGGGTCTTGACTTGATGTGCATTTGCAATATGAAAATTTACCGTGGAGCGCGCTCGCCATCTATTGGATTTTTGCTGTGTGACACTTGGCATTTGCAATATGACATTTGCAATAAGTTTTGAATGAAATTGAGTGGTATTGTACATCGTGTATATGTTTTGTACGTTGCCAATAAGTTCCCATTCATTTTTTTCCATTTCAGGGAAAAAAAATTCCCTTACCTTTTGTCAAGATCGCTTTCTGAGTCAAAATGCAGGTCAGATTTTTTTTTTTTTAAATATGACTAAAAAACATAAGCCTATGCAACATTTAACCAATTAAAAACAGTTCTGTAGCAATGAGGTTTGTGCAGTAGGCAATACTGTAGGCCCAATAAAGTATCACTCTATATTGGCTATGCTTGAATTGCCCAGCCAATGTTCTTCTCAGACCATTTAGAAATTATATTTAAAATGTAGGTATATGATTACACAGGTAATAGATCATTTGTTTTATTACTTGTGAGGCACAGCTAAGTGAGCCTTTCTTTTACTGGACTGATGGTCAGTCTAAGGGGAGGGAGGTAGCAGTGGTGAGGCTGCATCTCACCCGACTCGCCGTCCTTTCGCTCTCCCTCCTTCCGCTGAGAAAAGGGGACACAGTCTTTCAGTGCATTGTTACTCAGAGAAAGTTAAATATTCCTCAATATAAAAAAGACACAAGCCACTAATAATAACAATGCAAGTTTATCAGAACACTTTGTTATACTCAATTGCAGCTGCAGTGCTGGTTGTAGCGTGAGTGGCGTTAGGGAGAATGCACATTTTATGGCTTATAAAAGTGTTGACAGTGATCAATAGCAACTTAAACATGAACTTACTCTTAAAATCAGAAGCTCTTTGCTATATTCGTTGAGTTTCTCTAGCCATTGTTTTAAAAGTTTTGTAATCTCAGTATCAACTTTGCTGTGCGTTCCAGACTTATTTTTATAGACTATGGCTCGACATGGTGATCTGTGCTATCTGGCCTGTAGGTTCACTGGATTTGCTCTCTGGGCCTGCCGGGTAGGCGGAGTTCTACCTTCAGACACATGAAAGGGTTCAAAATGGGAAAAAGTGCACCTACTGCCAACCGCACATAACAAATAAAAAAAATAAGAATGCAAGTCTTTTGTCTTTTTTACAGAAATGTTTGATGATGGACTAGGAATGTCTTGGAAATCAACCAGTCGATCGCTATTGACCGGTTAGTGACATATTGTTTTAGAGGCTCAATAATCAAGACACTAATTTCACCAAAGTGGCACCAATCTCATCATGAGCTGCTACTGATATCTTTAATTTACCAAGTACCTACACCACCTTCATTACATCAGGTGGATCAAATTGAAGCAGAGAAGGGTAATGTCCCTTAATCCAAGAGATTTTTTGACAGAGGAACCCACATTCACAAAAATGTATTCAATTCACAGGAGATAACATCAGGATCACTATAGGTCTTATTTCCAACAATAAATTGACATGGGATAGCTGTAGAAGCCTTTTTCTTATTCAACAGGTGATTGATGATTTTCCAAGTTGACTTTACATTTGTGAAGAGTCTTGGAATTTGCTAATAAAATACACTGCTCAAAAAAATAAAGGGAACACTTAAACAACACAATGTAACTCCAAGTCAATCACACTTCTGTGAAATCAAACTGTCCACTTAGGAAGCAACACTGATTGACAATACATTTCACATGCTGTTGTGCAAATAGAATAGACAACATGTGGAAATTATAGGCAATTAGCAAGACACCCCCAATAAAGGAGGGGTTCTGCAGTTTGTGACCACAGACCACTTCAGTTCCTATGCTTCCTGGCTGATGTTTTGGTCACTTTTGAATGCTGGCGGTGCTTTCACTCTAGTGGTAGCATGAGACGGAGTCTACAACCCACACAAGTAGCTCAGGTAGTGCAGCTCATCCAGGATGGCACATCAATGCGTGCTGTGGCAAGAAGGTTTGCTGTGTCTGTCAGCCTAGTGTCCAGAGCATGGAGGCGCTACCAGGAGACAGGCCAGTACATCAGGAGATGTGGAGGAGGCCGTAGGAGGGCAACAACCCAGCAGCAGGACCGCTACCTCCACCTTTGTGCAAGGAGGAGCAGGAGGAGCACTGCCAGAGCCCTGCAAAATGACCTCCAGCAGGCCACAAATGTGCATGTGTCTGCTCAAACGGTCAGAAACAGACTCCATGAGGGTGGAATGAGGGCCCGACGTCCACAGGTGGGGGTTGTGCTTACAGCCCAACACCGTGCAAGACGTTTGCCATTTGCCAGAGAACACCAAGCTTGGCAAATTCGCCACTGGTGCCCTGTGCTCTTCACAGATGAAAGCAGGTTCACACTGAGCACATGTGACAGACATGACAGAGTCTGGAGACGCCGTGGAGAACGTTCTGCTGCCTGCAACATCCTCCAGCATGACCGGTTTGGCTGTGGGTCAGTCATGGTGTGGGGTGGAATTTCTTTGGGGGGCCGCACAGCCCTCCATGTGCTCGCCAGAGGTAGCCTGACTGCCATTAGGTACCGAGATAAGATCCTCAGACCCCTTGTGAGACCATATGCTGGTGTGGTTGGCCCTGGGTTCCTCCTAATGCAAGACAATGCTAGATCTCATGTGGCTGGAGTGTGTCAGCAGTTCCTGCAAGAGGAAGCCATTGATGCTATGGACTGGCCCGCCCGTTCCCCAGACCTGAATCCAATTGAGCACATCTGGGACATCATGTCTCGCTCCATCCACCAACGACACGTTGCACCACAGACTGTCCAGGAGTTGGCGGATGCTTTAGTTCAGGTCTGGGAGGAGATCCCTCAGGAGACCATCCACCATCTCATCAGGAGGTCATACATGTGTCATACAGGCACGTGGAGGCCACACACACTACTGAGCGTCATTTTGACTTGTTTTAAGGACATTACATCAAAGTTGGATCAGTCTGTAGTGTGGTTTTCCACTTTAATTTTGAGTGTGACTACAAATCCAGACCTCCATGGGTTGATAAATTTGATTTCCATTGATAATTTTTGTGTGATTTTGTTGTCAGCACATTCAACTATGTAAAGAAAAAAGTATTTAATAAGAATATTTCATTCATTCAGATCTAGGATGTGTTATTTTAGTGTTCCCTTTATTTTTTTGAGCAGTATATGTATATATGTATACACACACACACACACAAGTTCTCTACATGCACAGTGAAGCTCAGCTTATCATCAACCCACACACCCAAAACTTTAACTTGCACCATAGTAAACTTTAACTTGTTCTATAGTATCTCCAGCCAATGTAGCAATGACATGATTTGTAACATGCCTGGCATTTGAAAATACAATGCATTTTGTTTTACCCGAATTTAAAATTGGCTTTAAATCATACAGATTCTGTTTTGAAAAGTGTCATGGAATGTAGGCCTACATTGAACACCACACATTGTCCGCTACTGTAGGCTGAACGATAGCTGTTCTATTTCCATGTTAAAATGTTATGGGATGAATTTTCTCCATTGTTTTTGATGGTAGGCCACTCAGGTAGGCCTACATTATGATCAAATAGCCACAGTAGTCTACTTGACCTGTTAAAACTTAAAATCGGGTACAGCCTCAGTGTTTACAGTAAACGTGCGCTGGAAGTTGCACAGAATTTTCACAATGTTCAAGTTTGCGCTGAGCAGATGTAAAATTTGCATAGCAATGAAAAAAACATTGGTAGTGAGTACGGCCCAGTACATCACTGGTAGCTACCACCTATATATGTATAACTTTGAGCTGGATTGTCTGTCTTTTCAATTTTCGTTTGCGCCCGTTAGCATATCCAGCTAGCAGGCTCCATGGAAATGTGCAATTACTTGTACTAAGTTTGCTAGCATTCTGGTAATAGAAGCCAAATGGGCTTTTTTGTGGTTGCGTTTTTTAGCGCCCCTTGTGTACTAAACCGGTAAGACCGTAAATCCTAGTAAGACGGTATGACATTTAAATTATTTACTACTACTTTACTCACTTTTTCTCCCCAATTCTGTGATATCTAATTAATAGTTAGGATCGTCTCATCGCTGCAACTCTCATACAGACTCTGGAGAGGCGAATGTCGAGAGCCATGCGTCCTCCGAAACACAACCCTGCCAAGCCGCACTGCCTCTTGACACACTGCTCTCTTAACCCGGAAGCTAGCCGCACCAATGTGTCGGAGGATACACTGTCCAACTGACGACCATGGTCAGCTTGCAGGCGCCCAACCGCCACAAGGAATCGCTAGAGCACAACGAGACAAGGAAGTCCCGGGAGGCCAAACCCTCCCCTAACCCGGACGACGCTGGGCCAATTGCGCGCTGCCCCATGGGTCTCCCGGTCACGGCCGGGTATGGATCGAACCCGGGGCTGTAGTGACGCCTCACCAATGCGATTCAATGCCTTAGACAGGTACTCCACTCGGAAGCTCTACAATATGAAAATCTGGTTACCGCACAACCCTAGTAGTGAAGTACTCACAGCTTGTTTCCTTTGAGGGCTGCATGGTATAATGTAGTGTGTATGGGGTAGTGTGTAGTGTACAGTAGTAGTGTAGGACTCACAGCTTGTTGCCTTTGAGGGCTGCGTGGTGCAGGAGGTTGAAGCCGCGGTGGTTCTGCTGGGTGAAGTCTATGTTGGGCACCACAACCAGGATCTCAATGATGTTACGGAAGTCTTTGGCGATGGCGTCGTGCAGAGGTGTGTCTCCGTACGAGTCCTTGTAGGAGAGGAGGAGAAAGAAGTTAGCCAGGTAATAAATGATCTGTGGTCAGTTTATAGTTGTAGCGCCTAATAGAGAGGGTTAGCATTTGGGTAGGGAGAGCTGATCCTAAATCTGTACTAACAGCTGTCCTAGAGGGATGTGAGACCTTGAGGCCTTCTATTTGATCATAGTTCTACAGCAACGTTTTTATATCATGAATGAACTACAGGGTTGGGCGGCATCCAGATTTTCATACCGTTTCTATACCATACCGGGGAATAAGTTATTACCGGATGAGTTATTAAATTATTACCGGATGTGCACATGGTGCTCTATTTTTCTTTAAAAGACCAACATTTGTTAAAGAATGGTTAAAGGGGTCTGAACACTTTCCGAAGGCACAGTGCATTCGGAAAGTATTCAGACCTTGACTTTCACATTTTGTTAGGTTACAGCCTTATTCTAAAATTGATTCAATAGTTTTTTCCACCTCAATCTACACACAACAGCCCATAATGACAAAGCAAAAACAGGTTTTTAGAAATGTTGGAATTTATTTAAAAAATTACAAAACTGAAATATCACATGTACATACAGTTGAAGTCGGAAGTTTACATACACGTTAGCCAAATACATTTAAAATCAGTTTCACAATTCCTGACATTTAATCCTAGTAAAAATTCCCGGTCTTAGGTCAGTTAGTATCACCACTTTATTTTAAGAACGTGAAATGTCAGAATAATAGTAGAGATAATTATTTATTTAATATTTTATTCATTTCATCACATTCCCAGTGGGTCAGAAGTTTAAATACACTCAATTAGTATTTGGTAGCATGGCCTTTAAATTGGGTCAAATGTTTCAGGTAGCCTTCCACAAGCTTCCCACAATAAGTTGGCGGAATTTTGTCCCACTCCTCCTGACACAGCTGGTGTAACTGAGTCACGTTTGTAGGCCTCCTTGCTCGCACACGCCTTTTCAGTTCTGCCCACAAAATGTCTATTTTCTATTTTGCCACAACTTTGGAAGTATGCTTGGGGTCATTGTCCATTTGGAAGAACCATTTGTGACCAAGCTTTAACTTCCTGACTGATGTTTTGAGATGTTTCTTCAATATATCCACATAATTTTCCTCCCTCATGATGCCATCAATTTAGCGAAGTGCACTAGTCCCTCACGCAGCAAAGCACCCCCACAACATGATGCTGCCACCCCCGTGCTTCAAGGTTGGGATGGTGTTCTTTGGCTTGCAAGCATCCCCCTTTTTCCTCCAAACATAACAATGGTCATTATGGCCAAACAGTTCTATTTTTGTTTCATCAGACCAAAGGACATTTCTCCCCATGTGCAGTTGCAAACCGTAGTTTTGGAGCAGTGGCTTCTTCCTTGCTGAGTGGCCTTTCAGGTTATGTCGATATCGAGCTCGTTTTACTGTGGATATAGACACTTTTGTACCTGTTTCCTACAGCATCTTCACAAGGTCCTTTGCTGTTGTTCTGGTATTGATTTGCACCTTTCGCACCAAAGTAAGTTAATCTCTAGGGGACAGAATGTGTCTCCTTCCTGAGCAGTGTGAAGGCTGCGTGGTCCCATGGTGTTTATACTTGCGTACTATTGTTTGTACAGATGAATGTGGTACCTTCAGCCGTTTGGAAATTGCTCCCAAGGATGAACCAGACTAATGGTCTAAATTTAGCTAATTTCTTTAGATTTTCCCATGATGTCAAGCAAAGAGGCACTGAGTTTGAAGGTAGGCCTTGAAATACATCCACAGGTACACCTCCAATTGACTCAAAGCCATGACATTTTCTGGAATTTCCCAAGCTGTTTAAAGGCACAGTCCACTTAGTGCATGTAAACTTCTGACCCACTGGAATTGTGATACAGTGCATTATAAATAAAATAATCTGTCTGTAAACAATTGTTGGAAAAATTACTTGTTTCATGCACAAAGTAGCTGACCTAACCGATTTGCCAAAACTATAGTTTGTTAACAAGAAATTTGTGGAGTGGTTGAAAAACGAGTTTTCATGACTCCAACCTGTGTGTATGTAAACTTCCGACTTCAACTGCAAATATATTTCCAAAAGAAAATATGGGGTGATGGAAATTATGCAGACAATTACATTGATGGAAGCCACACTATCTGCAAGCTGTTAGCGAGGGAAGTTGTTGCATTTTGAGGCTTAAAATCAAAGCAAAGAGGTTGCATGTGTGGAATTGCAGTATGTATTTAGTTTGAGAATTTAGAGGTGAGCTAGAAACTTTTGATAGGATGGCTTCGTCTGGACAAACAAAAAAAACAGTTGCTTAGCAACCGGATAACAACCTGTTCCGTGGAGAGAGAAAAAAAGTGAAAGTTCCAATATTTGGATAATCGTTGTGGTTGGAAGATAGCTGTGAGGATTATCGAATCAGGATCAACTCTGTTCACTTCGAGCTCATTAGTGGAGCTCGCCAGCTTGCAGTCCTAAAACCCGGAAATTATTTACCTCTGGTTCATTCAGCGATCCAAAGTTTTGGGATAAATGCCGAAAATCAGTCTGAGGTTAACACAGACTTAGTAGATCTTAAACATTTGGATCTATGAGATAATATCATTCAGTTAACATGGCCTTTATTAATTATGTAGCCTTTGTGCTATTTTTATTTTAAAAATGATTCAAAATTCACAAAAAGTGACGATGAAAATGATCTCATAGAACAAAACGTATAAGATTTCCTAAGCCTGTGTTTACCACAGACCTTATTTTTGGCATTTCTTGAAAACTCCTACAAAAACACCATTCATTGGCTTTATCCAACTAACCATGAAATTAGTGTCAACAAAAAGACACCACTACTATCTCTATATGATACAATGTTCATATTTGAAGATGGCAGAAAGGCCAGTCTCTTTGGCAATGAAAAGGTCTTGCAAGGAATGGAATGTTAGCTAAAGAGACTGGCACGCAGGCTAGAATGTCTCTGCTTTAACCAAGAAGCTTGATCTTGATATCTAGCCACTTGGCTAGCAAGTTAGCAAACCAAATGCAAAGCTGGAGCTGGATACAATTTATTTGATACATCTTAGATTTGTTATAGTTATACTTAACGTATAAGTAGTGGAGTAGCATGCACCCCCGCAGCCCTGGGGTACCCCCCCAAAAATATATAAATATTTTTTTTTAAATCATTCCGTCGATATAAACGGTATATCGCCCAAGCCTACTCTGAGTACTCATGTATAGCAATGCTGCTCTTTTATGTTACAGTACAGCTCAGATACACACATTAACAAAAATAAAAATAAATATTTAACCTTTATTGAACTAGGCAAGTCAGTTAAGAACAAATTCTTATTTACAATGACGGCCTAGGAATAGTGGGTTAACTGCTTTGTTCAGGGGCAGAAAAACAGATTTTTAACTTGTCAGCTCAGGGATTCGATCTAGCAACCTTTCGGTTATTGGCTCAACGCTCTAACCACTAGCCTACCTGCCACCCCAACATACACAAAAACTTCAAGCAACCATTCCACTCCAGCTGAACACGCACATTGCTTGAGCAGAAAAATGAATAGTAAGTTATTAGTAAGTTATAGTAAGTTATTAGTCCCCCAAATGGGACATTATATTGCACTAGCCAATACATACATCAATAAATACACAGTAAAAGCACAAAGAATATAAAAAACAAAGTGTTAAAATGCTTCAAAAGAAAAGGATCTGCGGAAACATTCTGTTTTGTTCCTAGTTAAAATAAATATGTCTGCCATTACAGTCTATGCGGTTTAGTTTCTTGAGAGACTTGTGAGTGTGTGTTTGCGCATGCATGTGTGTGTTTTGTATGTACGGGCGGTGAGCATGACAGAAGAAAGCATGAACCAAAGTATTGAATTCAAATAAGGAATATGATGGCATTCCTGACGCAGATAATGTAGTTGTTATTAGTGGGTACTGACCTGTAGGTTGATGTCGGCTGAGTGTTCCGACAGCACACGCACCACATCGGTGAAGCCCTTGTTGACGGCTATGTGCAGCGCTGTGCACATGGAGTTGTTCAGCAGGTTCACCTTGGCCCCTTTGCTCAGCAATAGCCGTGCAATCTCCGCCTGGTTCCTGCACACACACACAATGAGCAACAAAATGTATATCCCTAACCACAATCATTTTCCTATCAATTTAGGGTACTCATTTACATATTCATTACTCAATGCATTTTCATATATTTGTTGTGTTGTTTTAATTGACTCATTCTGATAACAAATGTATGTTTGTAATCACTTATTTTGTGGGGGGCATGGTGAGGGATTATGGACAACAGTAATGCCCCTGTGTGATTGACTGTTTGTGTGTGTAGTGATTTTCACCCCAAATCCAATTAAATCCAGAGACCAACCACCCCCATAACCTGTTTTCTAACAATGTGAATACAGGGTACTTAAGACTGGCAACCTTGTGTGTGTGTGTGTGTGTGTGTGTGTGTGTGTGTGTGTATTCCTCTCACCCGAAGGCCGTGTAGTGCAGGGCGGTGTCTCCGTCCTCGTCCTTCACTTCAATGGAGCTGTTGGCTTGCAGCAGAGCCAGGACCACCTCCATGTGGCCCTGGTGGGCTGCCACCTGCAGCGCCGTCTTGCCCTGGTTCTTTATATCCACCTGGAGAGATGTCACACACACAATCAATCACATTAAGAGATGTCTTACACACAATCGCATTAAGAGATGACAGACATATAGTCTGCGGTGCCGAGAGTGAACGCACCTTGTCAGGGTATTTCTGCACAAGCTCTCGGACTTTGTTGGCACTGCCATGCGCCGCCTCGATGACCAGCCGGCTGGGGTTGTCCTGATCTGTAGACTGAGACAGCAGCTTCTCCAGGACTGAAATGACTGTGTCTGGAGAGAGAGATAAAGAGGGGGGGAAAGGGAAAGTGAAAAAATATCATGTGGATGAATAAAGAGCAAGGGAAGGAGAAAGAAGAAAAATAGAAGAAAGAGAGACATGTTAGTGATGGATTCCAGAGCATGGAGAACATGCATAGTAGGTGCTGTGCTACCCTCCAGGCCCCTCTAAACCCAGAGGGCATACACAGTTACCAAGAGTTACCAAGTCAAAGCACAACCATTGGAATGAGTCAAAATGTCCCTGTGTACCCTAACCCAGCATTACGAGCCTCTCGTATCCACTCTCTTCCACCATGATGTATATGACGGACACAGAAAAGGGGGTGATTGAGCCAGAGTACCCAAGACTAGTAGAACCACACATACACACATGAGGAGCAGTCGAGGCACATATGCTGATGAGGCCTCTGGAGCTTGCCTCCAACATGAAGGGGCATGAAAGAGAGAAAAACCAGACATTTCAGAGACATGCAAATTACGTGCAAATGAAACCCGTTCGTCATGCATATGGAGACAGTGACAAGGAGAAACAGCGATATGAGGGGCCGTATATGCAACAGACAGCCACTGTCACAGCCCTTGGTCAGTAGTGCATGCATAGCTTGCAGCAAGAGTGCTGGAAGAAGAGGGAGGGGGTCCATAGGGATTCAGGGAAAGTGATAAGGAAATGGAAGGAGAGATAAAAAGCAAAACTCGTTGGATGACTGTTGGATAAGAGGCCCCCTTCCTCCTGTTTGCGAGGTCTCAGTAGTCCTTACTTCCGGATACGTTGGGGTTCTCCACCGTCATGAGGTTGGCGTCCACCTCCACGGATTGGGCAGAGAGGCACGCCGGGTTAAAGGTCCACGTCTGGCCGTTGAAGGCCACGCGCAGGTCCCCGTCGGCGTACACCTTCAGCACCTTGCCCACCTGCCCCAGGGCCTGATGGGAGAGGAGAGGGTGTAGAAAACAAAAGGAGGAAGATGGGTGGGGGGCAGAGGAGAGAGAGGGAGATAAGGAAGGAGAGTGAAAAGACAGTGACACTGACAGTGTTAGGACACCAGATAGGTAGGTAGGACTATGGACTCTGTTCAATTACACTTTAAATGTTCCTCTCGTTGTCTCCTTTCCACCATGACCGACAAGATATTAGGTTTTAACACCCATCACAGGCCATAAAGGAGAGGAAGTGTTTCAAAGAACCTCCATCAAACCATGATTGTCATCTTTCCATCTCAAATGCACACTTTTTAGATACCAATGACACTCTTGGAAATTCTCAGGGCTTTTATTTATAGGTAATTAATCAGGATGCTTTGCTTTCGCAGAAGCCTTAAGCTTGTTTACCGGTAGTCCCCGAGGCATAAAGGGCATTGCCTCTAATGCAGAGGGCCGACTGCCAGCTGAGGCTTCGCACAACGGCATGACACGAAGTTCTTGCCAGGCTAAGGAAACCTAGAAGGGAGGTTAGTGCCAGGCTAAGGAAAGTTAGTGTTAGGCTACAGGAAGTTAACTCCAGGGTATGGGAAGTTAGCCTCAGGCTATGTCAACATACGGGTGTCATGCTGTCTGTCCATTCTCCATGGCCAGCCTGAAGCCTCTTAACACTGTCTATGTCTTCCAGCACTCGCACCAGCTCGCCCACACCAAAAGTGTTCACCTACGGCAAGAAAGGGGAAGACAGCAAATTGTTAGCGATGTGATTCTATGCTAATCTGTTAGCATTAGCATCACATCGCTAACCTATAAGACCATGCTGTGAGCCTGTATTCATTTCCCACTGGTAGATGTAGACTACCTTGGTTAGGGCCCCTGGGTGGAAGGTCCAGCGGATGTTGTTGCTGTACTGGACTCGGACATCTCCCCGGTCAGTGATTCTGTGTACCATCCCGATTCTGCAGGTGTACTGTAAAACACACACATTTGCAGTCGCAGATTGTGGCCGGCCTTGACCTTATCGTTTCGCTAGCTCCATTGATTTGAACATAAAAGGTGCTTGTTGGTTTTGCTCTATTGCACACCAGCGACCAATCACGCCAACGACATTACATAAAGCTGGGTTCAAAGTTTCAAAATGGGGAATCGGTACTCAGAATTTGAAGTAATATTTGTCTAACATGGCACATGCAGTACATGCAGTTACAAAGTGGTAAACACTTCAAAGTAGTTCTACAACTGGAGAAAGCTTGGAATGAGGTCAGACTCTTGATAAAATTCTGTCAGAGAAATTCCACCATTTGACTTAGAGGGAGTTTAGTTCAGTACCTCTGACATTTTGGGGTTCCACCCTCCGTGGCCCTCCTGCATCTGTCTGAGGATGTCCACCTCCAGGAGACATTTCACCTTGTCCCCCTGGTTGAAGGTGTGGCCTTCTGCACTCTCCTGCCTCTGCAGTTCTGCGTGCTCACCTGTGTACGCACGAATCATAGATAAACACACAAACGCACATCGGAACCTATGACAAAGATAGGCCAACTCTACACTGAGTGACTTCATATTGATATACACGGAGCATAGAAAACATTAAGAACACCTGCTCTTTCCATGACAGTCTGACCAGGTGAAAGCTATGATCCCTTATTGATGTCACTTGTTAAATCCACTTCAAATCAGTATAGATGAAGGGGCGGAGACCGGTGAAAGAAGGATTTTTAAGCCCTGAGATAATTGGGCATTGATTATGTATGTGTGCCATTTAGAGGGTGAATGGGCATGGTAGTAGGTGCCAGGCGCAACAGTGTGTCAAGAACTGCAATGCTGCTGGGTTTTACATGCTAAACAGTTTCCTGTGTGTAACAAGAAAGGTTCACTACGCAAAGGACATCCAGCCAACTTAACAACTGTGGGAAGCAACGGAGTCAACATGGGCCAGCATCCCTGGGGAACGCTTTCGACACCTTAGAGTCCATGTCCAAACAAATTAAGGCTGTTCTGAAAGCCAAAGGGGAGGGGGGGGGGGGGGGGGTTGCAACTCAATATTAGGAAGGTGTTAATAATGTTTGATTTACTCAGTGTATAGCAGGGTTGTCAAACATGCCCAAATTAATTGTTTGGGGGGGAGACAATCTGAATCGACATTAAAATAACTAAAACCTAATCGAAACAGTGTAGAAATTATAATGGTACTACATTTATAAATCTCTTTACTCTGTCCAGCTTGCTAACAGTCATCAAAACGAAAGCTAGAAAGTCAAGAGTATTCAAAATTCCAATAGCGATGGATAAGACAATTTTTTAGCAAATTTTGACAACGAGGAAATAATACATTTTAAGTATGGCCTTCTGACCTCAGGAAGACCGAATGTAGCCCGTGGGGCAAAATGAGTTTGACACCCTTGATCTATAGGATACATACACTATTTTCTAGAATGACAAAAACAAGCATGTCTACACCCCCCCTAGTTTCATACCGAGCTTTGGTAGGTGGTCTTTGTAGTAGAAGCCTCCCTGGACGTCAGACACGTATTTGAGGTCTACCTTGCCCTTGTGACCCATTCGGTAGACATTGGTGGTACCATTGGACCAGGTGACACTGGCCACACTGCGACCGGACTCTGTGTCCCAGCCACGGATGTCCACCACCTTCCCAACCTTACCCTCTCCTCCTGCACATGCACACATGGTGTACAATTGTGGGAGGAGAGAAAGAGTGAAGAGAGCAAGATTTAAAAAATAGGCTTATTGGGGAAAAATGGGGAATGATGAGAAGAGAAATAGTTAGGGTGAATATATGAAACACAATCATTTTATTTTGTGTAGTTCGATTCCGTGCACAGGCCACTTCAAAAGACAATTTTTAAACAGGAAATGGTGCCCATCAATGTTTCACAGCCAAATGTTCAACCCATTTCTGGGAACACACAGCACACAGACCATACTCTGCTAAAGGAATCTTGTCAATTCTAGACTTAGCTAATTCAACACATCACATACTGAAAACAAGAAACAACAAGTGGGGATTGTGACTCCAAATTGGTGCTCTGGATGCTGAGAAAGGATCAAAGACCAATCAGATAGTGCCTTCAGGAAGTATTCACAACCCTCAACTTTTTCCACACCTGAATTGAAAATTGATTGACATGTTTTGTCACTGGCCTACACACAATACCCCATAATGTCAAAGTGGAATCATGTTTTTCGAATGTTTTACAAATGTATTAAAAATTAAAAGCTGAAATGTCTTGAGTCAATAAGTATTCGACCCCTTTCTTATGCCAAGCCTAAATAAGTTCAGGAGTAAAAATGTGTTTAACAGGTAACATAATACGTTTCATGGACTAACTGTGCAATAGTGTTTAACCTCTTAAAATGTAACGGCAAAATGTAGATTTCCACCTAAATAGACATACTCAAAAGTAACTGCTATTCATGTGTAATTACATGATATGACTCTCAAAAACTTGGTATATTTGGAAAGAAGATATCTGGGAGATTATGGGGAAATTATCAGAAGATAGGAGTTCCGTAGTTCAGAATACACAAGATCAAGCACACACAAAATAATTGTTTTTTTAAATTTTGAAAGTCATCTTTCATTGAAAAGCTATAAGTGAATTACTGATGCCCAGAGCTAGAAACACATTAGATGGCTTCCACAACATGTGAACAATATCAGGAAAAAAATGGGATTGATAGACCTAACAACTAGAAATGGGCAGATGTTTTAGTAAGCGGTGTCAGGTGTGTTCACGGGACGCTTCCAAGTGTTAGCCTAGGCATATCCAATGTATCCAATGTATTGGTCCCACACACAAATTAACTGTTTACAAAAACAATATAAAAGCTACAGATATACATTAAAAAAAATTGAAAAAGGTCTTATCAAACACAAACTTGGTTACACACGTGTCCTTCACTAAAAAAACGTGCAAAACTGGAAATAAACTGAACAATTTACAAAATGGCATTCGTGTTACATCCCAGGTGTAGATGATTAGATTTCACTTTCACCATAGCTTGCTCATGTCGTTATAGTCTTTGAAGCAGTCCCTTTCTGCCAGGAAACAAAAAGAGAACTAGCATTTTGGACAGAAGATCTGGTATTTCCCCCTTTCTTCCCCCCTGTGTTTTGTGCAATGCTTGCGGTTCTTCCTTTTGTCTTTTGGCATGTATGTTGGATAGTGGCACTCACCTTGAGTGGGGGGTCTTGTGATGGTTGTGAGGTTGCTTTGGGCCCCAAATTCAGCCATTTCCAACACCAGCTGCTCTCGGAAGGCCAACTGGGTGAGAGGGGTTTGACCTTTTGCTTTGGCCATCTGCTTGCGGAGAATGAAAGCATTTACTGGAGCAATGTCCACAAAGCGTTAAAAAAAAAAAAGTCTCATACTACTTCCTGGTCTTGTGGAGTACCAGATCAGAGCATCAGATAGGTCAACACCCTCCATTCTGGCATTGTAGTCCTTCACAGAAACAGTAATGGAGACATCATTCCTTTTTCACCCTCCTTGAGAAATGGTTGTTACTGAATGCCTTATGCTGTGTGGTGAGCAAGGTTACTTCCCTAGTGAAAAAGTAGCTTGTTAGTCCTGATCCAATGTATGGTCCCCCTCTCCACTGTCTTTGTCATGTCGTTTACCTTGGTCTTGGGGGAACCAATTATGTTAGGACGAATGGTGCCACAAGCACTTTCTTTTTCAAGAAGTCTATGAAAAGTGGATGTAGAACCGTCACACGGGGTGATTGGCATAGCAGCGGGGGGTGAAGACCTTGACCGGCAGGGGCGCTTACTGGGGAGGGGTGGCTCTCAAACGTCATCATCATATTGATGAAAGACACACAGAATTACAGTTGATTAAATTGACAAAATGACATTACTGTATAGTAAAAACACCAAGCCTAAACTTTCTGTACAGTGACTCACATAGGTGTGAAACACGCACACACACAATGCAAACAGTAACACCTTCGAGACAAAGGCACAGGTAGGAACCACAAATAAACAAACAATGGCCATGAGAGTTTACTGGCCTCTAAAGTTACAAGGATGAAACTTATAAGAGCAAACTGTGGAATTATATAACATTGAAATTACTTGTTACATAGGCCTATGTAACCTAAATCCAAAGCACAAAAAGCAGACAACTTATAAAAAAAACGAAATACATATAGTAAATTAGCTATATAAAGTCATGAAAATAATTTACTTACAAATCTAAAAAAGTGGATCCAATCCTTCGAAAAAGGAATCTTTGTCAGCCGAGTCGAAATCCTTGTTGTCCAAATGGCTCCCCTGATCCGAGTCCAACCAGCATTTTATTCAAACCTTCTATGTCGGTATACTTATTCATAGCTGCCTTCTTTTTAACTTCCTGTTTGATATTCTTAGTTTTTAAATCCAAAACAACACGTTACTGAGTACCACTCCATATTTTCAAGCATAGGGGAGACTGCATTATGTTATGGGTATGCTTGTAAGCATTAAAGACAGGGGAGTTTTTCAGGTAAAAAAAAGAAACAATGGAGCACATGTAAAATCAGTCTGCTTTTCACCAGACACTGGGAGATTAATTCACCTTTCAGCAAGACAATAACTTAAAACACAAGGCCAAATCTACACTGGAGTTGCTTACCAAGAAGACCGTGAATGTTCCAGAGTGGCCGAGTTACAGTTTTGACTTAAATATACTTGAAATCTTTGTCTAGCAAAGATCAACAAGCAATTTGACAGAGCTTGAAGAATTTTGAAAACAATAAATGGTAAACTGTTGCACAATTCTCGTGTGAAAAGCGCTTAGAGACTTACCCACAAATACTTTTTTAATCACTGCCAAAGGTGATTTTACAAAGTATAAACTCAGGGGTGAATACTTGTGTAAATTAGATATTTGTGTATTTAATGGGTCTATACATTTCCTAACATTTCAAAAACACGTTTTCAAGGTGTATGAATACTTTCTGAAGGCACTGTAATCTGAACAGACAGTGAACATTGGCCATCTTTCAACAAGGTTTGGCCAATCATCCCTTTGATTCTGGTTAGAAGTGAAAAAAAATCTAATAAACAGAACACAAAACAATGCACAAGTACAGGCTGGGGCTAGCACCACTCACATTCTCAGACTACAGTAACCAAACACGAGAGAAAGTACAATAAAATACATTGATTTACTAACCACCACGATACGTTTCTACTTTACTACTTACTGACAGTCTTCAAGTTCAAATGTCATCAAATACTACGTTCAGTTTCCACCACAAAGCGAGAGCCTGGCATTGTATAGTTTAGGTTATGCAGGTTACATCAAGGATTACAAAATCAAGGATTACACAGCCTGCCAGGTAACAACAGGATAGGACTCATGGAAAGTGACAGGCTCTCTGCTGACCATGCCAAGAATGTCCCTATGCACTTACCACACTCTGATTAAAGACTGATGATGACTGACTTAGACCCCAGGGGTTAACTTTCAAAGACATAAAAAGGACATTTTGACTCATTCGCCAGTGCTTTAACACAGATAAGACAATGTCATTCCCGGTTCTGACCCCACATGAGGTAATAGAAAGAGCTAATGATAGATTTTTCCATCCCTAAAGGCAATGATATTTAATGGTTTTGAAATGGAAAGAAACAGGGGCAATCAAACTTACCGCAGATGGAGATTCTGCAAATAGTTACATTTGTATGGCAAATCTGTTTCTTCACTAATGATTTGCCATTAAGAGCTAAATTATCTTGACTCTTGAAAACCACGTCCCAAAACATTAAATAACCCCAAAGACCATTTTGTCCTGTCCGGAGTTGCAGCACATGCTATAATTAGAATTCATGTGACTTCTTTGTATATTCCGCTACACTAGAGGGGAAACGGTACGAAAGGGAAAATAAAACTTGCTCATATGGACACAGCTCTTTAAGAAACATCTGTTAAACACACTCAATGAGATACTTGTGGGTTGGGGGAAAATCCTGAAGCACTAAGCACAAACACACCAGTTCAAACTGTCACATTGTAGGTAATAAGATTCCATCGTCTCTAAGGTTATGGGGTCATGGTGAAACAGATTGAACAACAACGCAGCCACACTGGTAAAAATAAAAGGCCCTGGTCGGTATGGATGGATTGCTCTGCTCACTCCCTCACTCACCGTCTTGGTTTCCCCAGTCCCAGTCGGGTCCGCGTACCACTTTCACCCCCTGGAATATTCCTTTGAGGATGATCCGTGGGAGATTCTGCCTTGGGGCCAAGCACACTCTGTGAAAGGTAAAAAGTACAAACCACATTCTTCATAAAGCAGTATGGCAGGAAAACAGCATTATGACTCGTTATACAACATAGAGTGTATGCAGAATGTTCTGTCCAAATGACATTGTCCAATTTTGGAACCGAAAACCACTGACCGACAGATGCTTGTTCCAAATGCATCGCTTATCGGCCACCAGAAAAACACAAGCTAAAACGTATAGCTATGTCGAATACGTAAGTCTGGACTACATTAAATTCCACTAAGTGCCACAGGCAAACAGGCCACATTTAACGCTCTCTGGCTTAAAGACACACTACAGTAGGTCACACATACTAGCCAGAAAGTCAGAGATACAACAACGTTCAGGCTATGTTACTGAGAACACTTGAATCAGTAAGGGTGGTGGGGAGAAAGGGAGGTTTTATGTGGTGGGTGCTTGCCAAGGTCGAGATGGCGTGCATGGGCTCGATTGCCCGTCTAAATTAAAGAAAGATCTTTGTTTTGACGGGTCGTTCAGCATCACTGAGGGCTGAGAGGCGTCTTAAACTGAAAACTCATGCTGCGAAACCATTAACCTCTCAACAGAGGACAATCTCATGTCAACAACACAACCAAGCGGAATATGGTTGGCAAATACCAGAACTTGTTTGACAGGATCAAGTAGGCAGTTACACAAAATTCTTAAGAAATCAGAAGGGGAGGGTGTGTGTGTGGGGGGGGGGGGGGGGGGGGGGGTCTAAAAAGACATACCTTATGGTAAAGATTTGGTCAGATCTCAAAGGGGCAAAGGAACTGCCTATTCCCATACTTTCTCAGCAAGGTCAGCATCCAGGTTTCATTCTGCCATGCAGCTTGGCGAGAGACACGCGACTTGAATCCACTATAATCAAAGTAAAACAACCATCAACTGGGCATTCTTCCACTGGGATAAAGAGAGGCTTTGCTACTCCTACGCATTGCTCCCCATTCGGCTGCACACGGGCGTCAAAGTCCAACACAAACGCGTACATTTACGAAGCTAGTCATGGTTATCTTCCGAATGCGTCGGGTCAACTTGTGAGGCACTGGGGCCTTATAGAAAAAGAAGCCTGTGGCACCTTTGCTTCTTGGTGGCTTACTGCAGACTGACAGTAAATCCCGGTGTGGGCCTTATGGCCGGAGTTGGGACAGTGGGGAGGTGAGGTGGCGTGTGTCTAAAAGCAGAGCTTTGAGGCCTAATCCCAAGACAGCAGGGCAATCAGGAAGCAGGCCGTCAGAGAGCACAGCTAAAAGTGTGTGTGTTCCAAGAATACACCCGCATCACCAAGGAGACACAACATATGGCCCTTGACATGATAATCCATCCCTGTAAATAAAAATCATACACCTCCTGTTAATTTGGTGAAAGCCGATGTTCTATCAGTGAGTAAAATATATATATTTTCACCACGATTCAACTTCTAAGTGGTCAGTCTGTGAAATCAGGAAAACGTGTTGGAACTTATACCTACAGTGCCTTCGGAAACTATTCAGACCCTTTGACTATTTTAACATTGTTACGCGAATAAATTTGTTTCCTCCAAAGAGTTCAATCTTTGTTTCATTAGACCAGAGAATCTTGTTTCTCATGTTCTGAGAGTCTTTAGGTGCCTTCTGGCAAACTCCAAGTGGGCTGTCATGTGCCTTTTACAGAGGAGTGGCTTCTGTCTGGCCACTCTACCATAAAGGCCTGATTGGTGTGGTGTTGCAGAGATGGTTGTCCATTTGAAAGATTATCCCATCTCTACAGAGGAACTCTGAAAGACTGACCATTCTTGGTAAACTCCCTGACCAAGGCCCTTCTTCCCCGATTGCTCAATTTGGCCGGGAAGCCATCTCTAGGAAGAGTCTTGGTGGTTACAAACTTCTTCCACTTAAGAATGATCGAGGCCACCGTGTTCTTGGGGACTTTCAATGCTGCAGAAATGTTTTGGTACCCTTCCCCTGATCTGTGCCGACACAGTCCTCTCTCGGAGCTCTATGGACAACTCTTTTGACCTCATGGCTTGATTTTTGCTCTGACATGCACTGTCATCTGTGGGACCTTATATAGACAAGTGTGTGCCTTTCCAAATCATGTCCAATCAATTGAATTTATCACAGTTGGACTCCAGTCAAGTTGTAGAAACATCAAGGATGATCAATGGAAACAGGATGCACCAGAGCTCAATTTCGAGTCTCATAGCAAAGGGTCTGAATATTTCTGTAAATAAGACATCTGTTTTTTATTTTAATATATTTGCAAAAATGTATAAAAACCTATTTTTGCTTTGCCATTGTGGAGTAGTGTGGATTGCTGAGGAATTGTTTTTATTTAATCCATTTTAGAATAAGGCTGTAATGTAACAAAATCTGGAAAAATTCAAGGGGTCTGAATACTTTCCGAAGGCACTGTATAAGGTCCTGAACAAGCATTTCGCTTCATCTGCTAACCATGTGTATGTGACCAATAAAATTTGATTTGAACAATGAAGATAGGGGATAACACATTAAAACAATTACCTGCACTCCAGATATATTGCCCTCAATCTAAACAGTGTACCAAATTATTCAACTCAGTTTTTCCTTCAAGTACAATCAAGTACAATGCGCCCTGTGTGTCTGTGGAAAAGGGACGTTGTTGCCATGGTAACATTTGCACTTTGCACACAGACTAATTGCAGGCAGGTTCAACATGGTGAGATTGTAGACTCCTAAATTAATAGTGCAGTTTGTTTAGGTTATTTTACAGCTAGCTAGCTACTTCACATGCTTACTTTGGTATTATTGTGTGTAGCTACTAGTCAGTCAGAGAGACCATTGCATTGTGGGTTTTGGAGTCGACTTGAGCTGCAGATTTACACAACAATTTTCACATTGCTATCAAGCTAGTTATAACGGGGTAAAATGCAACATTTGTTCCAAAAAATATTGCTTTCACGTAGTGTTATTTAAAACCCTCAGGAGACTGAAAAGATTTGGCATGGGTCCTCAGATCCTTAAAGGTTTAACAACTGCACCATCGAGAGCATCCTGACGGGTTGCATCGCTGCCTGGTATGGCAACTGCTCGGCCTCCGACCGCAAGGCACTACAGAGGGTAGTGCGTACGGCCCAGTACATCACCGGGGCCAAGCTTCTTGCCACCCAGGACCTCTATACAAGGCGGTGTCAGAGGAAGGCCCTGAAAATTGTCAAAGACTCCAGCCACCCTAGTCATAGACTGATCTCTCTGCTACCACACAGCAAGCGCTACCGGAGCGTCAAGTCTAGGTCCAAGAGGCTTCTAAACAGCTTCTATCCCCAAGCCATAAGACTCCTAAACAGCTAATCAAATGGCTACCCAGACTATTTGCATTGCCTGAATTAAACAATGCTGGTTTATACTGCAGGACTTCCTGAGTTGGTAGATTAGGATGGATGATGTTAATGGGCTGCTTTCACCAATATGGTTCAGCCAAATTATAAACACCACTTTATGGGATTTATAGGTCCAGATACCACTGGACAAAATATGTAGGGGGGGACAACATTATCCAAAACAGATTTAGTAGAGATTAAATGTCTAATCCTGCCTGACCAACTGTCTCTCTGCCCACATGATAAGCCAGAACAGGGTTAGGGACATGTTGACCATAATGTGAAATTTTGGAATGTGCTTAAATCGTGCCAACTGCTGACCATTACCCATGTCGAAATCACTCATGATTTGATTACATTGTCCGGAAGGGGAGAGAGACAAACTAATAGCAGCATTGTCTTCTCTCCACTAGCAGTTGAAACTCAAAGATTGAAAAACAACCTAGTTTATGAACAATCTAAATGGCAAAGAAAAACATCAACACCTGTTGATGACACACTCCGCCCCCAAACAGTGAGCTAGCCTACCGAAGGGAACTCGTACAATGTTCGCAATAGCACAAGCTAAAGGAAAGTGCTTATTTACAGTGTGTGAGTAAGTGTGATCCCAAATTCTGATCAGTATAGCCCCTCATTGTGTTTCTTGTGTATCCCCACCAGTTGCTGTCGGAGGACACCGACTCTACGCCGAAAACTTCAGGACTCAATAACTCAGATACCTGTGTCAACATCTGCTACCAACTAGCTAGCTACAGTAGCTAGGCTGCAATGGAGCCCGTTTTGCCTGGAATTACTAACGAACGTTTCCAGGGCTGTAGAAACTGTTTATTATGCTCTTGTCCGGGACAATATTGACAATCCGGAGTTCCAATGCAGCAATTGTTTGCTAGAGGAAGATTCCAGGAATGAGGTGGCTATGCTTAGCAAACAAAGCTCAATTCTGCGTGAATTTGTGGGGAAAACGCAAATTGTAACTCTTAACTCATATGGCTGGATGCTGCTCGGGCCTGATGGATGTTTCCCAGCCTTGTCATCTATCCCTATCCGAATGGCCTGTGCTACCTTGAACTTGCCTGCCAAGGAAATCGTCTCCATCTGCTTCTTCTTCTCCATCCTGTAGTGAAGTAGATGGAGAACAGCAAGAAAAGTTTTCCAATCAGTGATTGTCCCATGTCACAAGTCGTGGAAATCAAAGGTACCGGCATGATGCCAAGCGGACGGAAGTAACTGCGAGAGGTTTGGAGCAGATTAACATAAGGAATAACTTTGCTGCATTGGTGACTGATCTACCTGCACCTTCATCGCTGGGATTGCTTGTGTCTGTGACGGCGGTGCTGACTCCAACTACGCTGACTGCAGCAGTGGCTTCGTTGTCGAGTTCGGCTTCTTTCAATCTCTCTGGATCTGACGGAGCATGGCCTGCTGTGGGAGGTCTGGAACTAACACCGTGAGCAGAGGGTATACGCTATCCTGCTTCTCGTGGGCCCGTGAAAGACTCAAAAGAATTGACAGGTGGGAATGGCCGGATTTTGCCATTCCCTTCTCCGGCAGTTGTATAGGGCAGTTCACTGGTGAGAAATGTCTCAGTCCCTGGAGCAAAAAACTTGCTGCTGTCCTGTGCTCCTGGATATCAATCAGCTGCTCCCAAACATTTTAAACCAGCATCAGGAAATTGAGTCTATCATAATTAATGTGGGTTTTAATTACATTATGAAGGGCAGCTCAGAACAGCTGAAGATGGATTTTAAACAACTGATTTGGTCACAACTTGACACCAACAAACAACCCATACTTCAGCAGACCTTTAGCCCTCCATAACTGGCTATGAGGCTATTAGGCCTCTGTGGGTGTCAACTTTTATTGACACCTGGAAACAAAGCTTACAGTGGGGCAAAAAACTATTTAATCAGCCACCAATTGTGCAAGTTCTCCCACTTAAAAAGATGAGAGGCCTGTAATTTTCATCATAGGTACACTTCAACTATGACAGACAAAATGAGGGGGGAAAAAAAATCCACAAAATCACATTGTAGGATTTTTATGAATTTATTTGCAAATTATGGTGGAAAATAAGTATGTCTACCTCTGCTAAACTTCACAGTAAAGCAATAAAAACAATCAAGCATCCCATAAAAGTGCTAAATATAGCCCACGTTAACATATTTAGCTTAAGAAACAAGATTAATGAAATCCATAATTTGCTAGTAACAGATGACGTTCGTATTTCTCTAAAACTCACTTAGATAATACCTTTGATGATACAGTGGTAGCAATACATGGTTACATCTGTTGCTGCCAAGTCATGTTTTCCCTGGGGGTTAGCCTTGCAATGACCAAGTGGTGAGATACATAGCCCTCTATACTTAAATGTTTCAGATACACTCCGATAGGTGTCTGCATCACATACAGCATCTTCTATTGACATTATCTTCTATTGTTTGTCCTCACGTGTTTGTTTTTCAGCATAAAGTACTCTGTAGCCACTTAGTAGTGTGGACACCAGGTGAGACCACACACACAATAACAGTATCTCTTCTTCACTTCATCCCTCACCCCTTCTCTCTAGGTTATATCAGCTGTTTTTGTGAACCCCTCCCGCATCTGAACTGGCTGACACAGAGGGCACAGCAGGATCATAGGTGAGATGTCATTTGGTTGGGTCAACAGGAAGTATTATTAAAGATATGCTTTAAATTGAAATACAGACAAGATATGTAGTAGTCCCAGAGTTAATGACACAATGTTAGTTTTGCATTTCACCTCCTGATTTAACCTGTTTGGGATAAGGGGCAGTATTTTCACGTTCGGATGAAAAGTGTGCCCAGAGTAATCTGCCTGCTACTCAGGCCCAGAAACTAATATATGCATAATATTAGTAGATTTGAAAACACTCTGAAGTTTCTAAAACTGTTTGATGTCTGTGAGTATAACAGAACTCATATGGCAGTCGAAAACCTTAGAAAAATCCAACCAGGAAGTGGGAAATCTGAGGTTGGTAGTTTTTCAAGTCATTGCCTTTCGAATATACAGTGTAAATGGGGTCATATTGCACTTCCTAAAGCTTCCACTAGATGTCAAGTCTTTTGAACCTTGTTTGAGGTTTCTACTATGAAGGGGGAGTGAATAAGAGCGGTTTGAACCAGGTGTCTGGGAGAATGCCTTGAGCTAAGTCACGCGCGTGACCGAGCGAGCTGCGTTCCTTTTCATTTCTAAAAGACAAAGAAATTGTCTGGTTGGAATATTATTGAAGATTTATGATAAAAACATTCTAAAGATTGATTCTATACATCGTTTGACATGTTTCTACGAACTGTAATACAACTGTTTTGACTTTTCGTCTGGACTTGCCCTCGCCTTGTGAATTTCGATTGGTGAACTAAACGCGCTAACAAAAAGGAGCTATTTGAACATAAAGTTGAACTTTATCAAACAAAACAAACATTTATTGTGGAACTGGGATTCCTGGGAGTGCATTCTGATGAAGATCAAAGGTAAGTGAATATTTATAACGGCATTTCTGACTTTTACTGATCCACAACATGGCGGGTATCTGTGTGGCTTGTTTTTGTGGCTTAGCGCTGTACTCAGATTATTGCATGGAAAGTTTTTTTAAATCTGACACAGCGGTTGCATTAAGGAGAAGTATATCTTTAATTATATGCACAACACTTGTATCTTTTATCAAAGTTTATGATTAGTATATCTTTAAATTGATGTGGCTCTCGGCAAATTCGCTGGATGTTTTCGAGACAAAAAATTACTGAACATAGCGCGCCAATGTAAACTGAGATTTTTGGATATAAATATGAACTTTATCGAACAAAACATACATGTATTGTGTAACATGAAGTCCTATGAGTGCCATCCGATGAAGATCAAAGGTTAGTGATTCATTTTCTCCATTTCTGCTTTTTGTGACTCCTCTCTTTGGCTGGAAAATGGCTGTATGTTTTTCTGTGACTAGGCGCTGATCTAACATAATCGTATGGTGTGCTTTCACTGTAAAGCCTGTTTGAAATCAGACACGATGGCTAGATTAACAAGAAGTTAAGCTTTAATTTGGTGTATTGCACCTGTGAATGTATGAAAGGTAAATATTTCTAAAAAATATCTTTGAATTTCGCGCTCTGACATTTCAGCGGATGTTGAAATTTTAAGGTGACTGACCATGTTAGAATACATTTTAAATAAGGCTTAATAATGCGCTCTCGTCTGCAGGTATGTTTTGATGTAAGAGAGGAAGTCAGTCCCATCATCGCCACCTCACCCACTCTTAAGATATCCTTCGGGCCAACTGGGGGCCCAAGGCTGGTTAGGAGACACCACAATTGTGATGAACTGAGAGAATATTAGGGTAGCACTGTAATTCATGAATCATATGCTGTCTGCCGTTGTTCTTACCTTTTTCTCTTTCAGTGTTCTACACCTCTCCCCCCACCTAATTTTATAATGCACACCATATGTGCATCGAAGTACACTTGTACACTTGTATTTATAATGTTACAATTATCATAATTATAATGCATTTATGTATTTATAACACCTGAATAATGAACTTCTTTCAATGAAGCGTTTCACATTCTCCACTGGTTGAAATTAAGTATTTAATTGAAATACTATCCTGTGTCCTCAGATTAATGCAGATGAAGGGAGTTAGATATGCATACTTTTTTCTGTATATATGAATTACAAATCAATCATGTTTCTAGTCTATTGCATAGCTACAATGTGTAATCATTGATGTCCCAGGAGCAGTAAACACTGTTTAAGTGTATAATTTAATACATACATGTGTAACAGTACAGCTTCCGTCCCTCCCCTCAACCCAACCTGGGCTTGAACCAGGGACCCTCTGCACACATCAACAACTGACACCCACAAAGCATCGTTACCCATCACTCCACAAAATCCACGGCCCTTGCAGAGCAAGGGGAACCACTACTTCAATGCCTCAGAGCAAGTGACGTTACCGATTGAAACGCTATTAGCGGCACCACCGCTAACTAGCTAGCCATTTCACATCAGTTACACTTGCAGACACAGCATCATTCAAATAATTGAGTTTGATATGACTGAAAATGTCTCAGAGATTCAAATATGAACCGCAACTTTATTTACCAAGGAAGAGTACATGATCAGTGAATATAGTCAATGTACAGGCTACAATGTGGGAATCTTATGCGTGGTAATAACTACAGTACATGTGTATATAAGACTTGCATTCTTGGCACAATAAAGTTACTATATTCTACTCTATCCATATGTAACAGTATAGCTTCCATTCCTCTCCTTGCCCCTACCTGGGATCGAACCAGGGACCCTCTGCACACATCAACAACTGACACCCACAAAGCATCATTACCCATCGCTCCTAAAAGCTGCGGCTTTTGCAGAGCAAGGTTAACAACTACTTCAAGGTCTCAGAGCGAGTGACGTCACCGATTGAAACGCTAATTGCGCGCACCCCACTAACTAGCTAGCCATTTTACACCGGTTACACATAGGCTTCATTAATGCCATTCAGTCTTGAAGTTGTTGTATCAACTATGATAGCTGAGGTCCATAGATTGGTATGAATATTAGTTCAGAACCTACCGTTTTAGGGTCCATACACAAACCGGCTACATCCTGTAGCTAGCTACACATCCATAGGCATACAGTTCAATTAGCAGTAAATGCTTTAGCTAGCTAGATTCTTTAGAATCACAAGATGACAGCCTGGTTTGCTGGTTCTCAGGAGTCCCTAAAACATTAAACATGAATTACAAATTAATTCTCCTAACACTAGCTAATGTTACCTAGTCAGATAACTTGCTAAATAGCAATTTTCGTAAATTAACTTTGACAAAAAAATATGCAAACATTTGTCTCTACATTAAGTAACATATTCCTCTCTTGTACATTTTTTGCTTGACTCGTTATGATGTTATAACAACTTACATCTGGTTCCACCGTAATGTTTTGTCAGTTATCTTTGTTGAAGAACGACACAAGGCAAGGGTGGCTCGCGTCAAAATTCCTCATTGGAACCACTCAATATGATGGGTCATATAAAAACCGTGGGACCCAAATGCATAATGAGTGCTCCAACTCCCCCTTGTGGTGGTCTGGAGCAATGACGCTGTGACGCTGGGTACCTCTAAGTTCTGCGGTGCAAGCTCGCAACTTTTAAAGGAGAAACCACTGTCTAGACCACCAAGTGGTAATGGTCAGTATCCGGATAACATGTATAAAATGCTTGATAATGTATTAACAGAGAGGAATATTTTCTGGGTCATTTAAATATTGACCGGCTTTCATCAGGCTGTCCACTCAAGAGAAAGCTTCCAACTATAACGACTACCTGCAACCTGGCTCAGGTTATCAGTCAACTTACTAGGGTAGTTACAAACAGCACCGGAATAAAAATCATCAACATGTATTGATCACATCTTTACTAATGCTGCAGAAATTGACTATTTGTTGGTATGTGGTGTGTAATGAAAAGCAACCAAATTCAGCACTTTATGAAATTGCTTATTCCAGTTACTAATAAGCATGCACCCATTGAGATTCAATGGCTGTAACAAAATTTAAATCCCCATGGATTGATGAGGAATTGACAAATTGTATGGTTGAGAGGGATGGAAAATAAGTCTGGCTGTAAGTGATTGGCAAAGAAATCATGTATAATTTTTTTTAATTTTTTTTACAAATCATGAAATCATGACTAAACTGAATAAAAATAAGAAACTACACTATCAAAGAATGATGGTAAAAAGGTTTAGAGCACCTTAAATGAAATTTGGGGCAAAAATCCACTGATATTGCCAACTACTTTAATAATTTTTTCATTGGCAAGATTAGAAAACTTATGGATGACATGTCAGCAACAAATGCTGACACTACACATCCAAGTATATTTGACCAAATGATGAAAGACAAGCATTGTAAATTTGAATTCCGTAAAGTGAGTGTGGAAGAGGTGAAAACTATTGTTGTCCATCAACAATGACAAGCAACCAGGGTCTGACAACTTGGATGGAAAATTACTGAGGATAATAGCGGACAATATTGCCACTATCTTAAATTTAAGCATACTAGAAAGTGTGTGCCCTCAGGCCTGGAGGGAAGCAAGTCATTCCGCTACCTAAGAACAGTAAAGCCCCTTTTATTGGCTCAGTTAGCCAACCAATCTGCCTGTTACCAACCCTTAAACTTTTTGTAAAAAATGGTGTTTGACCAGATACAATGCTATTTTACAATATTTATTTTAATTTTAACTTTATTTAAGTAGGCAAGTCAGTTAAGAACAAATTCTTATTTTCAATGACATCCTAGGAACAGTGGATTCATCTGTTGTGAATGTAAAGTTTTTAATTGTATTACGGTCTTAATTTTGATGGACCCCAGGAAGCGTAAGCAGCTAATGGGGATCCATAATAAATACAAATACAGTGATAGTGGCAAGAGACTGAGAAAGAGAGGGAAGACGTGGCTGAAACTTGACCAGTAGGAGGTGAAGAGGTCAGATGGTGCTGAATCGCCAGATATGCAGGATAAGGATTAAACTGAGTCTACTTGACAGGGCCTCTGCATTTGTGAGTGTAAGTGTGTGGGAGTATGCGTGTTTGCAGGAGCCGATTAGCCAACCAGGAAGTTGTTGTTGCGTTTCCACCCCCCTTCAGTAAACATATGGACACACATATGTTGTGCAGCGCATCATCAACACGCCATAACCTACACATATATTCCATGATGATATACGCCACTTACCATGACCATAGTCGACATAACAAATCATGTCATTGTAATTATTTGACTTAGCTACTATAGTCTCACAGTGGTGTCATAATACCCATAAACCTAGCAGTCAAACAGGTAAATTGATCCCATTGTTTTTCCCACTATTCATTTTTCCCACAGGGGTTTAAAAACACTTAAAATAAATGCTGTGTTTCGTGTAGGCTTACCCTGGTGTGACGTTTTCATAACCATGTAAATCTCTCTCGGACAAGGTGACTTATATCAATATAGTCGGCTCAGGTAGCTTAGCGATTAAGAGCGTTGGGCCAGTATCCGAAAAGTTGCTGGTTTGAATCCCCAGGGCGACTAGTTGGGGGGAGGCACTTAACCCTAACTGCTCCTGTAAGTAGCTCTGCTAAATGACTCATTTTCAAAAACGCTAATTAGAATCAATGTAGACATCATGAAAGCTCCTGCACGTCATCTCTAGATGACACCTTTGCTAACAGAAAACAAACCAATTCAGAAATTACTAAAATTAGCTAACAGAGTTCATCCAGAGATTTTTTACCTTTTTCTTGATTTGCCAGTCTCATCCAGATCATCATGGAATTTGTAGTTCTTTATGATAGCCACATTAGCAGATTTTTTATTTGTATTTTTTTTTGGGGGGGGGGGGGGGTGGTTTACACGGTTATCAAAATGTCACGCCAGGGTAAGCCTACACAAAACACAGCCCTTATGTTAAGTGTTTCTAAAATCCCCTATGGGAAAAATGTATGGTTGAAAAACTATTGGAACCATTTCCTTGTTTGACTGCTACGTTTTAAGGGTGTTATGACTCCTACTGTGGTACACTTTTTTACATAAACCATGTGACACAGCCTCCACACACACAATTTGAGAATATCCAGAGAACCATAAAGTGAGCACACACACACACGTAAATGAACATCCTGTAATGGAAACACATGGATAATCACAGCACAGCCCCTGACACCTCACTTCCCTAAATCTGTACTCACACTACTAATTACCTTACAACAAATTTCTATGGGGAGGAAGGTGAGAATGCTAACATGTTAATCCCATTAAGTGGGCTAATTAAAATAGAGCAAAACTCGGGCACTGCAGGTCCTGTCATACTCAATAAAGAAAAAATAACCCTATGCCAGTGTGTGTGTGTCTGTGTCTAGCTCTCTGCTTTAAAGCCCTCTGCCACCTGCTCGGCTATCCTCTCCCCCTCTGACATGAAATGAATCCCATTAGCCGTGCTGCTGAGCCAAGGTCCACTCCCTCCATCACAAATGACTATCAGAATAAAGCAGGGCCGTTCTCATCACGGAAGCCAGCCAACGTCTCCGCTCCCCCCCAATATGGGTTTGGGACAGACTGAATGCCTACTTGTTCTTAAGATGAGCCGGATCTTATGAGACGTGCAGCATACAGTAGAGCTTTGGATGAAATTTGGGTCACTGAGGAGTTGAGATATAAAGGGTCTCTCTTGTGTTTTGCATCATGAACAACAAGCATGAAGAAGAACGGGGGTAGTGTGCATGACTTTCATATGATGTTTTTCCCCTTTGCTCCAGTGCTGGGTCTTGGAGCAGCAACACAATGCTTTGTTGAATTTATCTTCACTGTAGGGCTGGACGATATACAGTGCCTTCCAAAAGTATTCATCCCCTTTGGTGTTTATCCTATTTTGTTGCATTACAACATGTAATTTTAATAGATTTTTATTTGGATTTCATGTAATGTTCATACACAAAATAGTCCAAATTGGTGAAGTGAAAAAATTATAAAAAATAAAAAAACAACAGAAAGTGGTACGTGCATATGTATTCACCCCTTTGCTATGAAGCCCCTAAATTAGATCTGGTGCAATCAATTACCTTCAGAAGTCACATAATTAGTTAAAGTCCACCTGTGTGCAATCTAAGTGTCACATGATCTCAGTATACATACATAACATACACACTCCTGTTTTGAAAGGCCCCAGAGTCTGCAACACGACCAAGCAAGGGGCACCACCAAGCAAGCGTCACCATGAAGACCAAGGAGCTCGCCAAACAGGTCAGGGACAAAGTTGTGGAGAAGTACAGATCACGGTTGGGTTATAAAAAAATATCAGAAACTTTGAACATCCCACAGAGCACCATTAAATCCATTATTTAAAAAAATGGAAAGAATATGGCACCACAACAAACCTGCCAAGAGAGGGCCGCCTACCAAAACTCACAGACCAGGCAAGGAGGGCATTAATCAGAGAGGCAACAAAGAGACCAAAGATAATCCTGAAGGAGCTGCAAAGCTCCACAGCGGAGATTGGAGTATCTGTCCACAGGACCACTTTAAGCCATACACTCCACAGAGCTGGGCTTTACAAAAGAGTGGCCAGAAAAAAGCCATTGCTTATAGAAAAAATGTGGCATGTGGGAGACTCCCCAAGAAGGTAATCTGGTCAGATGAGACTAAAATGTAGCTTTTTGTCCATCAAGGAAAATGCTACGTCTGGCGCAAACCCAACACCTCATCACCCCTAGAACCCCATCAGTGCCACCACAGTGAAGCATGGTGGTGGCAGCATCATGCTGTGGGGATGTTTTTTCATTGGCAGGGACTGGGAAACTGGTCAGAATTGAAGGAATGATGGATGGTGCTAAATACAGGGACATTCTTAAGGGAAACCTGTATCAGTCTTCCAGAGATTTGAGACTGGGACAGAGGTTCAGCTTCCAGCAGGACAATGACCCTAAGCATACTGCTAAAGCAACACTAGAGTGGTTTAAGGGGAAACATTTAAATGTCTTGTAATGGCCTAGTCAAAGCCTAGACCTCAATCCAATTGAGAATCTGTGGTATGACTTAAAGATTGCTGTACACTAGCGCGAAACCCATCCAACAGGAAGGAGCTGGAGCAGTTTTGCCTTGAAGAATGGGGAAAAATCCCAGTGGCTAAAAGGTGGCACTACAAAGTAGAACACAATATAAAATATTTTGCATCTTCAGAAATCAAATGATACAAACCAACAAAAAAATATACTTTAATTCCAGGTTGTAAGGCAACAAAATAGGAAAAATGCCAAGGGGGTGAATACTTTCGCAAGCCACTATAGCCCAAAAATCAAGATTTCACAGTATACCTCTACACTTTTTAAATGTATTTTTCTAATTAAGCTTTGTTTTACAATTAAAGATCAAATGCACTGCATTTCAGACAGTCAGCAATAATAAAATGAATTCAGGGCTTGTGAAATTATACCTTGGCTAAATATAAGCCTCCCACCACTATAAGACTCACTAATAATTTCTTTATTTTATGAAAATAGTTTAATGTGCTTTTTCAGAAAAATTACTGATCTGTCTTTCAAGTCTATGAAAACTCCCTTTTTGTTACACATCTAATGACTTCCGAAAAAAAAAACAAGTCGCCTAAATCCAAACAGGGGATTCATTTTCAGGATGGAAAAACGCTTTTAGGTATAAACTTAAATGACTAAAACAAGATATAAAGTATGTAGAAAAGATAATGGACCTATATATTTTTTGATAATATTATCTTTGAGAACTAACAATCACCAAAATAAAAGCTAGACAGTAAGGGAGAATTGAAAAGTCCAAAAACAATTAATTTAGCTGCATTCCTTTTGTTATTATGTTTGAGAAAAATACACAGCATTGTCCATGGAAAAATGCATGGATTTGCAGGAAACTAGCTTTAAAACTACAATATTCTCTCCCAGCTCCATGGCAGAATACGTAGAATTGCAGGAAATTAGCCTTAAAACCGTCATATTCTCTCTCTGCTGTATGGCGAAATGCATAGAATAGCAGGAAATTAGCTTTAAAACTGAAAACATTTCTCTCATCAATGTGCAGCGGTACAAGGAATTTGAGGTAGATAATGTATGTACATGAAGGCAGGGTATAGTGACTACTCATCAGGATAGATCAAATAAAACTTTATTTGTCACTTGCGCCGAATACAACAAGTATTCAAGAAGAGCGCAGTTCAAGAAGAGTTAAGAAAATATTTAGCAAATAAACTAAAGTAACACAATAACGAGGCTATATACAGGGGGTACCGGTACCAAGTAAGTGTGCGGGGGTACAGGTTAGTTGAGGTAATTTGTACATATAGATAGGTGTGAAGTGACTATGCATAGATAACAGCAAGTAGCATACAAAACAAAATGGGAGAAGAAAATGTAAATAGTCCGGTAGCCATTTGATTAATTGTTCAGCAGTCTTATGGCTTGGGGGTAGAAGCTGTTAAGGACCCTTTTGCTTTTAGACTTGGCGCTCCGGTACCGCTTGCCGTGCAGTAGCAGAGAAAACAGTCTGACTCGGGTGACTTGAGTCTCTGACAATATTATGGGCTTTCCTCTGACACCACCTTTTATATAGATCCTGGATGGCAGAAAGCTTGGCCCCAGTGATGTACTGGGCTGTACGCTCTACCCTCTACCCGCGCCTTACGGTCAGATGCTGAGCAGTTGCCAAACCAGGCGGAGATGCAACCGGTCAGGATGCTCTCGCTGGTGCAGCAATATAACTTTGAGGCTCTGGGGACCCCTGCCAAATCTTTTCAGTCTCCTGAAGGGGGAAAGGTTTTGTCGTGTCCTACTCACAACAATAATAAGTGTAAAAAGAAGAACAGAGTGTATAAGAGTGTGAGTGTGCATCTGTGTAATGTGGATGTACATTCGGAAAGTATTCAGACCCCTACCCGTTTTCCACATTTTGTTACATTACAGCCTTATTCTTAAATGAATCAAATATTTTTCACCCTCAATCTACACACAATACCCCACAATGACAAAGCGAAAAAAGGTTTGTAGAAAAAAAAAAATATATATATATATATATATATATATATTTAGACCCCTTGCTATGAGACTCGAAATTGAGCTCAGGTGCATCCTGTTTCCATTGGTAATCCTTGAGATATTTGTACAACTTAGAGTCCCCCTGTGGTAAATTCAATTGATTGGACATGATTTAAAAAAAGGTCCCACAGTTGACAGAGCATATCAGAACAAAAACCAAACCCTGAGGTCGAAGGAATTATCACTAGAGTTCCGAGACATGATTGTGTCAAGGCACAGATCTGGGGAAGGGTACCAAAACACTTCTGCAGCATTGAAGGTCCCCAAGAACAGTGGCTTCCATCATTCTTAAATGGAAGAAGTTTGGAACCACCAAAACTCTTCCTAGAGCTGGCCACCCGGCCAAACTGAGCAATCGGGAAAGAAGGGCCTTGGTCAGGGAGGTGACCAAGAACCCCGATGGTCACTCTGACAGAGCTCTAGAGTTCCTCTGTGGAGATGGGAGAAGGATACCATCTCTGCAGCACTCCACCAAATCAGGCTTTTATGGTAGAGTGGCTAGACGGAAGCCACTTCTCAGTAAAAGGCACAACAGCCCGCTTGAAGTTTGCCAAAAGGCAACTAAAGGACTATCAGACCATGAGAAACAAGATTCTCAGGTCTGATGAGACCAAGATTGAACTCCTTGGCCTGAATACCAAGCGTCACGTCTGGAGGAAACCTGGTACCATCCCTATAGTGAAGCATGGTGGTGGCAGCATCATGCTGTGGGGATGTTTTTCAGCGGCAGGGACTGGGAGACTAGTCAGGATCGAGGGAAAGATGAACAGAGAAAAGTACAGAGAGAACCTTGATGAAAACCTGCTCCAGAGCGCTCAGGACCTCAAACTGGAGAGGCGGTTCACCTTCCAACAGGACAACGACAGTAAGCACACAGCCAAGACAATGCAGGAGTGGCTTTTGGACAAGTCTCTGAATGTCCTTGAGTGGCCCAGCCAGAGCCCGGACTTGAACCCGAGGTAACATCTCTGGACAGACCTGAAAATAGCTGTGCAGCGACGCTCTCCATCCAACCTGACAGAGCTTGAGAAGATCTGCAGAGAAGAAATCATAGAAACTCCCCAAATACAGGTGTGCCAAGCTTGTAGCATCATACCCAAGAAGACTTGAGGCTGTCATCGCTGCCAAAGGTGCTTCAAGAAAGTAGAGAGAAAAGGGTCTGAATACTTGTGTAAATTATTTAATTTAAAAAATATATATAATTATACATTTGCAAAAATGTCAAAAAACCTGTTTCTATTTGTCATTATAGGGTATTGTGTGTAGATTGATGAGGTGGGAAAACAATTAAATATATTTTAGAATAAGGCTGTAACATATCAAAATGTGGAAAAAGTAAAGGGGTCTGAATACTTTCCGAATGCACTGTATGTGTGTGGGTTTATAGTTCGGGTATCAATAATTTACTATTTAGCAGTCTGGCTATTTAGCAGTCTTATTATGGCTTGGGGATAGAAGTTGTCTCGGAGCCTGTTGGTCAGATGGTAGCAGAGTGAATAGTCTATGGCTTGGGTGGCTGGGGTCTTTGGACATTTTTCAGGCCTTCTTCTGCCCGATAGAGTTCCTGGATGGCAGGGACCTCTGCCCAAGTGATGTACTGGACTGTTCGCACCACCATCCATAGCGCTTTTCAGTAAAGAGGGGTGCATTTACCATACCAAACAGGCGGTGATGCAGCCAGTCAAGATGATATCGATGGTGCAGATGAATAACTTGAGGATCCGAGGGCCCATGCCAAATCTTTTCAGCTTACTGAGGGGAAAGAGGCACTGCCTTGCCCTCTTCACAACTGTGCAGGTGTGTGTGGACCATGGTAAGTCGTTAGTGATGTGGACGCCAAGGAACTTGAAGCACTTCATAATTACAGATGTGATTGCTAGAGGGTGTTAGTCATTTAGGCTGATTAACTTGGAGCTCTTGGGAACAGGAACAATGGTTGTCAGCTTGAAACATAAAATGGGATTACAGACTGGGACAAGGATAGATTGAAAATGTTGTTGTAGACACTTGCAAGCTGGTCTGCGCATGCTTTGAGAACGCACCCCGGTATTGCGTCTGGCCTGGTGGCCTTGTGATTGTTAACCTGTTTTAAATGGCTTTCACGTCGGCCACGGAGAACAAGCTCACATAGCCATCATGAAAAACCTGTTTACACACAAGCCAATTTATATTCCTTCTAAGCAGGCATAAAAAGGCATTTAGCTCATTTGGGAGTTCTGCATCACTGGGCAACTTCTGCCCTTTGTAATCCGTTATCGTCTGCAAGCCCTGCCACATACGACGAGTGTCGGAGCCGGTGTAATAGGATTCTACCTGTCCATTTGCATGTTTGATGTCTCGGAGGTCATAGTGGGCATCTTATATGCTCGTACTCCTCAATGCAATCGAATGAATCCAGGAACATATCCTAGTCTGTACTAGCAAAACATTCTTGTAGCCTCGTGCCTGCTTCATCCGACCACTTCCGTATTGAGTACACTGGTACTTCCTGTTTGAGCTTTTGTTTGAAAACAGGAGAATAGGTTCATGGTTAGATTTGCAGAAGGGAGAACGAGGGAGGGCCTTATATGCGTAAACACAAGCCCATGTCTCAAGCACAAGCCCACGTGCTAGTGAGTAGCCAGCTAATATTTATATATTTCAAGTTTAGCAAACACATCTATTTGCTAGCTAACAAGGTAGAAGAGTTAAACTGTTATGAACAAACCCTTCTGTCCGTCTACAACTGTCTGAATAGCATGCTAGTCTGTCCACTTTGTTCAGATGTTGAAATCAAGTGGCATACCTTATGTATCAGAATGAGAATTTGTTGTACATTTATTTAAAAAAAAGACTAGAAAGCTAGTAAATCTAATTTTATTGTGGGTGTAGAGAAATGCTTGTGTTCCTAGCTCCAACAGTGCATTAGCATCTAATAATTCACAACAATACACACACAAATCTAAAAGTAAAATAATGTAATTAAGAAATATATAAATATTAGGAAAGCAATGTCGGAGTGGCATTGACTAAAATAGAGTAGAATACAGTATATACAGTGATGAAGTCAAAAGTTTACATACACACAGGTTGGAGTCATTAAAACTCATTTTTCAACCACTCCACAAATGTCTTGTTAACAAACTATAGTTTTGGCAAGTCGGTGAGGACATCTACTTTGTGCATGACACAAGTCATTTTTCCAACAATTGTTTAAAGACAGATTATTTCACTGTATCACAATTCCATGGGGTCAGAAGAACAAAGTTGACTGTGCCTTTAAACAGCTTGGAAAATTCCAGAAAACTATGTCATGGCTTTAGAAGCTTCTGATAGGCTAATTGCCATCATTTGAGTCAATTGGAGGTGTACCTGTGGATAAATTTCAAGGCCTACCTTCAAACTCAGTGCCTCTTTGCTTGACATCATGGAAAAATCTAAAGAAATCAGCCAAGACTTCAGAAAAATAATTGTGGACCTCCACAAGTCTGGTTCATCCTTGGGAGCAATTTCCAAATATCTGAAGGGACCACGTTCATCTATACAAACAATAGTAAAAACGTTCTTTCCGGCTGCATGTAATAACACCAAAAAATGTCTGGGTTAATAATGTAATAAATAACACATACAAAAACTTTAAAAAGTTACTTAGGAGCTAGAAGCAGAGCTACCATGGCTATCGGCACCCTTTAATAATCTTTGGCTAAAATGCTGTTTGCGGTAGCCACCGTTTGCATTGACAGATTCATTTGGAATGCTTTTCCAACAGTCTTGAAGGAGTTCCCACATACGCTGAGCACTTTTTGGCTGCTTTTCCTTCACTCTGCAGTCTAACTCATCCCAAACCATCTCAATTGGGTTGAGATCAGGTGATTGTGGAGGCCAGGTCATTAGATGCAGCACTCCATCACTCTCCTTCTTGGTCAAATAACCCTTACACAGCCTGGAGGTGTTTTGGGTCATTGTCCTGTTGAAAAACAAATAATAGTCCCACTAAGCCCACACCAGATGGGATGGCGTCATGCTACAGAATGCTGTGGTAGCCATGCTGTTTAAGTGTGCGTTGAATACTAAATAAATCACCAACAGTGTCACCAGCAAAGCACCCCCACCTCCATGCTTCACGGTGGGAACCACACATGCTGAGATCATCCGTTCCCCTACTCTGTCTCACAAAGACACGGCGGTTGGAAGCAAAAATCTAATTTAGACTCAGACCAAAGGACAGACTTCCACCAGTGTAATGTCAATTGCTTGTGTTTCTTGGTCCAAGCAAGTCTCTTCTTATTATTGGTGTCCTTTAGTAGTGGTTTCTTTGTAGCAATTCGACCATGAAGGCATGATTCCTTTGAACAGTTGATGTTGAGATGTGCCTGTTACTTGAACTCTGAAGCATTCATTAAAGGCTGGTAACTCTAATGAACTTATCCTCTACAGCAGAGGTAACTCTGGATCTTCATGTGGCGGTCCTCATGAGAGCCAGGTTCACCATAGTGCTTGATGTTTTTTGCAACTGCACTTTCAAAGTTCTTGAAATTTTACTGATTGACTGACCTTCATGTCTGAAAGTAATGGACTGTCATTTCTCTTTGATTATTTGAGCTGTTCTTGCCATAATACAGACTTGCTATTTTACCAAATAGGGCTATCTTCTGTATACCACCCCTAACTTGTCACAACACAACTGATTGGCCCAAACGCAATAAGAAGGTATGTAATTCCACAAATTTACTTTTAACAAGGCACACCTGTTAATTGAAATGCATTCCAGGTGACTACCTCATGAAGCTGGTTGAGAGAATGCCAAGAGCGTGCCAAGCTGTCATCAAGGCAAAGGGTGGCTATTTGAATTTGAATCTTAAATATAAAATATATATAAAAAACACTTTTTTGGTTACTACATGATTTCATATGTGTTATTTCATAGTTTTGAAGTCTTCACTATTATTCTACAATGTAGAAAATAGTCAAAATAAAGAAAAACCCTTGAATAAGTAGGTGTGTCTAAACGTTTTGACTGGTACTGTATATATTTGATTCTTGCGATACAGGCATATCGCATAATATAATACATTCGATATATCGCCCAACCCTTCTTCAGTGTGTAATAAATGATATCAACAGTACATTTAAACCAGAAATGGGATCCAATGGTTGGATATAGACGTTGACTAATTTAGTCACCATTGTCTACCTTTATCTCCTCCTGTATCTCCATTCATATCGATAGGGTGTTGAATTCATAATGAAACGTTTTATAGATAAGCTTTTTGAAAGACGAATGCAACGTCCCAGAATAAGCGTGTATGGTATGGGTGGAATGTTGTGTAAGCTGCTGGAGTATGTCTAAAATGCTCATGGCATGATCTAATGACATATGGATGAGTTATGGTATGATGAGGTGTTGAAATATAAATGACTGGCTATATTTCATGCATATGGCATATTTGGCCAAAGGAGAACTGAAACTGGTTCAGCCTCCCACCTGACACCAATGTAGCGAATTTATAATGATGCCAATGGGAGTCATAGTTCAAATAAGGTGGGTTTCTCTAAAGACATGTGCTGTACCTCATGAGCTGTGTGAATACAAAAGGCACAAGTGTCTGAAATAGGCTAAGTAGCGAGGCCTAAAGAGATCTGAGAAAAACCATCAATGACTCTTTGTATGTATCATTGTTGACGACATCTGTTTCTCAGAATCCTCAGTGGTCACGGTGGGAAAACATTCGTAGAATCAGCTTAATAAAATGTTCTCCATCAGGATGCGGGTTGCGTAAGAGCAAGGCCAGAGATGTCTGAAGGGTCTATCACATCACTGCCGGCCCACTAACTTCAGCTGAGTGACATTCTTTCATTCCACTTTAGACTGACTGCTCCATTCTTGCTTAAAGATGTCTCAAGAGAGAAGGCGACAGATTCATAACGCGTTTGTACTGGGGTGACAGAGATCCCTTCAGAGACCCACTTCAAATTTGAACCTCCCTCTGTTGTTTTGGCGTCCAGATCGGGGCATTCAGGAGTTGTTGGTTCAATTCCTGCATGGTCACATGCACTAAACATGTGTTAACCATCAGCCGTTTTGGGTCAAAATCAAACAATCATTGCATTTCAAAACCTCCATCATTCATGTACTGGATTCAACTACTGAGATATCTAATCCTGCATTTGCCTTTACCTCTCTGCTCTGTTTGTTGATATAGAGAAGTTAATGTGTTTGTGGGAGTAATTTCATAAATGGTGAAGTAACCAAATAATGGGCTTTTGTTTCCCTCACCACAAAGCAGCAGTTTGGTGGTGTGTATGTTTACTACTCTCAAATCAGATCAACACACCCACCAGATGTATCAAGCTTCTTACTGAAGCCAGTGATATAAGTAGAAGATGGACATCTATTCAAAGGTTGAGATTTGCGGTCTAGTAAGGTAGTGAGCGTAAGTCCTCTGGTGGGGCTGAGCAGACTGATATAAGTAGAAGAAGATAAATCTATTTAAAGGTTGAGATTTGTAATCTTGTCAGGTAGCTAGAGTAAGTCCTACAGTGGGGCTGAGTAGTTTGTAAACATCCTCAAAATAACAAGACCGATAAGACCTTATAGTAGTCTTCTTGGGGCAAACTGCTGTCCACTAGTGCTTTCAAAGGACAGAAATCCAACATTTAGCCTTGTGTTTACTCTCCCGTCAGCTTTCAAGTCATGAAGTCCAGACTTAACTCGATGTGACACAAAGCAGTCACATTTAAATCAGATCTTATAAAAGCATACAGGCCCAATGTGATATCAATACCGTGGGCTAGAGAAACTGAGGCGGGAGTCAAAGTGAGAGGGGAAGGAGCCTCTGTCAAGACTGTATTGTACTGTACAGAATATGAGAGCTGACTGTCAGTGACAATTACATTTTCTCTATCTTCTCGATATGGGAGAATATTTTTTTTTAAATAATGCTTTTTTTGCATGTCAAGATGAAGACTCATTCATTCAGTAGTTCAGGCTACTTTAACCCTAAAAACCAGACAACATGTTTTGATTGAATAGACCTAAACTTAAGCAGCAATGACATACAGCCATTGCAGGTTTGGTGAGCTTGTTCTCTGACACAGTTCCTCTTTATTTTGCCCTAATGTCTTTCACAATGTCTACGGACTCAAAAGTCTTCACTCACTTGAGGAAACTGCAACTATGTAAATGTTTAACAATCGCAGATAAGAGGGAATTGGTGCCACATAAGGAATTACTGTAGTATTGGCCAACAGTATTCTGCGTGGCATCACTAAATATATTTGCTTAAGTACTGTTCTCCCATATAGTGTTTTAGCTATAATACTGGCTTTTGTTGCTATATAATACTGGGTGTATTACACTAAATAATCGGGAAATTGGGAATCCTTGAGAAAAGATGTGGGGGGGGTGACCATGGTACTCACGGTTGGGAGTGGGCGGTCTCATAGCGTTCAAAGGCGTGGCCCAGGTCGTGCTTGTTGTTCATGTAACACTGCGTGCACAGGTCGTAGTCAAAGCACACCTTACATTTCCAGCGCATCCCCATGATGCCATGCTTCTTGCAGCTGTCACAGATGATGTTGGAGTGGCGCACACCTGAGACAGAGAAAAGAGAGCGAGAGAGTCAGAGAGGTGGAAGGAGGTCAAGAAGCCTAGCAAATGAGACGCTTGACTGATGAAAGAGACGTCGAGAGATGGCGCTCTTCCTCATCCCTCTCCCCCTTTTTAGGCTAAAATTGAAGCATTATTGGCTTCTGAGGCAGAAAAATTATGTCTTTAATGGTGCAAAATGCAGACTAATCCTGCCTTAGCACTTGGCATTTGATTCTAAAACAGGGCTGTATTGCCTGTCTCTATTTTTGAGTCGAAAGGAAATGGAGAAAGCATCGCAGAGCAAAGGGCATCTAAGTAAACACAAGCTTGAGGAAGCTTGCTTGAGTCATAGAGATGAGACATAAATACCTAAAAATAAAGAATGATATACAAAAAAATGAATCAAACTTGAATAGAGTTTAAAGCCGGGACTCAATTCAGAGCAAAATGTGCTGGACAGCTGACAATGACGCTTTTAAAAAGGCAATTTCCCCAACTTTCGCAGAGATCACATTCACGGTAAATGCTGTGCATGTTGCCTCAATCGGAAATGTCCTTTAAATGTCAAGCTTGCATGGATTAGATTGAATCCCGGCCTCACTGAAAATGGTTTTATATACAGTAGGTTGTTTTATACACAATATACACAAGTACTAGGGATGGGCACGGTTAATTGAATATCTAGATATCCGAAAGGACATTCATATTTGATTACTTGAGTGTGCATTTCTGTAGAGAAAAATTATTGTAGGCCTATTTTAACAATGAAAAAGTTTTGTTATAAATTAAATTATCCTAGTGATATTGTTACCTTCAGGGATATACCATGACATTTGAAACACTTAAAACAAACTTGTGAATGTAGTTTTTATAACTGCATTGCACTACTGCTGCACATTTACCCTCCAGTATGCACTGACCTCGGGAATGCTATTTCCCCACTTCAATTGGCAATTACAAGCACGCAACTAACAGAGTTTCCACAAGACCTAACAGATCAATGCAAAACTCACTATAAAACCTTTTCATAACAGAATCAGTTCTTTCGTCAAACTTCTCTTTCACTGTTGCTTTTAGCCAAAAACTACTCGGCAGTGAGTGTTGCAACCGAGGACAGAGGATTTTTACGCTCTACCATACTGTGAGCTTGTGTGGACCACCACTTCGCGGCTGAGCCGTTGCTGCTACTAGACGTTTCCACTTCACAATAAACAGCACTTACAGTTGACCGGGGCAGCTCAAGCAGGACAGAAATTTGGCGAACTGACTTGTTGGAAATGTGGCATTCCATAACGCTGCTCCCGAGTGGTGCAGCGGTCTAAGGCACTGTATGTCACTGCAGACCTTAGTTTGATTCCAGGCTGTATCACAACCAGCCGTGATCGAGAGTCCCATAAGGCGGCGCACAATTGGCCCAGCATCGTCTGGGTTAGGGTTTGGCCGGGGTAGGACGTCATTGTAAATAAGAATTTGTTCTTAACTGACTTGCCTAGTTAAATAAAGGTTAAATAAAATACAAAAAAACAGCGCCATGTTGAAAGTCACTGAGCTCTTCAGTAAGGCCATTCTTTTCCTGTCAATGTTTGTCTATGGCGATTGCATGGCTGTATGCTCAATTTTATACACCAGCAACGGGTGTGGCTAAAATAGCTAAAACCACTAATTTGAAGGGGTGTCCACATACATTTGTATATATAGTGTAACTTATATGCGTTTCAAAACCTGTGGTGGGGTGATCAGGGCTCAGTGCTCACCGATCTGGGCGTTGTCGTAGAGCAGCAGGTCGTAGGATCCTTGGTAGCCTGTGCGGTAGTTGGTGCGCGTGCCACTGTCCCACTGCACCACCACCGTCTTGTCGGGTGTGGTGGTGCTGCCCTGCCGCCCGATCTCCACCACCGTGCCCACGTGGCCGTCACCGTCATCCTGGTTCCCCCACTTCCAGTCCAGGCCACGCACCACACGCATGCCTACCTCCATGCTGCCTCTGGGGCCTGCCAGGCCTGAGGGGCACGGCCTGGTGGGGTCGCCTCCGCTGCTGTTGCCGCTGCTGCTGCGCCTACGGGGCCTGTGCAGGGCAGGCCGGACCCACGCCGAGGGCAGGGTAGGCACCACAGGTGGAACCAGGGGCTCCGGGACCAGATCAGGGGTGACTGAGGGGAGAAAGAGAGAAAAGAAGAAAAAATACCAAATCAGTTAGGGCGCTGTCTACTAGAGAAGGTGTGAATCGTCCGAGGTGGATTCAACAGACTTTTCCGTTGAGATGTTGCCGAAGACCCATCCGCTAGCCCCAGCCCACTAGCTTTCTGAATCGCTGGGTCTCCCGTTTTATTTCACTGTAGAGCCCCCAGCCCCCCCACACATCCGGACACCTCACCTGGCTTAACTGGTGCCTCCAGGGACACAAACTACCTCATCGTCACTCAATGCCTAGATTTACCTCCACTGTACTCACATCCTACCATATCCTTGTCTGTACATTATGCCCTGAATCTATTCCACCGCACTCAGAAATCTTCTCTGTTTCTTCTCCGATCCCAACGCACTAGACGACCAGTTCTTATAGCCTTTAGCCATACCCTTATCCTACTCCTCCTCTGGTGATGTAGAGGTTAACCCAGGCCCTGTAGCCCCTAGCACTACACCCATTTCCCAGGCACTCTCATTTGTTGACTTCTGTAACCTTAAAAGCCTTGGTTTGATGCATGTTAACATCAGAAGCCTCCTCCCTAAGTTTGTTTTTTTCACTGCTTTAGCACACTCCGCCAACCCTGATGTCCTAGCCATGTCTGAAGCCTGGCTTATGAAGGCCACCAAAAATTCTGACATTTCCATTCCGAACTACAACATTTTCTGACAAGACAGAACTGCCAAAGGGGGCAGAGTTGCAATCTACTGCAGAGACAGCCTGAAGAGTTCTGTCATACTATCCAGGTCTGTGCCCAAACAGTTCGAGCTTCTACTTTTAAAAATCCACCTTTCCAGAAATAAGTCTCTCACTGTTGCTGCTTGTTATAGACCTCCCTCAGCCCCCAGCTGTGCCCTGGACACCATATGTGAATTGGTTGCCCCCCCCATCTATCTTCAGAGCTCGTACTGTTAGGTGACCTAAACTTAGATATGCTTATCTTATCTCCATCTCACACAAATTGTCAAGGAACCTACCAAGTACAACCCTAAATCCGTAAACATGGGCACCCTCATAGATATCATCCTGACCAACTTGCCCTCCAAATACACCTCTGCTGTCTTCAACCAGGATCTCAGTGATCACTGCTTCATTGCCTACGTCCGTAATGGGTCCACGGTCAAATGGCGACGCCTCATCACCGTCAAACGCTCCCTAAAACACTTCAGCGAGCAGGCTTTTCTAAATCGACCTGGCCCGTGTATCCTGGAAAGATATTGACCTCATCCCGTCAGTAGAGGATGCCTGGTTGCTCTTTAAAAATTATTTCAGCACCACCATGTATGCACCACCATGTATGCCCCATTTAAAAAATATAGAACTAAGAACAGATATAGCCCTTGGTTCACCCCAGACTTGACTGCCCTTGACCAGCACAAAAACATCCTGTGGCATACTGCATTATAGCATCGAATAGTCCCTGCGATATGCAACTTTTCAGGGAAGTCAGGAACCAATATACACAGGCAGTTAGGAAAGCAACGGATAGCTTTTTCAAACAGAAATTTGCACCCTGTAGCACTAATTCCAAAAGGTTTTGGGAGACTAAAGTCCATGGAGAATAAGAGCACCTCCTCCCAGCTGCCCACTGCACTGACGCTAGGAAACACTGTCACCACCGATATATCTACGATAATCGAGGATTTCAATAAGCATTTTTCTACAGCTGGCCATGGTTTCCACCTGGCTACCCCTATCCCAGCCAAAAGCTCTGCACCCCCCGCAGAAACTTGCCCAAGTCCCCCCGCTTCTCCTTCACCCAAATCCCAGAGAGCTGATGTTCTAAAAGAGCTGCAAAATTTGGATCCCTACAAGTCAGCTGGGTTAAACAATCTGGACCCTCTCTTTCTAAAAAATTAGCCACCAAAATTGTTGCAACCCCTATTAATAGCCTGTTTAACTTATTTCGTATCGTCCGAGATCCCCTAAGATTGAAAAGCTGCCGCGGTCATCCCCCTCTTCAAAGGGGGAGACACTCTAGACCTATATCTATCCTGCCCTGCCTTTCTAAAAATCGTTGAAAGCAAAGTTAACAAACAGATCACCGACCATTTCGAATCACACCGTACCTTCTCCACTATGCAATCTCATTTCCGAGCTGGTCATGGTTGCACCTCAGCCACGCTCAAGGTCCTAAACGATATCATAAACGCCATCGATAACAGACAGTACTGTGCAGCTGTCTTCATCGACCTGGCCAAGGCTTTCAACCTTGTCAATCACCGCATTCTTATCGGCAGAATCAATAACCTCGGTTTCTCAAATGACTGCCTCGCCTGGATCACGAACTAGTTCTCAGAGAGAGCTCAGTTTGTCAAATCGGAGGGCCTGTTGTCCGGACCTCTGGCAGTCTCTATGGGGTTCCACAGGGTTCAATTCTCGGGCCGACTCTTCTGTCCTCTGTATGTATCAATGATGTTGTTCTTGCTGCTGGTAAACCTCTGATCCACCTCTACGCAGATGACACCCTTCTGTATACATCTGGCCCTTCTTTGGACACTGTGTTAACAAACCTCCAAACGAGCTTCAATGCCATACAACACTCCTTCCGTGGCCTCCAACTGCTCTTAAATGCTAGTTAAACTAAATGCATGCTTTTCAACCAATCGCTACCTGCACCAGCCCGCCCGACTAGCATCACTACTCTGCACAGTTCTGACTTAGGTATTTGTAGATACAAATTCTGGTTAGACTGTCAACTCTCCTTCCAGACTCACATTAAACATCTCCAATCCAAAATTAAATCTAGAAATCGGCTTCCTATTTCGCAACAAAGCTTCCTTCACTCATGCTGCCAAACATAACCTCGTAAAACTGACTATCCTACCGATCCTTGACTTCAGCGATGTAATTTACAAAATAGCCTCCAACACTCTACTCAGCAAATTGGATGTAGTCTATCACAGTGCCATCCGTTTTGCCACCAAAGCCCCATAAACTACCCACCACTGCGACCTGTATGCTCTTGTTGGCTGGTCCTCGCTACATATACGTCGCCAAATCCACTGGCTCCAGGTCATCTATAAGTATTTGCTAGATAAAGCCCCGCCTTTTCTCAGCTCACTGGTCACCATAGCAACACCCACCTGTAGCATGCCCTCAGCAGGTATATTTCACTGGTCACCCCCAAAGCCAACACCTCCTTTGGCCACCTTTCCTTCCAGTTCTCCAATGACTAATGATTTGCAAAAATCCCTGAAGCTGGAGACTTCTATCTCCCTCTCTAACTTCAAGCATCAGCTGTCAGAGCAGCTTACCGATCACTGTAACTGAACACAACCCATCTGTTAATAGCACACCCAACTACCTCATCCCCATATTTTTTTTTGTATGTTGCTCTTTTGTGCCCCAGTATCTCTACTTGCACATCATCCTCTGCACATCTATCACATGCTAAATTGTAATTATTTCACCACTTTGGCTTATTTATTGCCTTACCTCCCTAATCTTACTACAATTGCACACAATGTACATATATTTATCTATTGTGTTAACTGTACGTTTGTTTATCCCATGTGTAACTCTGTGTTGTTGTTTTTGTCGCACTGCTTTGCTTTATCTTGGCCAGGTCGCAGTTGTAAATGAGAACATCTTCTCAACTGGCCTACCTGGTTAAATAAAATGTCAGAAAAAAAAAATGAGACTCGGAATTTGAGCTTTCATTGTGACAAATAGTAATTGTTGCCAAACAGCCTTTTCTGTAAATAAGCTATTCACCGCCACTTCATTGCTTAATCATTTTATGATCTTGACACATTTTAAAAGAGCAGTGAGACTAAGCCCTAAAACAATGATGCTCAACACTCATCCCAGAGATACTGTGTGTTTTAGTCGACGACTGCTGAAGGACAGTCAGTGAAGCTGCAGAAAAAAAGTCTTAGGTCTTATTAACCCGATTACTGAAGCTCTGATTGTTTTTTTCCCTCATCCTTCCTGGAACATTCACTGAGCACCATGCTGTGACATGGGCTAACTCAGAGAGGAGCAGCTGGACATTAGACACCACTGACATGCCCCACTGCTCTACCCCTGACCTGACACAGCAGCCACACACAGTCTACCACAAAACAGCTATACAGGCATGCCCTCATCATGAAGCCATGGCATGTAGCATGGCTTAAAACCTTAAAAGGAAGTCTATATTCATGTGGACTGAGTCAGCAGAACCGGGCAGACTGCATACATGGCCTACTTTAGCCCGTCTTACATAGCATTGCTCTTCAAAGAGGAATGTTTCAGTTGACTGGTTGTTGAAACACTGACTGATATTCAACCCTCCGCATCTTCCTCGAGGACGCATGCTTAGATCCAGCAGACCGTCTACACAGCCACAACCAAAGAGGCTAAGGCACGTTAACGGTCAATTAATTCACAAATGCTATTCAGCGATGGTTTAACTACTATTGTTGAGGAGGGGGAAGCCTACCTCGATTGTCTCTCGGCCAACACGTTTGGCTTTGATTGATTTCTGTTGATCATGTTGGTGGTAGCATTATTTGATGCTGCTTCGGTGGTCTGTGTCTACAGTACACAAGAGGAATCTAGGGGAGCAACTGCATAGATAGAAGCAGGCAGTCCATCCACCTGTAGATGTGGACAGAGCAGACTATATCAGCCTGTCTCTCTGCATCCTCCTCCTCTGCCTGGGCTGCCTACCGTGGGCTTGTAGCCCTTATGTAACAGCCTAAAGAATTGTGTGTGCAGGTGTGTGAGAGCGAGTCTAATAAAAACAAAAGCCTGTCAGAAATGGATTGGAATCTTAAACGCACTCAAATTTGATGCAATTATTCTAACCCACAGAATTTCGGACAGGTATTCCTTTTAATTGTCGCTACTTCACTCGAAAGACTATTTCACACTCACAGCTTCCAATAACAGAAGGAACCTGCAACTATTAGGCTAGTTCTACCCACGCACAAAACACTACTTAGGAGGCTTCACGGTTACAAACATTCATTCACCCTGAGTGACACAACCGATGCCAATGTGGACCGAACACAGTTCATATCATTATTTTTTGTTGTCTAATTCAGTGTTAATCCCAGGATAAGTATCAAGTTACGTGGTTTAGTATAGGCCTTAATCCTGCAGCAATAGGCAAAACAAAATTATTAGAAATGTTTAAAAATTATATTTGTATGCTTATGTCATTTGTGTATTAAAGGTATGTGCTTTAGCGTGAAAACATTTGGAGTGGGGGGATTAGACAGGGAATAAGAAGGCTGCTGATGCTCTCTTTCTCCAGCCCCAAAATTACAGTTTAGGCTGCTTTCACTGGATTAAAAACTCTGGCCAGTCATCTAACTCAGTCCACAGACCCTGATGGGCACCAACTAATTACCATCGCTCCACAATTCACTGTCACAGGGTTTGTGTGCATGCAAACAGGAAGACATCAACATCCAATTCCATTATTTTCCATGACCCTCTGTTCGCATAACTCCTGTGTTCTCTCTCTCTCTGTGTATGGATCCACACAAATTGGACTACTTCACGGTCAGTTGTGTCCTAGTTTGGTTTAGAATAAACAAATCAGAATAGAGAAAGACAATTCAGCAAGCCTGTGTCAGTCTAAAGTAGCTTCCTGTCCTCGTCTCCTTTTGATCTACTGGAGAGGTTAAAGCAATAAGGCAGATATCCTGGCAGTTCTTTCAGATCACTCCAGCTAGGAATACAGTACAAGATAAGAAACCATGGGGAAATATATATTCTAGGATAATTGAAATTACTCATATGCACCCTGGATGAAGAACTAATTGGAGATTAGGGAGAGAAGATACACCCCAAAAGAGAAGGAAAAAAATCTCCCTCCATGCACCTACAGTTGAAGTCAGAAGTTTACATATACTTAGGTTGGATTTATTAAAACTTGTTTTTCAACTACTCCACAAATGTCTTGTTAAACTACAGTTTTGGCAAGTTGGTTAGGACATCTACTTTGTGCATGACAAGTCATTTTTCCAACAATTGTTTACAGACAGATTATTTCAGTTAATCACAATTCCAGTGGGTCAGATGTTTACATACACTAAATTGACTGTGCCTTTAAACAGCTTGGAACATTCCAGAAAATGATGTCATGGCTTTAGAAGCTTCTGATAGGCTAATTGACATCATTTGAGTCAATTGGAGGTATACCTGTGTATGTACATCATGTGAAAAATCAAAAGAAATCAGCCAAGACCTCAAGAAAAAGAATTGCAGACCTGAAGGTACCATGTTCATCTGTACAAACAATAGTACTCAAGTATAAACACCGTGGGACCACGCAGCAGTCATACCGCTCAGGAAGGAGACGTGTTCTGTCTCCTAGAGATGAACGTACTTTGGTGCGAACAACAGCAAAGGACCTTACGAAGATGCTGGAGGAAACAGGTACAAAAGTATTATATCCACAGTAAAATGAGTCCTATATCAACATAACCTGAAAGGCCGCTCAGCAAGGAAGAAGCCACTGCTCCAAAACCATCATAAAAAGTAAGATAACGGTTTGCAACTGCACATGGGGACAATGTACTTGTGACTTTTTCCACATTGTTACGCTACAGCCTTATTTTAAAATGGATAAAAGCAATCTACATACAATACCCCATAAAGGCAAAGCAAAAACAGGTTTTTAGAAATGTTAGCGAATGTATAAATTCAAAACGGAAATATCAAATTTACATAAGTATTCAAACCTTTCCTCAGTACTTTGTTGAAGCACCTTTGGCAGCAATTACAGCCTTCTTGGGTATGACGCTACAAGTTTGGCACCCCTGTATTTGGGGAGTTTTTCGTAAACGTCTTCGCAGATCCTCTCAAGCTCTGTCAGCTTGGATTGGGAGTGTTTCCTGCACAGCTATTTTCAGGTCTCTCCAGAGATGTTTGATTGGGTTCAAGTCCGGGCTCGGGCTGGGCCACTCAAGGACATTCAGAGAAGCCACTCCTGCATTGTCTTGGCTGTGTGCTTAGGGTTGTTGTCCTGTTGGAAGGTGAACCTTCAAACCAGTCTGATCCTGACCGCTCTGTACTTTGCTCAGTTCATTTTTCCCTCAATCCTGACTAGTCTCCCAGTCCCTGCCACTGAAAAACATCCCCACAGCGCGATGCTGCCACCACCATGCTTCACCGTAGGGATGGTACAAGGTTTCCTCCAGATGTGACGCTTGGCATTCAGGCCAAAGAGTTCAATCTTGGTTTCATCAGACCAGAGAAACTTGTTTCTCATGGTCTGAGAGTCTTTTAGGAGCCTTTTGGCAAACTCCAAGTGGGCTGTTGTATGCCTTTGACTGAGGAGTGGCTTCTGTCTGGCCACTCTACCATAAAGGCCCTTTAGTGTGCTGCAGAGATGTTTGTCCTTCTGAAAGGTTCTCCCATCTCCACAGAGGAACTCTGGAGCTCTAATCAGAGTAACCATCGGGTTCTTGGTCACCTCTCTGACCAAGGCACTTCTCCCCCGATTGCTGTTTGGCCAGGTGGCCAGCTCTAGTAAGTCTTGGTGGTTCCAAACTTCTTCCATTTAAGAATGACAGAGGCCACTGTGTTCTGTGTTCTTGGGGACCTTCTTTGCTGCAGACATGTTTTGGTACCCTTCCCCAGATCTGTGCCTTGACACAATCCTGTCTCGGAGCTCTATGGACAATTCCTTCAACTTCATGGCTTGGTTTTGGCACTGTCAACTGTGTATGCCTTTCTAAATCATGTCCATCAATTGAATTTATCACAGGTGGACTTAAATAAAATTGTAGAAACGTCTTAAGGATGATCAATGGAAACAGGATGCACCTGAGCTCAATTTCAAGTCTCATAGCAAAAAGGTCTGAATACTTATGTAAATAAGGTATTATGTTCTTTTAATTTTTATCAAATTAGCAAAAATAAAAAATAATTTTGCTTTGTCATTAAGGGGTATTGTGTGTAGATTGACTACGAAATATTTTTTGTCAAGGATTCTAAACACTTTCCAAATGCACTGTGGGCGAGCATGAGCGCAAGCAAGCCAAAACTTAACACCAACACAGCGGTCCATATTTAGTGTGCCCAACAGGGGGTTGCATGTGCAGGGAGACAGAGGTGGTAGCCAGACAGGGTGTCCTCACAGTCCTCCCTGGGGTGGACTGGGTCCCAGGTAGGCCACCTGTTAGGAGCAATTTCTGCAAATCTGTGTCTGAGGGCTAAGAGAGAGGATAAGCAGCTCTGCTCCTCATAACAGATGGACTGGCCTCTGTCACACATCCGCTAAGGACCTATCTGTGAGGCCAACGTCACCACACACAAAGACACACACACCGTCAGACACAGAATTACCTTCCAACGTAATACTCTAGGTGCTTATTGAGAAGAGAATCAGTAATACAAGTAGGCAACATCTAAATTGAGGGCCATTTTCTGATAACAGTGCACAAGACACATACCCTAGTCTCCAACCCTGTATAGGTGGATGAATCCTAAACATTACTAATCAATCGCTCACTTTGGGCCTCTCCCAGAATTCTAAGCATTACATAAGAGGCAAGTGCATCGGCTGAAGGCAAGTGGATAAAGTTTCAACGGTATAATAATCAATAGGGAAATATTCAAATTTTCCTAAACAGAAATTAACACTTTCAGATTGTTTGCCCGTTTATAACAACAAATATCAGACAGAAAATGCCATATCTGTCCCATATGCTATTGTGAAAAGTTGATAGTATGACAGTATAATAATGTGAACCACTGGTAAAGGTAGGATTGAATGCCTAAACAACCATGTTATCCTATTCTATCACACTAACATCTGATGACCATCTACAGTACATCTAGACAGCTGTAAAAATGTGGGTAATGCACATTCTCTCTGGCTAATAATGTATTTCATCATATAGGTCTATGCATACACATAGCTTGAAGTAGGTAGGCCTATATCGATAGAAATAGGCTAGGTACTTGCTTTGAAATTGCAGAAACCTACAGTAGCCTATAATGTTTAATAAGGATTTTAATAACTTAAATATCTACTCCAAATTGAAATTCAACGATGTGAGTGTCAGCTATGACATGACATATTGACTTTGAAAAAAATCTATTTTGGTTATTGAACTACAATAGGTGAAGTGGATTTACATCCAGTAACGGAATTGCGGTAAAGGAATTTCATCATGCGTCCCTGATCTGTACTATACAGAGATGCATAATTATGGATATGAATGTCATTCTCTTCATTGTGAAATATCCTAAATAGGTACACAAAAAGCTATAAATATGCAAATATCCCCATTTGCATATTTGGGTATTATTCTACATACTGGCTATTATTTTAATGAGCTCTGCCTCCAAACAAGATCAAATTTGGGTTGGTCCAGACCAGACCAAATGTGAACCAATCATATATGTTTCACAACTTTGGACATCAAAGTACAGCACAGTAGAGCTCAGTAGAGTACCAGTATAGCACAGTAGAGTTCAGTAGAATACAGTTCAGTTTAACACAGTACACTAGTGTACTCAACTCCAGTGTGCACTGTACTGAACTCTACTCTTTTCTTTACTGTAGGCTGTGCATACTCTACTTGACTGTACTGTCCAAACTTGTGAACTAAACAGTGGTTTGCCACTACTATGAGTTCCCATTGTAGCCAATCAAATTGCAGATTTTTTTTTGTGGGAAATTCCATTAACGCAACGAGTTTTAATCACAGTTCATAAACAAAGTTGATATCAGTAAAAACACCAACTAAATTGATAGGTATACCTTTACTTGTTACTTCTGTGAACCTTCATTATCCTCCCTCATGAGGGAGAGAAATTAGAAAATATCTTAAAGACGTGGGTTTTTGGTAACAGAATTAAGGCACAAGGCAATGTTTAAATTTACAGAAGTTAGAAAAAAAAGTCAAATTAAATATAAAAAAGTGTTGATGTTAGTGGCTGGAGTCTTTACTTCAACACTATTGTGTTTTAATGCATTTCAAATACCTTTTAAGGCTTTTTCTGGTATGTTTTCTTTCCATCTGTTTGACCCGAAATTAAAGCCTTTGATTATTCATAATTTTTTAAGATGGAAAATGGTTAAAATATACATGTGCCTTCATTTCTCCAAAATAGAGACAGCTTTCATTTGATACCCAATTTGACATGCTCCTATGGACTTCACATATTGGTGCTCATGGGTCCTTTTACATGGAAATGACCTGGACAAACTTCATTTGCCATTTACCATTTCAGGCTCATGACTTCCCTTGTTTTTGATTTGGTGTAGCTTACTGTTCAAGACAAATATTGACCGTTTACATTGAACCAGTGACAGAAGACATATTCCAACAGGAATAAAGAAGGTACTTTCTAGAAAGTGGGACTAACACAATAGAATGTTGGACGAGGCAAATTCAACACTACAATGGGGGGTGCACAGACAGTGAAATGGTTATTCCGTCATCCAAATTTAGGCTATACATCAGGGGTACTCAAGTACTATTTGAGAAAGTCCAGTCACACAAATGTCCTAGGTTGCTAAGGTCCGACTGGATATTGTCATTTGTCGGAGTAGTTACAACAACCCCCACTTTGCAAGCCATGAGACCCCAAACTGTTGTACTGTTCACACTCCTTGTTGGCAAAGAGAAATTTTTTTACATTTTCAAGCTCATTTCCTGAAATTCTACACATTTTGCCATGGGGCAGAGAAAATGTTACAGCTTTAAAGCCAATTTCCTGCAATTATACCAATTTCACCATGTCTTATGTTCATATGATACCAGGGGTCAAGACCCGACTGGAGTTCCTATGTGTATGCATGTAAGTACAGGGCATTCAGAAAGTATTCAGACCCCTTGACTTTTTCCACGTTTCGTTACATTACATTAAAAACATTGTCCTCATTAATCTAGACAATACCCCATAATGACAAAGCGAACAGGTTTGTAGAAACTTTTGCAAATGTACTAAAAATAAAAAAAACTGAAATACCTTATTCATAGAAGTATTCAGACACTTGGCTATGAGACTCAATTGAGCTCAGGTGCATCCTGTTTCCATTGATCATCCTTGATGTTTCTACAACTTGATTGGAGTCCACCGGTGGTAAATTCAAATGATTGGACGTGAGATGGAAAGGCACACACGTCTATATAAAAGGTCCCAAGGTTGACAGTGCATGTCAGAGCAAATACCATGCCATGAGGTCAAAGGAATTGTCCCTAGAACTCAGACAGGATTGTGTCGAGGCACAGATCTGGAGAATGGTACCAAAAAAATGTATGCAGCATTGAAGTCCTCATAAACACAGTGGCCTCCATCATTCTTAAATGAAAGAAGTTTGGAACCACCAAGACTCTTCCTAGAGCTGGCCCCCCAGCCAAACTGAGCGGTCCTCAACTGGCAGCTTCATTAAATAGTACCTGCAAAACACCAGTCTCAACGTCAACAGTGAAGAGGCGACTCTGGGATGCTGGCCTTCTAGGCAGAGTTCCTCTGTCCAGTGTGTGTTCTTTTGCCCATCTTAATCTTTTATTGGCCAGTCTGAGATATGGCTCCAGCATCCTGGAGTCACCTCTTCACTGTTGACGTTGAGAATATTTAATGAAGCTGCCAGTTGAGGACTTGTGAGGAGTCTGTTTCTCAAACTAGACACCATAATGTACTTGTCCTCCTGCTCAGTTGTGCACCGGGGCCTCCCACTCATTATATTCTGGTTAGAGCCAGTTTGCGCTGTTCTGTGAAGGGAGTAGTACACAGCGTTGTACGATCTTCAGTTTCTTGGCAATTTCTCACATGAAATAGCCTTCATTTATCAGAACAAGAATAGACTGACACGTTTCAGAAGAAAGTTCTTTGTTTCTGGCCATTTTGAGCCTGTAATTAAGCCCACAAATGCTGATGCTTCAGATACTCAACTAGTCTAAAGGCCAGTTGTATTGCTTCTTTATTCAGAACAACAGTTTTCAGCTGTGCTAACATAATTGCAAAAGGGTTTGCTGATGATCAATTAGCCTTTTAAAATTATAAACTTGGATTAGCTAACAACGTGCCATTGGAACACAGGACTGATGGTTCCTGATAAATGAGCCTCTGTACACCTATGTAGATATTCCAGAATTTGATTTTTTTTTATTAATCTGCTACAATAGTCATTTACAACATTAACAATGTCTACAGTGTATTTCTGATAAATTTGATGTTATTTTAATGGACAAAAAAAATATTATTTCAAAAGCAAGGACATGTCTAAGTGACGACGAATTTTTGAACGGTACACATCCCTTGACTTTTTCCACATTGTTATGTTACAGCCTTATTTTAAAAATGCCAAGAGTGCGCAAAGCTGTGATCAAGGCTGTCCAAGGGTGGCTACTTTGAAGAATCTGAATTATAAATATATTTTGATTTGTTTAACATGTTTTTGGTTACTACATGATATCATGTGTTATTTCATAGTTTTGATGTCTTTATTATTCTACAATGTAGAAATGAGTGAAAATAAAGAAAAACCTTAGGTTTTTAGGTGTTTCCAAACTTTTGACTGGTACTGTTTGTAAGCAAAGTATTTCTGATTTTTAAAAATTAATTTGCTAACACTTCTAAAACCCCGTTTTCGCTTTGTCATTATGGAGTATGGTGTGTAGATTGACGAGGGAAATGTAATTTTAGCAAAAGGCTGTAACGTAACAAAATGTGGAAGGGAAGGGGACTGAATACTTCCCGAATGCACCCACCAAATTCTTACTTTAACTGACAGTCCAATTTCTCCCATCAGAAAGTATTGTTCCGGTATGACATTACAGAACACCTACACAAACTTCTACAATGTCGCGTAGGAAATGAGTGTCTAATTTTCACATCAGAGAGCTTCTGAACCACTCTCAAACCACTTCACCACATAACAGACCTAAACACAAATCTCAACAGAAGCTTGAACAGTACCCAATCCTACGGAGTATACCATTATTACTCTAAATAATGCAACAGTGAGCTACAGTAGTTTGTACACTTAAAGAGAGAGAAGTAAACTCACTTCCCATGATCTTCAGCCCATTCCTGAACATCTTGAAGAGCTCTATTCCAGAGTCACAGGACACCATGAGCAGCTTTGTGCTGTGTCAGTGCCTTGTCAATGTGACTAACTATGGACCAGTCATCCTGCTAACAGGGGAATAAATATGTTCCAGCAGTATCTCTACTATTTGTTTTTGGGGTGAACTTTGCTCTTTGTTTTAGGAACTAACAGTTTTTGGTCTACTTTCAAGGACAGAACATACTGGACTCACTATCTGTGGCAACAAACAATGTAAAGAAATAAAGGTTTCTGTGAAAATATGTGGAAGGGTTGTAGCAATTGCCCTGTTTAAATCCATTCAACACTGATAAGTTGCAACAGTAGCTTTGAACATTTACAGTAGGTGCTTAGATCAACCAAAATGTTCAGGGGAATCAAATTACCCGTGTAAAAGTATTATCATAGCTGGGCAAGACTTTTACTATGTATGCTCAAATAAGACTACCCCTCATGTGAGAAATTAGTCTAATTCTACATTTCTAACAAATGTCACAGTTTTGGAACCTCAATCTCAAACAACAGACTAGAGCTCTGCAAACATGTCTTGATACCACCTTTTTGGAGGTGCCAGAATATTTTATCACTAGCCTGTTACGCAACAATTGTAGAAGGTAGTGCCTGCCTGGCCAAGCCTATCTGCTGGCTTTACTATAGTTTCCAACTACATATTGCACAATCGTAGTAGTGTAGCCATTGTAGTATTGGTTACATTGCTACGGTCTTTGTGCACATGCAAATATTTCACTGGTTGCCCTTTCTACTTCCCCTAACGCAAATGGGGCAGTTGTCATATTTACCAATAAATAAAATAAGGTCTTCATGTTTCATTTTAGAGTGAAAAAAAATCTAATGTTTCCAGGTTACTGCCATGTTACCAAAAATACACTCCCTTAATTTTTGTGAACCTTCAAATCAAAACAATTTAATAGCTATAGCAATAGGAAAAGCCATAGGCTACATGCATTACCAATGTATTACCAGAAATATGATAAGGAATAACCTTACTGTCAGAATGTGCAGATAGCATTCTCATATCCCCATGAAACTAGTGAAAATGTATTTAAATATTGTAGTACTGCTACATATGTGGTTCGGTTCGTAGGTTTACCTGTTGGAATAGAAGCGTGGGGCACAGTCAGCAAGCCGAGAGACACAAAAACAGGGTAGGAGAGGAGGCGGCAGCCTCCGATCTGCACAAGATGGTGAGGACAGAGTTCTACAGCACCCCCTGGAACACCTCCAGTGAGATAGATAGAGGGGGGGGGATCCTGGGGCTAGAGCCCTATGCTGTGGTGGACAGTGAACCAGAGGTTATGTAGCCGCATGCAGGCAGCGTTAAGGCAGCAGCATCCTCCCTGTATTCAGATTCTGTGTGGGTAATCAGAGCTGGAGGGTAGACAGGCAGAGTGGAGAGGGCCTTCCTGGAGGATGCGGCCAGCGTTTAGTCCTTTGTGCGCCGTGTCAGCAGGGATTATCGGAGGAGGAGGGCAGCGGGGAAAGTGGCTGCCCAGGCAGCGCACTCAGACCTGGGCTCATGCATGCACACACACGTACAGGCTTCTCTTCGGCTGCTAAATCCGTGTTCTCCCTCATCAACACACATGTGCGCGTGCGCATTTTACACACTGTGCTGCACAGCCTTCCTTTCCATGCCCCAGGGACACCTCACTCTGTCTTTGCTGCCAGTGAGCAGACGGGCAAAGAACAGAGAAGAGGGGGAGGGGCAGCAAGAGCAGGGGAGGAGGGAGGGGGCAATGTGTTTGGAGACGGGTTGTGCTTTTGGGGGGAAGAAAAGGGGCCATATGGAAGGAGACTTTATGAATGAGCACCTGCCATGGTTCCAATTTTCAATCATGGACTGTGAGTAGACCTGTGTGTGTTTCAAGTTATATTAGTTGTATGTATGGGATACACATGGTATACACCGTCCAACGAAATGCTTCCTTGTATGTTCCTTCACGATAATGCAACAATAAGAAATAAAATATATAAATACAAGCATAAAGTAAATGGCTCAGTAGAATAAACATTTTAGCACAAGTATAATACAGGAAGGCACAATTTATAGTCAAATATTTACATTTGTTTTGGGAGGGATTGGGGGGCAAGAGCTTAAATTGTGCAATATTTAGCAATCATTAATACTGTAATAATAAATACTGTGTGTGTGTGTGTGTGTGTGTGTGTGTGTGTGTGTGTGTGTGTGTGTGTGTGTGTGTGGAGGTATAGCCAGGGAAGTGGAAGAGGAATAATGGGTGTGTGTTTGTTCTCACGCTTTGAACAGCACATGGTCATGGACAGTAATTCAATAATGTGGGCACAGCTGTGGAGGGCATTGACAAGACAGTACATTTTGCAGTCAGTCATTCTACAAACAGTCACATGAACAGGCTACTGGGTAGTTCCACCTCAAAAAAGCACAAGAAAGAGGATTGACACCCAACATCTGAGATTGTTCTGAAATCGTTTATATAACTAATAACAGATGTGATTAGAATTCCTGCAACATTATTTTGTTTAAATATAAGTTGATCTCTGAGAAATTAAGCTAATTGATTGCACCCGAATTGGCCATTTTAATTTATATGATTCAGGTAATATTCAATAAATATAGTACCCAACATCTGATTTGGACAAAACGTCTTCCTACCAATGAGTAAGACACAAAGGAATCGCCCCAAAAATCCCCCCACGGACCCCCCACATTTCATGCCAATCCCACCCCAACAACCAGTATCAGTTCTCTATGTTTGACGACTAGTATGAGGCTTGTAGTATTGTTTATACATACTATGTAATGTATGCCCTGTTTTTTCCCCCCTGTTGAGAAATTAAAGATTGAAAGTAGTGTGAATGTACCTGGTTTTGACTACTAAATGCAGCAGTTCCTGCTATACCACTACACTATTGTGTTTGTTAAATAGATCACAACATTTCCTTTGCAACTTTGGGTAGAAACCTAATAGATTTGGCACATTATTAAAATATATTGTGTGGTCATCCTCACAATTCAAGCCAGTCCTCCATGAAAGCAATTCAATGTCATTCTCTTACCAACCTAATGCTTCAACCCAAACTCTTCTTGAATAGTCCAACAAGTAGCTCTCTGAGCGGGCTATCCTTATGGTGCAATTCTCATATGAAGACTTTTCCTAGTCCAAAACGTTGATGGAGAAATGGGCTAGGGACTAAAATGTTGTGACAACTCTAATAGATGCCAATATCATCAACATTGTAAAACACGAGTGTGTGTTTGGGACTTTTGTCATTGAAGACCTTAACATTGAAACCATTAGAACTGCTGTAGCCTAATGTTCTTCTTGTTCACCAAGAATGGTCTAACAGTAACTAATCCAGACCTTTTTTAGGGGCCATTTCTTGAACACTGATTAAGCCTAAAGAAGGACAAACTGAATTGCTTTAATGAAGGACTAGCTTGAACTGTGAGGATGACCACAATGTTTCTATCTACAGAAACTATTTCAGAACAATCTGAGATGGTGGGTGTCATGGCTTGCTGAAATTACATGGAACGACTCACATGCAGCTGACAGTCCTACTGCCAATTAGCCAATGATAAGGGGGTGGTGGTGAACCACACAGTAGACTATTTCTAATAATGAAGCCTGCTGCTCTGTCTGTATACAAAGCCAGTCTTGTTGTCCATAACAGGCAAGGCAGGCCAGCTCATGACTAGATAGGACAGGTCAATCACGCAGACAGGAAGAAATAATGATTCAATAAAAAGAAAAGGTTGAGTGGTATGTTTCATGATTAACAACTCATGGTGTGACAGGGTGTGATTGTGGTAATGTATAGGAATTCAAGTCTTTTTGTTCTCCCAGTCTGGAATAATGAAAAGCAGACGCAATTACCACACGCATTACCTCCCGAATGACCATCGTCACTGCCGTGCATATTCCCCCCCAAGCTGACACCATGACGTCTCTCAAGGAACTACACTGGGCTGTGTGCAAACTGGAAACCACATCCTGAGGCCGCATTAATTGTAGCTGGGGACTTCAATGAAGTAAATCAGAGGAAAACGCAACCGAAAATCAGAATCTATGATTCAAGATTAGGAAATGTCCAGGTCGCCTCTGAGAATAGTATCAACGTATGTACACTAACTCGGTGACTGGGTTAATCAGGAAGTGCATAGAGGATGTCGTTCCCACTGACGATTAGAATTTATCCAAACCAAAAAAACTTGGAAAGATGGTAGCATTCGTGCAAAACAAAGTGAGAACCCATTTAACGATGGCAAGGTGACTGGGAACATGGACGTGTACAAAAAAAAAGCAATCAAAGAGGCAAAACGACTCAGACACAAGACATATGTGGCAGTGAGTCCAGACAATCATGGATTGTAAAGGGATAACCAGCCACGTCACAGACACAGGCCCTTGCTCCCAGATAAACAAAACACCTTCACCCACTTTGAGGAAAACATTGAGCCGGCGACACAGCACGGGCCCACGTCGCCGGCTGTGTGCTCGCATTCTCTGTGGCCAAAGTAAGTAAGACATTTAAGCGTGTTAACCCTCGCAAGGCTGCCGGCCCAGACGGCATCCCAAGCCGTGTTCTCAGAGCATGTGCAGACCAGCTGGCTGGAGTGTTAACGGATATATTCAATCTCTCCCTATCCCAGTCTGTTGTCCCTAGTTGCGTCAAGATGTACACCATTGTTCCTGTATCTAAGAAAGCAACGGTAACTTAACAAAATTACTTGTCATCATGAAGTGCTTTGAGAAGCTAGTTAAGGATCATATCACCTCCACCTTACCCGACACCCTAGACCCACTACAACAGATCCACAGATGACAATCACCATTGCACTGCCCTATCCCACCTGGACAAGGTAAATGTTTTAATAAGACAACTAAAGTGGCCAAAAAATTAAGCTCATTAATCCACTTTACAAGGGGTGTAGAGCCTAACTGGCATTCATAAGCAGCGCGTGAGTTTCAAGTTTGGGGAAGATAAAGGTGCATTTTTAATGCTGAAAATTATAATAGTATTACATGCATAATTGTATTTGCAGTCACTTTTGATAATGGTGTTTTCTGCTAATGGAACATTTGCGCTCATAGCCTACTACCATGTGTGCATTGCTGCTCTTATAATGTGAAGAAATAGCCTAACAGTTGATAAAACATTTTTAGCTAAACGTTCTGATCTGTTGCGTCAGCCACATTGCATAAAAAAGGTTTTTTGATGCTAGTCTATTGCAAGACCTAAAAATCAAATGGAATGTTGTCACATGCGCCCAATACAACAAGTGTAGGCCTTACAGTGAAATGCTTACTTTCAAGCTCTTAAGCAACAGTGCAATTAGGAAAAAGAAGTGTTAAGTAAAAAATAGATAAGTAAAATAAACAAAATAATAGAGCAGCAGTAAAATAAAAGTAACAAGGCTATATACAGGGGGTACTGGTACAGAGTCAATGTACGGGGGCACAGGTTAGTCGAGGTAATATGTACATGTAGGTAGAGTTAGTGACTACGCATTGATAATAAACAGAGTAGCAGCAGCGTAAAAGGGGGGGTGGGGGTGAGAGGGACAACACAAATAGTCTTGGTATCCATTTGATTAGGAGTCTTATGGCTTGGGATAGAAGCTGTTAAGAAGCCTTTTGGACCTAGACTTGGCGGCCCGGTACCGCTTTCCGTGCGGTAGCAGAGAGAACATGCTATGACTAGGGTGGCTGGAGTCTTTTACAATTTTTAGGGCCTTCTTCAGACACTGCCTGCTATAGAGGTCCTGGATTGCAGGAAGCTTGACCCCAGTGGTGTACTGGGCCGTACACACTACCCTCTGCTCGGCATCTGACCGCAAGGCACTACAATTGCCTTACAGGGCAGTGATGCAACCATGCTCTCGATGGTGCAGCTGTAAAACTTTTTGACGATCTGAGGACTCATGCCAAATCTTTTCAGTCTCCTGAGAGGGAATAAGCTTTGTCGTGATACCAAAGAACTTGAAGCTCTCAACCTGCTCCACTACAGCCCGGTAAATGAGGTTGTCTAGCAATGATCAACAACCAATTTGACAGAGCTAAAATAATAAATGGACAAATGTTGCACAATCCAGGTGTGGAAAGCTCTTGTTGATTCAGGAGTGTGAATACTTATACTTATCTAAATAATATTTCTGTATTTAATTTAATAGATTTGCTACAATTTCTAAAAACATGTTTTCACTTTGTCATTAAGGGAAGATCGATGAGAAAATAAACAATTTAATCCATTTGAATTCAGGCTGTAACAACAAAATGTGGAATAAGTCAATGCTCGTGCTGATATTTGTTAATTTCTTTCTTTTTGGATTATGCATGTTTATTTGTTTTATATTGTATTGTTTGGCATTAATGCATTAGTGGAGCAAGAAACACAAGCATTTCACCTGCGATAACATCTGAAAATCTGTGCACGCGACCAATAAACTGATTAGACTGCCATCTAGCATGCTTTGAAAACCTATGCGTAAGCTAACTGGGGAGGAGGTGTAGTTCCTCAAGTGGAGAAACAACGTATGGATCTGTGCAAAACTGCTACAGTAAGTGTAAATGTTTTATTTTAACGATTCTTTCTCGGTGATATATGAAAGATAATGGGCATGTTTCCAAAACCGTTTCGCAAGCAATTATTATCGACGTTTCTCAACTTCAAACCACAGTGCCGGGAATTGTAGTTCACATACAGCCAATCGTGGGCGAAGCTCACCTGCTACGCCCACTGCTGAAAACTCCAAGCATAATAAGGGTTTTCAAGAATTAATACCAGTGAAGAAGCAGGCTCACCACCTGTTATTGAAACCAGTCTTACATATTAGTGTGTCAAAGACGGGTAGGCCACTGAATTGTCCTTATGGTTCAATATTAGGCTAGGTTTTAAATGTGTAAGTGGATCTGCATTACAAGCCACAGTATAACATATAGTTGCCGGAATTGTATCCTTTTCAATTGCCATGACATTGGGCGACAACTGCCAGTGGTACCACATATTGATACATTTGCTTCGTTAGTTAGTTAACATAAATTCAGTAACTACAGCTGGTAGTCCTGTGTGCTAGCTACCACACAGCTAGTTAGCGAACGCTAAAATTTGAATCTACTCGAAAAAACATTTTTTGTCGTGCTTTCCTTACCTGACTCCAAATATTGAATCTGTGTTAACGTGTAATTCCATAACGGTGTCTATGATCATGGACTCCTAACCTGCTACGGAAAATCAAATCTGACTTTAATTTGACAAAAGCTGTATCCCCTCTAGCCATGACCCGCCCATACCACGAATTGTGGAGGATATATAGTGCGTCACATCTGGTTTTCATGCGCAGCAGTAGCGAGGTGGCTACCCCTTGCGTAAGATGTACTTATTGCAGATGTGTATGTATCCTTTAGGCAATAAATAAAAATAGCCTAAAAATAAAAATGGTCATTTTACATTCAAACAGCCTGCCCAGAGAAGCAAAGTTTGTTCTCCTGCTACAGTTCTCCCAGTGGGGCAGAACGACAGATTTGTACCTTGTCAGCTTGGGGATTTGAACTTGCAACCTTTCGGTTACTTGTCCAACACTCTAACCACTAGGCTACCCTGCCGCCCCATGGTGGCTCTGTGGCAGCTGCCATCTTCATCTATAAGAACCACAAGTTTGGCATGGGGCGTCTGTAGAGGTCATCTGCTAGCACCGAGTACTTCAAGAAGAGACTATATTCCTGACCTCAAGGTAGGAGACGCACAGTCAGTGAATGTACGTTATATCTGCTTAATTGACTTTCCTGTCTGGGTGTAGGTGGACGGCATGGACATTCTGTGTGTGAGGGAGTCCAAGTTTGCTGCAGACCACTGAAGAGCCTGGAAGCTGAACTGTGATTGGTTGTAGAACTGGAGAAGAGGAGTTCTGATTGGTGCAGAGATGGGAAAGTTATAACTGGTTTAAGAGCTTGAAGAGTGTTAAGAATAAATTTGTCTCAGACAATCTAATCCCAGAGCGACGAAAAGCTTCTAGTGTCACGTCAGTGTCTCTTCTCTGACAGAGGGAGGCTATGTGACCAACAAAGAGAGACTACTCCAGTACAGAACTGCAACTGTTCCCAGTTTTAAATTAAATAGTACCTGCAAAACACCATTCTGGCCTTCTAGGCAGAGTTGCAAAGAAAAAGCCATATCTCAGACTTGCCAATAGGGAGTAGTACACAGCGTTCAGTTTCTTGGCAATTTCTCAAATGGAATAGCCTTCATTTCTCAGAATAAGAATAGACTGACGAGTTTCAGAAGTCTTTGTTTCATTTTGAGCCTGTAATTGAACCCACAAATGCTGACGCTCCAGATACTCAACTAGTCTAAAGAAGGCCAGTTTTATTGCTTATTTAATGAGAACAACAGTTTTCAGCTGTACTAACATAATTGTAAAAGGGTTTTCTAATGATCAATTAGCCTTTTAAAATGACCCCCAACGTTTGAAAGGTAGTGTACAGTTTACAGACACAGTATATTTTACATTTGTTATTAGTCCCACCCTTCAGCTCCATTCAATCCTCCAATCTATCTCTTAACACCATCCATATAGGATTTCTATTTGCCATATATTTTTCAACTGTGATGCTTCTCAGAAGTTCTGAACCTTTCTATTCTCATAGTTTCTACAGATTGTAAATTAAAGATACAACCTTCCCAGCTTTCCAGATTTTTAAGTATCTCCCAGATATGTAAAAAAACAAATATGAGCTGGCGCACACCCAGAATAATAGTTTGTGTGGAGGTGCTGACTAACGGCAGATAAACTATCAAAATAAAGAAAGTCACACAATCTCCCAGCAATTTAATGGGTATTTGCCAACGTTTCGGCATCTCTGTGCCTTCCTCAGGGTAATCAAATCAAATTTATTTATATAGCCCTTTGTACATCAGCTGATTTCTCAAAGTGCTGTACAGAACCCCAGCCTAAACCCCCAAACAGCAAGCAATGCAGGTGTTGAAGCACGTTGGCTAGGAAAAACTCCCTAGAAAGGCCAAAACCTAGGAAGAAACCTAGAGAGGAACCAGGCTATGAGGGGTGGCCAGTCCTCTTCTGGCTGTGCCGGGTGGAGATTATAACAGAACATGGCCAAGATGTTCAAATGTTCATAAATGACCAGCATGGTCAAATAATAGGTCTGGGACAGGTAGCACGCCCGGTGAACAGGTCAGGATTCCATAGCCGCAGGCAGAACAGTTGAAACTGGAGCAGCAGCACAGCCAGGTGGACTGGGGACAGCAAGGAGTCATCATGCCAGGTAGTCCTGAGGCATGGTCCTACGGCTCAAGTCCTCCGAGAGAGAGAAAGAAAGAGAGAATTAGAGAGAGCATACTTCAATTCACACAGGACATCGGATAAGACAGGAGAAGTACTCCAGATATAACAAACTGACCCTAGCCCCCCGACACATAAACTACTGCAGCATAAATACTGGAGAATGAGACAGGAGGGTTCAGGAGACACTGTGGCCCCATCCGATGATACCCCCGGACAGGGCCAAACAGGAAGGATATAACCCCACCCACTTTGCCAAAGCACAGCCCTTACACCACTTACCATCCTGAGACAAGGCCGAGTATAGCCCACAAAGATCTCCACCACGGCACAACCCAAGGGGGGCGCCAACCCAGACAGGAAGATCACATCAGTGACAGTAATGTCATGAGTACTTGAACCAGGTTATGTAGACACACAGTGCAATTAGTGTAACCAATGACAGTACTGCAGGGGGTGTCATAATGATTAAGTTAATAAAACATTTGTGAAACTGTTAAAAAATAGTATATGGCATATATATTATGCTATTGTTATCATATAGAAATATAATGGAATATTGTACATCATATTAGCATCAACATACATTGTTTCTTTCAATTTCACATAATTTCGTATTTCATTTTTGTTACATGTAATCTTTTGGTTCAACCTTAATATATAATGAACATCATCAACACAGGGAACATATTAGGTGTACTGTACGCTAATAAGCTGTAAAAAAATGAATACATTGTAAGACTTGTTCATAAAGGAAAATGTGTTCATAAGAAGGGCCAGAGATCAAAGTCAATATTCAGACCACTAGGGGTCAATGTTTTTAGATAGGATATCCAGTAAGCCTCCCTTTGTAGTAGTAGGATCTCGATGTTACCTCCTCTCCTTGGTAGAGCAACATGCTCAATGCCTGTGTATTTGAGAGAGGAGATGGGATGGTTAGCTTCAACAAAGTGAGCTGCTACTGGATAGTCAATATTCTTACCCCTGATTGAGCTGCGGTGTTCAGCTATGTGTTGTTTTAATTGTCTTTTTATTTGTCCTACATAGGCTTTTCCACATGAACAGTTGATGAGATAGATTACTCCCTTGGTCTTGCATGAGATGATACCCCTAACATGGATCTTTCGACCTGTATGTGGGTGTCTGAAGAAAGACGTTTTTATAGTGCTATTGCACTGCGCGCATGAGCCACATGTGTAGTTCCCATTTGGGATAGGTGTCAAGAGTGGGCTCAGGGGGCATGTCAGATCTCACCAAACTATCTCCAATATTGCATAAACATAGCGTGCATCCTGGTGGTTGCAGTGGACTAATTCCCTGGATAGAGAATGGAATATTATAGGTTTGAATCTCACTGATGCCGCATCACAATAAAAAATTACATTTTGCATGATTAATGCCTAAGGAAATTAATTTATATATGTCTATATAGGTATGTGTATGTATATATGTGTGAATCCGTGTATGGATATATATATTTACCCAAAAAATGTATGGGGGACTGGAAATGATGCAGACAATTACATTGATGGAAGCAACATTCTTTCCGCAATATTAAGCTGATCCACCCCTTAAAATAAAAAAATATGAATTTCCATGTTTCCTATCTGTACTTGAAGTAGAAAAATCTATTTAAAAAAGTTTACATCAAGTCAGCTAGCAGTGTTATTAAAAGTTGTATTGAAACATTCAGTGAACGTTTTTAAGGAAGTTATTAAAAAACCTCCAAATATATTTCTGTTCTCAGAGCATTAATAAAACCTCCATAAAAACACTTTCAAGGAACCAGAGTAAAATGTTCTCAGAACCTCCCTGCAACCTAAAAATAAACCATCCCAGAACAGACCAAATGCACACTTATGTTTTCAGAATGTTGAAAAAACATTCTGTTTTACCAGGCAGGAAATGTATGGCTTTGTTCCCACAACCTTTTTAAAAACCAAAAACATACACTATGTTCCCACAACTTCCAAGGAACCAAATGTCCTAGTTGGGAAATGTTTGGTAAAGCAGTGTCAGTACACGACTCATCGCACAGAAACAGACAGCAGATTTTGTCATTGTTATTTGTTGATATCCTCTGTTTGAGCCCTAATGGAGGGTGAGTGTTGACAGAGGACCCCGTTGAAGGCTGCTTTGCATGTTGGTTTGGTTTTTACTGGGGCAGGGATAGGGTCAGGGGTGGCACAGAGCATCCTTGTCTCCTAACCCCGCAAAGCATCCGCTCAACTAATGCAAAGTTTTTTTGCATAGGAAAATTAAAGTGTAGTCTTTAAAGGCTGAGGAGTTAACTAGGCATACATGTTCATTACTTTTGGATCCATTGACACTAAAAGTAACATAACTATTTAATAATTACCAGACCTGAAACTCTTGGCTGGATGAGACTAATACTAACCTGTTCTACAAGAAAGTGTTGAAAATGTGTTTGTACCCTAAATCATTATCTGCTCAATGTATTGATAAGCAATTCTTAGTTTGTGGGTTATATACTCTCAAATCCATTTTTTTTTACGGTACTATCAAACCTAATTTACATTCAAAATGTATTACTACTCAAAAGATGACATGTATACATTATGCTCATTGTTTCATGTATTAAGATAATTGTATGTATGTTTAGTCTTCCCTCGGTCGGAATATATGTGAAGCTCTATAAACTATCCACAGTTCCACACCCATAATAACACATGAAATATACCAGACTTTCTTTGTGGACAGAGCCAAACTGATTTGCCTCGGATGCAAATATCTACTGTTGTGCTGGGGATGGAGGCTCAAGCTGCAGGCAACATGATACAGAAGACTGGGTGACATTTGAATCTCAACAGTGGAAAGGGCTTTTCATACCCTTTGGGCCTATCCTTGGTTTTTCAGAGATTTGGATTTAGAATTTTCATGAGCCATGGGGATGCATGATGTCATTGTTAATTAAATGTTATTTTAGCCACAGTAATAATGTAGATTCAATATTCTGGCTGTGGTGTATGATACATTAAATACATTCCTTCCATTTCTTTTTATTCTTTGTATGCATGCGTGCACATTTCCCAGAATGCCTTAGTTTAACCCTCAAGTTGACCCTGAGGCCTTCAAAAAGATGCCAAACAAATAAAATGGTCGGTAGAAATATAATCGGCTATTCTAAGCACAAAGGTTAAAAGAGTATATGAACATTGTTTTCAGAGAAAGGTGATACATTTTTTGGTATCTGGATGAGTGAGTGACCTGTCAGATTCAACGCAACTCTCATGTTCTGCAATGGTTCTTTCTTTAAAGGGTTCTAGTTTATGCCGTTACGGTTTGTGGTAGATGGAGGCAGATTGTGGTAAATTGTGTAATTCTGTCATTGCACCACACTATCACAAGGGGGAGTTAGAAAGCTGATCTATCGATAGTCTAAACTGTGGCACAAATTGACTATCTTTTCATAAATTAATGGATGTGTTTTCAGTCCGAAAGTCTCTCTTCTCTGGCACTAGTGTCCTGCATTATAAAAATATATATATATATATATATATATATATGCTGGCGGTGGTCCTGGAGTTGAGCGAGAACGTGGGTAAATACAATGGCGCATTTACACTTGACATGTGGACTGACAAATTTTGAAAAATAGGCACGGTGGGCTTTTGGTTTTAAATAACAAACAGGCTTTATTCACCACAGTGTGAAAGAGTGATAGACCCTCTACATAAAGTACGTCTCTGAAACACAGAGTCCTTTGCTGATGTGAAGAAACGGAATGAAAGAGAGTGCAGCAAGGATTTGTCAGCATAAAGCTGAGTGACTCACTCATTCATGGCTTTGGATCCAAATAAATAATTACTAACGTTCTTTCTGATAGTCTTTAATAAAGACATGTTTTGACTGTTTTAACCAAGTTAATCTGCCGTGTGTGTGTTAATTATTTGTGACAATGTGGTTACAATGAAGAATGTAAATCATATAAATCGTATTCATAATGAATAATCGGAATGCTGTTGCAAGCTTTTCATTTTTCCTTAATTTTTCGTATTAATTTATTTTATATGTTTAGACAATACAAAACATACAAATGACAACTACGTCACACCTGCCCAGACCCACCTGCTCACACTCCCATCTCCAGCGCCACTCTGCCACATTGCCTCAAACTACACCATTTTGTTTCTCTCTGTCTTCCACACGCACTTTAAACATTTGGATAATAAAGGCTGACATTGGTTGATTTTAATACTTCTGACAGTCAAATTTCTAACTCAACCCATAACTGTTGGACTTTATAACATTCCCAGAAGGCATGGATTATTATAACCTAATGTAAAAGGAACCTGATAATCTCATTTAATTTACTGCAGGCCTAAAACCTGTAGGTTTAACCTTCTGAATGAATGATTATATTGAAGATAGAAGCTGCCTCTTAATGAGTTCTGAGATCTGATCCGTTACCCAACATAATAATATAAATGTATTTAGCCTAATTGTTTTTATGACTACAGACAGTATGACTGAGTGGAATTTGTTTGAATAGCACAGATTTAAATTCTACTTCCTGTCACTCAAATTCTAACTCTACATCCTGTGGGGTGTCAATTACAAAATTCTGAATTGAGCCCAACCCTGGTGTGTGCTGGCGTGGTCCATGTCTGTGCCCCAGCACCACATGAATAGGCCCAGACTCTGTGCAGTCGGCAGCTGCTTCCTTTGAATGACCAAAGACAAAAAGCCTTAAATCTACAGAACCCCTTTCATCTGTACATTTGATACCCATCTTCCTCACCCCATTGTCACTGCAAACAGGTCTATGGCGCTGGGCTCAAAGTCACTACTACACTGCATCCTGCAGACTTCATTTTGAATATGCAGTTGGCCACGAACAATTCTGTTACTGTTTTACACACACCATCGAAGGCAAGAGCATATCTAAATAATGTCGCTTGTAGCTAGGTATAAAGATTTGATTGAATAAAATGACCCCCAATAAATGACCAAACCAGTTTGTGTAAAATCTGTGTAAATGTACATTTTTTTGTGTGAAAGAATCAGTTAGGATTCCTGCCTTGGATAGTGATACAGAACAGTACATGGGAAAGTCCCTATCCTACTATAAATACTTTTAAGGGTTTTGGCTCAGGCTATACATTACAATGATGGGAGTCTCTCCTCATGCCTCCCATACACCTAATGCCCTCGGTTGTCTTAAAAATAAGCCTAAAAATAGTACCGTTGGGAGAAAAGGGAGGTTGGTGGAATATGTGATAACCCAGGCAGGAGACCCTGGGTGAGTCCGGCTGCTCCGACAGCTTCCTGTTCAGGAAGGGCAATTAGGAATTCTTCAGGGTAGGATTCCATGGCCACGTGTAGGCTGGGGCCCAGTGCTGTACCAGGCAAAGGTTTACACCAAGCTATTCTTGCATAACCCACAGTGATAACACTGATGCATTTTTCTCAACACACATCACAGCTACCAACATCTCTTTTCCCCCCAAGCCTTATTTCTTTAGCTCTGGCTTAGCTCCTGTAACCAAGTCAGCTAAGTAAGTCCATGCAGTTTTTGGATAGTTTGAAGTTTGTGTATGAGGTTGCATTTCAGAGGGAGCTGTTTCCGGGTGGTGCACGGTGGTGTCGTCTTTGTTTTCCTGAACAGGAGACTGCTGGATTTGTTTCTCTTCCACGGCACATGTCACGTTCATCATGAGGTAGGTGTTCTCACACCTACCGAGTGTCTACCTGTCACTATGACTGGAAACAGGCACTTTTTGGAGTAGTAGAATATAATAAATCACGTGCATTTTACTGTCATAAAATTAATAGTGAGTAGAACAGAATGACTTGTTGAAATCCATTTCGGGCAAAATAAGTTGTTTGAAGGTAATGTATCTCGATGGATTGTGGTGCCATTTCAAATTTCTGTTTAATTTACTTGCAGCAGCAGTACCAAATACCGGTATTTTAGATAAATAAGCATTTTCATATTGTTTTGTAAAGTTGACTTAGCTCCTCCTTTTCAGCTCTTCAAAATAATTTGCTTGCATCTCTAAATATAATCAAAATTAGATCATAAATATGTGTTTGCCAATACTATTTTACTTGTTGTTTTGTTTGGATACAATTGAGTTTTGGATGTTTGCATCATATACGTCAAACCTCAGTGATGTCCGCGCAAAGTATGAGTGGAAATTCTTAGGTGAAACCAGAGTGCTGTTTGATAGCTACAGTAATTAACACCTGTCTTCCTGAAAGATATTCTTATCAGATACCACTTAACTCTCTTGACCAGGCTACATGACCAACCCAAATACTATAGCATCTGTGCCATACATGTAGTGTAGCACCAGTAATTTACATGATCCTATGCCCAAGTCTATCTCTATATCATAACATAGGACATCATCAGGGTGAATTATGAATAGCTGGTCTCCTTAACTCCCGTTCTCTGATAGGCTCTTTTGGGACTCTGTTATGTCTAGCTACGTTCTGATTGGGCAAAGGCCGTAGTGGACTCAGTAGCTCTGTGACTAGAGATCTCTTTGTTGACAGAGTGGCGCCAAAACTGAATGTTTTGTGAAGCCATAAAACTGCTTCCAGGGTTGAGCAACAGCCCCTGTTCTATTAACACACTGACAAATGTGTTAATGTATAGCCCTCTTGCAGACTCCAAAGTGTATATATGATGGAGTCAGATGATACGCAGGCAGGCCCGTGGACTTTGATTCCTAATTTCTTCCTGAATCATTGAAAATAAATTGAATCTGCCAATCATTTACTTGACCTGAGGGCCTATGTGAACAATGTTAAACTTGAGAGAGAGTGTCTAGATCATTCAAGTTCTAGATATAATAGGTGATGAAAGAAAAACACAATTTATAAACACAGCATTTATTTATCAGTGTGTGTGTGTCCATGCATTCTCCTCAAATGTATTTGTTCACGAGGGAGCGTTTTGAATATTTTGATCTCCCCCTATAATGCTAAGGTGAGATGTATTCTTTGACGATGGCTCTCAGTATTTCTCAGTAAATCACTTTTAATTGGGAACTTTAACACTGTGCTCAAGTAAATTATGCTACTCACTGAACACAAAGAGGAACCAGTTTTTTTACACTCCTCATTGAAGAACAAAGGGTCCCCAGTGCAGCCAGCAACAAACACAGAAATGTACTTAGGCATTAAGGCAGTCAGTTTTATGAATCTGTACCCTCTGGCTGATGCCTTTTATTGAAGATCAGAAGGGCTATATGCAACAGAACATTGGTCTGGTTTTAAGTTGTTCCACATACAGTATGTGAGATCTATGTTCCTTGTGAGTGGATTTTATGATAACATGAGATTTGACCATTGAGTTGTGCTTATTATTGTATCTATACAACCTTTTTTGAGAGTAGTTGAGGTTCATGATTATTCTTACCCCAATATTCACATTTCACATTTTTATCATGCTGCTGATCTTGGTATCATATTTGTTCATTTTATAAATCACATTTCATTTTTTAGAATGTTCCTGGTGGCTTCTTAGCACAATGGAAGGGCTAAGAAGGGAGATAGGTGTCCCATGGAGGTCTGATCCCCTCCTTGGCAACCAATCCCTTTGGGCCCAGTGATGACTGTATCTTCACATGAGCCCCGCTCCCCAAGGGTCCTCTCATCACAAACACATCTTGCATCATTATCTAGACCTGCTGTTACATTTCTAAAAAATATATGTTATGCTATATGATATATCTATGGCAGTATTTCCCAACTCCAGTCTTCAAGTACTTCTGTTAAAATGTGTATCTTATATGCTCTTTTCCCAAACAACTGCCATTAACAAAACTTCCTAATTAAAATAGAGAAAAACTTTGAGAATATTGAGTCCTCCTTATTTTGTCAGGATTGATCATCTGAAATGAAACATTTTGAAACATTTTAGTGAATGGTGGTATTTTTCTAGAATTCTATGGCGTGTTCTGTGATCATGTACTTTCTTATCTGAATAGGATATTAAACACATATATGCAACAAAACATATTACAAATGGCATTTAGTCTTACATTTGATAAGAAAAGAACTACACAATATTTTATCTTTATTTAACTAGGCAAGTCACTTAAGAACAAATTCTTATTTTCAATGACGGCCTAGGAATAGTGGGTTAACTGCCTGTTCAGAGGCAGAACAACAGATTTGTACCTTGTCAGCTCTGGGTTTTGAACTAGTCCAACGCTCTAACCACTTGGCTACCCTGCCGCCCCTAATAAAACAATAACTTAATTGAAAGAATAAGGTTAGGGGAATACAATCTCTTATTCAAACCTGAAAACTAAGTGCAAGTTACATAAAATCAAATTGTATTCATCACATGCGCCGAATACAACAGGCGGACCTTACAGTGAACTGCTTACTTACAAGCCCTAAACCAACAATGCAGTTTTAAGAAAAAGTACATGTTTAATAAAAAATAGATAAGTAAAAAATAAGAAGAAATTCAAAAATAATTAAAGAGCAGCAGTAAAATAACACTAGCGAGGCTATATACAGGGGGTACCGGTACAGAGATAATGTGCTGGGGCACCGGTTAGTCAAGGTATTTGAGATTTTATGTACAGTTGAAGTCAGAAGTTTACATTCACTTAGGGTGGAGTCATTAAAACTCATTTTTTAACCACCCCACAAATTTCTTGTTAACAAACTATAGTTTTGGCAAGTCGGTTAGGGCATCTACCTTGTTCATGACACAAGTAATTTTTCCAACAATTGTTTACAGACAGATTATTTCACTTATAATTCACTGTAAGGCAATTCCAATGGTTCAGAAGTTTACCTACACTAAGTTGACTGTGCCTTTAAACAGCTTGGAAAATTCCAGAAAATGATGTCATGGCTTTAGAAGCTTCTGATAGGCTAATTGACATCATTGGAGTCAACTGAAGGTGTACCTGTGGATGTATTTCAAGGCCTACCTTCAAACTCTGTGCCTCTTTGCTTGACATCATGGGAAAATTAAAAGAAATCAGCCAAGACCTCAGAAAAAAAGTAGCAGACCTCCACAAGTCTGGCTCATGCTTGGGAGCAATTTCCAAGCGCCTGAAGGTACCACGTTCATCTGTACAAACAATAGTACGCAAGTTTAAACACCATGGGACCATGCAGCCGTCATACCGCTCAGGGAGGGGATGCGTTCTGTCTCCTTGAGATGAACGTACTTTGGTGCGAAAAGTGCAAATCAATCCCAGAACAACAGCAAAGGACCTTGTGAAGATGCTGGAGGAAACAGGTACAAAAAGGAAGAAGCCACTGCTCCAAAACCGCCATAAAAAAGCCAGACTACGGTTTGCAATTGCACATGCGGACAAAGATGGTACTTTTTGGAGAAATGTCCTCTGGTCTGATGAAACAAAAATAGAACTGTTTGGCCATAATGACCATCATTATGTTTGAGGAAATAGGGGGATGCTTGCAAGCCGAAGAACACCATCCCAACTGTGAAGCAGTGGCAGCATCATGTTGTGGGGGTGCTTAGCTGTAGGAGGGAATGGTGCACTTCACAAAATAGATGGCATCATGAAGCACGAAAATTATGTGGATATATTGAAGCATCTCAAGACATCAGTCAGGTCGCAATGGGCCTTCTAAATGGACAATGACCCCAAGCATACTTCCAAAGTTGTGGCAAAATGGCTTAAGGACAACAAAGTCAAGGTATTGGAGTGGCCATCACAAAGCCCTGACCTCAATCCTATAGAAAATTTGTGGGCAGAACTGAAAAGCGTGTGTGCGCATGGAGTCCTACAAACCTGACTCAGTTACACCAGCTCTGTCAGGAGGAATGGGCCAAAATTCACCCAACGTACTGTGGGAAGCTTGTGGAAGGTTACCTGAAACATTTAACCCAAGTTACACAATTTAAAGGCAATGCTACCAAATACTAATTGAGCTTCGGAGCCGGTGTAGTATGATTCGATCTTAGTCCTGTATTGACGCTTTGCCTGTTTGATGGTTTGTCACTATTGACCTAGTCACTGGTGCTTCCTGCTTTAGTTTTGCTTGTAAGAATTATGGTCAGATTTGCCAAATGGTGGGTTAGGGAGACCTTTGTATGTGTTTCTGTGTGTGGAGTAAAGTTGGTCTAGAGTTTTTTCCCTCGGGCTGCACATTTAACATGCTGGTAGATATTAGGTAAAACGGATTTAAGTTTCCCTACATTAAAGTCCCCGGCCACTAGGAGTGCCGCCTCTGCATGAGCGTTTTCCTGTTTGCTTATGGCTGTATACACCTCATTTAGTGTGGTCTTAGTGCCAGCATCCGTTTGTGGTGGTAAATAGACAGCTATGAAGAATATAGATGAAACTCTCTTGGGAAATAGTGTGGTCTACAGCTTATCGTGAGATACTCTAACTCAGGGGAGCAAAACCTGAAGACATCCTTCGATATCGTGCACCAGCTGTTGTTTACAAATATACACAGACCGCTACTCCTTGTCTTACCAGAGGCTACTGTTCTATCCTGCCGATACAGTGTATAACCAGCCAGCTGTATGTTATTCATGTCGTCGTTCAGCCACGACTCGGTGAAACATAAGATATTACAGTTTTTAATGTCCCGTTGGTAGGATATACAGTGCCTTGCGAAAGTATTCGGCCCCCTTGAACTTTGCGACCTTTTGCCACTTTTCAGGCTTCAAACATAAAGATATAAAACTGTATTTTTTTGTGAAGAATCAACAACAAGTGGGACACAACCATGAAGTGGAACGACATTTATTGGATATTTCAAACTTTTCTAACAAATCAAAAACTGAAAAATTGGGCGTGCAAAATTATTCAGCCCCCTTAAGTTAATACTTTGTAGCGCCACCTTTTGCTGCGATTACAGCTGTAAGTCGCTTGGGGTATGTCTCTATCAGTTTTGCACATCGAGAGACTGAAATTTTTTCCCATTCCTCCTTGCAAAACAGCTCGAGCTCAGTGAGGTTGGATGGAGAGCATTTGTGAACAGCAGTTTTCAGTTCTTTCCACAGATTCTCGATTGGATTCAGGTCTGGACTTTGACTTGGCCATTCTAACACCTGGATATGTTTATTTTTGAACCATTCCATTGTAGATTTTGCTTTATGTTTTGGATCATTGTCTTGTTGAAAGACAAATCTCCGTCCCAGTCTCAGTTCTTTTGCAGACTCCATCAGGTTTTCTTCCAGAATGGTCCTGTATTTGGCTCCATCCATCTCCCCATCAATTTTAACCATCTTCCCTGTCCCTGCTGAAGAAAAGCAGGCCCAAACCATGATGCTGCCACCACCATGTTTGACAGTGGGGATGGTGTGTTCAGCTGTGTTGCTTTTACGCTTAACATAACGTTTTACATTGTTGCCAAAAAGTTACATTTTGGTTTCATCTGACCAGAGCACCTTCTTCCACATGTTTGGTGTGTCTCCCAGGTGGCTTGTGGCAAACTTTAAACAACACTTTTTATGGATATCTTTAAGAAATGGCTTTCTTCTTGCCACTCTTCCATAAAGGCCAGATTTGTGCAATATACGACTGATTGTTGTCCTATGGACAGAGTCTCCCACCTCAGCTGTAGATCTCTGCAGTTCATCCAGAGTGATCATGGGCCTCTTGGCTGCATCTCTGATCAGTCTTCTCCTTGTATGAGCTGAAAGTTTAGAGGGACGGCCAGGTCTTGGTAGATTTGCAGTGGTCTGATACTCCTTCCATTTCAATATTATCGCTTGCACAGTGCTCCTTGGGATGTTTAAAGCTTGGGAAATCTTTTTGTATCCAAATCCGGCTTTAAACTTCTTCACAACAGTATCTCGGACCTGCCTGGTGTGTTCCTTGTTCTTCATGATGCTCTCTGCGCTTTTGACGGACCTCTGAGACTATCACAGTGCAGGTGCATTTAAACGGAGACTTGATTACACACAGGTGGATTGTATTTATCATCATTAGTCATTTAGGTCAACATTGGATCATTCAGAGATCCTCACTGAACTTCTGGAGAGAGTTTGCTGCACTGAAAGTAAAGGGGCTGAATCATTTTGCACGCCCAATTTTTCAGTTTTTGATTTGTTTAAAAGGTTTGAAATATCCAATAAATGTCGTTCCACTTCATGATTGTGTCCCACTTGTTGTTGATTCTTCACAAAAAAATACAGTTTTATATCTTTATGTTTGAAGCCTGAAATGTGGCAAAAGGTCGCAAAGTTCAAGGGGGCCGAATACTTTCGCAAGGCACTGTATCTGTGTATGTTTCCGGTGAGCGTGTGATTGTCCCTCAGCCCTGTTTGCAGCCTCAGAAGCATGTTGTCTAGTCTCTCCAGCCCCTGCCTATCCTTGTCACCATGGGGGCAGCTATTGACTGCCTAGTGCACAGATGACATGTCTATGGTGTCGTTCTCCTCACACAGGTCTGAGAACTGACAGAATACATGTTTTTGCTCAGCTTTACTTCCTGAAGTGTTTCCATTCCTTTTTAAGAGGATTTGGTCATGTATATGCATGTACTGTTCTAGTGTGAACAATTCATAACTGGCTTTGGTATTCTGTGAGAAACAATGGAGAGGATTCTCGAATGGGAGAGACAGACAGGTGTGTTTGAAGACGGTGCGCTGCAATAGTCCATATGTTGTGTCCAGAGCACACAAACCTCTTCAAAACGACACAATACCCAATGTGCCTGAGAAGCAGGCGATGCAAACAGACATGCTCTATACCAGGAGTACAATGAAAAAGGAGACCTGGAGGTCAACATTTAGCCTCATCTCCTAAACAAACTCCACAGGGACACGCACATGGCTTTCCCCTCGTTACTGAAACTTGACCCTGAGCAGCCACTGGCCAGGTGTGTTTGATGGGCTGTGGCGGTCAGACCTAGCAGGGCCTTTCATGGGCTAATGTGTGCAGATGAGAATGTGATGGCTTCGCTCAAATACAAAGCGATTAATGATCATAATGTCCAAAATAATAATAATAACAATGAGCAATGGATTGAAAAAGCGTTCTTTTCTTATGTTCAAAGTGCTTTACATAGGGGAAAACTCAAAATGAGAAATTAAGATTGAAAATGTAGTGGGGTTTGTAATTTTATCTTTATGGAACAGGTCTCTCCCGTAAAAGAGATTACAATCTGTAAAAGTAAAGGTTGAATAAAAATAATCACATAAAATAATGATGTGTTGGTGTCCATGCATTTGAATGCACTGCTAACTTGTGCAATACATTTCCACTAGCGTTCTTGCATTCCCAACAAAAAAAGTCACTTTAAGGCCCTAAATTTGAGACTAATGCCAGTAAGTGACTTCCAGCATTGTATCCTTTTTAAGGCCGAACATTATAGTGGATTTTGTGCATTATAAAACTTCTCAGCTTTAGGCCTTGAAGATCACATGAAAGTGCCTTTTCTCCACTGGTGAGGACTATTGATTGTGTTGAGTAAATTAAACCACTGGGCTGGCCTAACAGATGTGTTGTGGAATAAAGGTGCTTTAATAATTGGTATGTCTGACTCCCCTTTCCCTGTGTCCCTATGGCAACAACCCCATTGGGGCTTATGGGATGGCTCTCCGAGACCGAGACACACACACACACACCCTGCCCCCACACAATCCTTGGGGCCCAATTACCTGGTGGTATATGGCAGCAAGTTGGAGCAAGGCTGTGGTAGCTAGCCTGCTTGTGTGTTGCAGTCCCCAGGTGAATGCTCCACACACACACAACTCCTCTCATATCACTTCTAAACATCTTTCATATAGGAACACATCATAATATGGAGTTACAGTGAGTTAAGGTAATCTGTCACATGAAATGTATCTATGTAGTAGGCCTAGTCATTCATTCCCACTCATGGCTCATCTCTGGTCTACTCAGAGGTAGCTGAACTCTTGAGTAGTGCAAAGACAAGAAGGTAATTGGTGAGAAACTTCATAGAAATCAATGGTTCAGCACTGATCATGATAATGAGAGCTCTTTCAGCATCACACCTGTGCTAAGTCCTTTAATTTCCTGTAAAACAATGTCAACCTCTGTAATTATCCCACAGTCACTGAGCGGAAGGACAAAAGGAAGACAGGTGGATAAAACAAAACAAACAGATTCAGCATATTGGCCTAATGGAGGACAAGTACTGACGAGTAATGACAAAACTATGACTTGGCTTACGATGTAAGAGGAGGAAAATCATGTAGGTAGCTAGGTGAAATTGTAAAACCTGAGTGATGACAAAATGAAATGTGATCATAACTCACAGACTGTCTTTAGGGCTGACCTAATGTCTAACTAGTGTCCAGTGGCGTAAGGTTACAGGGATCTATTTGGGAGGAGGCGTCATAAAAGTCCACAAGCTGACCACAAACAGACAAACTGACCAAATTATATTACATTTAAAATGAATGACCTCACAAAATCAACAATGACTAATCAGACAATAAGAAGTGGATACAATTGGATAAACACAATGGGAAAGTGGGTACAACAGGGCATAAATGCAAAGTAATACAAAAACACACACACTCTATGATGGCATGAGCACTAGCCCATTTAGCAGAATTGTGGTGCTGTGTGTTTTATGTGTGTGTGTGTGTGTGTGTGTGTGTGTGTGTGTGTGTGTGTGTGTGTGTGTGTGTGTGTGTGTGTGTGTGTGTGTGTGTGTGCGTGCGTGCGTGCGTCTGTGAGTGAGTGAGTGAGTGTGTGTTTAGTGTGTGTGTGAAGCTGTAGTTAACGCTGGACCAGTGTTGATGGATGTCTTTACATCCTCCCTCGCGTGACAGGCCAGCCTGATACCCATCAGTACTCAAATGAACTCAGGTTGTGCCCCAGCTCCTCACTCTAAACCTTATTTGGAATGCAAATGAAAATGCTAAACAAAGCAAACCTTTCAGACCAGGGCAATTTACTCACCAATCACTTTGAAAAAGGCTAACTTTCACTCAGGAACAACTTTAGAGAGAAGCAGAAAAGCTAATAGGTATTTTTTGGAAGGAAACATGCCTTCACAAGGCATTTTTTCTGTGTGCTTGAACACTTAGGTGCTTTGGTGCACCCATAGTTTGCTAAATGCAGAAAAATAAACACATATCATAGTCTTCCCTGAGTAGTCATTCCACTCTCACAATCACTGTATGTGGTTGTTTTTATTAATATTAGTTGAATACATTGCCTGTAAGCCGCTCTGCTAACTAAAATGTAATGTTAAATGTAAGGCCACTGCTACTCTATGATGGGTTGTTTCTCCAACTGCTATCATGTACAGTGGCGGCAGGTGGTTATTAGAGTGTTGGAAGTTCAAATCCCCGAGCTGACAAGGTAAAGGTCTGTTGTTTTGCCCCTGAACAAGGCAGTTAACCCGCTGTTATTGAAAATAACAATTTGTTCTTAACTGACTTGCCTAGTTAAATTTTTTAAGAAATGTTCAAATTAGATGGATTCTGCATAATTCTACTCAAAACACCTGCTCTTTCCATGACATAGACTGACCAGGTGAAGTCAGGTGACCGCTATGATCCCTTATTGATTTCACCTGTTAAACCCACTTCAATCAATGTAGATGAAGGGGAGGAGACAGGTTAAAGAAGGATTTTTAAGCCTTGAGACAATTGAGGTATGAATTTGCGTATATGTGCCATTCAGAGGATGAAGGGAAAGGGAATGGGCAAGACTAAAGATTTAAGTGCCTTTGAACAGAGTAATGTAGTGCCCGACGCACTGGTTGGAGTGTGTCAAAAGGTTTTTCACACTCAACAGTTTCCCGTGTGTATTAAGTATGGTCCACAATCCAAACGACATCCAGCCAACTTGACACAACTGTGGGAAGCATTGGAGTCAACATGGGCCAGCATCCCTATTGAATGCTTTCGACACCTTGTGGAGTCCATCTCCCGCCGAATTTAGGCTTTTCTGAGGGCAAAAGAGGGGTGCAACTCAATAATAGGAAAGTGTTCCTAATGTTTTGTTCACCAGTGGAGGCTGCTGAGGGGAGGACGGCACATAATAATGGCTGGAATGGAGTGAATGGAATGGTATCAAACACATATCAAACAAGAATGTGTTTGATACCATTCCATTCACTCCATTCTGGCCATTATTATGAGCAGTCCTCCCCTCAGCAGCCTTAACTGTACACTCCATGTATATCTGTGGCCTGCCAATTCGAACAATCACCTCTCCTCTCGCCTGCTTCACGGCAATCTGTGCCACGCCCACTCCCCTGAAACAGGATCTGAATCTGGCATTGTTTGTATTGTCAAAGCTAATCCAGTCAATTACACCAGGACTACAGTGGCTGCCTTGCCCACTAGTCAGCCCAGCACAGCCAACTAGACAGCCAGCCAGCCAGCCCAGCCCAGGGATTAGGGCCTGATGCCTCCGGGGCTCAGCCTCAGCCTCAGCCCCATCAGCCCCAGTGATTGATAGACCAACATATCCTGCTCCTGTCACCTCCCCCTCCCTCTCTCTCCCTCCTTCTCCTTCCCTGGCCTTCCCTGGCTTGCCTCCAACAGCATGTGTCTCTCTGTCTGTCTGTTTCACTTACTGGTACGTTGTTCAACTGTCATTCTGGCTGTAAACCAGTAGGGCTTTATTTGTTAGCCACAGAGGCTGGAATGGGTGTGTGAACAGAAAATAGAGAGACTGAAAGAGACAAGGGCAAAGAGCAGGTATTTCAGGTTACAGCCATTTCATATACGCTGACAAGTAAGCCAGAGGTCATGTGGTTTTCTACAGAGGCTCTAGGCTCTACCCCCCCCCCCCCCCCCCCATCGTGGATGATGGTGGTGCAGTTTGTGTTGTGATAGGAACAGAAGAACAGAAGCTCGGGGTGACATCATAAACATGGCTGGTGAGGTGGGACTGAAGGGGGGACTGGGGTTAGTCTCAGACCTGATTGGTTCACTGCAGCGCAGGGGACACACCTGTGAGCGCCAAAGGCTTAGAGGATTGGCTGAAACCTGAAAATTACACCTGTGTGGGGGGGGGCTACATGTAAACCTAGCCCCTTTACAAATTCAGTCGACTCATCTTAAGGAGCTTAACCAGGTAGCGGCGCCGCAAGCTCCCTTGAAACTTGAACCGAGTCAAACCTGTTGATTAGGTTTTTGGTGTTAGTTCTTTGCCTCCTCGTTGGGTGTCTAGTCAAGCCGAGCTAATTCTCTTGCCTGAGATTGACGACTTTTTCAAAGCGATCATCGTAGAGGTAGTCTCTCTGTGAGACAAGGGAAGAGGAAGACAAGCATATGAAGCCAGCAGCCCCAGCAGCCAGGAGCCAGCAGCCAGCAGCCAGCGCACAATGATGGCTCTTGTCATGGGTTTCTGGCTCGCTTGACCACACCTGGGAAGGAAAGGGTAACTCACCAACATGATATCTCTTTATTTGTTTTCTTTTTGATCAGTGTACGATTTCCTCCGACGTTATTTGTGATATATTTGCTTTGTCATCGCCCTTGTTCAGCACCGGCTTACAGGTACACTGAAGCCCAGTTGTGTGTATACTTGTGTAATGGCCAGTAAGTGGATGGCAAGCAAACAAAGGTTGTTGGTATTTGTGTGCTGTTACAGGAAAATGCATGCTTCGATGGCAAGCATATCATAAACCGTATCAGATTCCAGTCCATTTAAAGAGAAAGAAAAAGAGGGAACAATAGAGCCAAACGTTCATTACTAAACTGGAAAGACCAGTTGGGGCAGGTAGAGGCAAACAGCCAGACTTGTCAAAGGATATAAAGACAGCGGCTTTTTCCCTCCAATGCACATTTGAAGGAACATTTGAGCAGTTATGGTAACATTATGCTAGTTTTACATCTAGAAAAGCTGATGATAATCAACTGACGAAGAAATCATGTTGAATGTTTAGATTATTTCACAAAAGAAACATTGTTATTATGTATTTAAAATAATGTATCTATTTCTGATAAACAATTATAAAGAATGCATGGGAGCATTTCTTGTTGATTTAAAATGGCTTTTGATAAACTTATCTCTGATACCTGTTGAATAAGAGTCTCATCGCAGCCTTTTGTTAGGATGTTGCATGTCTTGAAAAGGAGACTAAAATACCAAGGCTTGTTCTTACTTGTTTCCTTTGGAATGTAAAGATAGAGATTTGAAATATAAATCTCTGTTTGTCTTAATATTTGATGTGAGAAATAAGAGGCTTCATGTAGTGGATGTATGTTGAACGTAAAATGTCTGCTCATCCATTTTACTCTCCTGTGTGGTTTCAATTGCAAGTCAATAAGGACTGTTATATATTGTTAGACTTCTGGGATTATAAAATCGCCATGACGATGGTTATGTTTTTGGAATGTTTTATGTTGGCAAGAAGATTTAACTAATATTTTGCATATTTCATGGAATTATAAAGGGGTTGTTTATAAATGGAGGGAAAATGTGAGGAGTGAGGCGGAAGATCTTGTTTGGTGGCGAGAGAGAGAGAGACATTTGCGCAATTATTACACATACATGAATGAGTCATTTGTAATTGTTTATAGCTTTTTAAAGATTATGGCTATGGTTTGGGCATTACAGATGTCACGACTGGTCTGTAGAGAATTTCCATAGTATGTGACTTGCTGTATTGGCAGGCCATACAAAATGGTGGTTGAATTTTTTATATCATTTATATATTTTTTTACAGCTTAGAAAACAGACATGTGAAACTAAGAACAAATGTACTGTAGTGCCAATCACGGAGTAAGGTGAGAGGTCAGGAAAAAAAACATTCCGTTTGTGAACTGAAGACCAGGCAATTTAAATAGGTACAGTATGACTGACTATGCAGCTTGTGCAATAACCGGTTTAAAACATTAACGTTATAGTCGTTATATCTTGATGGAATGCTGTTGCTTTGTGCCTCGATAAATCAATGGCAATAGGTGCTATAAAAATATGTGAAACATTGGCAGGGTTTTAAGGATATTTTTTTATTTAACCTTTATTTAACCATACGTTAAAGGCAATCTATTTAACGATATGTTAAGGGAAGAAAATATAATCAGACAAACCATGGAAATAAATTACTTTTGTCTATTCCTAGCTTTAATATCAATGTGAGGAAAATTGGAAATGCTAATCTATATTTGTGAGATTTATACCAACCCAAACTGAAATATAGATTACTGAATTAAGGCACCATGCATGAGTGTCTACAAACCTTTTTTGCTCAACAAATGTCTTGTAAATTTCACTCACTCATAGGAAATATTTAAAACTGAAAGGGAAATGAAACAGTGATAGTTCTAAACTGAAATATTTAACTCTGATAAAATAGTAGAATAGTGAATAGAATTTCAGATAACTTAATTCAGTGATTTAGCAGAGGGGAATTGAACAAGTGACAAAAGCGACAAATCGAGCTTTTCTCTCCAGTAGTCTGGAGGGTTAATTAGTTGTGTTGAGATAAGGTTTAACCTTAAATAAGGTTTTGTATTTCCCTGCCAATGTTCTCCACAAAAAATGCCAACTATTGATTAAGGGCCAGGCTGGTTTACCTATCAGGTTGTTCATTTCACAGTGGAGTCACATTCCAGCGAAGAGGGCAGAGTTACCTGATCACGCCTCACAACTCAGTAAGGCTACAGCATGGGCAGCCATAAGCGCCATGCCAAATGAACAACAGCTCCAACAACGGAATAACTTCAGCCAAAACAGGGATGAGTTCCAGGGAGAAAGGGAGAAAACTTAAGCGAAGCTAAAAGAAGGAAAGATAACAGAAGAAATGCATAGCAAGTACTTGTTGGTGGTAGGATGCCAAGTACTCCAGTAAAACTATAGGGTCTACTTGACTTGAACTTTTATTTCCATTGTTTTCTTCTTCATTCCAAAAGCTTTAATACTCATTCTTTCTCACAAATCTCTCTCTCTCTCGTTCTCTCTCTTTCTCTTCCTCAGGCCTGCAGCCCTGGTTTATAATGCTGATGATTAACTAAATAGAGGCTGCTGCAGAGAGCAGGTCTGCTTGGCTTTCTCATTTCATGGGGCCTGACTGACTGACCGGGAAGAAGCTGAAGTGTTTACAGGCTCTGGTTTCTGGAAATTCAAGATATTTTCTCCCCCCTCCCCCCACCTTTAATCACTTTGTTTTGTTACATTCTTTCCTTTTGGGTTCCTTTTCACAACGGTAAGGTTACAGGTGCATTCTCCATTTTCATTCTCCACCTCCCTTTGCTGCCTGTGCTTTTCCCTCCCTTATGCTCTGTCTTTCTCTCTCCTCTCTCCTGCTCTCTCACTCTCTCTCATTCACTAAAGCTCTTCCATTTAGCTCACTGGCAGGATGACTGGAAGTCACTTTATTCTTTCCCTCTGGACACAAGATTGTCTTGATTCTATTTTTGTTTCAGGTTTACAGAAAATGATTCCTGTTTAAAATATATTCAAATAGTTCATTGGTATAAGTATTGCTGACTTAATGTACCAAGTCTCAAAAATATTCTAACAGTTAATAGCATTTTTTTTATTTACAAAGCACGATGCAAGTAGTTTGTAGGCACTTTTCATTGTCGACTAAATGTGTCAGATGTGTCAGACTTGTGTCACTATTATTTTAAGTGGCAATGTAAATAGAATGACTAATTAAGGAATACTGTAACATACTATATTTGAGTCTTTATCTTACATAAATAGAAATAATGAGCATGCAGCATTACGTCATATGGGATTCTAATGAGTGTGATATTTTCACACTGTGTACAGTACCTGTGAATCGCCCATGTTATTCAGTAAACGAAGGCTGTCTCAATGACCTTCTGCACACACTGCATAGGAACAGTTCAGGTCAGTCCAGCATTCCTCCAGGCTTTCATCACATTACAAACACAAATAAATGAGGAACAGGAAAAAGCAAGGAATTCATTTCCCCCTTTGTTTTCAACATTTCATAAAATTACTGTTGAAATTAAAATTAGCAGAGTTTTGGTACCAAACAGCATGTTGCAACAACGTGCTAATTGTGCTAACATCTTCAGTGACATGCGATGTGAATACGGAACAACTCCCCCCAAAGCCTTGTTACTTCAGTTTTGATTATGAAGAATGCAGTGGGGTTAGTCTAGAATGGATGTTCGGAATGAGGGAAAAGTTGCATCCATTTTAAGAAAAGCAGCCCTCTCAGCCTTGCTGTGCCATAGAACCAGACCAGTCAGAACAGGTTTGGGCAATCATTAACAGCCACTGTGGCCCACTCTCCTGTAACAGCCAGCCTAAGCTACAGCCCCTACTAGAACAAAGACCCTGTCTGCCGTACAACAAGCTGTATTTTTAGTTTTGAGGCAAGTTTCAAATAAGTGGTTTCCCCGACTTCATCTCTTGTTCAGGTCCTGAGGGTTAGTTGATATATCGACACTTATCACTGCTAGTTTGAGTTTGAGGTAGTGAAGTCCACCCAAAGCCCAAATTTGTTGAGTTAACTGAAGTGGGGTTGTAATGGATATTGATGACGAGTTGTATGTGTGCCTGGGTAGGGGGGTATACTTTATTTTGTATAAGTTTATCCTTCTTTCTGGTAAATATAAATGTAGTTTCAGAGATGTGATAGACTGGCCTTCTAATGATCATTTGCATCCACAGTTAGGGTTGTCAACAGTTTAGAACACCCCTCTCTTTTCAGAGTGGAATGTCCCTGAAGCCACCATTATGCCCATAGGCGGGGCTTATCCACACACAAACTTACCAAAGGATGGTTAGCCTTTATCAAGTTTTTTTGTCAGTCAAAATCAGGAGATATCACAACACTAATATATACAAGAGAAACATGTATTGGAAAATGCTCAGAGGATAATATTATTAATGTGATCTGTAAAATAATAACTTTTATGACCCATTGTTTGTCTCCTATTCATGTTTGGATGGTCATCCCCATCTTACGAGGCAGCATTGGATATAATCACTCTCTCTAATACTGCCTGGTAATGATGATGATAGCCATCTGCTAACTACAGTGAGACACCACACAACTTACGACATTAGCTAGCTACATTAACACACTTTACCTAAACTTGGTGGCCGTTTTGTTTCAAATTAAATGGCCTGGTTCCCACTGAAATGGCTTTCAGGATCCATCTTACCTGACAGTGCTGGATTGTACAACTGTGTTCTAACACTGTCTGGTAACGATGTTTCCTGGGTGACTCACATACCTCCAGAGATACTCCTCAGCTATGGACAGACTTAGAGGGTCAGGTGTGACCCCTTGATGAAAACCTACCATAGGCAATACCTGATCAGATTATCTGTGGTAACTGTACTGTGGTAATGGTAGCACTTGACTCCAGTTTGAACACACAGTTTGAACACTCTATCTTTCTTCAAGGATTTGATGTCCGATAACGTCACTGATAAGAAGACTTGGTTGAACTTGATCTGTAATTTTGGTTAGAATTTTGCTAGCATGCAGAGGTGGGCTAACTATACCAGGAAACTGGGAAGAGAATGATATGTGTTTCCCCTCTTTTGAGTTGACTTGATTCTACATGGGCGATTGTCCATGGGCGATTGTCCTAAATCTTCCATTTGGCACATCTTTATTACACTAGCTAAAACTACACATCTGAAAAACGATCCGTTGTAACGTCATCATTTATTTGTCAAAAAGATAGGCATATGAAGTGCTTATTTTGTGAATCATATTGGAAAAATGTATGGCAGATATGACTGGGGTGCTATGTCAATCAAAGTAGTTGAAATATCTTAGTGTTACTCAGTTAAGAATCAATTTAAGCAAGTGGAGTAGATTAGTGGCACGAACAGATTGCGAGAACAGAGAGGACAAGTAGAGGAGACAGTTAGGAGCCCTAGCTCACCCAGTCTTTGTATTATCCACTTCCCTGTCCTGTTTTATAGTGGCCCCACCCAGCCTGAGTTAAAGAATACCAGTCGGTTGATGGTTCCACCGGTCGTACTACTCATTTCCGTGTCCCCTCCCCCCTGCAGCGTGTGGCTTTGTGTTGTGTCACTGTGATTGGTTCAGCTCGCCTTACCTGCGTGGCACATCCTGAAACTGACACGAGCTCACCTGAGCACTTACGAAAGAAACTCAACAACATCCTCCTTGACTCCCCCCAGCCTCCCCTCTCTCTCTCTCCCTTCATATGAATGATTGCTCTTTTTTTAATCACTGCTAAGTATATCCCATAACTCTATCTGTAGTGTCTTTTGTCGTTTTACTAGGCTTTATTGGAGAACAAAAGTGTTTTGCCTCGCATCTTTTTGGTTACAATTAGAATGTTTTTATTGTGTTTCCTTTTTGTCATAAGCAACTGATAAACAGCCATAGACTTGATGGAATTGATCCCTTAAGGAAAACTTCCATCTCGTTCCATGTCTCCCATTTTTCATGGTCTTCCATGAAGAAAAAAAAAATCCCAATTGAGTAGGTAAAGCTCTCAAACAGGCAGCACAGACATAGGAAAATAATAAACAAGGAGCCGGCACAGTCTGAATGTTTGTTTAAGGAGGGAGAATTACCCCACAAATAATGAACCACACCTTTATTGGCTCACCTCATGTCGTTTGCCTTTATCTATGACATAGACACACGGAATGGTTCAATGTTTGTCATATTTTTTCTTTCCCTTTCTTATCCCCTCTCCTTTTCACACGGTTAAAAAGACCATTTAGATGTTGCACTGAACCTTAAAGTGGCATGAGGATTTCATTTGTGGTGAAAAGGCACCACATTTTCCCACTTAAGCTGTTTTTCTATATCTTTGACGTGACCAGTCAATCATCAATATGTCTTTTGTCTTCATTGTAAATTAACTCCATATAACAGTCTTTGAGAATACGAAAAAGACAAACTAGTATCCATGTCTGTGTGTGAGACAGACGGAAGGACAGACAGACTGACACACTGTATCTTTTTCAGCCTGTCTCTTCTTGCATCTCATCCTGCCTTTTTCCAGCTGGCTCCCTCTGCGTACAGGGGACGGTTGGTTCAGAGAGTCCTTCAGTCCTAGCTCCATGGCCTGTTGATTGGCGTCTTACCAGACATGGTTAGATCTATTTATCCCTGTCTAATACTGTCTGGTAATGCCGTCCATTGAATGGCATTACCTTCTTTTTTCCCTCTCTCCTTCTTGCACAGATGTTTGAGCTCTTAGGTCTACACTATGTGTATACACTGTGTTTGTGTGTGTATATGACCAGAACATGGACACAATGGTTGAAATGACAGATGGGTTGAGATATGGTGTTTATGGTGATAAAGACAATAACTATAAAGGAACTTTGCACTGGAAGATTGATTAAGTTGCCAGTGATTTTCCATGTGCCAAGCTTGTGTCAGAGTTTCTTCCTTGAGCAGCGGCCCAGGATGTCTAAAAGAAAGCTATACAGCATTTTGGGATATTTGTGATGCCAGAAGTAATTTAAATGCTTAAAGGTGCATTCAAATCTTCTCTCTCTCTCTCTCTCTCTCTCTCTCTCTCTCTCTCTCTCTCTCTCTCTCTCTCAATTGTTTTATATCTATATGGATGTAATATTATGTTCATGTAAATAAAGGATTTAGAAGAACATTTCATTTGGCATTATCTTACTTAATAAAATAAAGATTTGCATATTCGCTCAGTGTTCCTCAGGGTTCTCATGGTTACTAAATTCTACATGGGAAACTTGCCCAGAGTTTGGCATTTCTCCAGGTACAGTAAAACTTGTAACAACCAAGCTGTAGATAACCATATATGTTTGGCAATAAAAATATGACATGAAAATATAAAATAAACCTGAAAGAAAAATCATATTTGACTTTGCGTCTTTCTGTTTGACTGTGATCATAAAGTGTTGTCTGAATGCATTGAATTGTGTTTTCTAGTCACATAGTTTTGTTTGAAGGGTTATGAATGTGATGATATGTAGGCCTGTCCTTGCTGTTTTCTCCGATCATTGTGTTCAGGGGACTCTTTACCAGGCAGAGTGCAATGCCTGGCCCCAGTCAGGTGGAGATCAGGTTACATCTGAACAGAGCTCCTTTTTAAATGTCTCAATTTACCCATGAGGTCCCCCTATCAGCCAAGCCAAGCCCTCATTGTGTTCCAACTCCTGCTCGAAAGCACCTCCTAACAGGCTGCCCAGTGTGTCTCGTTGTTAGACTGAGATGCATAGGGCCACTTTTCACAGATTTTAGGGCCAGAGATTCCCTCTTAAAGCTGGAATCCACATTAAGTGAAACAGCCCCACTGGACTCCCCAGGAGCATTTGTTGTTGTTTTTGTTTTGTTTATGACAGGAGGAAAGGAGCATCCAGCATCTTGGTAAAATTGTTTAGCACATACTCTGCTGTTCTATGTGCAATGATGTGCAGCGATGTCCGAGGGAAAAAACGGTGTTTGAAGGGACTTCTTTGTTGTTGTAATATCGCAAACGGACGTTGCAGTTTCACCGCTACGAATTGTAGCTTTAACATGCACACATGCACTCTCACACTCACACAGACACACACAAACACACAAATAGCAAAACCCCATTGGTGTTTAATTACAGCTGTTAGAGGCTTGAGGTGTACACTATAAAGGAGGATTGAGGAGTTGTCCTAACTTGCAAAAAATATTCTAAAATAAGTTGAACATTTTTGGAACGATAAGCTTGAAATGGGAATGGTCTAATTGACTCAACAACCAAAAAACAGACACAAAAACAGACACAGTATATATGTTTAGCTTTCTTAATGAATCAGAAAATCAACAAGTTATTTCAGGTTGTTTATCAAAGTTAGCTGGCTAACTCATTGATCCTCTTTGTAGTATACCCCTCTGAGGGGTTGGTTTCCTTGGAACTCTGATTGTATCAGGAGGAACACAAACACAGAGTCCATTCGACCATTTACTAAACCAGGCCCGGGACCCCACTGATCTCCGATGCAGAACAAGAGCTGAGCAAGTTAAAAGGTTCAGAGGAAATAGTCTTCATCCCTCACTACTATGTAATGGTTTTCCAATGCTAATGAATAGGTGTTTGGTTAACGAACAGCCAACAAATGTGTAACTGACTAATACCATGCAATGAATTGCGCCAGTTTTATTTCCCTTGATGCTTTGACTGAACATCCACTTTCCGTGTGAGTTCATGCTCACAAAATGATATATTCATGCCAAATCAAGGAAGGGGTGCACATATATATATATTTTTAAACTATTTAAATAAATTACATAAAACATGTAAAAACTTCAGGGGTAGTCAACTATTTGAACATTTGTGTGACATCACAGACTGCCCGTAGCTGGGAGAGGGAGGATTCCAGTGCTGGTCTGTGCATGCGCCAGTGCCGTCCGACCAGATTCCTGCCATTCACCTGGGTGAGGTTCACCTGGGTTTACCAGTGAGGTGAAACGGCCCCATGATAGAGGGGCCGCGTTTAAGGCCAGGCACCACAGGCTGAATTTACATTTTTGCATCTACCTGTCAATTTTGAGATTTGTTGGATTTTGGTCTATTAATATTAGAATTTCCATAAAGTATACATAAAAATGTAAAACACATAATGAAAAGTACATTTTCTTTAGTTTATCATACTATTGTCATAAAAATGTTAATGAATTTTAACCACTTTAAAATGGACATGCATCAATAATTTCTAATTACACATAATTTTAAAGCCCATTTCATAAAGAATGTTACAAACTGGACTATATTTAGTAACCTTGAAAAGTTGGTAATTGGGTCTAAATCGACATTTGGCGTTTTCTAGAATAAATTGCATATATTTGTCTTTAACTGATATTTCCCGAAAATCAGACTCATGCAAAGAAATGTTTCTCAGCTTCAGAAGCATTCACCAAATATTGTGTGGTTATCCTTAGATATATTCTCCAGACTTGCCCAGAAGGAATTGTTGATTTGTTGTACATTTTTTATTCTAGAAAAATGTATCAAAAATGCATTTGACATACATGTTTTTAGTATTTTAGGAAAAATGTATTTATCAACAATCTGCTCTGGACAAGTCGGGTCCTGGAGGGTCTTAACAAAATGAACCCAAAATATTCAGGCACGCACACGCACACGCACACACACACACACACACGGGGAGGGATCTCCGGTAGAGTGAGTCAGAGAGATTGAACACGTAGTAGGATTTAGGGCATTGTGGCATAGTTGGTATATTGTGCCTTTGGAAAGCACTCAGACACCTTGACTTTTTCCATATTTTGTTACATTACAGCCTTTTTCTAAAATGGATAAAACATGTTAAAAAACTCAGCAAGCTACACACAATACTCCATAATGACGAAGCAAAAAAGTTTTTAGAAATGCTTGCAAATTTATTTTTTTAAATTCCCATAAGTATTCAGACCCTTTGCTATGAAACTCAAAATTGAGCTCAGCTGCATCCTGTTTCCATTGATCATCCTTGAGATGTTTCTACAAATTGATTGGAGTCCACCTGTGGTCAAATCAATTGACTGCACATGATTTGGAAAGGCACACACCTGTCTGTATAAGGTCCCACAGTTGTCAAAGAAATTGTCCGTAGAGCTCTGAGACAGGATTGTGTCGAGAAACAGATCTGGGGAAGGGTACCAAAACATTTCTGCAGCATTGAAGGTCACCAAGAACACAGTGGCCTCCATAATTCTTAAATGGGAACCACCAAGACTCTTCCTAGATGTTGGGAACCACCAAGGCTCTTCCTAGAGCTGGCCGCCCGGCCAAACTGAGCAATCGGGGGAGAAGGGCCTTAGACCATTTATAAATAGCACATCCAACTACCTCATCCCCATACTGTATTTATTTATTTATTTTGCTCCTTTGCACTCGAGTATCTCTACTTGCACATTCATCTTCTGCACATCTATCACTCTTGTGTTTAATTGCTGTATCGTAATTACCTCTAGTCGGCCACCTATTGTGCAAGTTCTCCCACTTAAAAAGATGAGAGAGGCCTGTAATTTTCACCATAGGTACACTTCGACTACGACAGACAAAATGAGAAGAAAAGAAATCCAGAAAATCACATTGTAGGATTTTTTATGAATTTATTTGTAAATTATGGTGTAAAATAAGTATTTGGTCAATAACAAAAGTTTATCTCAATACTTTGTTATATACCCTTTGTTGGCAATGACAGAGGTCAAACGTTTTCTGTAAGTCTTCACAAGGTTTTCACACACTGTTGCTGGTATTTTGGCCCATTCCTCAATGCAGATCTCCTCTAGAGCAGTGATGAGCTATTTCATCGAGTGTCATTAGCTCCTCTAACAGCCATCTTCACTGAGAGGAGTCAAACAAACGTACGGGTATGTCAATTGAATTACAAGAAGGGGTTCATTTGGATGGGAGCGTATGTCTCGATTAGGGACATGACAGTTATAGTTTAGTATAAAGATTTATGATGATGAATGATCCTCAATGAGCCAATATCTATTGGAGGTAGTTCTACCACCCTAAAAAAACATATTCATCTTGTGTAATAGCAACATCCACAAAAGCAAAACTCAAGACAAGGACTTTTCTATCCTAGAATAGTGCATTATTCTCATACAATATATTCACAACATTTTGCTATTTCCCCTCAAAAGTGATGAGGTTTCACTGAAAAACATGATAGACACTTCTTACCTGGTTCTCACAGTTGGGGGAGGCTGGCAAATCCTGTCTTACGTAACAGGATGTATATCTCTCCCTCAGTGGAATGGATCTGACCCTAAGCATGGGAAACACCCCTAAAGCCCCCACTGCCACTGTAATTCTGTAAGGATATCATGAATGGTGTGAGAGAGCCATTGAAAACAGCCTTTCTTTACACCAAACTCCTTCACTTCCACTATAACACCTTGACAAGAAGAATCCCTCTGTATAATGGGTTGTGCAGAGACACCATGACTGGAGGGTGCACTACAATTGCTTATCACCTGGTGCATGAGGCAGTTGGGATGGCATGGGAATAGGCAAATCTCCACATACACACATCTTCCTCTGTCTCCCCCAATGGCAAACACATACGCACGCACACAGATACACACACACACACTATCTTGGCTGATGGCGAGCCATGGTGTAAAATAGTGACCTTGTAGCAGTCGTGAGGACAAAGATTCAGCAGTAGGCAGGCAGGTAGAGGTGTAAATGGTGGTTGAATTTATTTACACAGTGCTGGTGATGATGGTGATACATTTACAATTCAATTGATTACACTGTATATACAAAGTTCTAGACTTCAAACAGACTATTCTAAATAAAATGCTTATTATATGCCAAAATCTGTACTAACCATTCAAGTCACAGGTGGGGTCTACCTTGGCAGAAAATACCTTGCCAGAAAATTACCATTATGCTAGTTTACTTTGAGCTGCACTGGAGTTGGAACTCAATTACATTTTAGTAATTTAGCAGTCTCTTATCCAGAGCGACTTTCGTACTTTCCATCATGGTTACCTTAAGACACTGTGGAGCCGGTGCGAGATCGGATCGGAAAACGTACCTCAATGCAGGTATTCTAAATTTGACCTTCATCCACAATGCACCATTGCGAAGATTGAAATACTGCTAGTTTTATTGGAAAACTGCCCTTTTCGTCCTCATGCTAGCTAGCATTAGCCACAGTAGCCATTATGGAATGGCACGTTCACACACCATTGGACAAGGTGGAAAAACCAGACATGTGCTCCAAGCAAAAGACAATGAAACAATTGACATAAAACTGGTAAATAGAGTTAAATAAACCAAAGCTTCTTTATAACAAGTGTTGCTCAGTTTCTGAGCTCTTCAAACAACTTCTAGAAGGAGAAATATAGGCTATGCATGTAATAATATATTTAGGTAATGACTGAACATAAATTAGGCTACAATAACCAAACATTATCGAGTGCTGGGGAAATGCGGGGATTGATAGACGTTGACAAACAAAGTGCACACAATTGACACAATGAATCAATGAATGTGCACAAATAGGCGGGAGTCAGCGGAGACTCCCGCCAACCCCGACAGTCAGGGTTGTAAAACAAACCTGTTTTCTTTGTCTACCTACGCAGCACTTTGCACAGTGTCTATCAGATGGCGGTTCTTTATCAAGGTGTGACTAACATTGGCTGAACACTAACAAAACATGGGAGGGTTCCATGTAAAAGGTAGGGGTGCTTAGTGTCTTCAATGTCCTACCAAGCAACAACTGAACTTAAATGTAATATTTGGATTAATCTGGAAAATTGATTGGTGTATTGTTGTATTGTTGTATTGTATTGTTGTATTGTATTACTTTTGTATTACTTTCTTTGGACATTATTTACTAACATTTATATTCATAAAGAAATACAAAATCCATTCATACGTAACATACAATAAAATCTAAATCTTTATCCTACCCAATCAGATAATAGGATATTGTAGAGTTGCATGGCTGTTTGATGCAATGTAACCTAACATAGCAGATGTAGAAGAAACGCCTGAGCGAAGTTCTCACATCCGGTTTTCATCGGCAAAGGAAGCTAGTTTGAAGATAGGTATGTCCCTGAAAACTGGATACTTGTGGTTGTTGACAACTCCGTTAAAGGTAGATGCAATGACACCACTAGCAGTAAATTATCAGGGTGTTGGGAGGTAGGGATAGGATTAGTGGTAATTGCCAACTGTAATGGGTTGGGTCCTCCGTAAGCAAATTATTGAGATGGGGAGTGATTACTGGATTTACCAAACAGGAAGCAAAAATGATCTGGAAGAGAAAAAAGGAAAGGGTTCCTTAGCTACTAGTATTTGCCAGTTGATCCATATTGCAGAAAAATGATACACAAAAATAAACAAAAAGTGTACAAAATTAAACCTAGAAAGCATATCAAATTTGACAATGTTTAGGAAAACAATTAAATCAAAATTGAATAAATGGAATAAATAGGGTGTGGAGTACCTGAAGCTTGAAAGAAATGTCCCCTGGATAGATTTTTAATTTTCATTATAATACCGGTATGTAAAAGCATGTGTGCATCCACTATCAAATATTATTTTGCACTTTTGTTAGATACCATCCCTGGAAAATTGGTAAATCCTTTTGATTGACACTCTGTTCTCATATTTCTCACTTTATCCATATTTTATCATATTCGTCACTTCATCCCTATGTAACAGTATAACTTTAGACCGTCCCCTCGCCCATACCCGGGCGCGAACCAGGGACCCTCTGCACACATCAACAACAGTCACCCACGAAGCATCGTTACCCATCGCTCCACAAAAGCCACGGTCACTACTACTTCAAGGTCTCAGAGCAAGTGACTTCACCGATTGAAACACTATTTAGTACGCACCACCGCTAACTAAGCTAGCCGTTTCACATCCGTTACACCTATCTATATGTGCAGTACCAGTCAAAAGTTTGGACACATCTACACATTCAAGGGTTTTTCTTTATTTGGACTATTTTCTACATTGTAGAATAATAGTGAAGACATCCAAACTATGAAATAACACATATGGAATCATGTAGTAACCAAAAAAGTGTTAAACAAATCCAAATATAATTTATATTTGAGATTCTTCAAAGTAGCCACCTTTTGCCTTGATGACATCTTTGCATACTCTTGGCATTCCCTCAACCAGCTTCATGAGGTAGTCACCTGGAATGCATTTCAATTAACATTTGTGCCTTGTTAACATTTAATTTGGAACTTCTTTCCTTCTTAATGCATTTGAGCCAATCAGTTGTGTTGTGACAAGGTAGGGGTGGTACAGAAGATAGCCCTATTTGGTAAAAGACCACGTCCATATTATGGCAAGAACAGCTCAAATAAGCAAAGAGAAACAACAGTCCATCATTACTTTAAGACATGAAGGTCAGTCAATCAGGAAAATGTCAAGAACTTTGAAAGTTTCTTCAAGTGCAGTTGCAAAAACCATCAAGTGCTATGATGAAACTGGCTCTCATGAGACCCGGCACTGGAAAGGAAGAACCAAAGTTACCTCCACTGCAGAGGACAAGTTCATTAGAGTTACCAGCCTCAGAAATTGTAGCCCAAATAAATGCATCACAGAGTTCAAGTTACAGACACATCTCAGCATCAACTGTTTAGAGGAGACAACGTGAATCAGGCATTCATTGTCGAATTGCTGCAAAGAAACCACTACTAAAGAACACTAATAATAAGAAGAGACTTGCTTGGGCCAAGAAACATGAGCAATGGACATTAGATTGGTGGAAATCTGTCCATAGGTCTGATGAGTGTGTGGTGTGTGGTTCCAACCGTGAAGCATGAGGTGTGATGGTGTGGGGGTGCTTTGCTGGTGACATTGTCGTTGATTTATTTAGAATTCAAGGCACACTTAACCAGCATGGCTACCACATCATTCTGCAGCGATACGCCATCCCTTCTGGTTTGCGCTTAGTGGGACTATCATTTATTTTTCAACAAGACAATGACCCAAAACACACCGCCAGGCTGTGTAAGGGCTATTTTACCAAGAAGGAGAGGGATGGAGTGCTGCATCAGATGACCTGGCCTCCACAATCTCCTGACCTCATCCGAATTGAGATGATTTGGGATGAGTCGGACCGCAGAGTGAAGGAAAAGCAGCCAACAACCTTTGACTGGAACTATACATATATACCTAAATTACCTCATACCCCTGCACATTGACTCGGTACTGGTACCCCTGTATATATCCAAATTATTGTTTCTCATTGTGTATTTATTCTATTATTTCTCTTTTTTTCTCTCTGCGTTGTTGGGAAGGGCTTTAATAATGAATGATGCCGAACTTGGAGGTGGCGTGCAAATGGTATTCATATCCTTGAGTAGTATATTTTGTGGTGGTATTGTTGCAAGATTCAATCTAACTGTTGCCAAAGCACCAATCTCCCATGCAACCATTGGTTGTTTACACACTTTATTACTCAGTTGGCACGGTACAGACCAAGACCTACATCGACTAACACTGAATTGCAACATATTGGCTTACACTATTTCATTTGAGCATGGGCAATTTTTTTCTCCTTTTCTTGGCCTCGTGGACAACTGGTTGAAATGCATACATAAAAGGCTTGTGTTTAGGACCTAGGCATATGCATATCTCAAGTTTTCCCTCCAGTTCTACAGGCATCAGTGTGCAACAGGACCAGCTCTAGATAAGGTCAGAGGTCATCACGTACTGCCTACCTACTTCTGCATGTTGCAAAACAGGCCTACATTTCATGCATTTGGTGACATATGAATTACTTTAAATAAATACAAATATTTTCATTCTTAATTATCTATAAAGCATAGAAGAATGATACAATTTGACAAAATGTTCTAGGCTATAAATGAAAAATACAATTTGTACCACTTTGACATTGAAAGGAAAAACTCCTCCTGCTCCAGTACTCCCACTATCTGGGTCAGCGGTCAGTGATGTCATCGGAGAACTGGGTTGCATAACAAAAATATCAGTATCAAAACCATTGTTGTACATCAGTTGTCAAACCCTAGTGTATATTGGACTCCATGTCTTAATAGAGTTGAATATTAGAGGGCTGCCGGACACCCAGCTGGTCTGTGGAGACAACCTGCCCAAGGAGAGCCAGAGCCAGGGGTTCAACACAGCAGGAGGAGGTGGGAGACAGCAAGTCCCTGGCCTACAACAACCAGATACAGGAAGTGACATCAGAACCCAGTATAGGGGAAGGCCAACCGGAAAAGGCTAAGGAGGCTGGCCTCCAAGGTAACCAGGAGACGTCTGCAGAACTGGAGGAGGGGGGCCGACAGAGAATGGAGGGCCAGGTGTGTGTGGGGAATGGTAGGATGTAATTTTGGATTTTGTTCAATTCTATTATTTCTGTTCAAGTTTTTTGATAATAAGTAACAGGAGAGGCATGAACTGCCAGTTACTCATACAGTGCAAAACAGTTCCTATGTGCCGTGAACAAAAAAAAGAAAAGACAGTGTCCAACCAAAGTTATTTCTTATAGTTTAGGAAAAAATACTTTCTCTGGAGTTCCCACCTTTGTAGTTATAGTATCTATTGACACTTGCTGAATAGAATTTGGCACTCTGAGTCAGTTGAGCAATACAGTATACCACTAAAGCCTCATGAGTAAAATGAGATGCATATCTTATCCAACAATGCATGGTCTTGGTTTCCTGAAGGGTTAAATAGATAGGGTCACCCACGCCCTCTATGTTTTTACTGTACCAGCCTGAGCCTTAGTGAATAGCAGAGTTGAAGGCTCACACATGAACAGGGCACAGAAACTCCATTGTACTACACTAAACATACCTACATTCAAGTGTGTGTATGCGTGCATGTACTTTATGAGTGTATGTATGTGTGTGTGTGTTTAGGTGTGTGTGCGTGCGTGCGTGTGTGTGTGCGAGTGTATACACGCATGTGTGTGTGTGTTTTAATCCATATTTCTGGGTGTGGAAGGTGTGTGTTTGGAGGAGAGGTACCTCAGTGGGAGCAGGAGGTCATCCCCCAGGGTGGTGTTGTTACTACCGTACCCAGAGAGGGAGAGGGACAGAGGAGCCTAGGGGCCCTTCTTTTTCTTTGAAGGAGTCACTCCCCTATACCAATGATGTGACATTTTAAGGCAATTCAACATAGATCTTGATTAAATATTTAGAGTATTAACCTCCTATTGTGAGAGTAGAGGATGGCAACGGATCTACGACAAGACTGAAGGACTTTAAACTCAAGTGGTCCGAGACCAAATCTCCTGTCACCTACTACAATTTCAAAGAAGGTAGCTGTACTATACACGCTCATGTGGTTCACCCCTCAGAGGTGTCAATACAGTGACAGTAACATTACATTTTAATTCAGTCTTGATTATTTCTAAATAAGCACCAAATATAGATCTGGTTTCAGTGTTTGAAATGTTGTGTATTTTGTGGAGGACAACAATAGGAAGGAGAGCGGTTTTGAATATGTCGTCATGTTGTAGGTCAGTGTTTCCCAAGCTCAGTCCTTGAGACCTGGGGGTGCACATTTTGTTTTTTTCTCTAACACTACACAGCTGATTCAAATGATCACTGCTTGATGATTAGTTGATTAAATCAGCTGTTCAGTACTAGGTATAAACCAAAACGTGTACCCCTTGGGGTCCTGAGGACCGAGTTTGGGAAACCCTGTTGTAGGTAAACAGCTTCTGTACCAGATCCCCAACAACAAGGTGCTGACCACTAACATCGTCCTCCTTAGCAACCTAAGGGAGTATGATTGCATAAGCAGCAAGGTCAACCACGGTCCAGGACTGAGGTGAGGCATCTGAGACAAAGAGGGTGCATAGGGTAGCCTAGTGGTTAGAGCGTTGGACTAGTAACCGGAAGGTTGCAAGTTCAAACCCCTGAGCTGACAATGTACAAATCTGTCATTCTGCCCCTGAACAGGCAGTTAACCCACTGTTCCTTGGCTGTCATTGAAAATAAGAATTTGTTCTTAACTGACTTGCCTGGTTAAATAAAGGTAAAATAAATAAAAAATAGACCTCTCACAGTACAGTCAAAGATATAGATAGTTTTAGTTTTCACAAATACATGTGCCACAATGGTGCACGTTTGGTAGTTTACATGAAAGAAAACTGAATTTCAGTGCAACTTAGTCCATTAACATGATTAAAAGAGTGACCCATTAATAAAAACATTTCAATTTGAACACCTACCCCATCTAGTGTTCATTTAAAAACATAACTAATGATGGTATTGGCCTTCTTGTAATGTTTTTCTTTTTTTGTTGCAAAATATGGTTTAATAAGATGCCTAGAAACTGCTTCTCCAAAATAAATCTCAGATCACGCTTGTAGGCGATGTCATGGACCTTAGATAGCTAAGCTCGTGCAGAAACACGTCATTGGATCTAACGGTTGTGTCTCGCCAAAATCTGTATGTGCAGGCCATCAAATCAAGGCACTCCTTCGATATAAAGTTTTTTTTTTTTAATGAAAACGTGGCAGTTTGTCAATAATGGGTTGTGCCTTGAGAAATTGAGAAAATGAACAACTAAGGACACATGTTTCACTTCTCTCATTGACACCCAAACCCGGGTCTGTCGAGTCTGCTTCGTGAGGCAGCGTTCCCGGAAGTATTAGCCTGTAGTCACTGTTCTATATTAACTTATAAGTACTTTTTTTATTTACTTCTCTAGGGTGTCGTCTTTCCTAGAACCGTTTTTACATTTGAAAAAGTAGACTATCCCTTTAAATAAGACAGTTAAACTTCCTTTCATCTAACAGCTGCTTCTGTGCCTTGTAGGAGATTGAAAATTGAGGAGTTTTCCCTCGCTACCATCCACATGGAAGTGAGGGATGAGAGAAAGGTTTTCTTTGCCCAGTGGGAAGGTAGAAATGGGTCAAATATAACGCCTCCAGTTACACAATGATGCGCCAATAACAGCACACTACAATACAGAACTAGATTCTGTAGGGGGCTAGAGTTGAAAAAGGAACTTGTGCTTCATGGAAGAGGCAATGAAAGCAAACTATGAAAACAAATCATTTGTAACTGACAGGTTTGAGGGACACCATAGTCGTCCTTGTGATTTTAATGTATTATTATTTATTGATTTTATGTTGGAAAGTTACGGTACATACTGTAGAGTACAGAACATCAGTTCCCAGCAGGCTAGTGTGATAAAATCACAAGAGAAACCTGCTCTGTTGCCATAGAGACATGTCGGCAGAGGGCAAGTCTGAGACACAGAGAGAGCTACACAGGGAGAAGTCAGGACACCCACAGTCCTTTGAAAAGTCCCTACCGCCTCGCCTCAGAAGGATTTCCACCATTATGTCTCTCCAAATTTCAAACCTGTTTATTTTTTATTTGATTTAACCTTAGACAACAACATAGCAAGGCAGCAACACATGACAACACAGCATGGTAGCAGCATAAAACATGGTACAAACATTATTGGGCACAGACAACAGCACAAAGGGCAAGAAGGTAGAGAAAACAATACATAAAGCAAAGCAGCCACAACTGTCAGTAGTAGTGTCCATGATTGAGTCTTTGAATGAAGAGATTGAGATAAAACTGTCCAGCTTGAGTGTTTGTTGCAGCTCATTCCAGTCGCTAGCTGAGGTGAACAGAGAAGACGAGCGACCCAGGGATGTGTGTGCTTTCTTCAGTAAGAAGGTTAGTTAGAGAGACAGGGGTTGAAGAAGAAACCATGACACAGTCAGTTCTTCCACTTAACACCAAAGCACAAATAGACTTATGACTCAGCTGTCGTAGAAGAAGGATGCAGTATAATTTGTAATGTTAATCATGTTTCTTTATAAAAGTAGAAACATACATGCAGTTTATAATAACTTTAATTGAAGTTAAGTTACAAGGATTACAGTGATGCATCTGCATATTGTTATCAAACAGCATATCTCAAGACTACGGCAAAATGACAACAATCAGGTAAAATATAACACGCGGTTATCACAAAGTAAACAAATCCAAAGATACTGTACCACCATCTGTGTGAAACCCCCATGTGATTGAGTGAACCAGTGAGATATACTGCCTGGAGAACAACAGAACAGAGCTAAATTTGCCAGTGCTCTTGCCATTGCTTTGTGACATAAATAAGTAATTATTATGACATATATATTTCATGCCGTCCCTAGGAAGGGTGCGTCACTTGAGTGGGTTGAGTCGCTGATGTGATCTTCCTGTCTGGGTTCCCCCCCCCCCCCCTTGGGTTGTGCCGTGGCGGAGATCTTTGTGGGCTATACTCGGCCTTGACCTCAGGATGGTAAGTTGGTGGTTGAAGATATCCCTCTAGTGGTGTGGGGGCTGTGCTTTGGCAAAGTAGGTGGGGTTATATCCTTCCTGTTTGGCCCTGTCCGGGGGTATCACCGGATGGGGCCACAGTGTCTCCTGACCCCTCCTGTCTCAGCCTCCAGTATTTATGCTGCAGTAGTTTATGTGTCGGTTGGCTAGGGTCAGTTTGTTATATCTGGAGTACTTCTCCTGTCTTATCTGGTGTCCTGTGTGAATTTAAGTATGCTCTCTCTAATTCTCTCTTTCTCTCTTTCTTTCTCTCTCTCGGAGGACCTGAGCCCTAGGACCATGCCTCAGGACTACCTGGCATGATGACTTCTTGCTGTCCCCAGTCCACCTGGCCGTGCTGCTGCTCCAGTTTCAACTGTTCTGCCTGCGGCTATGGAATCCCGACCTGCTCACCGAACGTGCTACCTGTCCCACACCTATTATTTGACCATGCTGGTCATTTATGATCATTTGAACATCTTGGCCATGTTCTGTTATAATCTCCACCTGTTTACATACACCTTAAACACATTTAAACACATTGAAATATATTTAAACTCAGTTTTTCACAATTCCTGACATTTAATCAGAGTAAAAATCCCTGTCTTCATTCAGTTAGGATCACCACTTTATTTTTAAGAATGTGAAATGTAAGAATAATAGTAGAGAGAATGATTTAATTCATCCCATTCCCATTGGGTCAGAAGTTTACATACACTCAATTAGTATTTGGTAATATTGCCTTTAAATTGTTTAACTTGGGTCAAACGTTTCGGGTAGCCTTCCACAAGCTTCCCACAATAAGTTGGGTGAATTTTGGCCCATTCCTCCTGACAGAGCTGGTGTAACAGAGCCAGGTTGCTCACACACACTTTTTCAGTTCTGCCCACAAATGCCACTCCAATACCTTGACTTTGTTGTCCTTAAGCCATTTTGCCACAACTTTTGAAGTATGCTTGGGGTCATTGTCCATTTGGAAGACCCATTTGCAACCAAGCTTTAACTTTCTGATGGTGTTCTTCGGCCTGCAAGCATCCCCCTTTTTCCTCCAAACATAACGATGGTCATTAAGGACAAACAGTTCTATTTTTGTTTCATCAGACCAGAGGACATTTCTCCAAAAAGTACCATCATTGTCCCCATGTGCAGTTGCAAACTGTAGTCTATCTTTTTTATGGCAGTTTTGGAGCAGTGGCTTCTTCCTTTTTGAGTGGCCTTTCAGGTTATGTCGACATATAGAACTCGTTTTACTGTGGATATACATACTTTTGTACCTGTTTCCGCCTGCATCTTCACAAGGTCCTTTGCTGTTGTTCTGGGATTGATTTGCACTTTTCGCACCAAAGTACGTACATCTCTAAGAGACAGAAGGTGTCTCCTTCCTGAGTGGTATGACGGCTGCGTGGTCCCATGGTGTTTATACTTGCGTACTATTGTTTGTACAGATGAATGTGGTACCTTCAGGCGTTTAGAAATTGCTCCCAAGGATGAACCAGACTTGTGGAGGTCTACAAAAAAAATTCTGAGGTCTTGGCTGATTTCTTTTGATTTTCCCATGATGGCAAGCAAAGAGGCACTGAGTTGGAAGGTAGACCTTGAAATACATCCACTGTTACACCTCCAATTGACTCAAATGATGTCAATTAGCCTATCAAATGGTTCTAAAGCCATGACATAATTTTCTGGAATTTTCCAAGCTGTTTAAAGGCACAGTCAGCTTTAATGTATGTAAACTTCTGACCCACTGGAATTGTGATACAGTGAATTATAAGTTAAATAATCTGTCTGTAAACAATTGTTAGAAAAATGACCTGTGTCATGCACAAAGTAGATGTCCTAACCGACTTGCCAAAAATATAGTTTGTTAACCAGAAATTTGTGGAGTGGTTGAAAAACGAGTTAATGACTCCAACCTAACTGTATGTAAACTTCTGACTTCAACTGTAACTACAATGGTTACTATTGAGATATTCTTATAAGATATTCAAAAACGCACTCACACATCTTACTTATCTTGTTGCAGGCACGTGGGAATAATGCGACAATGTCAAAGAAAAAAGAAACCCACACACTGCTCTTGCTCATCATTTTTTAAATCCAAGATTACACGAGATATTCTAAAAAGACCATAGCGTTGCTACTAGGTATGTGTGATGAGGAGATGAGTGTGTGGATCTGTAAACCCATGGGCCTTCAGCAGGGGCGGGCATCTTCCTCCTGAAGAACCAGGTTGATATCTCAGCCTTTAGACTCAATCTGCAGAACATCGCAGAGAGTCATTGCAACAGGAAGCTGCGTTTTCGCCTGCCCCAGGCATGCATCGTGCAGCGGTGGGTGAACACTAGGGCTGTGAACACTGCTCTATTAGGACATTCAGTACTTTGTCTGCCATATGGAATTGCGGATGATATGATCATATCATAGAGATAGATAGAGGACATCTTTGTGGCTGAGCCATTATTGCGTCTGTGAAAGCATGGGCAGCGCCATTCTGGCAATCTCCAATTTGAAGTAGTCAATTTTCTTCTTCACGATTGGCTGATCCCTCCTGATGACTCGGTTGGACATGACTCCAACAAGGTCACCAGGAGGGATCAGTCAATGAAGTTGGAAGTCCCACCCAGTTGACTACATTGAAGTGGTGGATGCCCTCATCGGTGATGTCCTCAATGGCCACTAGGTCTCTATCATTCTCTATGGATCATATACATTCGTAAATTCGTGTTTAATTCAATGTGGTTATACTGTAGTACTCCGCGGCAGCCACGCAGCTTGTATAAACCAAATTTAGAAAAGTGTTTGAAAATTCTCCATGAATTTGCAAACTGCCAGTGTCAACCAGAATTGGATATGTTATTCCATTTCTTACCAACAGAGGGAATACAAGATCTGTTAATAAAAGAGATGTACTGTAGATACAATGCTTTGGGCCTGTATATGTGCTGGTCTAGGATCAGTTTAGCTTATAGATAAAAATGAATAAGATTATATGGACTGGCTTGATCCTAGATCAGCCAAGTGGATTATAATGTATAATAACTAATGTTTCCTCAGGTATGTCCAGAACACTCTGCTCCTGAAGGCGAGAAAGTTTGACGTGTGCTTCTATTTCCTCATTGCCTGCGCCACACCCACACACCTGTTCTTTCGCCATGGTTACCTGCACTTCCTGTGACCTTTATGACCCCAACCCCCACAACCCCTCTTCCCATTTGACCAATAAGATGAGTAGAAAAAAGATGCTTCTCTTGCTCGGCTTGCAAAATTATTTTGCATCCCCTGACCTGCAAGTTTAGTAATATAATCTGACATTCACTATTTCAGAATCAGGTTGTCAACAGATGCATCGCCATAGAATAGTGCATGAAAATAGACCAGAAACCAGGTCATAAAATAATGGTACCAGTCCACTTTCAACAACTCTCTCTCTGGCCCATTCATGTGTATCCTGATCCCCTTGCTGTTTCCCCACAGTAAAAGCAGAAGAAAAACCCTCTGTACAGTGTGCTGAAGGAGGAGACCGACTGGTTCATGGACTGATTTAACACTTACATCAATGACAAGCTCAGGGTTGACAAGGGTCTGCCTAGGGAATGGGTGCTGGGTACTAGGTATTTTGACCTGATTGGGTGACTTCATGATTGACGAGAACTTTAAGGCTAATTGGTTTTTAATATACAGTGTGTGTGTAGGTTTCAACGTATTAGTGAGCGATTGGTGAAATTAGCAGCTGAAGTACTTGCTGTGTCTGGGTCTGTCCTAATCTAGGTTTGGCTGTTGAAGATTAACTGTAACCCAGTCCACCGCACCAACTGCAAGGTCCTAGAGGAAGTGATTCCCAGTACTGTTGAGGACACTTCAGGTGAGCACACACTACCTTAACCAGTTCTGTTGGATTGTATGACCTAAATAATTTCTCCTCAAATACAGCTGATCTCAGAAATAAACTCATTTCGGAACTTTGCCTTCGTAAATCATGATAGTGAGATGATTTGTTGATGTGTCCCATTTCCCCTTTAATGTGTTAGTTTGCCCATGTGTGGCTGTTCTCTGTTTTTCTGTTGGAGCGTTGAAAATAGACTAATGTGTAATACTGTAGCTACCACCCAGCTGTTGGTTATTCAGGCCTTACTGCCTTATGCCTTATCTCCTGCATGTCTGACTCTGGAGATCTTCAGCAAGTGTCACTGTTGGCTGAAGCTGCTGCCACTGGTCAGTAAAAGGAACTTTGTGCAACTGTATAATGAGGAGACTGCTCCTGTCCCTGCTCTCAGCCGCAGGAGCAAGACGGCAGTACACTTCCGAGCCCAGCGCTCAAATAGTGCCTCCACCCAAAAGCTCTCCACCACCAGCAGGACTCAGAAGGCCGAGTCTGTAGCATCAGTGTCTGGGGAGGTAATTGTAGAAACATAGTTTCTCCTACAGTCATGATGGCTGTATCTGAATCCCTCACTGGCACTGATACCATTCAACCGCCGCCGACCCTCCTGTCCCTGTCACTACACTTAATGATCCATCCCTGCAGGCTGCTCCCAACCAACCCACAGGCCCAGCAGGCACCCCCAGAACCCATCCCACCCCAAAACCCACGCCCGCCCCGACCAGGCCCAACCCTTCTGCTACTCCGTAAGGCCCATCCAGTTCCACCTGGCCCAGCCGGCACCAGCTGCCCCGTGTGGACAGACAAACAGGAGAAGGAAGGGGGGCAGGGAGGAGAGGGGGGCCAGGAGCCAGGTGAAGACACACAGAGCTCAGCCAAGGAAGAGAAATATGAGAAAGAGCACACGGCGCTGTGATATATTCACACTGAGACACTCATTCTGGTTAGTTGGCAGCCATATGGAACCTCGCCATGAAAGGAATCCCGCTTAGCTTTTCATTACAGAAAATCCCTAGATCATGTATGAAAATAATAAAGTATGTTTATCCTCTGACCAAAACAGATGATTCTGTCTTTGACGTTTTGCATTTTGAGGTGGCTTCAACAATACAATTGCACGATCAGAATGACAACTGGTCCTAGCACACCTACTCAACACTGTTCTAATCTGTAACAACAATAACAACTGCAGCACAATACACACACAACCGTGTTGAAGCTGTGGCTTGTTTTTATGACTGCTTTGTCTCTCATGTAAACAGGAGGATTCTTTCAACAACAGTCAACAGTGTCTCTTGTTTCTCAATTGCTTAATCTGCAGAATTCTAAAAGGGGGGCTGACAGGCTTCAGAAGAAGTTAAGTTTTCTTTGTGACACCGTCAAAGTGAAAAGACCACTGAGGAAGTTGCGTGGCTCTCTGGGTGGTCTGAGTGCAAACTGACAGGAAGGAAGAAAGAGTGCACTGTTACGCTGCTCACAGTTTTTCGCTTCTTGACTAAACTCATCTCGGGAACTTTGGCACCTTTTTCTTGGAATATCAGGGATAGTGATATTGTGTTTTAGGAAAAAGGGGGAACTAAGAAGTTAAGCGACAGGCGTGTCCTCTTTTCCTCTCCATCCCCCCTCCCTCTCTCTACATATCCCCCTGTCTGGTCTTAGTGCGGTGCAGAAGCTGTGGGGATGGGTGCAGATGTAGGCAAATGGTACAGTATAGTTAGTGTGAGGACTAGGGCCTGAGGGTGAAGGAAAGAGTTCTCTGTCTGTCTGGACTGGACTAGGCTGCAAGAGGAGAGGAGAGGGCTACCTGGTCATGGGATGCTGTAGTGTGACTCAGAGAGGAGCGCATTCTGGGATTGACGAGGTGGGCCCTGACGAGATCGAGCTTCTGGAGATTGACAACTCAGGGTGAGTCTTTGTTTGTTGATAGTTTGATGTATAACAGAGGACCATGAACTATATCAATCCCTCACGAGAGCGGTCTGTTTAAGTTTGATAGCCATTCGGCTTTTCACAACCTCACAATCCCATTTTAAGTTGATTCGGAAACATGACTGTGGAGATTTTTTATATATATTTATGACACGACAGCATCTAAGACTAACAAGAAAATGATCTGATATCTCTGTTGAAAATACTGAGCCCCTTAGCTTTGGAGGAAAGTTTGAATGAATACTATTAAATAGTACCTATTTTGGGGTTTTGGCTGATTAAAGGTCATAAGACGAGGCATTGAGAGGAAGTGGCAAACCTTTGGGTGATGGGTGGAAAAAATAGTGCTTCAATCACTGTGGCTTCCACTATCCTTTTCAAACAAACAAGTTTCAAATTATGGAAGAGAGATCACTGTGGTAAACAGTCCGGGTTTATATTCAAGTCTCTTCGTCTGTGTTTCTGCAGAGTTTTTGTAGTTGCCAGCACCAGTCAATCAGAATAACTATATAGCCTAAGGCTAATACCACAATCTTACATTGCTTTAGTTTTTACAGCGAAGCGATGCTGATCATGGTTTTACTAGGAAATGGACAATGAAATTGGAAGACCTCTTTCTCTGAGCACTTCAGTTCCATGAGTAAGAAAAAATAACATTTGAGGGCATATATTATGGAACAATGAATATATCTGTGTCGTTTTCATTCACACAAAAGCACACACAGAGGCAGAACGCTAGTTTGGACTCTGTTTAGACATGAACATATTGATGCGACATGAACGGCCGGTGAAATCAATCAAATGTATCAAAATGTATTTTCAGAAGTTGTCACAAAGTGCTATACAGAGATACCCAGCCTAAAACCCCAAAGAGCAAACAATTCACATGCAGAAGCACAGGAGGGAGGGATATTGTCTCGCTAATTAGCAGACAATACTACCGCTCATCTCTCTTTTGTCCAGCCTGGTCTAACACTGACCAGGCCTCTAAATCCCCTCATTAAAGGAATGGGGGATTAAAACAAGGAGCTAATCAAAATAGCAGCTCACAGACAGCATGTGTCCAAACTGAGAGAAGACGAGGGATCAGCCACCAGCAACATATACTATGCACACACGCAAGGATGCTTGTTCGTACACACACAAACACAGATGTAACAGAACTGTTACCATACCTAGGGAATGGTTTAGGGGTGTGTGACTACTATATCACTACCAGATAAATGGTCCAATGAGGGCAACAGGTCTTTGTGTGAGGTGATCAGATGGTGGGTGTCTGCTCCTTGTGTGCACCCCACTTTAATCTGCTTATGAATGGACACTGGTCGGGTGGAGAGGGCTCAGGCTGTAAGTGGGGTGGGCAAATTGGTCTACAGTAAAAAAATATATTTAAAAAATCCTTCTTCTACATTTGCTGTCACCACACTCAGTTCAGGGGAATTGCATATGTGTTTGTAGACTAGTTAGGTTTGTGAGATGCTACAGTAGAGTGTGGGGTAAATGTAACATGGTTTAATGGGATATGGTAAAATGAGATTTGGGGTTGACTGCTGATACAGTATATATTATTGTTTCAGGATATGGACTCTAGGAGAGAGCAGAATTCAGCTCTCTGTGAGGAATGGAAAAGACGGTCCAACCTCTCGCTACCCTTCAGTGAGACACCTCGATCAGGAGGTCAGTGGAGAAGGAGAGAGGGAGAGACAAACAGAGAAAGGGAGTGTCTGTATGAAAATGACACTAAGATATAAATTGGAAAAAGTTCTGCCATGCACTTATCACACGGTAAACCCCCCAGTGGACCGCATAATTTGAGTGCAAGCGAGTGTAAATGCATGGTGTCAATATATCATTTTATGTCAAAGTTGTTATATCACATTTTTATACCTTTATTTAACTAGGCAAGTCAGTTAAGAACAAATTCTTAATTTCAATGACAACGGGTTAACTGCCTGTTCAGGGGCAGAACGACAGATTTGTACCTTGTCAGCTCAGGGGTTTGAACTTGCAACCTTGCGGTTGCTAGTCCACCGCTCTAACCACTAGGCTACCCTGCCACCCCGCCCCATATTAATGATACAATAATACTGATGTATACTAATGTAAACTCCTTCACTACATCTTATTTTTTCATGACACCTAAAGTATTCTATTATATTCCCGTAGATTGTGCTATGGGGCAGGAGCAGAGAGGAGCTATACCACAGCATATACAACCAGCCCATCCGTGATTGGGAGGGCCAGCCTGCACACATGTATGGAGAGATAGTGCACTCCTCCCGTGTGTCTCTCCACAACAGCTACACACAGGTAACATCTCTCTACACCATGTTCATATATGCTGTAGATGTCAATCAGCACTCACTGACCAGCACTCACTGTCCAGTACTCACTGTCCAGCACCCACTTTCCCGACTCTAGGACTTCTGTACTGATGTTCTGTTCATGTTTTCTTTGTTTATGTTCCTATAGGAGACAAGTGAACACTATCTGGTGCTGTTCTCCTTCCACTTATTGATTCTATATCTGGATCCCTTTCGTCAAAACTTTATCTACGAGGTTGGTTGCTTTACAAATGGGGAAATACTGTAATGACATAGATGCATGTTGAACATTTAACTTGAATGTACATGTCATTCCCCTAAGGCTAGTCAGTGTATTGCTTCTTCTTTCTCAGGGCATCCTGCCTCTCTCTGGACTGTCTTTCCAAGCCACCTCACTGGACTCCAACAAGCAACACATATTCCAGATCAGTGGTGAGTCCTATTATCATAATGGATCAAAAAGCTTCACAGTTCAATAAAGCAATTAATACACAAGGCTATTTGATTTATTGTGGTTTGTCACAGCTGTGCTATGGTCATAGGTGTGAAGCAAGCCATCAGAAAAGGGTTTAATTACTGTATTGAACATGGCAAGCATCTCCCTCCCACTATTAGGTCCAATGGTGGACTCCAAAGTCTTCACCTGTGCCAGTGCAGCCGAGCTGAACAAATGGATACACCACATGGAGGAGAGGAGATACAAATCCATTAGCCAACCGTTAAGCCCCTCCAGCTGTGCGCTGTCTTACCTGGTAAGGTATTCAATCAGAACACCCCCTAGAAGAACCATCCCCTTATGCAGTAAATTATAGATCTTAAACATATGTGTCATTGTTAAATCTAAAACTGTCTTAACAATTGTGAGGTTTACTTTGCTTGATCACAAATTGAACATCTAATGAGCTAAATACATCATCATGAAAGGACATTTGTAAAAAAGAATTATCACTGGCGAAACTCTCCAAATATGAAGCTACATTTCTGTTGTAATTTACTGTAGGTACCCTGCGATGAGAGCTGGAAGAAAGAGGAACTGAAAAAGTATTTACTGCAAGCCCCAATAAGGCACTGGGAAGGGGCCCCCATCCAGCACATGGGCCAGCCAGGATACATATCCATGGTCCACATCTTCAATACACAGAGACAGGTATCTAACACAACCCACGCTGTAACTTCTGTACTCACCACTGCTCTGAAGTCCATTTCAAGGGGTCTTGATAGCTTAATAGTTGTCATGCTAGCCGGAATTTTAGAAATGCTAAACGATTGAAATATGTCACAATAAGGCACGTTGTCCAGGAATGAAAAAGTCAAACATATGTGGAATATTGTATTTTAGCAGACACTCTTATCCAGAGCTACTTACAGTAGTGAGTGCATACATTTTTCATACTTTTTTCTGTACTGGTCCCCCGTGGGAATCAAACCCACAACCCTGGCATTGCAAGTGCCATGCTTTACCAACTGAGCAACACAGGACCAAATGGTGGCAGAAATGGTGGCACAATGACCATAAAACTGCAGAAATCCATTATATCTTCAGCACTAAGCCCCAAAAGCTCAACAGCTGCTCAAGAGCTCAACAGTATTTTATGCAAGTGGTTAGCTGGGTAGGTGAAGCTAGCTAACCAAATTGTACTGAGATTAAAACTCACCAAAAGACACAAATCCACCAAAAATGGCATCACTGCTGCCACCATTGTAACTTTAGGGGCTGTATACAGCTGGATGGATGACTTCCTGTAAGCAGCAAGGACTGGATGATGGAGAATGATGGAGATGGATAACTATTTAGGCAGACCCCATTGAATAGGCTGTGGTAACTAGTGACAACCCTTTGAATACCATTTGCCACAACTCAATAACTCTGTCACTTCCTGTTTCAATAAAGGTATTAAAACATGATTAATGCATTGGTAAATCAGACAACAGATCATTAGTTCCCATGCAAAGATTTTCTATTATATTGACAAGATAGTCTAATGACCACTCTAACAATGTAAATTCATGTCCTCAAAGATGGAAGGCAGTCGGGAGGAGGCGAGATCAGATGGGACCATTCTAGCCAATGAGAGGGCAGATACCCATGTAAACAACAGGCACAACTCCGATATAAAGTTATTTTTCTCAAATCTGTCTTAATGCATACACTTACATCAGTGCATTCGTAACAACCTAACCATTATGAAACTTCTATTCGAGCAAATGAGCCTCACGTAGCATATTAGTAATGATTTTTTTGTTGACCAAATTTGACACTCTTATTGACCTCCATACAATAATTCCTCACTTCATGGTCTTATTTTCATGGACAGATTTTTGGCGGATTAAACCCTCTCACTTCGCCTCTTCTTCTCTTTTCACAGGTTAATAATGAATTACATATTTCCAGAATTAGGCGAACACAGTTTCCTTCTAAAACACAGATTCAACACATATTAGAAATGTGTATAAATGCCATACGAATTAAACAATTACTTAGAAAATAATCCTATACTAGTTTACTCAGAAAATAATCCTACACTAGTCCAGTACTCTCTCAGAACTATCTGCTACGTAAAAAAAACCATATATAAATAATGCTAATGTTAATACATATACTAATAGTAAATAATGATCATAGGTCTAATAATAGTACTTGATTATACAAATAGTCATATTGCTAATGAAAACAGTAACTATAATGATAATAGTGGACTTGAGATAAAATAAACACTGTGACAACATTGATACATTCTTGCAGGGACTTCATGAGCGGCTACTCGTACTCTTCCCTCAAGATGTCCTCCTGCTCTCTGTGGATAACGAGCGCCTCAGTGTGAAATATGAGGTACAGCCAAATTATGTTCTCAAGGATACAATGTCACAGTAAACATTGGGAATCTGGTGACCTTACCTAGTTTGCCAATTTCCGCTATACAGTAGATGTTGGTGTGACATTCTAAAATGTACAGTTCAGAAGATGTTGTAATTTATAGAGCTGATCCAATATATGACACTTCAACCTGTTTGTCATAACACTTTAGGGTAAATTGTCTCGGAAAAGCATCGCAGCCGTGGAGAGGTCTGCATTACCTGGGAGGATGGAATTTGAGTTAACAGGTAAAATACAAAACAGGCATAACGTACGTCAAAATGCTCTTAACACTTTTGCATAATGAAGCAAAAGGACCCTAAATTAACCATTGAAACTGCGACTAGATCTGCAGTAAGTCAACTGTATCAAGTGTTGCTGTAGACAGTGGTGAAGAGCATTGTACTTATATTGTATGTTGTGTGGTGCAGGTGAACTGATGGAGCCGCTGCAGGTATCCTGCACCTGTCCTGAAGACTATCAGAACTGGATCTTCCAGCTACAACAGGTACAGTACCATTACAGTCCCATTAAAAAGGGAAATGAGGGAACAAAGATAAAACTGGTTGGAAAAACTGTGTGGCTAGCCTTCTCTGCCTATATATATTGATTCCAATTGAGCCATATATACATGTATATCCATTTTGTGAAGATGCAGGATGCTAAAAATGAGTTAGCTTAGCCTTGAACTGTTGTGATGGCAGATTAATTTACAGAAGAAATCAAGTTAGTGACAGTAAGTCCCCAAAAGTAGTTCCAAAATGTAATAACCTAAAAATTGATTTATTTTCTCACATAGCTGGAAAAAAACCTCCAAGCTACCTCAAACCACACGGCTCCACCTCTCATGCTGAAAAAACTGTGGAGCAGGAAGGAGTCCCGGGAACCAATGACAGTAGCACAAGACTGAGACTCACTGGCCAATGGCCTCACTCAATAGAAGACTCATGCCTCTTTTCATCAATAGACACTGAAATTGTGTATAGCATGTACTGTATACAGTGTATATGCATACATTATTCAGTCGGGTACAATGAAAATAAGAGATTCTGGTGAAATTTCTTATGCTGTAGGTTACTGTCTGTAGAACTCTGTTTCACTAGTAATAGCAATGGATAGGCTAAATTGGGAGTATATTTTTAGTGCACTGATCTTACAATATTTTTCGTCAAATCGCTGTTTAAACCAAAATAGAAAATGTAGTGCTGTTCATGACCTTTTCCATATTTTCTATTAGGTTGTTCTTGATACTGTATGTACAAACTCAATAAAAACTTTTTTTTCATCACTACCTTTCCCAAATTGTGTAGGCCTACTTATTTTGTACAAGGAACTCAAACTTTATGTCATGTCGGCAAACATTCAGGCTCCACCTACATACTGTATTATTGAGGGAAAAAAATGTCAGTAGTCATTTAAATCACTGAAAAATGTAAGCATGTGCATTTATTTCAGGGGTAAAGCATTTACAGTATTGTGCTCACAACCAGAGATCTCAAGTAGCTCACATGTGTTATTAATCTTTTGTAATCTATATTTTTCAATTCTAATATTTGTTATAACGGTATGGCATGTTTTTGGCAGATCCTGGCCCTTATAAATTACAGTCATAATAGTAAATTAGACATATATTCATTTAAACATGTAAGTACATCTACAGAATGTAAATTTACATCATTTTCTCCATAGAGAATAACCAGCTAGGAGCATAAACAAATACACATGCTGCAACAGCAATCATTTAAATTAGTACTAACAACTCAGAAATTCAACAACGGTATATTTAAAAATAATAATAATGTGCCAATGGAATGGTGTACATCTACATGTAGATTGTAGTAGTGGTTGGTAAATAATATTATGTGCTTCCATCTTAATTTTGGTCTACGCGTAAACAGCTCTCAATGTCAAATCACAGGGAAGATGTACAAACTCTGTAATCCTCAATGTTTTGCTGAAATGGACTTTCTCCATTAGTAAATTAGTAGGCTAGTCATGATTTGAATGTACAGTATGTCTGAAATTGTGTTTATTTCGAATGCTGAGAGGACTCTTTAAGATGACAGTTAAAGTGCTTGGGGCAAAGAAAAACACTTGATTTCTGATGTTACAGTAGTTGTATATGCAGTCATAGCAAGCATGAGTGAAAGGAAATTACTGCTATGCAGCTGGAGAACCATACTACTTAGCTATATTGCTTATGGTCAAGATACGCCAAATCTTATGAGCACCTGCAGACTAAAGAAAGCTCCCACATCCAGATCACCTGAAACTGCTCAGCTATTATGTAACTGGTGTTGCGTAAAAGCTGGGACTTATAGATGTTTGGGGTTGAGAGTTATTACACCATTACGATTGGACATTCCAAGTGTAAGTTAAAAGCCGCAGGGTGGAGAGGACACTTAAAAGAGCTCCTCCTCCAGTTTCTGTGTGACACACTTGATGCGGATGTTTTCTCTGAGGTTGCGGAGACGCGCACTGCGATTTGTGATCTCCTCTACATTGGTTTTGGGGAACCAGCCCCGCTCCCCATCTGACAGCCGAATGCCCTCCACCCAGCCTGTGGATATACAATACACAACTACCTCAGCAAACGAAAACACACCCAGTGACATTATCACTTGTGGTGGTCTATATGTTTTACACTGAAACTTTGGGTTTGACATATGATAGAAAAGTCATATGAACTACTTTAAGGGTAAAATGTTTTTATCTTAATGAAGTTGCCCTTTAAAGTTTATACTTATTATGATAGTGTTTAATGTGAGGTCGCCAAATGGAGTGTCTCACCGTCACTTGTAATGGTCTTGGCTTGAAGAATATCAGCCTTCTCCAATGTTAGCTCGTCATGCTCTTGGGCCTGGTAGCTCTTGATGCACTGAACTTGAGAAAGATCTGAGAGGAGAAACAACAAAATGTATCGAAATTCATGAAAAAGTTGTAGTGCTGTTAAAATATATTTTTAAAACTTTTTAAAGCATGAAGCATTATTTTCCAGGTTACAGTAAATGAAAGAATAGAAACTCAGTGACACTGCAACATGCGACTGCTTATACTCACCATCATTCTCACTGGCCTGCTCAATGTCTTCCAATGGATCAGAGGGGAACATGGCTGTGATCCATCTTTGTTTCCCACTCCTGGGAAGAAACAAAACCCATGTAGAGGCTGTCAGTTCTTACATTATCACTACCATTACAAATCATGATCGTGATTGATAGTGGTATGTGCACTAGCTCACTCAGTGTGGGCCTTGAGCAGGATCTGGTGTTTGAGCTGCTGGCCCTCACACAGCTGGAGGTGGAAGATGAAGCCTGAGATGCCCTGGAGCTTCTGACTGAGGTCCTTCACCTTCAGCTGCCCAATCTTAGCGTGAACAAACACCATGAACTTCCACGTGCTGCAGACAGATCAAGGAATTTGTCAATGTATGCCATGCATCACTCAATCAACCAGCATTTAGGACATAATGCTATGAGCCATACATGCCATTGTATAGTGTAGCATGGCACAGGTTAGTATACTGTAGTATAGCATAGCATATTTTAGCATATCTTAGCATAGCATAATTCCATATATATAAAAAAACACACAGTTGAAGTCAGGAGTTTACATACACTTAGGTTGCAGTCATTAAAACTCGTTTTTCAACCACTCCACAAATTTCTTGTTAACAAACTACAGTTTTGACAAGTCGGTTAGGACATCTACTTTGTGCCTGACAAGTAATTTTTCCAACAATTGTTTACAGACAGATTATTTCTCTTATAATTCACTGTATCACAATTCCAGTGGGTCAGAAGTTTACATACATTAAGTTGACTGTGCTTTTAAAGAGCTTGGAAATTTCCAGAAAATGATGTCATGGCTTCAGAAGCTTCTGATAGGCTAATTGACATCATTTGAGTCAATTGGAGGTGGTGTACCTGTGGATGTATTTCAAGGCCTACCTTCAAACTCAGTGCCTCTTTGCTTGACATCATGGGAAAATCAAAAGAAATCAGCCAAGACCTCAGAAAAAAAGTAGCAGACCTCCACAAGTCTGGTTCATGCTTGGGAGCAATTTCCAAACGCCTGAAGGTACCACGTTCATCTGTACAAACAATAGTACGCAGGTATAAACACCATGGGACCACGCAGCCATCATACCACTCAGGAAGGAGACACCTTCTGTATCTTAGAGATGTACGTACTTTGGTATTCAATCCCAGAACAACAGCAAAGGACCTTGTGAAGATGCTGGAGGAAACAAAAGTATCTATATCCACAGTAAAACGAGTCCTATATCGACATAACCTGAACAGCCGCTCAGGAAGGAAGAAGCCACTGCTCCAAAACCGCCATAAAATGCCAGACTATGGTTTGCAACTGCACATGGGGTCAAACATCATACTTTTTGGAGAAATGTCCTCTGGTCTGATGAAACAAAAATAGAACTGTTTGGCCATAATGACCATTGTTATGTTTGGAGGAAAAGGGGGAGGCTTGCAAGCCGAAGAACACCATCCCAACAGTGAAGCACGGGGGTGGCAGCATCATGTTGTGGGGGTGCTTTGCTGCAGAAGGGACTGTGCACTTCACAAAATAGATGGCATCATGACGAAGGAACATTATGTGGATATATTGAAGCAACATCTCAAGACATCAGTCAGGAAGTTAAAGCTTGGTCGCAAATGGGTCTTCCAAATGGACAATAACCCCATACTTCCAAAGCAAAATGGATTAAGGATTACAAAGTCAAGGTATTGGAGTAGCCATAACAAAGCCCTGACCTCATTCCTGGGCAGAACTGAAAAAGCATGTGCGAGTAAGGAGGCCTACAAACCTGACTCAGTTACACCAACTCTGTCAGGAGGAATGGGCCAAAATTTACCCAACTTATTGTGGGAAGCTTGTGGAAGGCTACCCGAAACGTTTGACCCAAGTTTATTAAAAAAAAAAATGTAACCCCCTTTTTCTCCCCAATTTCATAGTATCCAATTATTAGTAGTTACTATCTTGTCTCACCGCTACAACTCCCGTACGGGCTCGGGAGAGACGAAGGTCGAAAGTCATGCGTCCTCCGAAACACAACCCAACCAAGCCGCACTGCTTCTTAACACAGCGCGCATCCAACCCGGAAGCCAGCCGCACCAATGTGTCGGAGGAAACACCGTGCACCTGGCGACCTTAGTTAGCACGCACTGCGCCCGGCCCGCCACAGGAGTCACTGGTGCGCGATGAGACAAGGATATCCCTACCGGCCAAACCCTCCCTAACCCGGACGACGCTAGGCCAATTGCGCGTCGCCCCACGGACCTCCCAGTCGCGGCCCAGTCGTTTGACCCAAGTTAAACAATTTAAAAGCAATGCTACCAGATACTAATTGAGTGCATGTGTGAACGAAATAAAATATGAAATAAATCATTCTCTCTACTATTATTGTGACATTTTACACTCTTAAAATAAAGTGGTGATCCTATCTGACCTAAGACAGGGAATTTTTACTAGGATTAAATGTCAGGAATTGAGAAAAACTGAGTTTAAATGTATTTGGCTAAGGTGTACAGTATGTAAACTTCCGACTTCAACTGTACATTTTACATATTTAGAACTCACTCTTTCCTCCTGGACAGCAGAAGACAGTCATTGAACAGATGCAGATAAACAGGCCTTGTGGGCAACTTGAACTTTGACCCAGAAATACTCATGGTCTGTGTGTCCACCTCCAGCAGTTCCCCGTGTTTGACCAGCCAGCGAGACTGGGAGATCAGAGGGAATATCTTAAACGGGGAGATGTATGTTATTAATGAGCATGAATGAACAGTTAATTAATTATTACTGGGTTTAGAGGCATAGTAGTTTCTTTACTTGAGATATACAATGGGCAAACATGATAGGGTTAACCCATACTATGGCAATAAGAAATAGGATTCTTTGTTCTCCAAAACCAATACCGCAATGGATAGAGGAAAGGGGAACATACTGTACATGAACATACAGTAGGTGTACTGAGAATGAATGTTCTCCGTGTTCATAATGAGTGATGTTTTCATCTACCTTGCCCTCAAAGTGGATCTTCTTATTGAGGTGAATGAGCTCTTCCATCCTCTTCATTGATTGCACACTGGAGTTACACTCCTTTATAAGCTGTTTTGGGCACAATAGTCTATTAGAAAAAAGTTTCATTGTTTCTTCAAAATGCAATGTCTATGTCTATGCAAAGTCTACTGTTAACGACCAGAAATTGGCCTCACTCCAGTTTTTGGTATAAGGAGTGGCTGAGGTTCTGAATTCTTTGTAACCCTCTTGCCGATAACTAACGATCTGAAGCTTCTGTGCATGTGCAGGATTCTCTACTTTACGCACAGTCTCTGCTCTGCTTGTTCAGCTGCTCAAAGAACAGGCTAAACTGGCGAATTTCAGTGATGATTGAGGAATGGTGCTCGTGCAAGATGACAGTATTCGACATAAATAAATTATTATAAGGCTACTGTAAGACAAAAAACACCAACCCATTTTTTTTTTTACTCATGCGGAAAAATGTGTGCTTTGATTGAAACAAAACACAGGTAGGCCTATGCTTCAGTTTGTTAACACCATCTACTCAAAAATGTGCTCACTGTTCATAATTTCAAAACAGCACTGTACATAACTCAAGAAGACCCAAATGCATATTCCCATGAAACTGATTGAGATCAAATGGTTGGCATGCAGATGCTGCATGGACATTTTACTGGTAAAACTTGAAGAATTAGCAATCACGATTGACAGTGAGAAATGTAAAGGGGGTGTGACCACAAAAATGTGCATAAAGTATTTTGTATATTTTCTGTTACCTTTTTCAGTTCATTGAAGGCCTTGGTGGCTGTGTCTTCACCCCTAGAGCCTGGTGTTGTCCTCTTCAGAATATTCTATAAGATAGAAGGGAGATAGAACATTTTGGATCTAGACTTTCACCTCAGGGCACTGCAAAAACTTACTGCTGTGTCCTGGCATATTCGCTGGTGTAACCTGATGTAAGGTAGAGTAATGTTCTGTCCCTACAGCCAGGCATGAATAGTTGAATTTTATGGTGAACCGGGGCGCTCTATATCGTACTTCCACCAGCATCTTAAGCCGTGTGATCCTCTGGAAGGGGAGGATGAGGAAGGAGGCAAGGGGAAGACGCTGGCAGATGGGGTCTTCCTCCAAACGAGCCAGGATACCTGGGAAGCGAGCATTCTCCTGTCTACAGAGAAAATATAAAACACTAAAATCAAGCAACATAGTCGGAAAACCTTCACTGGTATGGATTGGATATGTAGTGTATATCCATGGTCACGAACCCTGGAGAGCTACGGGGTTTCGTTCCAACCCAGCACTAACGCACTTGGTCTTGATGATTAGTTGATTAGTTAAACCAGGTGTGTTAGTGCTGCGCTGGAACAGAAACCTGCACACCCTCTATGGGTTAACCACCCAATCCATATGTATAAAGCAACTATTTAAGTGTGTGTACTAGGCACTGAGTGACATACGGTCATTTTCAAGCATCATACTTACAGACTCGAATGTGCAACAAAGACCAATAGAAATAAACACAAAGTAAGATGGCTCACAACAGGCGCTGGTAGGTCTGTTCCTGGTAGGCCTGGTTGGTCACGTAAGGGAGGTAGACCCTTCGCAGGGCGGGACAGTGGGCCAGGACGATGTCGCATACGTCAAAACGCAAGATGTCCTCCTCCAACCTGTGCTCCAGGTCCTGCAGGAACCTAGACCGAGAGGAAGAGAGAGCGAGAGGAAGAGAGGGAGAAACAAAGAAAGTGAAGAATTCAGAGCAAAAAGAGTGAGCGATTAAGATAGAAAGATGCTGAAAGCCAGAGAAACAGAACCCCCAAATACTGAGCGAAAAAACAAGACAGAAAAAAACAGAAATAATCTCATGATATATATTCAGGAAATGCACTCTCCCATCAGTGTCATGTTACTATACTATACCGCTCACTGACGTCCTTGACCTCGGGGAGCTTGGAGAAGAGCCACTGTCTGTCCTGGGTCCCCAGACACTCCCCCAGCTCTTGGGACAGCATAAAGTGGTCCACCGCGATGGCCAGGCTCCGGATGTACGACGCCTCAGATGTCACTAGCTCAAACTTGGCCTGTGACGAGGAGACATTATGGGCCTTTCGGAAGCAATAGGAGCACCTCTCACTCACAAGTAAAATCAAGGTGCTTTATTTATATTAAAAAATATCATGAGACATTATGGGGAAACACATAGTTAAAATAAAATCATGAATATAATGTTATGACCACAAATGTTATGTCAAAATATGTTAACCCATAAAAAATGTAATCCATCACATAGATGAAACAAATCAACTTAGCTGGCTAATTGGACATGCTAAAAGCCTGTAGGGTTGCCATAGAGATGTATAGAGTGTGCACTTTCCACAAAAGTCATGCACAACTTCTATGCATCTCTTTGAGTGCTGCCTAAATCCCAATGTGGCTTGATGTCATCCTCATGCTCTCACCTCCTGTAGTTTGCGCTCCTCGTTGCTGAAGTTGTCCAGCTGATCGCTGGTCTGGACATCAGGAATGTCCTGCCACAGGGAGAAGGCGGAGCCTCGTGACGAGCAAAAGGAGCTAGACGGAGACAGATTGGACGGAGATGGGGCCTCCCCAGCCCCTTCTACCCCTAGCCTCTCCTCCTCAGCACCTGGCTCCTCCCCCTGCTGCCTCTGGATTTCTCGGTTGATTGCAACATCACTGTACTCCTGGTACAGAATTGCTGAGGAGAGTGAGAGAGAGCAAGAGCAAGAGCAAGAGCAAGAGCAAGAGCAAGAGCAAGAGCAAGAGCAAGAGCAAGAGATTAAGAAAGAGAGAGAGAGAGAGAGAGAGAGAGAGAGAGAGAGAGAGAGAGAGAGAGAGAGAGAGAAAGAGAGAGAGAGAGAGAGAAAGAAAGAGCGCAAGAGAGAGAGAGAGAAGTAAGAAGAGTATACAGGGTTGATTGAGAATAAAAATCATTATTGAAGAAAGTTTTTTTTAAATACTTTCAGATGTTATTTTGTTATGTAGCATGTAGTTGAACGAGTGTGAAACAATTGCTATGCCATATAAATACCACTGACATATTGACACAGGAGGAAAGTAAGACTCACAGCTGGGGAGAAACCGTGACAGACGATTGGAGCTGCTGACTGTGGGAGGAGTAAACCAATCCTCCTCGATGGATTTCTTCCTTATACTGTGGGAAGGGTTGTAGTTATACTCATTATAGCAGTGTTATTTACAGCAGACATCTTTACGACCCACTTCCAGCAAAGACGTATAGTTGAAATGTGACTTTGTGAGTTTAATCTTGATAATATATACCCATTTTAGCTGTTAAAACACACTTTTTGATTGCGAATCCAGTGCTCCGTCGATGTTGTTGCGTGTTATTGTCAGCAGTAGGTAGTGGCGGTACAGGTCCTACAGGACTGTGGGGGGCGCTGTGACTGGAACCACCTGAGCCACAGTGCCTGGAAGTGGAATTATCTGGAGAAGAAGAAGGTAGATGAGGTAGAGGTCTTCATAAGTCCAACAGACCCAAAATTCTAAGATCCGACCCAGGACACGAGCAGGCCCGGGTCTTAAATTCAGACTTTTGTCTTGGATCTGGGTGGGTCTGATATAATTGCCATGGGTCTCGGGCATGTGCAATTAAAATTGATTTACCGACTGGACCCATTTGAACCTGTCCTCTGTTAATTTACTGTTTGTGTGATGAGAACTGCACAAGCTTGTTATCTGTGTCAGCCAATTGCAACTCAATAAAACATATAGCTTATGTCCAGCTGAAACTGGTTCCAGCTGCTCACCTCACGTGCGACCTGCTGCTTAGGGGAGAGAAAGAGAGAGAGAGAGAGAGAGAGAGAGAGAGAGAGAGAGACAAAGACACAGAGACACAGAGACACAGAGAGAGAGAGAGAGAGAGAGGTAGTAAACAAAGCATTGGGCGAGGCTACTGTTGATTGCAAGGATGGATTCTCTTTCAATGAAGTAAAACGAAAGTTAGACCTATGCATTTAGTGCTCAAATCTCTGACAGCTAAACCATGTGGTACACAATTATTGTTTTAGGAAATTAAAAACCAATAAACAATAGACTATATGTTTTGAATATGCTACACATTGAAAAACAACAATAGTTTTTTTGTAAGTTGTTATTGGCAGTTTTTAAAGACACGTAACTGTGGATCATTTGGCCAATATAGTTTGTTTATTGATGGCACTGGCAGTGCACAGTTGGAGGTTTCTTTCTCTCTCTACTCTCGAATCTGAACGGGTCTCTCGGATCTGAACCAGCATGGGTCTGTTTGGGTCTGTTTTCCAAGGTCCTTTTTGGGTCTGACTGTCCGAGGGTCCATTTGGAGCGGTCTTGTTTAATTTCTTCAAATTAATTTATGCATATCGGGTCAGGTGGACCCATGAAGACCTCTAGATGGAGGTGGAGGAAACTAGCAGACACACAACCACCACAGAATGTTGCCTCAAATTGCAAAATTATTTATTAGCATTCTTGGCTAATGCGGGACACTTACAGTCAGAGCTGGGGCTGAGGTTGCTGGAGGTCTGCCTGTCACGGGAAGCCACGCGAGCCGACAGCGACTTGCCTAGCTTTAGCGTGAACGAGTTCTTCCTCTGGGACAGCTGCAGCCGTGAGATCAGCTCAGAGGCAGAGAAGCGCCGCCGCTCGTGCTCCACCATACGAGAGCAGGCTAAAGTGCTCCCCCCGGTGGCCGAGGAATTCTCTACAGCCCCAGAGTTCAAGACAGAGGAGTCCTCTGACGACTGATGTGGCTCTGAGGACAGAGGTGGAATCTTTGGAGGGTTGGGGTTTTGGGGGTCTACGGCACCCCCTGTTGATGAGGGACTCGTGGCGTCTTCAGGGTCTCCCCTGAGGTCCTCTTCCAGAAAGAAGTCAAAGGGTCCTGGGAAAAGGTAGTCGCCGTCCAGAATGGGGCTGGCCAGAGACTCGTCACTTAGGCTGTCTGGTGAGTACACCCGCACCTTACGCCCTGGGACACAACACAAACAAGACTCAGGTGAAAATTCCTCCCCCCGAATTACAGTCCAGTCATATTGAATATGGACATGTGCAAAATATATCTGAAGTAAGTGTGATTTTTAAGTCCTACAGATAAAAATAGGTGAAGGGGGATAAAACATTCTCATGATGAGGACTAACAGAGAGTTGAAGATGTGAAATGGATAGATACTGTACATACGGATGGACTTTTCCCTGAGGGAGCTCTGTGATGATCTCCTCTGGGGTCGACAGGTATCTGGGCTCTGCAGCCACGGAAGCTCAGGAGAGGATGGAGAGCCAGGTGGCTGAGAGTCCCAGGAGTCTGTGTCTCTGTACAGGGAGGACAGAGGGAGGGACAGGGGCAGGCTGAGGGCTGCGTGGAGGGGAAGAAACACAGATGACACCGTCATGGGTCTCTCATACTGCTCCTGCACTGGAGGGTTGGTCCTGATATCTTCCTGGATAACCAGCTCAACCTCGCCCCCTAGCGTCGGAGAGTCTAAACTCAGGTCCGTATTAGAATCAGTGTAATAATCACTTCTCCCACTGCCAATTTGTGCTTCACTCCTGTGTTTAGGATGATTCAGAGACAACTGGCTGAAGCGTTGAGTGTCTGCAGTTGGGGAGCCCCAGCCTTTGACGCTGGGTGTCACAGGCGGCTGCAGCTCGATGAAGGTCAGAGTCTCCTGCTGACACACAGCGATGTGCTTGTGGTGGCACTGCCGGAGGAGAGGCATGTCGTCCGGGGCCTCGCTCAAAGCCTGGGACTCACCTGAGACAGGGATCCACATAATGGGGCTCTTTCCTCGGAAACGGAAGGCGTGTAGATGAGGCTGGAAGTCAGGGAGAGGGAAGAATCCATACCCAGGAAGCATGACTGAGAGAACACATGAGAGCTGCAGAAGAAAGGAGAAAACGTTTTTGCCATAAACTTCAATTGCCAACATAATATCCTCTTGCCATATCTGGTAAAACAGCACTGACTGTAGGCTATATTGTATTAACTTATCTCTGTTAAACACTTCATAATTTGGTCTCGTTCCTGCTTCCCTCTATAGAAGGCATGAAATGCAGTTGAGCAGGTCGAGAACCTCAAGTTCCTCAGTGTACAAATCTTTAAGGACTTAAAATGGTCCACTCACATGGGCACAGTCCTGAAGAAGGCGCAACGGCGGCTCTTCCCCCTAAGAAAGTTGAAAAGGTTTGGCATGGGCCCTCAAATCCTCGAAAAACTCTACAGCTGCACCATTGAGAGCATCTTAACTGTCTGCATCACTGCTTGGTATGGAAACAGCACTCCCCTCGATTGCATGGCGCTACAGAGGGAGGAGCGGACAGCCCAGTACATCACTGGGGCCAAGCTCCCTGCCATCCAGGACCTCTACGTCAGGCAGTGTCTAAAGGTAGGCCCAGAAAATTGTTAAAGACTCCAGCCAACCAAGCAATAGACTGTTCTCTCTGGTTCCACACGGCAAGCCGTTGCATCAGGTCTGACACCAACAGGCTCCTGAACAGCTTCTATCCACAAGCCATAAGACTGCTAAATAGCTAACAGAATGGCTACACGGACTATCTGAGTTGACCCTTGCACTGAGAGGACTTTTCTGCACACTCACAGGACTCTACACACTCACCCACACTGACACTTCAACACACACATAAAATGCACACACATTTATACTGACTTTACTCACACACACACACACACACACACTCATCATTTACGCTGCTGCTACTCTGTTTATCATATATCCTGAAGTCTAGTCACCGTACCCCTACACATACAGTGCATTCGAAAAGTATTCAGACCCCTTTACTTTTTCCACACTTTGTTACATCACAGCCATATTCTAAAATTGATTAAATAAATGTTTTCCCTCATGAATCTACTACACACAATACCCCATAATGACAAAGCAAAAACAGTTTTTTTGAAATTTTTGCACATTTATAAAAAAATTAAAAACTGAAATATAACATTTACATAAGTATTCAGACCCTTTACTCAGTGCTTTGTTGAAGCACTTTTGGCTGCGATTACAGCATCAATTCTTCTTGGGTATGACGCTAGAAGCTTGGCACTCCCGTATTTGGGAGTTTCTCCCATTCTTCTCTGCAGATGCTCTCAAGCTCTGTCAGGTTGGATGGAAAGCGTCACTGTACAGCTATTTTCAGGTCTCTCCAGAGATGTTAGATCGGCTTCAAGTCCGGGCTCTGGCTGGGCCATTCAAGGACATTCAGGGACTTGTCCCGAAGCCATTGCTTACAGTTTGTGTATGCCAAAACAGGCCCCCTCCACTCATAATTGTCCAGGTTTTGTAATGTATACTGTTCACAAATTGTATGTTTCCTGTGATATTTTCAGTTTGTTCTACCTCTTACTCACTATGTAACAATCTCTTGTGGACAGTGTGAAAAATATACTCGTTAAGGAAGAAGTCTGTTCATTGGAGCACAATGGTCTGGCCCTGTGCGACCGCTGAGCCATGTCTTCCTGCTTTAATTAAAGACTGCTCCACATACAGCTCTCAGCCCCCTGTATTTATTCTCCACACACACACACCTCCTTCATCTACAGATGGCATGGCCAGTGCCACAACAGACACACATTCAGAACCCTTCAACAGACGGCCAAACCAAGTGAGACAGTATCCTCAGCCCCTGTGACCTTTCACCCTTTCACTTGAGAATATAGACCCATCTTTCTCTCACGGTGTTTAACCTTTAACCTGGATGTTATGATCAGTGGTCAAGAGATTCAGAGAGAGAGAGAGAGAGAGAGAGAGAGGAGAGAGAGAGAGAGAGGGGAGGGAGAAAGAGAGTCACAGTCTGGGCCGTTGGCCCACAAATGATTCGCCCACTGACTCATGAATAAGAGTACTGAACTTCACGCTAGTGTTACTAACTATAAGGAAATTATGAACAGTGAGGGATGTTCTTGGAATGTATACGAGTTTTCAAACCCAGACATCCAGTGAGTGAGTGTGATTACCATTTATACTAGTGTCTTGGGGTAGTGGAGTATTGAATTTAATCCATTTGAAACTACTTCCAGACCTTCATAATGATTGAAAGTTTCTCACAACAGACCTTCATAATGCTGTGATAGTTTCTAACAACAGACCTTCATAATGCTGTGATAGTTTCTCACAACTGACCTTCATAATTCTGTGATAGTTTCTCACAACAGACCTTCATAATTCTGTGATAGTTTCTCACAACAGACCTTCATAATGCTGTGATAGTTTCTCACAACAGACCTTCATAATGCTGGGATAGTTTCTCACAACAGACCTTCATAATTCTGTGATAGTTTCTCACAACAGACCTTCATAATGCTGTGATAGTTTCTCACAACATACCTTCATAATGCTGTGATAGTTTCTCACAACAGACCTTCATAATGCTGTGATAGTTTCTCACAACAGACCTTCATAATTCTGTGATAGTTTCTCACAACAGACCTTCATAACGCTGTGATAGTTTCTCACAACAGACCTTCATAATGCTGTGATAGTTTCTCACAACAGACCTTCATCATGCTGTGGTAGTTTCTCACCACATACTTGATTGATATACTCAGATAGACAAAGAAAAAAGAGGCAGCCTTCTAAGTAAAATAACATCCTCCTAGCCATCGGTCTCTTCCTACTGCACCCCTCCTCACAGCACACTCTCTCTCTAACACCACTCAGGTAACAGGCACAGGCTCCCAGTTAAAGAGAGACACACACGGACGCACACCTGCTGCACAAACAGCTCCTTCTCCTTTCACATAACCACACCCACTCGTGAGTGCACAGATAGGCAAGTTGCAGCCCTCTCTGCCTCGTACGCACGCACACACTCACAAACGCACACACGAATGCAGACACAATCGGTTGCCTGTTCCCTGCTTTAGACAAAGGCCTTCTTTATCCTTATGGCTCGGGGTAGGTTGCCTGGTACACAAGATATCTAAGAGGGTGTGGGAACTGTTTGTGATCCTTCCACACTAGAGGAGTCAATTACTCTCACAGTAAATGAATGCATCTTGAATATATACAGTGCACTCCATAATTATTGGGACAGTGAAGCATTTTTTCTTCTTTTGGCTCTATACTTTAAATGTTGGACGAGGTTAAAGTCCCAATTGTCAGATTTAATCTGAGGGTTATTTCATTCATATCGGGTGAACAGTTTAGAAGTTACAGCACTTTTTGTACATAGTCCCCTCATTTTAGGGGACCAAAAGTATTGGGACAAATTCACCCTGTATATGCACAGTGCATTGGGAAAGTATTCAGACCCCTTCACCTTTTTCCACATTATGTTACGTTACAGCCTCTTTCTAAAATGGATGAAATTATTTTTTATTTTTATTTTTCTACACACATTATACCATAATGACAAAGCAAAAAACTGGTTATTAAACATTTTTGCTGAAATATCACATTTACATTAGTATTCAGACACTTCACTCAGGACTTTGCTTAAACACCTTTGGCAGAGATTACGCTACAAGCTTGGCACATCTGTATTTGGGGAGTTTCTCCCATTCTTCTCTGCAGATCCTCTCAAGCTCTGTCAGGTTAGCTGGGGAGCGTCACTCCACATCTATTTTCAGGTCTCTCCAGAGATGTTCGATTGGATTCAAGTCTGGGCTCTGGCTGGTCCACTCAAGGACATTCAGAGACTTGTCCCGAAGCCACTCCTGCGTTGTCTTGCCTGAGTGCTTAGGGTCGTTGTCGTATTGGAAGGTGAACCTTCGCCCCAGTCTGAGGTCCTGAGTGCTCTGGAGCAGGTGTTCATCAAGGATCTCTCTGTACTTTGCTCTGTTCATCTTTCCCTCGATCCTGACTAATCTCCCAGTCCGTGCCGCTGAAAAACATCCCCACAGCATGATGATGCTACCACCATCCCTTACCGTAGGGATGGTGCCAGGTTTCCTCCAGACAGCCTGGCATTCAGGCCAAATAGTTCAATCTTGGTTTCATCAGACCAGAAAATCTTGATCCTCATGGTCTGAGAGTCCTTTAGGTGCCTTTTGGCAAACTCCAAGGCTGTCACGTGCATGTGTGAGTGTCTTCTGTCTGGCCACTCTACCATAAAGGCCTGATTGGTGGAGTGCTGCAGAGATGGTTGTCCTTCTGCAAGGTTCTCCCATCTCCGCAGAGGAACCCTGGAGCTCTGTCAGAGTAACCATCAGTTTCTTGGTCACCTCCCCTGACCAAGGCCCTTCTCCCCCGATTGCTTAGTTTGGCCGGGCGGCCAGCTATAAGAGTCTTGGTGGTTCCAAACTTCTTCCATTTAAGAAGGATGGAGGCCACTGTGTTCTTGGGGACCTTCAATGCTGCAGACATTTTTTGGTACCCTTCCCCAGATCTGTGCTTCGACACAATCCTGTCTCGGACCTCTAGGGACAATTCCTTCGACCTCATGGCTTGGTCTTTGCTCTGACATGCACTGTCAACTGTGGGACCTTATATAGACAGGTGTGTACCTTTCCAAATCATGTTCAATAAATTGAATTTACCACAGGTGGACTCCTGTTAAGTTTAAGAAACATCTCAAGGATGATCAATGGAAACAGATGCACCTGAGCTTAATTTCGAGTCTCATAGCAAAGGGTCTAAATACTTAGGTAAATAAGGTATTTCTGTTCATGTTTAATACATTTGCAAACATTCCTCAAAACCTCATTTTCGCTTTGTCATAATGGGGTATTGTGTGTAGATAGATGAGAACAACTAATAATTTAATATATTTGAGAATAAAGCCTTAACTAACAAAGTATGGAAAACGTCAAGGGGTCTGAAAACTTTCCGAATGCACTGTATTTTAAAGTAGTAAAAACGAAGTATTTTGTCCCATAACACACAATGACTACATCAAGCTTGTGTCTCTACAAATTTGTTGGATTAATTTGCTGTTTGTTTTGGTTGTGTTTCAGATTATTTTGTGCCCAATTGAAATGAACGGTAAATAATGTATTGTGTCATTCTGGAGTCACTTTTATTGTAAAAAAAATAACAGAATATATTTCGAAACAATTCTACATATAAGTGGATATTACCATGATTACGGATAATCCTGAATGAATCATGAATAATGATGAGTGATAAAGTTACAGACACACAAATATCATCCATCCCCAAAAATGCTAACCTCCCCTTTTTTTGCAAGGGTGAGATGTTAGCATGTCTTAGGGGATATGATATTTGTGTCTATAATTTTCTCACTAATTTGTAGTGTCACAAGCTTGATGTAGTCATTGTGTGCTATGAATATGGGACCAAATACTTAACCTTTTAATAAGTGAATTTGTCCCAATACTTTTGGTTCTCTAAAATGGGGGGGACTACGTAAAATGCAGCGTGGTGAGCGTACATATTCCTTTTTATTAGAATGTCACCAACAAAAACAAGCCGACCGTGAAGCTTAACAGGGCTATGATGCCTCTAACAAAGTTAACTACCCACACTGAAAGGAGGGAAAAAAGGGCTACCTAAGTATGATTCCCAATCAGAGACAACTATAGACAGCTGTCCCTGATTTAAAACCATACCCAGTTTTCAATCAGAAATAAAGAAACATAGAAAAGAAAACATAGAATGCCCACCCCACATCACACCCTGACCTAACCAAATAGAGAAATAAAACGGTCAGGGCGTGACAGATATCAAATCGAACTTTGAGTATTGAGCCAAAAGAAGAAAAAATGCCTCACTGGCCCAATAATTAGGGCACTGTACATGTCAGGTGGGGAAAATGTTATTACCAAAGCAGTGTGGGATAGTATAAGAGACACAAGTTGGCTGACACACACTCAGTTAGTTAGTATGGTCATACACACATGTACAATAAGACAGTATCCAGTCTGAGTCTATAACCTGTTCATATCCAGTCTACAACTGTGTTGTGCCCCAAAGCCTTAGGGTGTCGCTACTATCATGCAGCAAAACATGTAACACCTTGCAAACCTGCCATGTCTGCCCATTCCATCTAGGCACCGCATCTACTGATAACTGCCAACAAGGTCATCTCCATAAATACATTCGAGTAAGTTATGTATTTCATGCACTCATTACATTTCTAATGAAGTTACATTTTCATTCATTCATTTCAAAAGTTTATAATTTGATTTTGTTTATAAGGTGTTATTTGGGAGTGTTATGAACTTTGGTGTAGGTGTTTCTGTGTCATTTTAGTAAGCCATTGTAAGACAGAATGTCTACATCGTTAATTAGCAGTACACTAGCATCTCTTTTGAATATGATAAAGAGCAATGTAATTTGTGGCATAATCCCGTATCAGACTCATATATCATGGATATGACCATAAATTCAGGAAACAGCAGAGGGAGTTTCCCCCAACCACATCGACGGGACAGTAGAGGAGAAGGTGGAAAGTTTTAAGTTCCTCATCACTGACAAACTGAAATGGTCCACCCACACAGACTGTGTGGTGAAGAAGTCATAAGAGTGCCTCTTCAATTTCAGAAGGCTGAAGAAATTTGTCTTGTCACCTAAAACCCTCACAAACCTTTACAGATGTACAATTGAGAGCATCCTGTCGGGCTGTATCACCGCCTGCAACTGCACCGCCCACAACCGCAGGGATCTCCAGAGGGTAATGCGGTCTGCACAACGCGTCCCTGGGGGCAAACTACCTGCCCTCCAGGAAACCTACAGCACCCGATGTCACAGGAAGGCATAAAGATAATCAAGGACAACAACCACCCGAGCCACTGCCTGTTCACCCCACTATCCCCCAGAAGGCGAGGTCAGTACAGGTGCATCAAAGCTGGGACCGAGAGACTGAAATATCTATCTCAAGGCCATCAGACTGTTAAATAGCCATCACTAACACAGAGAGGCTGCTGCCTATATACATGGACTTGAAATCATTGGCCACTTTAATAAATGGAACACTAGTCACTTTAATAATGCCACTCTAATAATGTTTACATATCTGCATTACTCATCTCAAATGTATAAACTGTATAATATTCTATACGATTCTACTGTATCTTAAATATGCCGCTCTGACATTGCTCGTCTATATGTTTATATATTTTTAATTCCATTCCTTTATGCGTATTGGGTGTATGTTGTAAAATTGTTAGATATTACTTGTTAAATATTACTGCATGGTCGGAACTAGAAGCACAAGCATTTCACTACTCCCGCAACAACATCTGCTAAACACGTGTATGTGACCAATAAAATTTGATTTGAAATTCAATTCTGATTCAAGTCTCCATGTCACGTTCTGACCTTAGTTCCTTTTTTATGTCTTTGTGTTAGGTTGGTCAGGGTGTGAGTTGGGGTGGGTAGTCTATGTTCTTTTTTCTAGGTTGTTACATTTCTATGTGTTTGGCCTAGTATGGTTCTCAATCAGAGGCAGGTGTCGTTCGTTGTCTCTGATTGAGAATCATACTTAGGTAGCCTGTTTTCCCCATTTTGGTTGTGGGTGTTTGTTTTCTGTCTCTGTGTCTGCACCAGACAGAACTGTTTCGTTCATGTTGTTGTTTTTGTATTTTTCAGTGTTCTATTAAAAATAATTATGAACACGTACCACACTGCACCTTGGTCCTCACCTTCTTCCACCTACGACGTTCGTTACACTCCATGTCTGTATCCTCAGACACTTTAAGTTAGCATGTTTTCCCTTTGGCAGGACAAACCATAAAGACAGAACATAGTGTGATCTCTATGGGATAGACATGGTAATAATGTTATCGTGGTATTCGCGGCAGTTAAACAAGCACATTGTGACTGTGGTAATATGGTATGATGACTGGTGTCACTGTTGGGATTGATTAACAGCCTTACGACAGTCAATACTCTTTCAAGAATCAGTCCTCCTCAATCTCGATCAATTTGCATAAATCTCTCTGTATCTCTTCCCAGTTTCAAAGGGAAAGTCAGGGGACAGACAGAGACCTGTTCTGAAGATGGAGTCGTGTGTCTCCTCCATGTCCCTTGTCCAGAGTTATGTGGTCTGTTATGGGATGAGTGTGTTTGAGCAGGCGGAGCAGAGTGGCCTGGCGGTGTGGTGTGACCCCGTCCTGTGTGTGTGTGAGGAGGCAGTGAAGCCCTGTCACATCGTGACATTAATCGCCCTGCAGTACATTGGGGGACTCTGCCACTATGCCATAGACATCCGATATACCCTATGTGACATCATTGCACTATTGGCTATGCTGGTGAGGCACCGCCATATCATTGAAATGGCCAGACTGGGCTTTCCCATTCAAGTTAAGTTCTAGTAATTATATTTCTATGGGCAAAGTGGTATCGGACTATGAAGGAGATTATCAAACCTTTCCTCCACTAGAACTGAGAGTAATGTGAGGAGATTCATTCAGGATTGGATACTGAGATGAAAATGACATCAAATGTATTTATAATGAAACCCCACCTGAAAAGCAATTGCAACACTCTGAACCACTTACTGCGACCATTCCCTCAAAACCAAAAGACTAAAGTCGTTGATGTGACTTGCTGGGTAGATGTTTTTAAAAAGGGGTATTCTGATTTCTCCTTGTCTGCTGTGTGCACCCATAGGTGAGGTTCTCTAAGGCCATGGATGGGAAAGAAAGTGCCCTTAATGTTGACACTTGGTGAGGGTCCTAAGCCTGTTCAGATCCTAGGGCAGCTACCCCTGCCCTTTTAAGACATACTGACAACCTGGCTTACCATGGCACAAAGAACTGACACACAGGGAGAACTTTGGTGGACGGACACACACCTGAGTATAGCGAGAGAGTGATTTTAGCAGTCTTTGATTAGAGGGACACAACATTAGAAAGATTTCTTGTTGAGTATATGACCTCCGACAAACACGGCAAAGAGTCGGGATCCTAGCTAACAGACAGCACAAACAACAATTTATTATTTAAAAGCCCACAAAAATGTGGAGCTTCTCGCATGTAAACAATAAGACATCTGCAGCTTTGCCTTCCCCCTCTCAGTGCACCAGCACATCCTGTCCCCTCGACAATAATATCCCCCCTGTCAAAGAGACAGATTGTGTGAGGGAGACGAGCAGCAGACACACACTCGACTTAGTCAGGAGGGTAAGTTTCAAACCTGCGGTTCAAATACTATTTGAAATCATTTCAAATACTTTAGCTGTGCTTGATTGAGCTTCTGTGTCACAATGAACCATCAGAAAAGTCCCAAAAGTGCAATCCCCGCCCATCTGGCACTTTAGGCAGGGTAAAGTCAAAATATTTGAACGATTTAAAAAAGTATTTGAATCCAAATCTGATGAGTTTATGAAGGAAGTACTCTAATTAAAGGCTGATTTCTTGTCTCAATTCAGATATCAAAATATTAGCAAATGTGCTCTATTATTGCTTTGTATTGATCTGTTCATTTATCTAGGTTAGTCTCATTTAGATTACATTTATTTTGCAAGATGCTGCGTAATAGATGGGGATAAATGACTAATTACATTACATCTTCTTCTAGGAATAGCATTGAATTCGGGTGAATGCCATAATATTGAATTGTAAAAAGTAGGCTAAGGATGAACTGAAGACCTCTCATCACAAAGCAACCTGAAGCCCTGAGATGTTTGAACTTTTCAACAATCCTGTGTGAGAATCCACATCATCGTAACAATGGACAGCACTGTTTCATTGACTATGGTAGATCCATAAATTTGGATGCATTTGTGAAGGCCTTAAATAACTTATGACTTTGAAAAGTAAGGCAAAGGAATCTTGCCCAAGTTCTGTTATTGATGTGTTATTTACATTTAGTTCAGATCCACTCAAACAGCTTTCAATCAAAGATTGCTTAATTCAGATCTGATCATGTGTCAGAACTTGTACATGTACTTTGAACATTCTGTTGATGCATCTGTGGTATTCATCCACTTCTCCCTCTTTCTCTGCTCCAGTTTCGATCCAAGACAGCATTTTTTGTCTTTCTCTCTCCTTTATTATCTGGACAGGTATGGACAAGTCAACTGAGGGCTGCTTGTTTTGAAACATGATTGGGGTTGGTAGAGAAACCACCTCAAAGTTGAATAGGCTGGCAGGTAGCCTAGCAGTTAAGAGTGTTGAGCCAGTAACTGGAAGTTTGCTGGTTCTAATCCCCAACCTGACTTGGTTAAAAATCTGTCTATGTGCCCTTGAGCAAGGCACGTAACCCTAATTCATCTGGAGAAGAGCATCTGCTAAATTACTAAAATATACGCAGTAATATTTGTTTTGCATGTAGGGGGAAGATACAAAGGATGAAAGAGCACAGCCTCAGGAGGTGAAATGGAGTCATGCTAAAATGCTAACTTTTGAACATTTCAAAGGACAAACTCCATAGTTCTCTTTCAAGTTGGCAAGTAAATGACAGACACTGTACCTTGCAGCCATATCTGGGGTTAATTTTTGAACAGAATACTAACATGTACAACTGAAGGGATTAACTCATGAAGAACACTGCACAACTGTCTTTGATTGAAGAACTGTTTAACTTTATTGTAGGACAGAAATGTATTATTGTGCATGAGTGCATATGTGCATGTGTGAAACCCTCCCTATATCAATTTAGATTATGTGAGGCCATAGCCAACTCAGTGGTTGGAACAGCCTGCAGGCTTCAGCTCTAGATGGGTGTGCAAGAAACATTGTCAGGAAGGGCCTTTCACACAGCCCGTGAGCCACGCTTCCTCTCTGCTCTGTTTTATCATTCAAATACAGGATCACCACACACACTCATAAACAAAAGGAGAAACAGACACGTTTGTGAATCTAATGGGTATTTTAAAATATATGTTTTCTGAATACACTCAAAATATGAGATATCATCAAGGGGAAAAACTGGTTGGTTGTTTTATGTTATGTACATTTTTAGATGTATCATTCCATCCTTTCCACGTTTGATCAATGTACTGTACGTATCAACGTGATGTCACTACAGAAAATGTGTCAAATGTATAATAAAAAGTCACACTTGCTTACAATTTAAATGATATGTACATCATCGAGGGCACACTGCCTGCCCTCCAGGACATCTACAGCATACGGGGCCACAGGAAGGCTAAGATGATCATCAAGAACCTCAACCACCCGAGTCACAGCCTGTTCACCCCACTAGCATCTAGAGACAGTACAGAGTACAGAGACAGTACAGGTGCAGCAAAGCTGGGACCGAGAGACTGATAAACAGCGTCTATATCCAGGCCATCAAACAGTCATCACTAGCCTTCCTCTGCCCAGTACCCTGCCCTGAACCTTAGCCAGCAGCATACCACCCTGCATCTCACTGCTGGCTTGTCTCTGAAACTAAGCAGGGTTGGTCCCTGGATGGGAAACCAGATTCTGCTGGAAGTGGTGTTGAAGGGCCAGTAGGAGGCACTTTTTCCTCTTGTCCCCCCCAAAATATCCCAATGCCCCAGGGTGCTGTCTTTCAGATGGGATGTTAATTGGATGTCCTGACTCTGTGGTCAATAAAGATCCCATGGCACTTATCGTAAGACTAGGGGTGCTAACCCCGGTTTCCTGGCTAAATTCCCAATCTGGCCCTCATACCATCATGGCCACCTAATCATCCCCAGCTTCCAATTGGCTCATTCATCTCCCCTGTAGATATTCCTCAGGTTGTTGCTGTAAATTATAATTTGTTCTCAGTGAACTTACCTGGTAAAATAAGGGTTAAATGAAAGACACAGTCAATACCCAGCTACCACCCGGAACTCTACCCTGCACCTTAGAGACTGCTGCCCTATGTACATTCACACCCCTTGACTTTTTCCACATTTTGTTACGTTACAGCCTTATTCTAAAATTGATTGAATTGCTATTATAATGACAAAGCAAAAACAGTTTTTTTATACATTTTTGGTAACTTATAAAAAAATATATATATAAAATAATATTTATGCAGCGACGCTCCTGACAGAGCTTGAGGGGATATGCAGAGAAGAAGGGGAGAAATTCTCCAAATACAGGTGTGCCAAGCTTGTAGCGTCATACCCAAGAAGACTCAGTGCTGTAATCGCTGCCAAAGGTGCTTCAACAAACTACTGGATAAAGGGTCTGAATACTTATGTAAATGTGATATTTTTATAAATTAGCAAAAATGTCTATAAACCTGTTTTTGCTTTGTCATTATGGGGTATTGTGTGTAAAAAGAATACAATTTAAAGCATTTTAAAATAAGGCTGTAACGTAACAAAATGTGCAAAAAGTCAAGGGGTCTGAATACTTTCCGAAGCCACTGTACACCTCTAGCCACTCTCACCCATGCATACGTGTACACACTCAAACAAAGCCACAAGTGCACATTAAATACACAGCACACACATGCATACACACAAACACACACACGTGCATACATGTATACACACACAGACTGTCTGAGTGACAAGTGATGGGGCCGGTGCTCCAGAGAGAGGGAGGGGAGGGGCGTAGGGAGGGAATATGAAGGAAAGAGAAGGGGAGGGAGTAAAGTGTACACTGCAGTAAATTAAGTTGTAAACCTCAGTGAGGTCTAAGTGAAGGCACATCACTCTTGACCTCAAATAAAAATCCATCACTCAGAGGACCATCACTCAACTGTTGACTCACAGCAAGAAAACCTTAGATTAACATAGTCATAACATGATAACTAATAATAACCATTATGGATATTCTAAGTTTATAGTAATATACAGGCCATTTCCCTGGAATGATTTACCACTGACTCAATGATCAGTGATGATAAGGAACCCACCAGGCATAGTTGAACCAACCTTCTGTCAATGTTTCCACCACAGCTGTGTTTTTGTCTGTGGGGTCTGAGTCAGTCAAGTTATGGCTGTCTCCTTCACCTCCCCCAGACAACAAACATTACTATATGGCTGTGACATCACAGACTGTGGGAAGCCCCCACTGCCACACAATAATTATGGTCTGATCCAAAGAGGGCTTAGTCACAACTTTACCCAATATTTGTTATGGTATATTCTATCATATTTGCCTAAATGATAAAATTACTCAGTCAATACTTTCCTTCCCACAGCAATATATTCTGGTGTTAAAAATGCATGCTTAGGAGCAAAACAGTCAGTGATCAAGGGATATGTTTAATTTCCTAATGAAAGATACATTCAACTTGGACAATTCTGCAATCTATATTGAATCTGTTTATGTAAAGTGAAACATTGGCTCTTAATTCATTTTTATGTACAGATCCTCGTATAAGCCTGGAGTGCAGCAGCTGTTGTATGTCTATCCGTTTCTGCAAGTAGATATATGCTATAAGCCAGTAGGCAAATCAGTAGCACAGACTCACACACAGAGATATACCCTCACACACATTCATTCAACCAGCACAGACACCGACACAGACAGAGACACGCACAGGCTCGGACGCAGGCACACACACTCACACACAGTCTTTTCCCAATGACAGCACACTTAGTCATACACAAGACAAACTAAATTACTTGTGGGTATTCTCTAAGCATCACCTTGGCACTCTCTCTCACTACAGCCATTAGTGTTACATCAACTATCTATATCTAAACAAGAAGTCGTCTTTGGGGACATGGCCTCAATCAAACTTAGTTTAAAAAAACAAAGCCGATTAGAGCATGCCTGCATCCCAAATGAAACTCTATTCCCTAGTATTTATTTGTTGAACCTTTATTTAACTGGGCAAGTCAGTTAAGAACAATTTTTTTATTTACAATGATGGCCTATGAACAGTGGGGTAACTTCCTGGTTCAGGGGCAGAACCACATATTTTAACCTTGTCAGCTCGGGGATTTGATCTAGCAACCTTTCGGTTATTGGTCTAACGCTCTAACCACTAGGCTACCTGCCGCCCCACTTTTGACCGACATAGGGAATAGGGTGCTATTTGGGACAAACTCCATGTAATAGCCTCACAGGCACTAAACAGTTATATTGCTAAGCTGTTGAATGTCATCATTGCATCAGTTGTTTGTTCCTCAAAAAGGTCTGTAAACAGCTTAGCCAGATTGCAGTTCCTATGAGACACAGAGTTAAATGGGCAAACAAACATGCTAGGAGGCAGAGTGAGGGAGAGAAAAACACGCTCCCTGCACAAACACTGCTGTGAGAAACACAAATGCACGCAACACACACACACACACACACACACACACACACACACACACACACACACACACACACACACACACACACACTCCTCAGTTTACAGTGTAGTCACTAGAGGGCCTGCAGCTGAACTGAACTGTCTCCTGGTGTAGACTAAGACGTGGAAAGTGTGTGTTAACACTACAGCACCAACTTCCAGCAATGTACAGTTCATTTAATACCCCCCCAACCTATTCCAGACATGCACTTACCTGCCCTGCTCTGCAACTACTCACAGCTCCTGCCTCCTACTGTAACCACTACACCTCAACATCAAAGCCTCACAAAACCTAATGTCCTATACTGTACCCAAGAAGATGGAAATAGAATCAATGCAAACAATAACACTTCCAGTGGTGGAAAAGCACCCAAGAGAGATACCTTAACTGAAAATGACCCAAGTAAAACTGAAAGTCACCCAGTAAAATACTACTTGAGTAAAAGTCTAAGTATTTGGTTTTAAATATACTTAAGTATCAAAAGTAAAAGTAAAAAATAAATGATTTCAAATTCCTTATATTAGGCAAACCAGACAGCACAATGCTCTTGATTTTTAAATTACGGATAGCCAGGGGCATACTCCAACACTCAGACATACAGTATATAATTTACAAATGCTTCATTTGTGTTTAGTGAGTTCGCCAGACCAGAGAAAGTAGGGTTGTTTTCTTGATAAGTGCATGAATTTGACCATTTCCCTGTCCTGCTAAGCATTCAAAAATGTAACAAGTACTTTAGGGTGTCTGAAAAGATGTATGGAGTAAAAAGTACATTATTTTCTTTCTGAATGTAGTAAATTAAAACTAAAAGTCATAAAAGTAATGAATACTAATATATATATAGTATCCAGTACTAGTCAAAAGTTTGGACACACCTACTCATTCTAGGGTTTTCTTTATTTTTACTATTTTCTACATTGTAGGATAATAGTGAAGACATTGAAACTATGAAATAACACATATGGAATTATGTAGTAACCAGAAAAGTATTTTTAATATTTGAGATTCTTCAAAGTAGCCACCCTTTGCCTTGATGACAGCTTTGCAGACTCTTGGAATTCTCTCAACCAGCTTCTCCAACAGGCTTTTCCAAAAGTCTTGAAGGAGTTCCCACATATGTTGAGCACTTGTTGGCTGCTTTTCCTTCACTCTGCGGTGCAACTCATCCCAAACCATTTCAATTGGGTTGAGGTCGGGTGATTGTGGAGGCCAGGTCATCTGAGGCATCACTCTCCTTGGTCAAATAGCCCTTACACAGCCTGGAAGTGTGTTTTGGGTCATTGTCCTGTTGAAAAACAAATGATAACGCAAACCAGATGGGATGGCATATTGCTGCAGAATGCTGTGGTAGCCATGCTGGTTAAGTGTGCCTTGAATTCTAAATAAATCACAGACAGCGTCACCAGCAAAGCTCCCCCACACCCCCTCCTCCTCCATGCTTCATGTGGGAACCACACATGGAGATCTTCCGTTGACCTACTCTGCGTCTCACAAAGACACATCAGTTGGAACCAAAAATCTCCAATTTGGACTCAGACCAAAGGACAGATTTCCACCGGTCTAATGTCCATTACTCATGTTTCTTGGCACAAGCAAGTGTCTTCTTATTATTGGTGTCCTTTAGTAGTGGTTTCTTTGCAGCAATTTGACCATGAAGGCCTGATTCACGCAGTCTCCTCTAAACAGTTCATGTTGAGATGTGTCTGTTACTTGAACTATGTGAAGCATTTATTTGGGCTGCAATTTCTGAGGCTGGTAACTTATCCTCTGCAGCAGAGGTAACTCTGGGTCTTCCTTTCCTGTGGTGGGTCCTCGTGAGAGCCAGTGTCGTCATAGCGCTTGATGGTTTTTGCACTTTTGCACAGGTCGACTGCACTTGAAGAAACTTTCAAAGTTCTTGACACTTTCCTGATTGACTGACCTTCGTGTCTTAAAGTAATGATGGACTGTCATTTCTCTTTGCTTATTTGAGCTGTTCTTGCCATAATATGGACTTGGTCTTTTACCCCTACCTTGTCACAACACAATTGATTGGCTCAAACGTATTAAGAAGGAAAGAAATTCTGCAAATTATCTTTTAACAAGGCACACCTGTTAAATGAAATACATTCCAGGTGACTACCTCATGAAGCTCGTTGAGAGAATGCCAAGAGTATGTAAAGCTGTCATCAAGGCAAAGGGTGCCTACTTTGTTTAACACTTTTTTGGTTACCACATGATTGCATTTCATAGTTTCGATGTCTTCACTATTATTCTACAATGTAGAAAAAAATAAAGAAAAACCCTTGAATGTGTACAGTAGGTGTGTCCAAACTTTTGACTGGTACTTTATATAACTAGTGAAGTAAAGATACCCCAAAAACGACTTAAGTAGTACTTTAAAGTACAGTGCCTCCAGAAAGTATGCATACCCCTTGACTTATTCCACATTTTGTTGTTACAGCTTGAATTCAAAATTGATTAAAACAAAATTATTCAACCATCTATCTACACACAATATCCCATAATGACAAAGTTTTTAAAAAGTTTTTAAAAATGTTTGCAAATGTATTGAGAATTAAATACAGAAATATCTAATTTGCATAAATACCCCTGAGTCAGTACATGTTAGAATCACCTTTGGCAGCAATTACAGCTTTGAGTCTTTCTGGGTAAGCCTCTAAGAGCTTTGCACACCTGGACTGTACAATATTTGCATATTATTATATTTAAAATTCTTCAAGCTCTGTCAAGTTGGTTGTTGATCATTGCTAGACAGCCATTTTCAAGTCTTGCTATAGATTTTCAAGCCGATTTAGGTCAAAACTGTAACTCGGCCACTCAGGAACCCTCAATGTCGTATTGGTAAGCAACTCCAGTGTATATTTGACCGTGTGTTTTGGTTATTGTCCTGCTGAAAGGTGCATTTATCTCCAAGTGTCTGTTGGAAAGCAGACTGAACCAGGTTTTCCTTCAGGATTTTGCCTGTGCTTAGCTCTTTTCCGTTTCCTTTTATCCTAAAAAATTCCCTAGTCCTTGCCGATGACAAGCATACCCATAACATGATACAGCCACCACCATGCTTTAACATATGAAGTGTGGTACTCAGTGATGTGTTATGTTGGATTTGCCCAAAATATAACACTTTGTATTCAGAACAAAAACAGGATGCATGTTTTGGAATATTTGTATTCTGTACAGGCATCCTTCCTTTCCGCTGTCATTTAGGTTAGTACTGTGGAGTAATCACAATGTTGTTGATCCATCCTCAGGTGTCTCCTATCACAGGTATTAAACCATATAACTACTTTAAAGTCACCATTGGCCTCATGGTGAAATCCCTGAGCGGTTTGCTTCCTCTCCGGCAAGGGAGTTAGGAAGGACGTCTGTATCTTCGTAGTGACTGGGTGTATTGATACGTCATCCAAAGTGTAATTAATAACTTCACCATGCTCAAAGGGATATTCAATGCCTGCTTTTAATTATTATTTTTTTTTTTACCTATTTACCAATAGGTGCCCTTTGTGAGGCATTGGAAAACCTCCCTGATCTTTGTGGTTGAATCTGTTTGAAATTCACTGCTCGACTGAGTGACCTCACAGATAATTGTATGTGTGGGTACAGAGATGAGGTAGTCATTCAAATATCATGTTAAACACTATTATTGCACACAGAGTGAGTCCATGCAACTTATTATGTGACTGGTCAAGCACATTTTTACTCCTGAACTTATTTAGGCTTGCCATTAAAAAAATGGGTTAAATACTTATTTTTATTTTATTTCACCTTTATTTAACCAGGCAGGTCAGTTGAGAACAAGTTCTCACAACTGCGACCTGGCCAAGATTAAGCAAAGCAGTGCGACAAAAACAACAACACAGAGTTACACATAAACAAACGTAGTCAATAACACAATAGAAAAATCTATGTACAGTGTGTGCAAATGTAGAAGAGTAGGAAGGTAAGGCAATAAATCAGCCAGCAAAATATTTACAATTTGGAATTAACACTGGAGTGATAGATGTGCAGATGATGATGTGCAAGTAGAGATACTGGGGTACAAAAGAGCAAGAGGATAAAAAACAATATGGGGACGAGGTAGTTGGGTGTGCTATTTACAGATTGGCTGTGTACAGGTACAGTGATCGGTAAGCTGCTCAGACAGCTGATGCTTAAAGTTAGAGAGGGAGATATAGGACTCCAGCTTCAGTGATTTTTGCAATTCGTTCCAGTCATTGGTAGCAGAGAATTGGAAGTGAAGGCGGCCAAAGGAAGTGTTGGCTTTGGGGATGACCAGTGAAATATACCTGCTGGAGTGCGTGAAACGGGCGGATGTTGCTATGGTGACCAGTGAGCTGAGATATTGTTCTCAACTAGCCTACCTGGTTAAATAAAGGTGAAATAAATAAATAAATAACATAAAAATAAGCAAAGACCTAGCTTTACCTAGCAAAGACTTACAGATGACCTGGAGCGCCAGTGGGTTTGGCGACAATTATGTTGTGAGGGCCAGCCAACGAGAGCATACAGGTTGCAGTGGTGGGTAGTATATAGGGCTTTGGTGACAAAACAGATGGCACTGTGATAGACTACATCCAGTTTGCTGAGTAGAGTGTTGGAGGCTATTTTGTAAATGACATCGCCGATGTCAAAGATCGGTAGGATAGTCAGTTTTAAGAGGGTATGTTTGGCAGCATGAGTGAAGTAGGCTTCGTTGCAAAATAGGAAGCCAATTCTAGATTTAATTTTGGATTGGAGATGCTTAATGTGAGTCTGGAAGAAGAGTTTACAGTCTAACCAGACACCTAGATATTTGAAGTTGTCCACATACTCTAAGTCAGAACCGTCCAGAGTAGTGATGCTAGGCGGGCATTTGCGGACAGCAATCTGTTGAAGAGCATGCATTTAGTTTTACTAGCATTTAAAAGCAGTTGGAGGCCACGGAAGGAGAGTTGAATGGCATTGAAGCACGTCTGGAGGTTAGTTAACACAGTGTCCAAAGAAGGGACAGAAGTATACAGAATGGTGTCATCTGTGTAGAGGTGGATCAGAGAATCACCAGCAGCAAGAGCAACATCATTGATATATACAGAGAAAAGAGTCGTCCCAAGAATTGAACCATGTGGCACCCCCATAGAGACTGCTAGATGTTCAGACAACAGGCCCTCCGATTTGACACACTGAACTCTGTCTGAGTTGGTGAACCAGGTGAGGCAGTCCTTTGAGAAGCCACGGCTATTGAGTCTGCTGATAAGAATGCGGTGATTGACAGAGTCAAAAGCCTTGGCCAGGTTTATGAAGACAGCTGCACAGTACTATCTTTTATTGATGGTGGTTATGATAGCGTTTAGGACCTTGATCGTGGCTGAGGTACGGTGGGATTCGAAATGGTCGGTGATCTGTTTGTTAACTTGGCTTCTGAAGATTTTAGAAAGGCAGGGCAGGATGGATATAGGTCTATAACAGTTTGGGTCTAGAGTGTCTCCCCCTTTGAAGAGATGACCGCTGCAGCTTTCCAGTCTTTGGGGATCTCAGACGATAAGAGAAGTGGAACAGGCTAGTAATAGGGGTTGCAACAATTTCAGCTGATAATTTTAGAAAGAGAGGGTCCAGATTGTCTAGCCCAGCTGATTTGTAGGGATCCAGATTTTGCAGCTCTTTCAGAACATCAGCTGTCTGGATTTGGGCGAAGGAGAGGCGGAGGGGGGGGGGGGCTTGGGCAAGTTGCTGCAGGGGGTGCTGAGCTTTTGGCCAGGGTAGAGGTAGCCAGGTGGAAAGCATGGCCAGCCGTAGAAAAATGCTTATTGTAATGATCAATTATCGTAGATCTGTCGGTGGTGACAGTGTTTCCTAGCCTCAGTGCAGTTGGCAGTTGGGAGGAGGTGCTCTTATTCTCCATGGACTTTACAGTGTCCCAAAACATTTTGGAATTAGTGCTACAGGATGCACATTTCTGTTTGAAAAAGCTAGTCTTAGCTTTCCTAACTGACTCAAGACATTTCAGCTTTTTCTTTTAATTCATTTCAAAACATTCCTAAAAACATAATTCCACTTTGACTTTATGGGGTATTGTTTGTAGGCCACTGACACAAAATCTAAATGTAATCCATTTTAAATTCAGGCTGAAACACAACAAAATGTGTAAAAAGTCACGGGGTGTGAATACTTTATTTACAGTTAATACTGTATTTTTACTTAAGTACTTTACACCACTGAACGCTTCCAATATAATATTTTACAATTTTAATTAATAATTGATGTGAAAGTTTGAATCTGTACTTTAGGTGGTGTTCCTAAAGTATCTATATGTAGTGACAGATGCCTGTGTGCATTATATGGATACATAATCCTTATACAGTACACAATACTGTCTCAGACTGTAAAGTCAGTCTCTGGATTAGAGCAAATGTCAGGGATTGTTATTGTTGTTGTGCATATTTTACTCTATTACATTTATTGAGTTGTTAAATGCACTTTAAAATACATTTTAATTCCATAACAGTGAAATATTATGGAGTACACCCATATGATAATGAAAATTTACCCCTGAACTATCACAAACTGTCTTACTCTAAAAGCACATTATGTCGACTGCACATTAGAGGAACACACACTCTCAGTTCAAATGCCATGAAAATAACATATTATGACCTGGTGCTTTTTTCAATATAATGTAAAATTGAGGGTGTTTTTGATTATCTATTTTTCCGTCTACCTCAAAATGTATGCATCTGACCCGCAGCAAAGCAATAGTCTGAAAGCAGCACCATGGCACGGTTTTGACAGGATTAACTTTCATATTCAACATTATAATCCGCCCCATACCAGACCACACCCTTATCCGAAGGTCACAACATCTAACAATGGTACACACTGAGTCTACATTCCACATTACAATGCACAGAGAGAGAGAGAGAGATAGGAATCCATATGGATAGATAGGCTATACTACCTCATGAGTATCTTTAGCTTCTGTGCTGGACGGTTGCCAGCGACAGTGTGAGAATCCAGGCCATCCTAGCGTCTGGCTGAGCCTCTATGTGCTATCCATGACTGCCTTGTGTTCCTCCCGGCTTCTTTCCCTTCAGTCGTTTTCCTTCACTTTTTACTCCACTCGTCTGAAGACCAGTGTGCCCAGGCAAGTGAACTGGTCGACAGGGTCCAGACTCCTCCGTTGTATCCCTCTTCTCCTTCTCCACCAAAAAGCTGTTTAAAAAAAATGTTTTAAGTGTTCGCTCTTCTGGCTACTTACCATGCAGATCCCTCTTTAAGCTTTTGCTCTCCCTCTCCTTGCTCACAATCCTTCTCGCTCTCTTTCTCTCCCTCTGCTACTGTTGGGGTAGTGCACTCTCTCCTATTCTTTCTATCCTCCCTCTCCTCTCTCTTTGTTGGTCTATAATAGTTTAGTGTTGCATATTAACACCTGCTTATAGAAAGAGAGGGAGAGAGGAGTGAGCTAGCAGCCATCTGCGTGAGTGAAAAATATTTCCTCTCTGTGAGTATGTGTGAGAGTGTGTCTGTGTGTGTGTGTGTGTGTGTGTGTGTGTGTGTGTGTGTGTGTGCATGCATGCATGCATGGGTCGGATTCTCGTGTGTCAACAAAAATGTACTGCAAGTGGATAGCAGGCAGGTAGGAGGGGGAAAGGGGTGGGAAGTAGACAGTGTGTGTGCTCAGGCATGTGTGTGTGTGTGTGTGTGTGTGTGTGTGTGTGTGTAATTAAGTAGGTAGAAAAATATCAGTTTGCAGAAAGAAAGTATCTGCAAGACATGCTTGAACTCCTTGGCTTCTACCTCTCTAGCACTGTAACTCCGTAATTAAACATTTAAAAAACAACAGTTAACACTGATGTGTTTTGAAGTTGACTTTCTGAGTTTTATTTTCATGATGTCTAACAATTATCCAGAAATCAATCATATAAATTCTGTCTCTAGTTGGCAGTTGATGTGCTTTCATAACTACTCAATATTGTACATTCAATCTTACAATGGCAACTTGTTTGTGGATAAATGACAAGTTGACACTTTTCAATCAACACATCAACTGAATACCATTGGGTGGTGTTATGGGTTCTCACTCCCTGCCTTTGAGTGCTTCCCTGCTCTGTTAAGTGTGGTGTTGAGGTATAAGGGGAGAACTATTAGTACAGTGTCTCTGTCCTAAATGGCACCTTATTGCCTACATCATGCATGACTTTTGACAAGTAGTGTAGTGTACTACAGTATATAGAATATGGTGCCATTTGGGACACACACAGTGTCTGTTGGAGGCCCTGTCCACGTTGCATACCTGCCTCCACTAGTTGACATGTACTAGCGCACACTTCCTGCAGGCTGAATGGCAAAGGAACACACTCACAGCAATCATAACAATCAAAACATGAACGCTACAGCAGTAGAGAGAGAGGGCGAGAGAGAGAGAAAAGAGACAGGGCGAGAGAGAGAGAGAGTTGCCCAAGGCAATAGGAATATTTTGGAAGGGTGCGTAGGAGAAGAGGGAAAGGAGGGAGAGAAATCATTAACAGAACACCTGTCTCTCTCTGACTCCTAATAAATCAGAGGGGTTTCATCTGTCTGGATTTCTCATTTTCTGAGGGGGTCATGTTTCCGAGCGAGTGGGGAGGAAGGGAGGAGGAGATTTTTTGGTAAGATAAGTTCTTCGGCATTTCGAAATTTGAGAACATATTTGAGATTTTATTTGACAACGGCAGTATCTAGCACTTTGAAAATGTATTTGGAGGATCAAAAATGTCAAATTCATCCAACCAAGCAGATGTTGTAGCGGGTGCAGTGAAATGCTTATGTTAGTAGCACCTAACAATGCAGTGAAATATCAAACAGGTACACAAATAATTCATTTCAAAAACCAAAAAAAACGGAAAGAACAAGAAGAAATCAAGAAATGTCGGAACGAATCCAATTAACAACGAAAATAGCACTGTAACAGTAATCCAAATGCAATCTATAAGTACAGTGTATACATTGGATGAATTTACAAAAGATATACTAGAAATTATATATAGAGCAGTAGAAATATTAGTGTGACCTATGTCAAGAATACAACATATAAATAAATATGTGGTGTGTATAAACAGTGTAACTAAAATTCAATGTACAATAGTATAAATACTACAATGAGCTATGTCAAGAATACAATATGTACTGTAAGTACACAGTACAAAAACACGTAGGAAAATTGATAGAATTGCAGGAAATTAGCTTCCAGAAATGAGTCCAGAATATAAATAATACTGTATATGTGTCTGTGAATGATGTGTATAGACATTATGGACAGTATGTGAATATAAATGTGTGTACAGCAGTAGTTATATAGGATGAGCCATTACTAAAATACAGTATATATATATATATATATATATATATATATATATATATATATATATATATATATATATATATATATATATATATATATATATAAAGTAATTAAAACAGTATGTAAACATTATTAATATTGAAATGCAAAACAGTTTGCACAAAACGGGTAACACATGCAGGAGGACTTCAATCCTATGATAGTTCAGCAGTAACTCTTATACCAACAAGATAAACAAGATATGTTTCGGGTTTTATCTCCATACAAATATAGTGTAGTGATAGTATAGAAAAGCAGGACCAGTTTCACATATATAAATATTTATGTATACCTATACACAACAGAGCAGGCTGTCTGAAGAAAAGTGAAGACAACATTACTGTTTGAGTAAATCAAGCTTGTCCATTTAACACAGTGAGAGCATTACAAATCATCAGAGTTGAAGTAGGTCTAGTCATCTGCTAATATTCAAGCAAAAAAATTGGAACAATACAAACCCACTCTCACATACTGAAAACCAGGTGGTGGCCGTTCTGGCCAATATTACCAGCAAAAAGCCACTGTAGGTGCCAGGTTTTGTCCCAGCCCAGCAGTAACAAATCTTATTAAACTAATCAAAGTTTTAATGAAAGACTATAAGTTGGTCATTGAATCAGATGTGTTACAGCTTGGCTAGAACAAATACCTGCAACCACACCGGCCCTTTGCGGATAAGTCATCCCTTCCGTAAACAAACCTAGAGACTGACCATAGACAACAGACGGAGAGCAACAGGGAAACAAATCCATTGATGGGACCCGAAATGCAAAGGAATCTCTTATCTCCCTCTACCCCTCCTCTCCATCTGTTCTGCTTCTCTTGGGTGCAGAAGTTCAGCACTACTGTTCTAACTCATGTTGCCAAAGGACGCGTTGCTTGCTTTGAGGCATACAGTACAGTTGAGTTTGTTCAGGGAGAAAATGAGGAAGGAGAGACAACATGAGTACAGCTTTAGTTAGAACAACTGTAGAGAACACTGAAGCACACAAGAGCAAACATACAGACAGTAGACACAAATGTGCTACATCATATTATGTTACTGAGTTATAGCATAAAACTCATTTTACAAGACATCATCTTTTATGGATTGATAAGAATGGCCTTTCTTGTTGTCTCCCTTAAACTTCATATCAGAATAGTACATACACTGAGTGTACAAAACATTAAGAACACCTTCCTAATACTGAGTTGCACAGCCCCCTTTTGCCCTCAGAACAGCCTCAATTCGTTGGGACATGGACTCTACAAGGTGATGAAAGCTTTCCACAGGGATGCTGGTCCATGTTGACTCGAATGCTTCCCACAATTGTGTCAAGTTTACTGGATGTCCTTTGGGTGGTGGAACATTCTTGACAAGCATGGCAAACTGTTGAGTGTGAAAAACCCAGCAGCGTTGCAGTTCTTGACACAAACTGGTGCGCCTGGCATCTACTACCATACCCCGTTCAAATATTTTGTCTTGCCCATTCACCCTCTGGATGGTACACATACACAATCCATGTCTCAATTGTCTCAAGGCTTAAAAATCCTTCTTTAACCTCTTCTCCCATTAATCTACACTGATTGAAGTGGATTTAACATGTGGATCATAGCTTTCATCTGTATTCACCTGGTCATGTCATGGAAAAAGCAGGTGTTCATAATGTTTCGTACACTGAGTATATATACCTAATAGAAACACAACAGACTGCAGGAGTGAGATTGTCTACTCACCCCATCCAAGACCTTCACGACAAGAAACACAACGACCAAAACGGCATGGTCAGAACACAGGGAAGCACACACACCACCACACAACTGACACGACCACAAAGAGAAACAATGGGTGAGAAAGCACCAGTCTCGTGCTGATGGGATGCGGCGAGAGAGAGAGACTACACATTCCAGGGGAAGAGCGTTATGGATGCATTAACTTAGGTTAATGTTTTATGGGTTAGGCTTTGAGCACTTGAGCATTTCTGGGGCCATATTATGACCATTGTAGTCCAGTCTTTAAACATTACGTGTGGTTAGCCATTGCTTATGTGTGTGTATGTGTGCGTGTGTGTGTGTACGCACGTGTTCGTGCACAACTAGATTGTCAACTCGGCAATAGTAGTATGAATGACAGAGCAACCAGGCTAGCTGCTAACTTGAGCAGTGTAATGTTATTGAGTCAAGCCTTTGGTGGGGGGGCATTTAAAAGGCTATAAAGTCTGCAATTAATTTATTAAGACCAAATTGGTTTCAGTGATAGTGTAATATGTAACTTAATAACAATGCAGCTTGCTCTACTTATACAGCAGCTTTTGATAATTTCAGTCAAGCAGTTACTTCAACATGTCTCCTGTTTTACCACCCATAATACTCCAGGAAATTTACAGTGGATTCAATGAGTGTGTCTGAGTCCTAAATGGCACCCTATTCCCAATATAGTGCACTACTTTTGACCAGAGCCCTATGGATGCCCTGGTCAAAAGTAGTGCACTACGTAGGGAATAGGGAGCCATTTGAGACTCACACCGAGTCATCAATTCATATCCTTAATGACTTACTGTACGTCTCTATAATTTCATATGAACAGGAGCCCTAGCTAATGAGTAGCCACAGGTATAATATTTAACATGGATAACACACTCCCTAATAAGGTAATGGGTGTTTTACTATTGGCACTGTATCAAACAATGGAGTGAGGTGAGTGAACACATTAGAGCCTGTGTCCCCCAATAGTTTTAATATGCTTTCTCTCAATGTTAATGGGGGGCGAACAGGCCCGCCTTTTCCTGTAGTCCACAATCAGCTCTCCTGATGACCATTGATTTGAAAGGCCTTGGACAGGTTAAAATGGCAAGGTGGTGGAAACCCATTAAGTGTACGTTTATCACCGGTCATGATGGAAAGGAGACAAACCAGGAAGCCTTTTAAGGGATCCAGGACATATCAAAGAGTCATAACAAGCTGATGACTTTGCATTGCTTCTTTGGTAGGTCAATGATACAGCATGAAAGTGGAGGAGGTGGGGCCAATGGTGTCTTGCAGTGGGTGTGTGTGAGTGTGCCTGTCTGTGTTTTGTGCATTTATTTACCCAGGAAAGTCATGACAAATTACAACACATTCTCTTTTGCAATAACGACCTGACCGACCGGACCAGCAGAATGATTCCGTGCAGCAAAGCAGTGTGTGTGTGGTGAGGGTGTGTGAGCATCGCTGTGTTCCACTAACCTTGGCTGGAGGCCGAACCTCGATGACTCACCAACAGGGCCTCCTGGTTGTCTGCCAGGGCCTGCTTGGCCAGGTAGCGCTCCCTCTTCACCTTCAGCCCCAGAGACTCAGGGACGTCCGGCACCATCCAGTCTATCGCTCGCAGGACAATGAACACCACATGCTGAAGAGAGGGAGGGAGGGAAAAATAGCACACATTAGCGGTGACAGGAAGGTAGAGAATAGAGAGAGAGAGACAGAGAGAGGCAGAGATGGAAAAGAGTACCGAGGGTGAAATTACAGAGAAACTTCAGTGGAAGTAGAGGGATTCTGAGAAGAGCAGTATTAAGGTGATAAAATATTAAAGAGTAAAATACCATGTGAGGATGGAGAGGCAAAGGTACACAATAACATACACAGGTAGTAGATAAGGGGTTAAGAACAGGACAAGACAAGTAATGAATAGAAAGGTGGACATGGCACAGTATAACAGAAAGAATACAAAAGAGACAGACAGACAGACAGACAGACAGACAGATCCTTGCGTACCTCAAAAGCGATGATGAAGCCTAACCTCACAGCCAGGAGTTCCCAGTAAATCAGAGTGTAATTTCCATTGTTGTCCCTAAAGGCTTTATATCTACAGACAACAGAGCACACAGTCAGGGTAAGAACAACAGATCAGGGTTGCAAACATCAATTGTGCCCTCTACTGGACAGACTTGGGCATGACATTTAAAACATGCTAAAACAGGAGAATTCGACTTTCATGGAGTTTTGGTATAAAAATGCTTATAGCATTTGTTAGCAGTTGGATAGTTTAAAGGTGTCATGATGTTGGCCTGTTGGGGGAGGTTAATGACCCCCATAAATAGCTTTCCCCTTTTCTCTCTCTCTACATTATAGAGTTGATTCTTGGAAAGCCTTTGTTAACATCCAGAGTCTGGTAACATCAAAAGGTGGGAAACAGAACCATATTTTGATAATCCACCCAGTTGAAAATATGCATTGGTACTTAATGAATATGATGTCAGATCAGTTGTTGTCTGAGACATTACTACTAATGATAGTATGGCATAAACTGTATCTTGGAAAGTCTACACATTCTAGTTATCAGATTCACATGGAATTGTTGTGCAATTTAAATGTTTAAATATGAAACTATTTGTGAAAAGATTAAATGTAATTTTAGCTTCTTAATGAGAGAAAGGTTTGTCATAGAGTAAACTCTGCTCACACAGAGGCCCCGCCCAAGTGAACAGACATTGGTTGTAAACTATGAAACACGCCCTTCTCTTCACCACGATATAAGCCCGTTGACAAAAATACTACTTTCTGTTCCAAGGACGTGAGGACTTGCGGTCCCTGTGTTAAAAGGACAAGATCACCTACAGAACTAAGTCAACCTCAGCGTGAGCTCTGGTTGAACAACAAGAACTTAACGAAATTAGCATCGAATCTCAACGTGAAGGTGACGATCTACACGTTGGAAGGATGAATTTCGACGATACCAGCCAGAATATAGCATGAGCATATAGCATGGCAACTTGGTATGAACTTTGAACTTTTATTCACTAAAGAAGTGATACCTCCTAGCCGTTGCGTTAGCAACAGCAGCTGTAAACGTGGGCTAGGAAAGGACGGACAAAGTAGTCATTTTACCACACGATGACGGTACTACCAAGTATCCGTTCTACCACCAGACATTCTTCAAAGGACAACCCGGCCTTCCATCTACGACCAACCGATCGAATCGCAGCTCAGAGTAAATATTTATTGCATTTTTCTTTTCCAAATTGGCGGTTATTTAGAATGCATAAGATTCTGTATTTACGATAGCATAGCTCCTAATGTCCAATAGAGACACAGAACCTTTTGTTCCTCAGTCTCCCCGCGCTTTCATTCAAACCCAACCCCCTTTCCTTTGTGTAACCAGTAATCAATGTATGATCCATCCTGTGTTTATGTAATTCTGTGTGACTTTTTATGTATTTAGTAAATAAATAATAAAGAAAAAATTGTATTGCTGATTCAACTTGTTAGCCAGGGTTCGTGAAGATAACCAGATGTTCAGATGAGATTGAATAAGGTGACGATTAATAATTAACTGCTACTGATGTAAAAGATTACTAGGTCTGTAAGAGTTAATTCGGAAGATAACAGCTCTATAAACATTATTTTGTGGTGCCCCGACTTCCTAGTTAATTACATTTACATGATTAGTTCAATCAGGTAATATTAATTACAGAGAAATTACTTTATAGAATAGCATGTCATATCATTTAATCCGGCATAGCAAAGACATGACAAAGGGATAGAGCAAGATTTTGGCAATTAAGCCAAAGATCAGGGATGGGCAACTGGAGGCCCTGAGGGACGCCATTGTTGTAAGCCTGCAGATACATTTTACAAATAAAGTAATATATTTTATATACACTGAGCATACAAAACACGAAAAACAACTGACACAGACTGACCAAGTGAATCCAGGTGAAAGCTTATTGATGTCACTTGTTAAATCCACTTCAAATCAGTGTAGATGAAGAGGAGAAGACAGGTTAAATAAGGATTTTTAAGCCTTGAGACAATTGAGATATGGATTGTGTATGTGTGGCATTCAGAGGCTGAATGGGCAAGACACAATATTTAAGTGCCTTTGAATGGGGTATGATAGTAGGTGCCAGGTGCACCAGTTTGTGTCAAGAACTGCAATGCTGGTGTTTTTTTTACAGTCAATAGTTTCCCGTGTGTATCAAGAATGGTCCACCACCCAACAGACATCCAGCTAACTTGACACAACGGTGGGAAGCATTGGAGTCAACATAGGCCAGAATCCCTGTGGAACGTAATGCTCAGTATACTCACTGAACCAAAATATAAACGCAACACGCAACAATTTCAAACATTTTACTGAGTTACAGTTCATATAAGGAAATCAGTCAATGGAAATAAATTAATCTATGGATTTCACATGACTGGGATAACAGATATGCATCTGTTGATTACAGATACCTTTTAAAAAAAAAGTGGATCAGAAAACCAGTCAGTATCTTGAGTGTCCACCATTTGCTTCATGCAGTGTGACACATCTCCTCCGCATAGAGTTGATCAGGCTGTTGATTGTGGCCTGTGGAATGTTGCCCACTCCTCATCAATGGCTGTTGTTCACTTCGATTCAGAGCATCCCAAACATGCTCAATGGGTTACATGTCTGGTGAGTATGCAGGCCATGAAAGAACTGGGACATTATCAGCTTCCAGGAATTGTGTACAGATCCTCGCGATATGGGGCTGTGCATTATCATGCTGAAACATGAAGTGATAGCGGTGGATGAATGGCACGACAATGGGCCTAAGGATCTCGTCACGGTATCTCCGTGCATTCAAATTGCCATTGATAAAATGCAATTGTGTTTGTTGTCCGTAGCTTGTGCCTGCCCAAACTATAACCGCACTCTGTTCACAACGTCGACATCAGCAAACTGATCACCCACACGACGCCATACACACCATCTGCACGGTATAGTTGAAACCAGGATTCATTTGTGAAGAGCACACTTCTCCAGCGTGTCAGTGGCAGTCAAAGGTGAGCATTTGCCCACAGAAGTCGGTTACGACACCAAATAGAAGTCAGGTCAAGTGGTGGTGAGGACAACGAGCATGCAGATGAACTTCCCTGAAAGGCTTTCTGACAGTTTGTGCAGAAATTCTTCAGTTGTGCAAACCCAAAGTGTTATCAGCTGTCTGTGTGGCTGGTCTCAGACGATCCCACAGATGAAGAAGCGGGATGTGGAGGTTCTGGACTGGCATGGTTATATGTGGTCTGCGGTTGAGAGGTTGGTGGGTGCACGTCTTGATAGGCCACACCTGTCAGGTGGATGGATTATCTTGGCAAATGAGAAATGCTCACAAACAGTGATGTAAACAAATCTGTGCACAACATTTGAGAGGAATAAAATATTGTTGTATGTACACACACACACACACACACACACACACACACACACACACACACACACACACACACATACTTATTTTCCACCATCATTTGCTAATTAATTCATAAAAAATCCTACAATGTGATTTTCTGGATTTTTTTTCTCATTTTGTCTGTCATAGTTGAAGTGTATCTATGATGAAAATTACAGGCCTCTCTCATTTTTTTCAGTGGGAGAACTTGCACAATTGGTGGCTGACTAAATACTTTTTTGCCCCACTGTATTTACCTATACACATATATATATATATACACACATATATATATATATATATATACACATATATATGGCATGTTGTGTTAGCTAATCCAAGCGTATAATTTTAAAAGACTAATTGATCATTAGAAACCCCTTTAGCAATTATGTTAGCACAGCTGAAAACTGTGGTTCTGATTAAAGAAGCAATAATACTGGCCTTCTTTAGACTAGTGAGTATCTAGAGCATCAGCATTTGTGGGTTCAATTACAGGCTCAAAATGGCCAGAAACAAATACCTTTCTTCTGAAACTTGTCAGTCTATTCTTGTTCTGAGAAATGAAGGCTATTCCATGCAAGAAATTGCCAAGAACCTGAAGACCTTGTACAACGCTGTGTGCTATTCCCTTCACAGAACAGCGCAAACTGGCTCTAACCAGAATAGAAAGAGGAGTGGGAGGCCCCGGTGCACAACTGAGCAAGAGGACAAGTACATTAGAGTGTCTAGTTTGAGAAGCAGACGCCTCACAAGTCCTCAACTGGAAGCTTCATTAAATAGTACCCGCAAAACACCAGTCTCAACGTCAATAGTGAAGAGGCAACTCTGGGATGCTGGCCTTCTAGGTTGTCACCTGGAATGCATTTAAATTAACAGGTGTGCCTTGTTAAAAGTTTATTTGTGGAATTTATTTCCTTCTTAATGCATTTGAGCCAATCAGTTGTGTTGTGACAGGGTAGGGTTGGTATACAGAAGATAGCCCTATTTGGTAAAATAGCAAGTCAATATTATGGCAAGAACAGCTCAAATAAGCAATGTGAAACGACAGTCCATCATTACTTTAAGATATGAAGGTCAGTCAATGCAGAACATTTCAAGAACTTTGAAAGTTTCTTCAAGTGCAGTCGCAAAAACAATCATGTGCTATGATGAAGCAAGCTCTCATGAGGCCCGCCACAGGATAGGAAGACCCAGAGTTACCTCTGCTGCAGAGGATAAGTTTATTAGAGTTACCAGCCTCAGAAATCGGCAATTAACTGCACCTCAGATTGCAGCCCAAATAAATGCTTCACAGAGTTCAAGTAACAGATACATCTCAACATCAACTGTTCAGAGGAGACTACATGAATCAGGCCTTCATGGTCAAATTGCTGCAAAGAAACCACTACTAAAGGACACCAATAAGAAGAAGAAACTTGCTTGGGCCAAGAAACATAAGCAATGGACATTAGATTGGTGGAAATCTGTCCTCTGGTCTGATGAGTCAAAATGGGAGCTTTTTGGTTCCATCTGCCATGTCTTTGTGAGACGCAGAGTAGGTGAATGGATGATCTCCGCATGTGTGGTTCCCACCTTGAAGCATGGAGGAGGAGGTGTGATGGTGTGGAGGTGCTTTGCCAATGACACTCTCTTGTGATTTATTTGGATATCAAGGCACACTTAACCAGAATGGCTACCACAGCATTCTGCAGCGATACGCCATCCCATCTGGTTTGCACTTAGTGAGACTATAATTTGTTTTTCAACAGGACAATGACCCAAAACACACCTCCAGGCTGTTTAAGGGATATTTGACCAAGAAAGAGAGTGCTGCAACAGATGACCTGGCCTCCACAATCACACTCGCAAGGTGGGGATGTATTTGGGTACGCAGACCCGCGAGCCACTGTGGCCCCTCATGATGAGCTCAGATTTTTTGTGGCCCCCACCCCATCAAAAATGCCCATCCCTGATGTAGATAAAGGGCTTAATTGCAAAAATCTCGCACTATCCCTTTAACAACACCAACATGTGGATTGCAGTCACTCCTTTTCTGTGACTGCAATTTTTGCTGCCAAGCAATGGAATCACATATCTAAACATGTCATTTCACTGAACCATGCCTTTAAGTATGTACAACAGCTATACTATATCTACTATATTATGTTCAGGTGTGTATTTATGATCACAGTTACCTGCACATGGGATGGCTGGTGTAGCTGGGAGGAGCATAGGCCAGAGTGAAATTAACATATCCGTTCAGATCGTTGTCAAACTTGTACTGGTAGAGCAGTCGTGGTAAGAAATCCGACGTGAAGGCGATCAAGAAAGCCTGAAAGGGGTAGTTTGACATACAAAATTATTTTATGGTACAGTAAATTAAAATGAACACAAATTATAAAAACTCGACATAATAATAGACATAATAATATTAGAATCCTTTTAATGTACTGCTTAAAGTGACATTACAAAATAAAAGTTTATCAGATGTTTTCAGACCAGGTGTTAAAAAAAAAAAAAATACAGCACACGGGTAATGATGAGAGCACCACTGTGCGACTCACGTTGACGATGACGGACAGGTGCGACAGGGCCTCCAGGATGTTAAACCACACGCCTATGTTCTGAGCGCGCTCGGCAACAGGCCGCCGGTACTCACACACAAACTTGTGGGCATCCAGGCGCACCTCGGCCCAGTTGTTGAGTAGGGCAAAGAGCGGTGCCAGGGGGAACGCAGCCACGAAGATTGTGATGAAGCCAAACTGAAGCACTGTGGACGAATGGAGAAGGTCATAAGTTAGCAACTCTACTGAGGAAGTCGAGGGATAAGGGTGGGGGGAGTTGACGGGAGGGATTTGTCTTTATTCTTATGATAATATAAGAAAGTAATGCATTGACAATACACCAACAATATCCACTTGAAAGAACAAAAAAGAAATGCACTATTGATACAGCAAGATTCACACATTTTTATGTATGCAAACCGATTTGTGTTTATTCTTTGTTTGTTTGTGTCCCTGAACAGTGAAATCCCTGAGTTTTGAGTTCTACTAACTTGATGGATTTACACTTTATGTAATTCATCAACTTTTAGCCTTCAAATATTGCATTTGCATGTTTGCAATAAAAATCCACTAAATCCATAAGGAATATATTCTGAGAGTCTCAGAGTGTGGTTGTTGTCTTACCGATCTCGAGGTACTCCTCAAACAGGCCCTCGCACTCCACCAGCTGATAGTCCTCCTCCCACCGCCGAGGCTCCTGGGAGTTCTGCGTTCCCCGCACCTTATTCAGCGCCCTCTTCTGTTGCCATGCCTTCACCTTACTAAGGAGAGGAGGAAAGGAGGAGAGGGAGGAGAAGAGAGGAGAGAATGAGCAATTTAAATAGAGAGAGCATTTCTCAGCACCACCACAATGGCTCATTTGCTGGCTGGGCCAATACAGCAGTACAGTATACTACAGGCTGACCTCAATCATCAGGTGAACTGTGTTTCTTCCGACACATTGGTGCGGCTGGCTTCCAGGTTAAGTGGGCGGGTGTTAAGAAGCGTGGTTTGGCGTGTCATGTTTCGGAGGACGCATGACTCGACCTTCGCCTCCCGAGCCCGTTTGGGGAACTGTAGCGATGAGACAAGATTGAAATTGGGGATAAAAAAAAGGGGTTCAAATGAATTTTTAAGCCGATTTAGGTCAAAACTGTAACTCGGCCACTCAGGAACATTTACTGTCTTCTTAGTAAGCAACACCAGCGTAGATTTGGCTTTGTGTTTTAGGTTACTGTCTTGCTAAATGGTGAATTCATCTCCCAGTGTTTGGTGGAAAGCAAACTGAACCAGGTTTTCCTCTAGGATTTTGCCTGTGCTTAGCTCCATTCCGTTTATTTTTCATTCTGCAAAACTCCACAGTCCTTAATGATTACAAGCATACCTATAACATGATGCAGCCAACATTATGCTTAAAAATATGGAGAGTGGTACTCAGTAATGTCTTGTACTGGGTTTGCCCCAAATATAACACTTTGTATTCCGGACAAAAAGTTAAATGTCTTTGCCACATTTTTTGCAGAACTTACTTTAGTGCCTTGTTGCAAACAGGATGCGTGTTTTGCAATGTTGTTGATCCATCCTCAGTTTTATCCTATCACAGCCATTAAACTCTGTAATTGTTTTAAAGTCAACATTGGCCTCATGGTGAAATCCCTGAGCAGTTTGCTTCCTCTCCGGCAACGGAGTTAGGAAGAACGCCTGCATATTTGTAGTGACTGGGTGTATTGATACACCATCCAAAGGGTAATAACTTCACCATGCTCAAAGGGATATTAATTGTCTGCTTTAAAAAAAAAATTGACCTATCTACCAATAGGTGCCTTTCTTTGCGAGACATTGGAAAACCTCCCTGGTCTTTGTGGCTGAATCTGTGCTTGAAAATCACTGCTCAACTGATGGACCTTACAGATAATTGTATGTCTTGGGTACAGAGATTGTGTAGTGTTGGATTCTAACTTGAAATATACTTTTTCCTGTCACCATATTATAACTTATTGATTACGTTTAAGGGTGAATAGGAACTTTGTGTATGGGAAGTTACTGGGTGAGACAAGAGGCAATTTTCCAAAACATCTTAATGTTGAATTTTAAATTCCTAAGGAAGGAGGTAAAGAGCAACAATCTAGTCAGTTCCTGATAAGGCAGGCCAGTTTCGGGGAAATTAGTACCAGGAGGGATGTGGTACTCAACTCAAGATAAGGTCAACAGTTGAAGAGAGAAGAAACCTCTGGGAGGGGGGCCAGAGAGGCCCGCTATAACAACCCTTTATCTACAGTCCACACACACACACACACACACTTACATACCCATGACAATACCAATGAGAGGAACAGAGTGTTTGTTCTTGCCTAGCAACATAGCCAGATTTCTATCCTAGTCATATAAGGTGACTCCGCCTAGTCAGAAAGTATAAATATACAATATGCCTGTGTGACTTGTATGTGTCTCTGCAACTATAGCACCTAGTGGGTTGAATAAACTTGGTTTGAGCTTTTTCTTGTCATCTGTTTGAGTTTTTACTCTATTTGTTCAGAACAGAGGGAATTCAAAAATCCTGTTAAACAGTATTATTGCACACAGAGTGAGTCCATGCAACTTATTAAGTGACTTGCTAAGCAAATGTTTACTCCTGAACTCATTTAGACTTGCCATTACAAAGGCGTTGAATACATATTGACTCAAGACAGTTCAGCTTTCCATTTTGAATTAATTTGTAAAAATGTCTAACAACATAATTCCATTTTGACATTATAGGATATTGTGCTTAGGTCAGTGACAAAAACATCTAAATGTAATCCATTTTAAATTCAGGCTGTAACACAACCTAATATGGAAAAAGTAAAGGTGTGTGAATGGACAACAAAAGGGTTGGCTAAAGCAAAGCAGATCATGCTACCAAAAAAATAATACTTTCATGGCCAAAAAGTTATACAAAGGATGACATAGTCATAACTTCCAAATGTTCACTGAGTCATGGATTGATGTCAATAGTAGACTAATGGAACATTTGACATAAAGCTGCAGTATGTAACTTTTTGGGTGGAGTGATCAAATTAACATAGAAATGTGTGTTATAGATCTGTCATTCGCATTGAACACAAGTCTAAGAAGCGCTTGATCTGTTCTATGTATAGATCAATGATGAAACTCTGAGCGCAGAGTTTATTCAGATATCAGTAAGTGGACTGGACGCAGGACATGAAAGGGATAACGAATCCAGTTGTTTGTGTCTTCCGTTTCGGGAAAGTACCTGCGTAATTGCGCACCCAGCTCACTCAGGTGCTTCACTACATCACATTTGTCATTGCCCGTGAGCTTGAGTTCATTTGCACACAAAAAATCATACAATGATGGAAAGACCTATGTGTTGTCCTTGTTAATGCAGACAGAAAAGAGCTCCAACTTCCTAATCATAGCCTCAATTTTGTCCCACACATTGAATATAGTTGCGGAGAGTCCCTGTAATCCTAGATTCAGATCATTCAGGCGAGAAAAAACATCACCCATATGGGCAGGTCGTGTGAGAAACCCGTCATCATGCAAGCGGTCAGACAAGTGAAAATTATGGTCAGTAAAGAAAACTTTAAGCTTGTCTCTCAATTAAAAAAAGAAAGAGAAAAAAACCCTCACCCAAATGTATAGCTCCGTTGGAAAATATGAATGTACTGTTTGAAAATGTGAAGAAAATCATTTAAAAAAAAATGTGAATCACATTTTTATTTGGCGTACCTTTGACAGCCATGCACTGCTCTACACTATACTTGCTTGTTTTGTCACATAAACTGAAATTAATATAATTATTAAGTGATTTCTACATAGTTAATCTTTAAGTGGAAGTTAGGATTCGCCCCAGAGTTAGAAGTAGGATAGTCAGGAAGGAAACATACGGGATAACAAACTCCTGAACATTGCTGATGAGCTGTTTCCCCACCATGATGATGAAGAGCTGCTCAGCCAGTTCAATGAGACAACCCCCTGGACCACACTGAAACACACACATGCGCAAAGTAGAGACACACAGAAATGCATAACATCAATATACTGGAACACACTTACATCAGGTAACATGAAAATGTCTGTATGAGAACATGGCTCTTTGTATGCAAAATGGGTTGTAATTTCTGAAAACTTACCTCTTCATTTCTCATGCCAAGCAAGGTACCATAGTGTCCAGGATAACCCACAAACCTGCCAATAGAATAGGGTTTTCAAACCAGCCAGATACCTGTTGCATCATCTAACAATAAACACTACCTTCTATTCTCACCTTCCCTTGAAGAATGCCACATAGAAGGGAGAGGAGTAGAAGTTGACAAACTGGAATACAAACACCTTGAAGGTAAATGCATCTTCGTACTGGGTCTGTGTTCTGTGCATCTCTGTCCAAGCATCCCAAAACAAACAAATCAAACAATAAAAAAAATCTTTAAACAAATATGAATCCATGAAAGTAAGAGAAAAATCTTTGAGGGTAATATTATGCATTAAATGTACTTTACTGGTATCCAAATGCATATGCTGTACTGTAATGACACCACCACTTTCAATATACTACTTGGTGCTTAAATGGTCTTCACGCTTATCTGATAGACAATGTTTTATATTATAGGCCACTGTGATTGATGTAGACGCTTAATCTAAGTCCAAGGAAGTGGATTTCCCTGTGGGTTGATGTATTACGTGGAAGTGTATTGGCTGAAGCAGAGGTGTCTGAGGGTCATGTTCTTACCCCATTTAGTGAGCTGCAGTGCCAACGCAGTATAGACCTGCCCCATCAGCAGAATCAGGGCCAGATTCACCATACTGCTGGAGATATTAGCAATGTTCCCTGCCTGAGGGAGAAAACACACACACACACACACACACACACACACACACACACACACATACACACATACATACATACAGAGAAAACCTAAGCTAATGTATCCAAGAAGATGTATCAATCCAAGCTAATGTACAGCATCTCCTAGCATTAGCTAGATGCAGGATGTCAGCCATTATCAGGTGTTTTGAAGGGTATTCTGATCCAGCAGCAGCTTTATTTATCAGAGCAGAGAGTATTGTACTGTACCTGAGTGCGCAGCACAAAACTGCCTGTGCGGTACATCATCACACTCACTATCCCACGGTACATAATCACTGACACGAGGAAAATCATAACCACACACAGCTAGGGACAGGGGTAGAAAGAAAAAAGAGGAGTGAGGAGAATACGACAATTATTAGTCCAACTACACCTTATTTACACACTTGTGTCTCAAATGCAGTACACTAAAATGGCATCCTTTCCTGGCCTTTTCCTCATCAGTAGGGTATGACGTTTTGCCAACTCGTTTAGTCATTGAAGCGCTTTGAGATTCTTTGAAAAGCTCTATAACAGTTGAAATAATAATAATTATTATTGTCATGTCAGTGACAGATCTGGGACCCTGCTACCCCTGACGTACTCCGCCACGTAAAAGACCATAGAACAAAGGACACGAAGAGAGTAAAACTCAGTGTCTTACCATGATGATGATGACCATAGAGCCAGTGAGCATGCGAGACAGTCGGGCCCTCTCTGGGAAGTAGGGCTCTTTCACTCCCGTCACTGGGTTGTACTCTATAGAAGGAGCCATGGCCGCAAACTCAGGCCGCGGACGCTCCTAGATACACACACACACCAATGGGGGACATATGTTCGGTGGTGAAAGTACTTATGTCGTTTTTTGGGGTATCTATACTTTACTATTTATATTTTTGCCAACTTTGACTTTTACTCCACTACATTCCCAAAGAAAATAATGTACTTTTGACTCCATACATTTTCCCTGACACAAAAGTACTTGTTACATTTAGAATGCTTAGCAGGACAGGGAAATGGTCCAATTCACGCACTTGTCAAGAGAACATCCCTGGTCATCCCTACTATCTCTGATCTGGCGGACTCACTAAACTCAAATGTTTCATTTGTAAATAATGTCCGAGTGTGCCCCTGGCTATCCGTAAATAAAATAAAAAATAAAAAAATCATGCCGTTGATTTAATATAAGGAATGTGAAATTATTTATATTTTCGGTTCCTAAGTATATTGTAGCAATTACATTTACTTTTGATACTTAAGTATATTTAAAAACAAATACTTTTAGACTTTAACTGAAGTACATACAGTACACTGAACAAAAATAAAACACAAGCATTTCAAAGATTTAACTGAGTTGCAGTTCATATAAGGAAATCAGTAAATTGAAATAAATTCATTAGGCCCTAATCTATGAATTTCACATGACTGGGAATACAGATATGCATCTGCTCATCACAGATATATAAAAATAATAATTTTAAAAAGTAAGAGGCGTGGATCAGAAAACCAGTCAGTATCTGGCGTGACCACCATTTCTCTCATGCAGCGCGACATCTCCTTTGCATACAGTTGATCAGGCTGTTGATTGTGGCCTGTGGAATGTTGTCTCACTCCTCTTCAATGGCTGTGTGAAGTTTCTGGATATTGGTGGGAACTAGAACACGCTGTCGTACTTTGTCGATCCAAGGTATCCCAAACATGCTCAATGGGTGACATGTCTGATGAGTATGTAGGCCAAGAACTGGCACATTTTCAGCTTTTAGGAATTGTGTACAGATCCTTGTGACATGACGTCATGCATTATCTTGCTGAAACATGAGGAGACGGCGGCAGATGAATGGCACAACAATAGGAGACGTCGGCAGATGAATGGCACAACAATGTGCTTCAGGATCTCGTCACAGTATCTATGTGGATTCAAATCGCCATTGACAAAATGCAATTGTGTCTGTTGTCCGTAGCTTATTCCTGCCCATACCATAACCCCACCACCACCATGGGGCACTCTGTCCAAAACATCGACAACAGCAAATCGGTTACAAAGTCGGCTACAATGCTGAACTGCAGTCAGGTCAAGACCATGGTAAGGATGACGAGCACACATGTGAATAAGAAATAAGCTTTTTGAGTGTATGGAACATCTCTGGGATCTTTTAATTCAGCTCATGAAACATGGGACCAACACTTTACATGTTGCGTTTATATATTTGTTCAGTATAGTATTTCTCTTTTACTTGATTAATTTTCTAATGACAATTGAATACTTTTTCCACCACTGCATATGTTAACAAAGCAGTCTCCATATCTGTGAACAATACTACAGTAAAACTGGATAAAGATGTGCCCTTGCTCAAGAACTGGGTTATTTTACAAATATGTGACAAATCATGTGAAATGAGGCTCAACTTAGTTTTGTTGATTCTCTGTTTTTATAGTATGTACGGTAACACATATCACAGAATTATGAAAGAATATAAATTTAAATGAATGAATTGGCTATTATCCAGACCTCTTCCTCCTGGAAGTCCATGCAGTCCCAGTGGTGAGCCAAGGTGGCCATCTTGCGTTTCCAGTACTCCAGGAAGGTGACAGCCCAAAAGGACATGAACACACTGAAGAAGACTGTCCCGGGGTGGTCAAACAGGTAGCCCACCTGCCAACACAAACACACAACATGGGCCTGTCATCTATGGATTCATTATAGTGGGACGGCTAAGCTATCCATAATGATCGTTCATTATTGTGATAAAAGCAACACATTAGGGATAGAGGTTTCAATAGGCACATCAAACAGTCACTCACACCCCCTTGTTATTGTAAATGTCCAGCATACAATACCTGAGCCATGGGGCAGATATCAGATATGTTCCAGGGCTTGCAGGTCTTACAGAGAGGACACATCAGGTAGCTGCCCCCACTATTACAGATCTCCTTGCTGTGGACAGTCAGACACACAATCACAGACACAGACTTCACTACTTTTAGTCCAGGCTGTGTCTGAAATGGCACCCTATTTCCTATATACAGATGTTGAATCTTAATTTGACCCCTTTTGTTGCAGGAGGAAAATAATCCTGAAGCAGGAGGATTTTAATACCTGAAAAATAATTTAGAATCGATGCCAGGGGGCAGCTGGAAGCAGTGTTTGTATCCAATGCAGTACCATACCTACATTGAACCTTATGTAAGGTAGGTGCAGGCTGCAGTGCATCTCTTGTGGATTCTTATGTGGATTATAATACATTTACATATTTGGAGGGGATATATGTCGTTTCCGTTACGGAAAATCGTTTTTTTTTTTTTTTTATCAATCGTTTTTTTATATGTTCAAGGCAAGCAATTGTGCCTGTGTAGTCTAGCAGTTTACCCGACACACATATGCCAGAGTTGGCATGGGTTCGAATCCGGCCCACTCCCCTTTGACTCATGGATGAATGTCTATTTTTGACACATTAATTCTGCGTGGTTACAGGGTTAATTCCACATGGTTAAAAAAGGGTTAAAAAATAAACAACACAAAAGGTTAACAATTTAGGCATTAATTCCGAGGAGTTAAGGTTAGGGGTGGGCTATGGTTTGAAACAGTGCATTCGGAAAGTATTCACACCCCTTCCCTTTTTCCAAATTTTGTTATGTTATAGCCTTATTATAAAATGGATGAAATAAAAACATGTCCTCAGTAATCTACACACAATAACCCATAATGACAAAGCAAAAACAGGTTTTTATAAATGTTTGCACATTTAAAAAAATATTTTAAAAATGATTAACTTTATCCTTTATTTAACTAGGCAAGTCAGTTAAGAACATTATTATTTACAAAGACGGCCTACCGGGGAACAGTGGGTTAACTGCCTTGTTCAGGAGCAGAACGACAGATTTTTGCCTTGTCAGCTCAGCGATTCGATCCAGCAACCTTTCGGTTACTGGCCCAACGCTCTAACCACTAGGCTACCTGCCACCCCAATCAATACTTATTTACATAAGTATTCAGACACTTTGCTATGAGACTCGAAATTGAGCTCAAATGCATCCTGTTTCCATTGATCATCCTTGAGATGTTTCTACAACTTGATTGGAGTTCACCTGTGGTGAATTCAATCAATCAAATGTATTTATAAAGCTCTTTTTACATCAGCCGATGTCACAAAGTGCTATACAGAAACCCAACCTAAAACCCCAAACAGCAAGCAATGCAGATGTAGAAGCACCTCATCTCAACATCATTGAGATGTTTCTACAACCTCATTGGAGTCCACCTTTGGTAAATTCAATTGATTGGACATGATTTGGAAAGACACAGTGCATGTCAGAGCAAAAACCAAGCCATGAGGTCAAAGGAATTGTCCGTGAAGCTCCTAGATTGTATGGAGGCACAGATCTGGGGAAAGGTACCTCCATCATTCTAGTCAGGATCGAGGAAAAGGGGGGCCTCCCAAGTGGCGCAGTGGTCTAAGGCACTGCAGTGCATAGGCATCACTACAGATCTGGGTTCGATCCCAGGCTGTGTCGCAGCCGGCCGAGACCGGGAGACCCATGATGCGATGTACAATTGGCCCAGCGTCGCCGGGGTTAGGGGAGGGTTTGGTTGGCTGGGATGTCCTTGTCCCATCTCGCTCTAGCGACTCCTGTGGTGGGCTGGGCGCATGCACGTTAAGACGGCCGCCAGTTGTACGGTGTTTCCTCCGACACATTGGTGCGGCTGGCATTCCAGGTAAAGCAGGCAGTGTTTCAAGAAGCAGTGCGGCTTGGCAGGGTAGTGTTTCGCAGGACGCATGGCTCTTGACTGTTGACTCTCCGTAAACTCACTTACTTGACAACTTCCTTAACTTGATTTGGTCCACCGCAAGCCTCTGCAATAGCGTGACACACTCTGTACGGAGCCTCCTGACCACATTTCCGGATCAAGCATAAATCGTGACCGGGTCACAATTTTGGATGAGGGTTGTTGTTGTTGTTATCAACCACCTGTATTGGAGAGGGATGCTCTTAGCCTCATTCCATGAATATGCATAGGCATCTCAAGACAACTCTAAAGTGTTTTTTCTAAAAGTTGCTGGGATGGGTTGTTATGGGTTGTTACACTCGTAACAACCTAAGGATTACAAAACTTCTATTAGATCAAATCAACCAAGCAAATACATCATTAAATTTTTTGTTGACAAAATTTGACACTCTCATTGACCTCCATACAAAAACTCCTCTCTTGTTGAGCGAAAGTAACAAAACAGCGTCACCTACTGGAGAACACAGATTTTTGGCCGAGATGGGTCTCTCGCTTCGCCTCTTCCTCTCTGGCAGTGCTCTCTGGCTCCGAGCTTCGTGAGTTCGTGTCCAGTGCTGGGCGATCTAGTGACAAACCTGAGCCTGCATTAGGCCCACACGTTAATTGCATTTATTTAAATGTTTTTGAAGAAGTAAATTGAATAGTCTGACAATTTACACATCAGAGAAGAGTGTCTCAGCTCAACAAAATCATCTTTGATTGAGCTCAAATAGGTTCAAAGGTTCCAGATGACTGTGTGATCACGCTCTCCGTAGCCGACGTGAGCAAGACCTTTAAATAGGTCAACAATCACAAGGCCGTGGGGCCAGACGGATTACCAGGGCGTGTACTCAGAACATGCGCAAACCAACTGGCAAGTGTCTTCACTGACATTTTCAACCTCTCCCTGGCTGAGTCTGTAATACCTACATGTTTCAAGCAGACCACCATTGTCCTTGTGCCCAATAAAGTGAAGGTATCCTGCCTAAATTACTACCGCCCCGTAGCACTCATGTCGGTAGCCATGAAGTGCTTTGAAAGGCTGGTCATGGCTCACATCAACACCATCATTCCAAAACTAGATCCACTCCAATTCACATACCTCCCCAACAGATCCACAAATGATGGAATCTCAATCACACTCCACACTGCCCTTTCACACCTTGACAAAAGGAACACCTATGTGAAAATGCTGTTCATTGTCTACAGCTCAGCATTCAACAACATAGTGCCCACAAAGCTTATCATTGCACCAAAGACCCTGGCACTAAACACCTCCCTATGCTCCAGGATCCTGGCCTCCAGGAAGTTGCTGATCCTCAACACCGGGGCTCCTCAGGAGTGCGTGCTTAGTACCCTCCTGTACTCCCTGTTCACCCATGACTTCGTGGTCAAGCACGACTCCAACACGATCATTAAGTTTGCTAACGACACAATGACAACAATGAGACAGCCTATAGGGAGGAGGTCAGAAACCTGGCAGTGTGGTACCAGGACAACAACCTCTCCCTCAATGTGAGCATGACAAAGGAGATGATCGTGGACTACAGGAAAAGGATGGACGGGGCTGTAGTGGAGCGGGTCGAGAGTTCCAAGTTCCTTCCTTGGTGTCCACATCACCAACAAACTAATGTAACAGATTTTTTGTGTTTGTGCTTTTCTTATAACTAGTTTCTGTGTTCTATTCATGTGCTCTTCTATAAACCAGTTTCTGTGTTCATGCAAGTGGCTGACTGAACAAATCCTCAGACTTCCGGCGCTGACAGAGATGGCCGCCTCGCTTCGCGTTCCTAGGAAACTATGCAGTTTTTTGTTTTTTTACGTGTTATTTCTTACATTAGTACCCCAGGTCATCTTAGGTTTCATTACATACAGTCGAGAAGAACTACTGAATATAAGATCAGCGTCAACTCACCATCAGTACGACCAAGAATATGTTTTTCGCGACGCGGATCCCGTGTTCTGCCTTACAAACAGGACAACGGAGCAGATCCCATGCAGCGACCCAAAAAAACGACTCCGAAAAAGAGGGAAACGAGGCGGTCTTCTGGTCAGACTCCGGAGACGGGCACACCGTGCACCACTCCCTAGCATTCTTCTTGCCAATGTCCAGTCTCTTGACAACAAGGTTGATGAAATCCGAGCAAGGGTAGCATTCCAGAGGGACATCAGAGACTGTAACGTTCTTTGCTTCACGGAAACGTGGCTCACTGGAGAGATGCTATCCGAGGCGGTGCAGCCAACGGGTTTCTCCATGCATCGCGCAGACAGAAACAAACATCTTTCTGGTAAGAAGAGGGGCGGGGGCGTATGCCTTACGTGACATGGTGTGATGAAAGAAACATACAGGAACTCAAATCCTTCTGTTCACCTGATTTAGAATTCCTCACAATGAAATGTAGACCGCATTATCTACCAAGAGAATTCTCTTCGATTATAATCACAGCCGTATATATCCCCCCCCAAGCAGACACATCGATGGCTCTGAATGAACTTTATTTGACTCTTTGCAAACTGGAAACCATTTATCCGGAGGCTGCATTCATTGTAGCTGGGAATTTTAACAAGGCTAATCTGAAAACAAGACTCCCTAAACTTTATCAGCACATCGATTGCGCAACCAGGGGTGGAAAGACCTTGGATCATTGTTACTCTAACTTCCGCGACGCATATAAGGCCCTGCCCCGCCCCCCTTTCGGAAAAGCTGACCACGACTCCATTTTGTTGATCCCTGCCTACAGACAGAAACTAAAACAAGAGGCTCCCACGCTGAGGTCTGTCCAACGCTGGTCCGACCAAGCTGACTCCACACTCCAAGACTGCTTCCATCACGTGGACTGGGACATGTTTTGTATTGCGTCAGACAACAACATTGACGAATACGCTGATTCGGTGTGCGAGTTCATTAGAACGTGCGTTGAAGATGTCGTTCCCATAGCAACGATTAAAACATTCCCTAACCAGAAACCGTGGATTGATGGCAGCATTCGCGTGAAACTGAAAGCGCGAACCACTGCTTTTAATCAGGGCAAGGTGTCTGGTAACATGACCGAATACAAACAGTGCAGCTATTCCCTCTGCAAGCTAAGCGTCAGTACAGAGACAAAGTAGAATCTCAATTCAACGGCTCAGACACAAGAGGCATGTGGCAGGGTCTACAGTCAATCACGGACTACAGGAAGAAATCCAGCCCAGTCACGGACCAGGATGTCCTGCTCCCAGGCAGACTAAATAACTTTTTTGCCCGCTTTGAGGACAATACAGTGCCACTGACACGGCCTGCAACGAAAACATGCGGTCTCTCCTTCACTGCAGCCGAGGTGAGTAAGACATTTAAACGTGTTAACCCTCGCAAGGCTGCAGGCCCAGACGGCATCCCCAGCCGCGCCCTCAGAGCATGCGCAGACCAGCTGGCCGGTGTGTTTACGGACATATTCAATCAATCCCTATACCAGTCTGCTGTTCCCACATGCTTCAAGAGGGCCACCATTGTTCCTGTTCCCAAGAAAGCTAAGGTAACTGAGCTAAACGACTACCGCCCCGTAGCACTCACTTCCGTCATCATGAAGTGCTTTGAGAGACTAGTCAAGGACCATATCACCTCCACCCTACCTGACACCCTAGACCCACTCCAATTTGCTTACCGCCCAAATAGATCCACAGACGATGCAATCTCAACCACACTGCACACTGCCCTAACCCATCTGGACAAGAGGAATACCTATGTGAGAATGCTGTTCATCGACTACAGCTCGGCATTCAACACCATAGTACCCTCCAAGCTCGTCATCAAGCTCGAGACCCTGGGTCTCGACCCCGCCCTGTGCAACTGGGTACTGGACTTCCTGACGGGCCGCCCCCAGGTGGTGAGGGTAGGCAACAACATCTCCTCCCCGCTGATCCTCAACACTGGGGCCCCACAAGGGTGCGTTCTGAGCCCTCTCCTGTACTCCCTGTTCACCCACGACTGCGTGGCCACGCACGCCTCCAACTCAATCATCAAGTTTGCGGACGACACAACAGTGGTAGGCTTGATTACCAACAACGACGAGACGGCCTACAGGGAGGAGGTGAGGGCCCTCGGAGTGTGGTGTCAGGAAAATAACCTCACACTCAACGTCAACAAAACTAAGGAGATGATTGTGGACTTCAGGAAACAGCAGAGGGAACACCCCCCTATCCACATCGATGGAACAGTAGTGGAGAGGGTAGCAAGTTTTAAGTTCCTTGGCATACACATCACAGACAAACTGAATTGGTCCACTCACACAGACAGCATTGTGAAGAAGGCGCAGCAGCGCCTCTTCAACCTCAGGAGGCTGAAGAAATTTGGCTTGTCACCAAAAGCACTCACAAACGTCTACAGATGCACAATCGAGAGCATCCTGGCGGGCTGTATCACCGCCTGGTACGGCAACTGCTCCGCCCTCAACCGTAAGGCTCTCCAGAGGGTAGTGAGGTCTGCACAACGCATCACCGGGGGCAAACTACCTGCCCTCCAGGACACCTATACCACCCGATGTCACAGGAAGGCCATAAAGTTCATCAAGGACATCAACCACCCGAGCCACTGCCTGTTCACCCCGCTATCATCCAGAAGGTGAGGTCAGTACAGGTGCATCAAAGCTGGGACCGAGAGACTGAAAAACAGCTTCTATCTCAAGGCCATCAGACTGTTAAACAGCCACCACTAACATTGAGTGGCTGCTGCCAACACACTGACACTGACTCAACTCCAGCCACTTTAATAATGGGAATTGATGGGAAATGATGTAAATATATCACTAGCCACTTTAAACAATGCTACCTTATATAATGTTACTTACCCTACATTATTCATCTCATATGCATACGTATATACTGTACTCTATATCATCGACTGTATCCTTATGTAATACATGTATCACTAGCCACTTTAACTATGCCACTTTGTTTACATACTCATCTCATATGTATATACTGTACTCGATACCATCTACTGTATCTTGCCTATGCTGCTCTGTACCATCACTCATTCATATATCCTTATGTACATATTCTTTATCCCCTTACACTGTGTAAAAGACAGTAGTTTTGGAATTGTTAGATTACTTGTTATTACTGCATTGTCGGAACTAGAAGCACAAGCATTTCGCTACACTCGCATTAACATCTGTTAACCATGTGTATGTGACAAATAAAATTTGATTTGATTTGATTATCAGTAGCTGCAATTTGGCAGTATGCCCAGACCTTGTTTTGAGAACAAAAACAAAAGGTATCTCAGTTTCAAGGTCTCAGCTTAGAGAGACAAAGCCTTGTGAGGTATTGGTCTGTCACATGTTATGAACCAGTATTGGTCGGTCACATGAATGAAACAAAATGGTAATGATTCATTAATTATGCTAAATCATGCAAATATAACTGTGTATAGCCGTATAGAAGACAACTGCTGGGACTGCCCAGGGGGAGCTCCTGATTGAAGTGTACTATGGTGCATTGAGTTGGTTGGAACCTCTCCAGCGCACTGACAAATGAAGGATTGTTCTTTTAAGATTGACTTCGAGTGTCCCTGTGTAAGAATTTCCATGACAGTATCATGGTCGAAACACACCTATAAACTCGTGAAGAGTGCCCGACAACGCCTTTTCCCCATCAGGAGACTGAAAAGATTTGGCTTGGGTCCCCAAGATCCTCAAAACTTTCTACAGCTGCACCATTGAGAGAATCCTGACCGGTTGCATCACCGCCTGGTACGGCAACTGCTCGACATCTGACCGTCAGGTGCTACAGAGGGTAGTGCGTACAGCTCAGTACATCACTGGGGCCAAACTTCCTGTCATCCAGGACCTATATACTAGGCGGTGTCAGAGAAAGGCCGAAAAATTGTCAAAGACTCCAGTAACCCAAGTCATAGAATGTTCTCTCGGCTACAACACGGCAAGTGGTACCGGAGCACCAAGTCTAGGTCAAAAAGACTCCTTAACATTTTCTACCCCCAAGCCATAAGACTGCTGAACAACTAATCAAATGGGCACCTGGACTATTTGCATTAACCCCCTTCCCCCCACTCGGTACCGGTACCCCATGTATATAGCCTCATTATTGTTATTTTATTGTGTTACTTTTTTAAAAATGATTTACTTTAGTTTATTTAGTAAATACTTTCATTGTTGGTTAAGGGCTTGTAAAGTATTTCACGTTAAGGTCTACTCCTGCTGTATTCGGTGCATGTGACAAAAAGGTATTTTGATTAACATCACAGCTTTATGAAATAAAATATTAAAGCCACACAATACAGGCTTTTAATCCACACCAAAGACCATATCTAAATGAACAAATGATACATAGCCTAATTATAAAACGTAGGTGAGCATCCACACCAGAGGAAATTTTAGCGTTCTATATCTGTCAATCAACTGATGTCCAAAATCAAAATGTGTAACTTAATCAAGTCAGTAGGAAGAATTTTGTTAGTTATGCCAGAAGGGCATTGGCCGGAATTGAACCCAAGCTGACATGGTAGGTCTATGTGTACGCACTGAAGACAGCAACCCTAACCGCTAGACCCCAGGCCACAACTGAACTCAATTTTGAAAGTTAATTCATGACGTTAGGATACACTTGACACTTCTATGTTGTAGCCTAGTGGAGATCAATATCTATCTTGTGTTATTAAGCTATATAAAACAACGGTTGTTGATGTGTATGGCTGCATTTCAGATAAAAAAGTAATAGGACCTAAGCATATTTGAGTGAGAGAGAACACTATTTTGATAGCAAGCCCTGATCCCAATGACTCGACCTCCCCCGCATTGAGAGAGAGAGAAATGCAAATGTTAATAAAAACAAGGCTAATTTGATAAAGCAGGAAAATTCTCTGCATAAAAATAGTGATCAAGTTAAGATCCAAAATCTGTAGTGCACTACTTTATTATTAAGTAGTGTACTATAATGGATAGAGTGCAATTTCAGACACAACCCCAGTCTGCATTTGCATGTAATGCAAAGATTATTATCCCTTGATTTCCTGCTACACAGTACATTACCCGAGACTAAAGCTCTCTGGCTTTTATTCAGTACAGTGATTGATAGCACTAATCCACAATGAACAGGAGGATTTACATTAATGCCCTTGGGCTTGTAAGAGGCTCAATGCTATTCTTCCTTCTCTCTATTATTGCATCTTTAGTCTCACTTTCTCCATGTTCGCTCTTAATGTAAATCTTCTGTGATTCACCACCAAGCCATCAAACACTGATACCCGAGGAAGCAATTATCAGCATCTTGCCATGGAAACAGATTTGAGATGGAAAATACTGACCAAAATGTTTTTCTCCCCCTAACACACACATAGAAACGAACACGGACACACATGCGAGTGTATGCAAGCACACACGTCTTATTATACTTGTGAGGACCAACAATTCATTCCCATTCCAAATTCTTTTTTCCTTAACCCAGAATTTAACCCTAACCTTAACCCCTAATCCTAACTCCTAATCCTAACCTTAACCCTAACAGCTAAGCCTAAAATAGCCTTTTTATTTTGAATTGAGGACAGGCAAAATGTCCTCACTTCTCTGAATTTTAGTTGGTTTGCTATTCTTGTGAGGACTTGGTACTCACAAGTATAGTAAAATGTGCACATACACACAAACACATATATACAAACACACACAGCACAGTGAAGCAATGCAACAGACTAAGTGCTGCATGAGTACACTGAAGAGGACTCTTGTGGGCAATGCATTATGTCTGAGCAGCCTGCATGACATTTGCAGAGCCCCAGACTGTGCCTTACACTAGGCCACTCTGTTGCATAAATTATACTGTAATTATACTGGTACAACATCACTTTGATCCAGCTTTTCGTCTCTATTCATAGTAAAGATATATAATCTGACCTCTATACTGTACAGTTTTCAAACCATGAACCTTGATTACAGCCAAAGGAATGAATCTGTTAGAAAAGCATTGTAAGTGAAGGAGTTTCAGGACTCACGCAGGAGTGTTGGTCCCCATGGACATGAGTCCTGACACAAAGACAAAGGCCCCCACCACCGCCGCTGGGAGCAGCCAGGCTGTGTAGAACCCTACAGAGGAGGAACAGAGAGACAAAAACCTCCTCAACAACTCTCTATGTCAAACAATACAATGGGGGTAACTCACAAAACTGTACTGTTGTGGTAAATTGACCACATATCATAAGTGAAAAGATATTGATCTCTCTTTCATCTAAGTCTTCGTAAGTATGATGCTTGCCACTAAATCTCAGATTTTTCTGATGTGTGTTCAGTTTCATAACCCCCACACCCCAAAGTATAACCATAAAAGCAGTACAGAACAAAATATTGGTACTGTATCAGATTTACTATATGAGGAATCCTGCTTACCCAGCCAGGCAAAGTAAAGGGCTATTTTCTCTCCAAAGTATTCTCTGATGTGGTCAAGTGGCTGGTACTTGTACCATTTAGACCAGCGGGCCCAATACTGGAACAAGACCTGCCTCTGGTTCAGCTCATCTGGATGCACCTCATACTCTGGAAGCTCAAAGGGGCCCTAACAAACATACACGTACATACACACATTTAACAAAGACTGGTGTACTAGGCAGATAGATGTCTTTGTGTGTGGCGGTTAAGGCTGTCCCCGACTAAAAAAAGTGTGGTCGACTGAGAAGCATCCTGATCTGTTTAAATGTATTTTTCCATATATACAGTGCATTCGGAAAGTATTCAGACCCCTTGACTTTTTCCACATTTTGTTACGTTACAGCCTTATTCTAAAATAGATTAAACACATACATCTACACACAATACCCCATAATAACAAAGCAAAAAAAGTTTTTACTTTTGCAAATGTATTTAAAATAAATAACAGAAATACCTTATTTACATAAGTATTCAGACCCTTTGCTATGAGACTCGCAATTGAGCTCAGGTGCATCCTGTTTTCATTGATCATCATTGAGATGTTTTTACAACTTGATTGGAGTTCAGCTGTGGTAAATTCAATTGATTGGACATGATTTGGAAAGGCGCACACCTGTCTATATAAGGTCCCACAGTTGACAATGCATGTCAGAGCAAAAACCAAGCCATGAGGTCAAAGGAATTGTCCGTAGCTCTCTGAGACAGGATTGTGTTCTCTGGTTTGATGAAACCAAGATGTAACTTTATTTTATTGTAAAAAAAATTGGGGCCTGAACAAGCGGAGGAGACCTGGGGAAGTGGGGAAGTTTTTCAGTGGCAGGGACTGGGAGACTAGTCATGGTCGAGGGAAAGATGAACGGAGCAAAGTGCAGAGAGATCCTTGATGAAATCCTGCTCCAGAGCACAGGTCCAGGCTGGGGCCAAGGTCCACCTTCCAACAGGACAACGTTCCTAAGCACACAGCTAAGACTACGCAGGAGTGGCTTTGGGACTTGAATCCGATCAAACATCTCTGGAGAGACCTGAAAATAGCTGTGCAGCGACGCTCCTCATCCAAACTGACAGAGCTTGAGAGGAAATGCAGAGAAGAATGGGATAAACTCTCCAAATACAGGTGTGCCAAGCTTGTAGCGTTATACCCAAGAAGACTCGAGGCTGTAATCGCTGCCAAAGGTACTTCATCAAAGTACTGTGTAAAGGGTGTGAATACTTATGTAAATGCAATATTTCAGTTCTTTATTTTTAATACATTTGCAAAAATGTCTAAACTTCTTTTTGCTTTGTCATTATGGGGTATTGTGATTAGATTGATGAGGGGAAACAATTTAATACATTTTAGAATAAGTCTAACGTAACAACGTGTGGAAAAAGTCAAGGGGTCTGAATACTTTCCGAATGTACCGTATACAGACACACCCTATGTGTTAGAATAAAATCAACTATATATGCACCGAACTTGTCTGATGCTTTAAGCACACTGTTTCATTTAATAATTAAGACACACAAATGACTCAAGAAAAAGCACGATGGGCACACTGTGTTAAAAAAAAAAATCCAGCGAATGCCTGAGTGACTGGCCCACGTTGTCTTGATCTCCTCCCTACTGCAGCGAAAAGGCACCACAGCACAGCAAGTCTTTATTTCGATGTCCGTGCTGGAGCTGCAACATCATTTCAGCCATTTAGTTACTTACTTGTTTCTGACTGAAAGGTTTGGTTACCGAAATCCCTAATTTATTTAGGAAAAATTCCCTATTCCCTCAACCCTTGCACTCTGAGTGAAATTGCTTGATCCGACATTTTGCCTTTGCATGAGGCTTGGTGCTCACAGAATCAGTAGGCTATTTAACAAACACAGAAGGCAACAGAAGCAAGATCTGCCTTATCTCTGTAGACATTTTTGGATGATTTATAAAGCCAGACACATTTAACAGTTAGGCTACTGATTATAGACCTACTTAAGTTGGAGATTCCTCTTGCCTCAATTTTCTAAGACAATTAGGCTAAGGTTGTTTCCTCGTCTCTGCTGCTCCTGCCTCCACCACATTGTTCTCAATCCTAATAAGCGTGTTAATTTTGCTATTATGCACATAGCAACATAGGAAAAGGCGCCAAATCTACAGTGCAAGATTGTTTCAGAACCGCGGACAGCGACCGTACCCAAACGGGAGAAAGCGCATTAAAATAATATTAGATTTATTAGTGTTGTACCATTATTTGTACATAATATAACCATATACAATTTCATTGTCACATGTCTTAGAGTGATGGACTGTGCCATCCCCGTAGCCTCCGCAATGGATTAGTCCACTGAGACAGGTGTGAATTAGACAGGATTCTTGTGCACCATGCAAAAAAAAAAAGAAAAGAAGAAATCTCGGTCGACCAACAGCCTATCGACCAGTCAACTAATGGTGTCAGCCCTAGCGGCGGTACATTAAGAATGTCTCTGACCTCATGCAAGGGAAACGCTGCAGTGTATGCCCCCTCGTTGAGCAGTCGAGCCACGCCCACCTCTGCTCTCTTCCTCTTGCCGTACACCGTTCTCGCCAGAAGCTCATACACCTGCCATGGACAGCCAATTGGCCATATGAGAATGACATAGTCTGAAGTAAAGCATTTTTGACCACATATAGGTCGGCCTATATACAGTACAGTATTTCCATCTATTCCTGGTGTACATCCATTATTATCCAACAAATGGGTGAAGATGCAGAAAGTCAATGGATGCACTCACTATACGGTGTCTCTGTGTGTTAGTAAAGTAGGTGTCGTGGTTCTCACAGCCGAGGAACCTGAGAAGTGACAAACAGAGGTTAAACCTGTAGTCATTTACAACTTACAGTAACAGGGTCTTTTATAAAGGTCAGCACGCAATGTGGCTCAACTAATTGTTGAGGATTAGCAATCAAATCCGATATCAGGAAGTTTCCGGGATGTAGGGACTCACTTCTCCATCTTTGACTTGCGAAAGGCACAAGTGTAGTAGTCCAGCGGCCTGTTTGGCAAGGACTCCGCCATGAGGTTGGGAATGTATAGTTTCCGAAGGATCCGGTCAGAAGTGTTGAAGTTTGGGTTCGGTTGGGCCTGCGACACAAAAACAACATTCTCCGTAACACTCCACACACCATAGTATCGGTTTTACCGTATTTTGCACGACTGTATTTTGCACTGTCATAAAGTGTAGTGTTAGCACTGACCTGTAGGGGTGCTCTCAGAATGAGCTCCTCTGCGTAATACACCAACACATCCCAAGGGGCGCTCAGGTTCAGATAATGGATAGTTTTTTTCTCGCTCGCCGTCTCCACCTAGTGCCAAACATCAATCATTACAGAACATTCACAAAATTATGAATTATATGTTACAGTGTGCTGCAGCATATAAGCATTATTAGATTTAACAGTAAATCTGTCAACAGAGCATTAGCATTAAGAAGGAACGATTGTTATTGGGAAAGTAGAAACACTAGATTTAACCACTAAGTCTTGTGGAGCTAGGTGAGTTAGTAGTGTATATTGTATTACCTTTTCCAGCAGTATGCCGGCATTCTGCAGGTTTTGGGTGAATTTGTTCCTCCATCGAGCTAGCTGAGCCTTTCTCCGCTCAGACCTGCTGCTCCCCTCCTCTGCCCTGGCTCCGACCTCCTCCGGACCGCTGGTCTCAGATTGGCCCCTCCATCTGGAGCGATGCTTTCTCGGTTTCACCTCCCATACTAGAACAAAGTCTGATTCAGGATCAGTCAGACAAAGCCATAGGTTAGAGTTTGATTGGTGGCTTGTTCTTTATACTGTCTGTTAGCAGGGATCTGCCACTCTGTTCCTGGAAAGCTACTGGGTGTGCAGGCTTTTATTCCAGACCTGCACTAACACACCTGATTCAAATGATTAAGGCCCAAAGTAAAGACCATAATTATTTAATTATTTGAAAAAGGTGACTTTAGTGCTGTGGTGGAAACATTAAAGTCAAGCAACTTAAAGTAAAATATAATACTGTATAGATATACAGAAAGCCTAAAAGCACCTATTTTGGTTCTTCCATCTCTAAAGTAGTTCCCCCCTAGTGGTTGTTCCGGTCGGCTACTCGTTTTATCACAGTGTATATAGATGGGGTCATCCTCATCATCGTCATTATCATCAGAAGAAGCCGCTGCAGCTGAAAGCTGAAAATATTTCCGTTATATAATGTATATCAATATAACGTCCATTTACATATCAGATAAATAAATAGGACAGAAAAATGGCTGTAATGACAGTGAAATCTAATTGTGTCCTCGTGTTACTATTGTATTTGTATTCGTATTTTTAAACTCTGCATTGCTGGGAAGGGCTCTTAAGCAAGCATTTCACGGTAAAGTCTACACCAGTTGTATTCGACAAATATAATGTGACTGATTTGGAACGAGCTGTAGCTATTGCAATAGGCAACAGCACAAAAGCTTTATTCGCAATATTGATTTTAGATTCAATCACCATAAAATAACATTTTAATCAAAATGAAAACACTGTTTTTAGGGAAAATATTTTTTGGGGATCATATTGACATCAATACAACTATATGAGGAGAAAGCTTGAAGTCAAATCAGCACTAACCCCCATTCAAGATGCACTGCAACATTCAACATTCTAGGTAAGTCATCATCAGAGCAGCAATAGGATGAGACCAAATCAGGGAGGGAGTGGGGGACACTTACATATCTTGGTGGGATGAAACCCCCGTTCTGCAGACTCCCATAGCTGTCTGTGGTTTGGGGTTCGCCCCGATTGCTCGTCACGTAATCCAGATCGAGCAGCACCTCCCTGTCACCTCCTGTGGCCAGGAGCAACTCCGAACCCTTCCTCAGCATGTTGAAGAAGACGAGGAGGGTCTGCGAGTGTCCGTCTCTAGTCAGTCAGTCTGCTTAGAGAACTACGAAGCACAACATACAAGCATAAACATACAAACTGTATGTCACATGTACCGTATATATACACTCAAACTCTGATGAAGGTATTCATGCAGTGTTGTCATGCAGGTTCATTAATTAATTAAAAGGAAGGAAGAATGGATACATTATTCCAGCAAGAGATGGAGGAGTGGAGGGGCAAAATGTCAGGATACTTCTACCTCAGTGGAGAGGGGGCTGGAAATAGGAGAGAATAACGGGTGGATCTGCAGTAATCTCTGCCTCTCTCTATCTCCTCCTCTCCACAGGGAGAGAACCGAACAGAGTAGAACACCGTAATCCTCCCAGAAAAGAGGCAGCTGAGTTTTGCTCCATCACTCTCAGCAGAGGAAACATGCACATGGCCCCATGCCAATAAATAATCTAACACCCACTAAGGGAGAGGACCAGCATTATTTTAGGGGTGCTGATGGATGTAGGGCATATGAGAGGGGAAAGGATTTATCCGGTCTTCCTGTCGGAGTGTACTGCCCCAATCTTAATTAATACACACATTGTGTGTGTTGGTTCTCGCACACTGGTACACACTCATGAATAATAGAAGGGGAATACATTTAGGATTGTATTACTTCCCCGACAATAACGTCATCACATTCCCAGTGGGTCAGAAGTTTACATACACTCAATTAGTATTTGGTAGCATTGCCTTTAAATTGTTGAACTTGGGTCAAACATTTTGGTTAGCCTTCCACAAGCTTCCCAGAATAAGTTGTGTGAATGTTGTCCCATTCCTCCTGGCAGAGATGGTGTATCTGAGTCAGGTTTGTAGGCCTCCTTGCTCACACACACTTTTTCAGTTTTCACACACATTTCTATAGAATTGAGGTCAGGGCTTTGTGATGGCCACTCCAATACCTTGACTTTGTTGTCCTTAAGCTCTTTTGCCACAACTTTGGAAGTATGCTTGGGGTCATTGTCCATTTGGAAGACCCATTTGCGACCAAGCTTTAACTTCCTGACTGATGTCTTGAGATGTTGCTTCAATGTATCCACATAATGTTCCTTCCTCATGATGCCATCTATTTTGTGAAGTGCACAGTCCCTTCTGCAGCAAAGCACCCCCACAACATGATGCTGCCACCCCCACAACATGATGCTGCCACCCCCGTGCTTCAAGGTTGGGATTGTGTTCTTCGGCTTGCAAGCCTCCCCCTTTTTCCTCCAAACATAACGATGGTCATTATGGCCAAACAGTTATATTTTTATTTCATCAGACCAGAGGACAATTCTCCAAAAAGTATGATCTTTGTCCCCATGTGCAGTTGCAAACAGTAGTCTGGCTTTTTTATGGCCGTTTTGGAGCAGTGGCTTCTTCCTTGCTGAGTGGCCTTTCAGTTTATGTCAATATAGGACTGGTTTTTCTGTGGATTTACATACTTTTGTACCCGTTTCCTCCAGCATCTTCACAAGGTCCTTTGCTGTTGTTCTGGGATTAATTTGCACTTTTCGCACTAAAGTACGTTCATCTCTAGGAGACAGAACGAGTCTCCTACCTGAGCGGTGTGACGGCTGCGTGGTCCAATGGTGTTTATACTTGCATACTATTGTTTGTACAGAGGAACGTGGTACCTTCAGGTGTATGGAAATTGCTACAAGTTACAGCCACAGTCAACTTAGTGTATGTAAACTTCTGACCAATTGGAATTGTGATACAGTGAATTATAAGTGAAATAATTGTTCTGTAAACAGTTGCTGGAAAAATTACTTGTGTCATGCAAAAAGTAGATGTCCTAACCGACTTGCCAAACCTATAGTTAGTTAACAAGAAATTTGTGGAGTGGTTGAATAACGAGTTTTAATGACTGCAACCTAAGTGTATGTAAACTTCTGACTTCAACTGTAGATTGGGGCATAATGAATGTATTTCAATTGACTTATTCCCTTATATGAACTGTAACTCTGTAAAATATTTGAAATGATTGCATGTTGTGTTTATATTGTTGTTCAGTATACAATTATCCCAATCTGTAATGTACCTAAATTGTTCTGTGCCATATACCTTGCTAATCCTTCCTGATCTAAAAGTTCCAAGGGGGTGGGGCTTAAACATGATATCCTTCATGATGTTGGTCACGAGGGTGCTTAAGCAGTAACAACATTTTGTTGTGTTACAAAGTGGGATTAAAATAGATTTGTCTAATGTAAAAGTGAAAGAAAAAAATGTACATTTGTAAAAAACTTTTTTTTTAAAACACTAATATATCTTCAGATCAGAAAAGTATTCAACCCCCTGATTCAAAATATGTTAGATTAATCTTTGGCAATGATTACAGATGTGAGTCTTTGTGGGTAAGTCTCTAAAAGCTTTCCACACCTGGATTGTGCAACATTTGCACATTATTGTTTTCAACATCCTTCAAGCTCGGTTGCTAGACAACCATTTTCAAGTCTTGCCATTGATTTAAGTAGATTAAATTCAAACCTGTGACTTGGCCACTCTGGAACATTTACTGTCTTCTTGGTAAGCAACTTCAGTGTACAGTGGGGCAAAAAAGTATTTAGTCCGTCACCAATTGTGCAAGTTCTCCCACTTAAAAAGATGAGGCCTGCAATTTTCATCATAGGTACACTTCAACTATGACAGACAAAATGAGAAGAAATAAATCCAAAAAATCACATTGTAGCATTTTTAATGAATTTATTTGCAAATTATGGTGGAAAATAAGTATTTGGTCACCTACAAACAAGCAAGATTTCTGGCTCTCACAGACCTGTAACTTCTTCTTTAAGAAGCTCCTCTGTCCTCCACTCATTACCTGTATTAATGGCACCTGTTTGAACTTGTTATCAGTATAAAAGACACCTATCCACAACCTCAAACAGTCACACTCCCAACTCCACTATGGCCAAGACCAAAGAGCTGTCAAAGGACACCAGAAACAAAATTGTAGACCTGCACCAGGCTGGGAAGAGTGAATCTGCAATAGGTAAGTAGCTTGGTTTGAAGAAATCAACTGTGGGAGCAATTATTAGGAAATGGAAGACATACAAGACCACTGATAATCTCCCACGATCTGGGGCTCTGTGCAAGATCTCACCCCGTGGGATCAAAATGATCACAAGAACGGTGAGCAAAAATCCCAGAACCACACGGGGGGACCTAGTGAATGACCTGCAGAGAGCTGGGACCAAAGTAACAAAGCCTACCATCAGTAACACACTACGCCGCCAGGGACTCAAATCCTGCAGTGCCAGACGTGTCCCCCTGTTTAAGCCAGTACATGTCCAGGCCCGTCTGAAGTTTGCTAGAGAGCATTTGGATGATCCAGAAGAAGATTGGGAGAATGTCATATGGTCAGATGAAACCAAAATATAACTTTTTGGTAAAAACTCAACTCTTCATGTTTGGAGGACAAAGAATGTTGAGTTGCATCCAAAGAACACCATACCTACTGTGAAGCATGGGGGTGGAAACATCATGCTTTGGGGCTGTTTTTCTGCAAAGGGACCAGGACGACTGATCCGTGTAAAGGAAAGAATGAATGGGGCCATGTATTGTGAGATTTTGAGTGAAGACCTCCTTCCATTCAGCAAGGGCATTGAAGATGAAACGTGGCTGGGTCTTTCAGCATGACAATGATCGCAAACACACAGCCCGGGCAACGAAGGAGTGACTTCGTAAGACGCATTTCAAGGTCCTGGAGTGGCAAAGCCAGTCTCCAGATCTCAACCCCATTGAAAATCTTTGGAGGGAGTTGAAAGTCCGTATTGCCCAGAGACAGCCCCGACACCTGAAGGATCTGGATAAGGTCTGTATAGAGGAGTTGGCCAAAATCCCTGCTGCAGTATGTGCAAAGCTGGTCAAGAACTACAGGAAACGTATGATCTCTGTAATTGCAAAGGTTTCTGTATCAAATATTACGTTCTGCTTTTCTGATGTATCAAATGCTTATGTCATGCAATAAAATGCAAATTAATTACTTAAAAATCATACAATGTGATTTTCTGGATTTTTGTTTTAGATTCTGTCTCTCACAGTTGAAGTGTACCTATGATAAAAAATTACAGACCTCTGCATGCTTTGTAAGTAGGAAAACCTGCAAAATCGGCAGTGTATCAAATACTTGTTCTCCCTACTGTATATACACACACACAAACACACACACACAGTTGAAGTCAGAACTTTACATACACCTTAGCCAAATACATTTAAACTCTGTTTTTCACAAATCCTGACATTTAATCCTAGTAAAAATTCCCCGCCTTAGGTCAGTTAGGATCACCACTTCATTTTAAGAATGTGAAATGTCAGAATAATAGTAGTGTGATTTATTTCAGCTTTTACTTCTTTCATCACATTCCCAGTGGGTCAGAAGTTTATAAACACTCAATGGAATGATGGAATGAGTGGAATATTGGAATATCTAGATGGGCGTGCAGAGGCCCATTTATCAGCTACCATCACTCCTGTGTTCCAAGGGCACATTGTGTTAGCTAATCCAAGTTTATCATTTTAAAAGGCTAATTGATTAGTATTTGGTAGCATTGCCTTTAAATTGTTTAACTTGGGTCAAACGTTTCTGGTAGCCTTCCACAAGCTTTCTGAAGACATCAGTCAGGAAGTTAAAGCTTGGTCGCAAATGGGTCTTCCAAATGGACACTGACCCCAAGCATACTTCCAAAGTTGTGGCAAAATGGCTTAAGGACAACGAAGTCAAGGTATTGGAGTGGCCATCACAAAGCGCTGACCTCAATCCTAAAGAAATTTTGTGGGCAGAACTGTAAAAGCGTTTGTGAGCAAAGAGGCCTACAAACCTGACTCAATTACACCAGCTCTGTCAGGAGGAATGGGCCAAAATTCCCCCAATTTATCGTGGGAAGCTTGTGGAAGGCTACCTGAAATGTTTGACCAAAGTTAAACAATTTAAAGAAAATGTTACCAAATACTAATCAATTCGCCTTTTAAAATGATAAACTTGGATTAGCTAACACAACGTGCCATTGGAACACAGGAGTGATGGTTGCTGATAAATGGGCCTCTGCACGCCCATCTAGATATTCCATTAAAAAAAAAGTTTAAACATTTTTTATTTTATTTTATTTTTGTAATTATTATGATTTTTTTTTAAATCGTCCGTTTACAGCTACAATAGTCATTTACAACATTAACAATGTTTACACTGTACAGTCGTGGCCAAAAGTTTTGAGAATGACACAAATACTAATTTTCAAAGTCTGCTGCCTCAGTGTCTTTTGATATTTTTGTCAGTTGTTACTATGGAATACTGAAGTATAATTGCAAGCATTTCATAAGAGTCTAAGGCTTTTATTGACGATTACATGAAGTTGATACAAAGAGTAAATATATATATTTTTTGAATTTTACCCCTTTTTCTCCCCAATTTCGTAGTATCCAATTGTTGTAGTAGCTACTATCTTGTCTCATCGCTACAACTCCCGTACGGGCTCGGGAGAGACGAAGGTTGAAAGTCATGCGTCCTCCGATACACAACCAACCAAGCCGCTGCTTCTTTAACACAGCGCACATCCAACCCGGAAGCCAGCCGCACCAATGCGCCGGAGGAAACACCGTGCACCTGGCCACCTTGGCTAGCGTACACTGCGCCCAGCCCGCCACAGGAGTCGCTGGTGCGCGATGAGACAAGGACACCCCTACCGACCAAGCCCTCCCTAACCCGGGCGACGCTAGGCCAATTGTGCGCCGCCCCACGGACCTCCCGGTCGCGGCCGGTTACGACAGAGCCTGGGCGCGAACCCAGGGCTCTGATGGCACAGCTGGCAAAGAGTAAATATTTGCAGTGTTGACCCTTCTTTTTCAAGACCTCTGCAATCCGCCCTAGCATGCTGTCAATTAACTTCTGGGCCACATCCTGACTGATGGCAGCCCATTCTTGCATAAACAATGCTTGGCGTTTGTCAGAATTTGTGGGTTTTTGTTTGTCCCACCTGCCTCTTGAAGATTGACCACAAGTTCTCAATGGGATTAAGGTCTGGGGGGTTTCCTGGCCATGGACCCAAAATATCGATGTTTTGTTCCCCAAGCCACTTTTTCCTTATGGCAAGGTGCTCCATCATGCTGGAAAAGGCATTGTTCGTCACCAAACTGTTCCTGGATGGTTGGGAGAAGTGGCTCTCGGAGGATGTGTTGGTTGGTACCATTCTTTATTCATGGCTTTGTTCTTAGGTAAAATTGTGAGTGAGCCCACTCCCTTGGCTGAGAAGCAACCCACACATTAATGGTCTCAGGATGCTTTACTGTTGGCATGACACAGGACTGATGGTAGCACTCATCTTGTCTTTTCCGGACAAGCTTTTTCGGGATGCCCCAAACAATCAGAAAGGGGATTCATCAGAGAAAATTACTTTACCGCAGTCCTCAGCAGTCCCATCCCTGTACCTTTTGCAGAATATCAGTCTGTCCCTGATGTTTTTCCTGGAGAGAAGTGTCTTCTTTGCTGCCCTTCTTGACACCAGGCCATCCTCCAAAAGCCTTCGCCTCACTGTGCGTGCAGATGCTCTCACACCTGCCTGCTGCCATTCCTGAGGAAGCTCTGTACTGGTGGTGGCCCGATCCCACAGCTGAATCAACTTTAGGAGACGGTCCTGGAGCTTGCTGGACTTTCTTGGGCGCCCTGAAGCCTTCTTCAAAACAATTGAACCGCTCTCCTTGAAGTTCTTGATGATCCGATAAATGGTTGATTTAGGTGCAATCTTACTGGCAGCAATATCCTTGCCTGTGAAGCCCTTTTTGTGCAAAGCAATGATTATGGCATGTGTTTCCTTGCAGGTAACCATGGTTGACAGAGGAAGAACAGTGATTCCAAACACCACCCTCCTTTTGAGGCTTCCAGTCTGTTATTCGAACTCAATCAGCATGACAGAGGGATCTCCAGCCTTGTCCTCGTCAACACTCACACCTGTGTTAACGAGAGAATCACTGACACGTCAGCTGGTCCTTTTGTGGCAGGGCTGAAATGCAGTGGACATGTTTTTTAGGGATTCAGTTCATTTGCATGCAGGGACTTTGCAATTAATTTCAATTCATCTGATCACTCTTCATAATATTCTGAAGTATATGCAAATTGCCATCATACAAACTGAGGCAGCAGACTTTGTGAAAATGTATATTTGTGTCATTCTCAAAACTTTTGGCCACGACTGTATTCCAGATCAATTTGATGATATTTTTATGGACAATTTATTTGAGCTTTTATTACAAAAACAAGGACATTTCTAAGTGAGCTCAAACTTTTGAATGGTGGTGTAATTACATACATGCATACAGCTTTTCAAACACCCAATGACACCTCTTAGATTAATTTTAAAGAAACAAACAAAACCGAAGCAAAACAGGAAATAAAATAAAAGGCTGTTGAGGGAATAGCCTAGTCCTTACTCTCCATAGTCTCCGTTGCAATAAGCCATCCATCAACGTTGTTCATTAACTTTGCTTAGAACACCTGTAATCAGGTCATTAAAACAAAGTAACTAAGACCTGCTCTTTAAAGGTTTAGGTTTTAATTATTTTATTAATGTAGTCCTATTCACAAGCCTTTTTTCATACATTCATTATCATATGTACAATATAAAAACATTCAATACATGCAGGATTTAGTGTGATCAAGGGTTAGCATACAATAGATTCATCCCATTATTGTTTATATAATAAAAAAAATAACTGCTAAAACAATATACATACAGTACCAGTGAAAAGTTGACACACCTACTCATTCCAGGGTTTTTCTTTATTTTTACTATTTTCTACATTGTAGTGAAGACATTAAAACTATGAAACATATGGAATCATGTAGTAACCAAAAAAAGTGGTAAATCAAAATATAGTTTTTATTCTACATTATTCAAAGTAGCCACCCTTTGCCTTGACAGCTTTGCACACTTCTTGATATTCTCTCAACCAGCTTCATGAGGCAGTCACCTGGAATGCATTTCAGTTAACAGGTGTGCCTTGTTAAAGTTAATTTGTTGAATTTCTTTCCTTCTTAATGCATTTGAGCCAATCAGTTGTGTTGTGACAAGGTATGGGTGGTATACAGAAGATAGTCCTATTTGGTAAAGGACAAAGTCCATATTATGGCAATAATAGCTCAAATAAGCAAAGAGAAAAGACAGTCCATCATTACTTTAAGACATGAAGGTCAGTCAATGCAGAATATTTCAATAACTTTGGAAGTTTCTTGAAGTGCAGTCGCAAAAACCATCAAGCGCTATGATGAAACTGGCTCTGATGAGGACAGCCACAGCAAAGGAAGACCCAGAGTTACCTCTGCTGCAGAGGATAAGTTCATTGGAGTTAACTGCACCTCAGATTGCAGCCCAAATAAATGTAACAGAGTTCAAGTAACAGACACATCAACTGTTCAGAGACTGGGTGAATCAGACCTTCATGGTGGAATTGCTGAAAAGAAACCACTACCAAAGGACACCAATAAGAAGAACAGACTTGCTTGGGCCAAGAAACACGAGCAATGTACTCGGTGGAAATCTGTCCTTTGAGTCCAAATTTGAGATTTTTGGTTCTAACCGCTGTGTTTGTGAGATGCAGAGTAGGTGAACGGATGATTTCTGCATGTGTGGTTCTCATCGTGAAGCATGGAGGTGGTGGTGTGATGTTGTGGGGGTGCATTGCTGGGGACACTGTCTGATTTATTTAGAAAACAAGGCACACCCAGAATGGCTACGACAGCATTCTGTAGCGATTCGCCATCCCATCTGGTTTGGTGCTTAGTGGGAATATCATTGGTTTTCAATAGGACAATGACCCAAAACAGACCTCCAGGCTGTGTAAGGGATATTTGACCAAGGAGAGTGATGGAGTGCTACATCAGATGACCTGGCCTCCACAATCACCCAACCTCAACCCAATTGAGATGGTTTGGGATGAGTTGGGCCACAGAGTGAAGGAAAAACAACAAACAAGTGCTCAGCATATGTGGGAACTCCTTCAAGACTGTTGGAAAAGCATTCCTCATGAAGCTGGTTGAGAGAATGCCAAGAGCATGCAAAGATGTTATCAAGGCAAAGGGGGGCTACTTTGAAGAATCTCAAATATATTTTGAACAATTTTGGTTACTACATGATTCCCTATGTGTCATGTCATAGTTTTGATGTCTTCACTATTATTCTACAATGTAGAAAACAGTCCAAATAAAGATAAACCCTGGAATGAGTAGGTGGCTGAACTTTTGACTGGTACTGTAGATACAAAAACTAAATGTAAGAACTAGTTAATAAAAATATGTAATCCACCATCGGCCAGCAATGTCCAACATTCAAATGACTGTTCATAACAACAAACTTCACTTTGCATACGATTCCAAGACGCTTCATATCTTCATACTTTCCTCAATCAAATATTGACAAACTTTTCAAATACATACACTACCGTTCAAAAGTTTGGGGTCACTTAAAAATGTCCTGTTTTTGAAAGAAAAGCACAATTTTTGTCCATTAAAATTACATCAAATTGATCAGAAATACAGTGTGGACATTGTTAAAACCTCTTGAAGCAAGGGGGCAGTATTTTATGTTTGGAAAAATAACGTTCCCAAAGTAAACGGCCTATTTCTCAGGACCAGAAACTAATGCATGCATATAATTGACAGATTAGGATAGAAAACACTCTAAAGTTTCCAAAACTGTCAAAATATTGTCTGAGTATAACAGAACTGATATTGTAGGCGAAACCCTGAGGAAAATCCAATCAGGAAGTGCCTCTTATTTTGAAACCTCTCTGTTCCTATGCATTCCTATCCTCCATTTAAAGGGATATCAACCAGATTCCTTTTTCTATGGCTTCCCTAAGGTGTCAACAGTCTTTAGACATAGTTTCAGGCTTTTATTTTGAAAAATGAGCATGAAAGATCACATTGCATAAGTGGATACGTGGGGGCTCTGAGTGAGTTTTTGCGCTACAGGGTAAAGCAGCCATTGTTCCTCCCGCTGTTATTGAAAAGCCTACACACTCGGTTGATATATTATCAAATATATATTTTAAAAACTACCTGAGGAATGATTATAAAAAACGTTTGACATGTTTCTGTGGACATTATGAAGACTATTTGAAATTTCCGTCTGCGTTGTCGTGACCGCTCTTTCCTGTGGATTTCTGAACATAACGCGACAAACAAACTGAGGTATTTTGGGTATAGAAATAATCTTTATGGAACAAAAGGAACATTTGTTGTGTAACTGGGAGTCTCGTGAGTGAAAACATCTGAAGATCAAAGGTAAACGGTTAATTTGATTGCTTTTCTGATTTTCGTGACCAAGCTTCCTGATGCTACGTGTACATAATGCTATGCTAGGCTATCAATAAACTTACACAAACGCTTGGATTGCTTTCGCTGTAAAGCATAATTTCAAAATCTGAGACGACAGGTGGATTAACAAAAGGCTAAACTGTGTTTTGCAATATTGCACTTGTGATTTCATGAATATTAATATTTTTTAGTAATATTATTTGACTGTTGCGCTATGCTATTCAGCGGTTGCTGACGAAAATGATCATGCGACAGGGATGGTAGCGTCAAGAAGTTAATGCTGTATATGACTATTGGAGCTGGAAACGGCAGATTTTTTAAATGGAATATCTACATAGGCGCAGGGAGGCCTGTTATGAGCAACCATCACTCCTGTGTTCCAATGGTAAGTTGTGTTAGCTAATCCAAGTTTATTATTTAGAAGGCTAATGATCATCTTTTGCAATTATGTTAGCACAGTTTAAAACTGTTGTTCTGATTAAAGCAGCAATAAAACTGGCCTTCTTTAGACTTGTTGAGTATCTGGAAATCAGCATTGTGGGTTTGATTACAGGCTCAAAATGGCCAGAAACAAATACCTTTCTTCTGAAACTCATCAGTCTATTCCTGTTCTGAGAAATTAAGGCTATTCCATGCGAGAAATTGCCAAGAAACTGAAGCTCTCATACAACGCTGTGTACTACTTCCTTCACAGAGCAGCGCAAACTGGCTCTAACCAGAATAGAAAGAGTGGGAGGCCCCGGTGCACAACTGAGCAAGAGGACAAGTACATTATAGTGTCTAGTTTGAGAAACAGACGCCTTACAAGTCCTCAACTGGAAGCTTCATTAAATAGTACCCGCAAAACACCAGTCTCAATGTCAACAGTGAAGAGGCGACTCCGGGATGCTGGCCTTCTAGGCCGAGTTCCTCTGTCCAGTGTCTGTGCTCTTTTGCCCATCTTAATCTTTTCTTTTTATTGGCCAGTCTGAGATATGGCTTTTTCTTTGCAACTCTGCCTGGAAGGCCAGCATCCCAGAGTCGCCTCTACACTGTTGACGATGACGTAGCCTTTTAAAATGATAAACTTGGATTCGCTAACACAACGTGCCATTGGAACACAGGAGTGATGGTTGCTGATAATGGGCCTCCGTACACCCATGTAGATATTCCATACAAAATCAGCCGTTTCCAGTTACAACAGTAATTTACAACATTAACAAAGTCTACACTGTATTTCTGATCAATTTTATGTTATTTTAAAAATGGACAAAAAATTTGCTTTTCTTTCAAAAACAATGAATTTTCTAAGTGACCCCAAACTTTTGAACGGTAGTGTATAAGTACCGTAATTGTACATTTCTCTAAAATAGACTTAAGTATAGGATAGGTACCAACAAAAGACGAAAGGAGATATAAAATGACAAGTCAGTCGAAACTAAAATGTAGGACACGGTTACCCCTGGCTTGAGGTGTTGAGTCTTTTCTGCATGGGATCTAGGCTACTACATTTAAATTATTTGTACCATTTCTAACCTGAGATGCAAAATGCTAGGATGTTGGCTTCCCACGCCTTCAGAAAAAGCAGAATAGAGGCAAGACCACAATGCTCAAAGCAGAGAATATGTTTACTACTATTACTATAATGCAATGGTTAGACAAGGAACACACATAGGTCTTATACTGACACTTAAACAGTGTGTGTATTATGACTTGTCAGAAGCCCAATTCTCAACAGCAGTATAAGGCCACATTCAAGAGTAATACTTTATTTGGTAAAAATTGGGCCTGAGGCCATTATCTCCAATCAAATTAAGGTAATGAAAAAGGGCACATGATTAAGGGCACTGAAAGCCTCCAGAAACCTTCTCCTGATGATAGAGCAATTCCAGGATAGCAATTCCAGGATAGCAATGGCATTGGATAAATTCTCCTCTCGCCAATAGCAACACAAAAATTGAATTTTGACATGTCTACATCAGCAATTAGCTACATTGTCAAAATAATATTTGTGAGGATGATTTGCGTTTACTTATGTATGAATAGAATATGAGGTTGGGGATAGATTGTTTCAGGGGTAAATTGGATTAATGCAATGACAAATCATATGAATGAAGTAGTATAATCACTAGTCAACTAGATTTTTTCCCTAATGCATATTGATTGATTGTAGTATAACTACAAGCAATGGTCTGTTGTGTCTCAACAGCGATTTTACCACTTCATTGAGTGTTCTCCCAATGGGACGAAATAACTAACGACGACCTTCTCTTCTGAGCAACATCAAAACTACAGGGAGAATAATAAAGTAGGGATGCACTGATACCTCCACCAGACGTAGAACATAACGACATTGACACTTCCCACATCTTGACCAGGCCACTCTCAACATCTAAAAATGCAATGACAGACACTCACCTGATAAAGGAGTACTCACTCAAATAACAAAGACTAGAACAAAAACAATAAAATTAAAGTAAACTTATCCCCTTTATAAATTGCACACAATTACACTACCATAACAAGTCGTGTTACAAATAAACAACTATTTGCTTAAAATTAAAACGCAACACTGAACATGAACTTTGCACACAACCCCAATGAACTTATCAGTCCCCTCAAAATCGAACAACATGGACCAAACCCAAAAGCAATGTGCAATCTCGCATTCGATGGCAAGTTAGTCTCTCCTCTCATCCTTCTTGTTAAAAGTATATCCATGCTAGGTTAGCCCATTCCCCGCTATGATACTCCAATACTGACTTTGACCTGCCAAACCATCATAACTAAAAAAAACAATGGTAAACCAACATGGCTGACAAAGGCAATAGACGAGTGCTGTTAACGTCACAGTCCAAGTGGTAAACTCTCCATAGACATTCTTCATAGTTTAGGCCACTTCAAGTGACCGTCGATCCTTGAGCAAAATATCCATCACAACCTGTGCATTGGAGAGAAGGGTTGAGTTTTGTGAGGTATTTTTCAATAGACAACCTATATAAGCGGAAACCAATGTATGTCTGGATTCATGGAGGGATGGGAAATGTACATTTGAGTACGGATTGATTATAATATAAGTCAATACTATACTGTGCCATACACCACACTATAAACGTTGTGCAGTCGTTAAGGTTCAAAATAACACCTTAAAGCTGTTTGCGAACAACGTCTTATTCTATAGGGTAAGGGGTGCACTTCCTACCCTAACGTCTGTCTCAATGACAAGAGGAAAGGCTTGATATTTGTGAAGGCCAGGAGTGTGAACTGAGATTCAAACTGACATTCGTCTCGCTACCTCTGGTGATGATGCGACCCCTCGTATACTTATAATCTTCATGATGTACACAAAACGGAGTGTGTTTCCCTCTATTTGGCGATTGTCATAATTAACAGGTTTGGTGTGAATTCCATTAAAACTCTCCCAAACAAATGCCATTCAATGATCGAAAAAAATCCTCATAGAAAATACTGGTCCGTAGGAGTGCTAGTGAAAGCCTTTTGTCCTATATGTCCGTCCACCTGTCTGTTTGTCCGTCAGCACCAGGGCTCTCTCTGGGCGCGTCCCCGGGCAAGGCTGTCACTCCTCTGCCAGGCGCTCCTCATCAGAGCCAGGGCATCGCCACAATGCTTCTGCACCAACGGCTCTGACACCCTCCTACGAGGCAGACACACCTGGATCATCACAAGAAAATGAAAGAGGGGTGGGGGACAAAAAGTGTGAGAAAGAGATTGAGACACAGGAAATCATGTTATTGATATAATGCTTTTACCGTCACAGCAAATCCTTTCCTCTTCCATTCTTCTCTACCTTACCTGGAAAATGTCTCTCCAGACACTCTCTAGTGCCTCCAGCAGGCGGTCTCTCTCTTCACAGCCACTGAAGTACAGCACCCAGGGAGGCAGGAACTGAGCTCGGTCTGATGCAAACTCCTACACACAAAGAAAGAGAGATGGGAAGAGAATGTGAGGGAGAGGTCAAGACAAGAGACATGCAGAGGGAGAGAGTAGAGAGTGAAAGAAAGAGAAAAAGATAAAGGGAGAATGAAAGAATGTTAGAGAAAAAGAGTATGGGGCAAGATAAATAGTCAACTCCAATACCTGTCAATGCCTTTCTAATTTCCCCTCAGGGATTAACAGTAATATTTAATTGAGAAGAAAAATGGATGGGATGCGCATCTTTCCAGTTTGAAGGTTAAGGTGTTAGTTGATAATCAAAACAGGAGGACCCAAGGCATTCTTCATATAATTTGAGAAACAGGAAAAAGTATCTGCACATTTCCAGTCAGATGCAAATGTATTTTAATAGTAGCTGAGCTTTCAGTCAGTCGACCTTCATGATAGCTCATCTACTTTTAAAATACATTTCCATCAGACTGGAAGTATGCAGAGACTTTTTCCTGTTTCTCCAGTTTAGCATTTTGCCTCCAGCACCTTTACTAATCGTTTTTGGGTGTGCGGTAGATTCAGCCTATTATCTACAATATTCTTCATATAAATAAAATGCCTTTATAGTGGTGGCATGTTCAATAGAACAAATTCAATTTGTTCTGAGAATTTAATTGAGACACAGAAAGAAAAGACTAGAGAGCACAGGAGAGTGAGGACAACCGCCATTTGGTCAGAGGTTAGGCAGGCGTGAGGTCACTCACAACAACACAATACTCCTTGTCATCCTCCAGGCTGACTGAACGAATGTCAGAGAGCTCAGCTCCGCCCAGTGAGCGGAAGAAGCTGGTCTGGCAGTCCTGGTGGCATGTCAGCAGCTCCCTGTCCGTCACCACCAGGCAGCAGGGGATACACGGCGTGGGCGGCACTCCCTGGGGGATCACCTGCAGTAACAGAGAGAGGGGTAAATAATGAAAACATTTATATTGGGGGGGGGTCATCTAGGGAAACCAGTCTAATATAATTCTAAAATACAGACATACAGTTGAAGTCAGAAGTGTACATACACTTAGGTTGGAGTCATTAAAACTTGTTTTTCAACAACGCCAGAAATGTCTTGTTAACAAACTATAGTTTTGGCAAGTCGGTTAGGACATCTACTTTGTGCACGACACAATACATTTTTCCAACAATTGCTAACAGACAGATTATTTCACTTACAATTCACTGTATCACAATTCCAGTGGGTCAGACGTTTACATACACTAAGTTGACTGTGGCTGTAACTTGTTGACGCTACCCATCCCGGTAGTGGGATAATTGTCATCAGCAACCGCTGAATAGCATAGCGCCACAGTCAAATATTATTACTAAAAAATATTCATATTCATGAAATCACAGGTGCAATATAGGAAAACACAGCTTAGCCTTTTGTTAATCCACCTGTCGTCTCAGATTTTAAAATGATGCTTTACAGCGAAAGCAATCCAAGCGTTTGTGTAAGTTTATCGATAGCATAGAATAACATTATGTACACTAAGCATTAAGTAGCTAAGTCACGAAAATCAGAAAAGCAATCAAAAAAATAGTTTACCTTTGATGATCTCCGGATGTTTTCACTCAAGACACTCCCAGTTAAATAACAAATGTTCCTTTTGTTCCATAAAGATTATTTTTATACCCAAAATACCGACGTTTGTTTGTCGCGTTATGTTCAGAAATCCACAGGAAAGAGCGGTCACGACATTTATTCCAAATAATATCCATAATGTCCACAGAAACATGTCAAATGTTTTTTATAATCAATCCTCATGTTGTTTTTAAAATATATTTTCGATAATATATCAACCGAGTGTGTAGGCTTTTCAATAACAGCGGGAGGAACAATGGCGGCTTTACTCAGTTGCGCAAAACTCACTCGGGGCCCCACATATCCACTTACGCAATGTGATCTTTCACGCTCATTTTTCAAAATAAAAGCCTGAAACTATGTCTAAAGACTGTTGACACCTTAGGGAAGCCATAGAAAAAGGAATCTGGTTGATATCCCTTTAAATGGAGGATAGGCATGCATAGGAACAGAGAGGTTTCAAAATAAGAGGCACTTCCTGATTGGATTTTACTCAGGCTTTGGCCTGCAATATCAGTTCTGTTATACTCACAGACAATATTTTTACAGTTTTGGAAACTTTAGAGTGTTTTCTATCCTAATCTGACAATTATATGCATATTCTAGTTTCTGGGGCTGAGAAATAGGCCGTTTACTTTGGGTACGTTTTTTAGCCAAAAACGAAAATACTGCCCCCTACACGCAAAAGGTAAACAGCTTGGAAAATTCCAGAAAAAGATGTCATGCTTTAGAAGCTTCTGATAGGCTAATTGACATAATTTGAGTCAATTGGAGGTGGTGTACCTGAGGATGTATTTCAAGGCCTCCCTTCAAACTCAGTGCCTCTTTGCTTGACATCATGGGAAAATCAAAAGAAAATCATCCAAGACCTCAGAAAATAAATTGTAGACCTCCACAAGTCTGGTTCATCCTTGGGAGAAATTTCCAAACGCCTGATGGTACCACGTTCATCTGTACAAACAATAGTACACAAGTAAAAACACAGTGGGACAACGCAGCTGTCATACCGCTCAGGAAGGAGACGTGTTCTGTCTCCTAGAGATGAACGTACTTTGGTGTGAAAAGTGCATATCAATCTCAGAACAACAGCAAAGGACCTTGTGAAGATGCTGGAGGAAACAGGTACAAAAGTGTCTATATCCACAGTAAAACGAGTCCTATACCGACATAACCTGAAAGGCCGCTCAGCAAGGAAGAAGCCACGGCTCCAAAACCACCATAAAAAAGCCAGACTACGGTTTGCAACTGCACATGGGGACAAAGATCGTACTTTTTGGAGAAATTTCCTCTGGTCTGATGAAACAAAAATAGAACTGTTTGGCCATAATGACCATCGTTATGTTTGGAGGAAAAAGGGGGAGACTTGCACTCCGAAGAACACCATCCCAACCGTGAAGCACGGGGGTGGCAGCATCATGTTGTGGGGGTGCTTTGCTGCAGGAGGGACTGGTGCACTTCACAAAATAGATGAAATCATGAGGAGGAACATTATGTGGATATATTGTAGCAACATCTCAAGGCATCCGTCAGCAAGTTAAAGCTTGGTCGCAAATGGACAATGACTCCAAGCATACTTCCAAAGTTGTGGCAAAATGGCTTAAGGACAACAAAGTCAAGGTATTGGAGTGGCCATCACAAAGCCTTGACCTCAATCCCATAGAAAATTTGTGGGCAGAACTGAAAAAGAGTGCGTGAGTAAGGAGGCCTTACAAACCTGACTCAGATACACCAGCTATGTCAGGGGGAATGGGACAAAATTCACCCAACTTATTGTGGGAAGCTTGTGGAAGGCTACCCGAAACGTTTGACCCAAGTTACACAATTTAAAGGCAATGCTATCAAATACTAATTGAGTGTATGTAAATTCTGACCCACTGGGAATGTGATGAAAGAAATAAAAGCTGAAATAAATCACTCTACTATTATTCTGACATTTCACATTGTTAAAATAAAGTGGTGATCCTAACTGACCTAAAACAGGGAATTTTTACTAGGATTAAAGGTCAGGAATTGTGAAAAACGGAGTTTAAATGTATTTGGCTAAGGTGTATGTAAACTTCTGACTTCAACTGTATTTAGCCTATGTACTTAAGAGCTACTGATAAACAAAATAAAAATAATCTGGAATTCAAGATTTAAAATCATGGAAAGATCCCTTTTCTGCAGTGAACCATCGATTTAATCTGGAGGAACTGTACTCAAAAGGTGGGAGAGAAGTAACGACATGACGTGGTCATCCTGTCTGGGTTGGCGCCCCCCCTTGGGTTGTGCCATGGCAAAGATCTTTGTGGGCTATACTCGGCCTTGACCTCAGGATGGTAAGTTGGTGGTTGAAGATATCCCTCTAGTGGTGTGGGGGCTGTGCTTTGGCAAAGTGGGTGGGGTTATATCCTTCCTGTTTGGCCCTGTCCGGGGGTGTCCTCGGATGGGGCCACAGTGTCTCCTGACCCTTCCTGTCTCAGCCTCCAGTATTTATGCTGCAGTAGTTTATGTGTCGGGGGCTAGGGTCAGTTTTTTATACCTGGAGTACTTCTCCTGTCCTATTCAGTGTCCTGTGTGAATTTAAGTGTGCTTTCTCTAATTCTCTCTTTCTCTCGGAGGACCTGAGCCCTAGGACCATGCCCGAGGACTACCTGACATGATGACTCCTTGCTGTCCCCAGTCCACCTGGCCGTGCTGCTGCTCCAGTTTCAACTGTTCTGCCTAATTATTATTCGACCATGCTGGTCATTTATGAACATTTGAACATCTTGGACATGTTCTGTTATAATCTCCACCCGGCACAGCCAGAAGAGGACTGGCCACCCCACATAGCCTGGTTCCTCTCTAGGTTTCTTCCTAGGTTTTGGCCTTTCTAGGGAGTTTTTCCTAGCCACCGTGCTTCTACACCTGCATTGCTTGCTGTTTGGGGTTTTAGGCTGGGTTTCTGTACAGCACTTTGAGATATCAGCTGATGTACGAAGGGCTATATAAATACATTTGATTTAACATGGTGTGCATACAAAGGTTTTGAATACTACTAGGGTATTCTGCTCCTCATGCCAAAAACATGGTAAAATCTGCATGTATAGCCATGCATGGTCACTAATTTTCCCACAGGGCTGTGAGCAAAGCCAAACAGCCATGAGGCGAGTTTTAAACATGTGCTGGGAAGTATGTAGGTGATATGTGAGTGTGTATGTATACACGGCGTGTGTGAGTCAAAGTGCATCTGTGTCAGAGTGCAGCGTGTGTGTCCTCACCCCTTTGGAGACTGACTGGCAGAGCACCAGCATCCAGTCGGACATGTCTCCATCATTGTCAGCGCTCAGCACCAGAGGAGGCCGCTCTGTGAGGATCACCTGGAAGGCATGAGGCAGCTCTGTGCTGTTGGAGCGCCGGCAACCTCCGCAGTGCTCACCCCTCGATTAAGAAAAATAGAGAGTACACATAGATGGTCAAACAACAATTAAAAGATGAAGTGAACCATAGCCTACTATTTCCAATTAAATAAGAGAGGGTAAAACATTTTATTTTCATAGCAATAGATGTAGTATCTATGGGTATTTCCTAAACAATGACTTCGGATGATTCAGCAAAATAAGTGTGATCAACTATGTTTGAACCCAGTCCACTTGTTCTAACCACTTGACCCATAAAAGCTCTAGCCACAAATCCATTCTCTTGAGAAAATTACCCCACCATAAACAGACACAGCACACATGATTATGAGCAGTAACACAGTATGACTTACCCCATAGTGATGGACATCAGTGGTGTCGCATCACTCTTTTCTGTATACTGGTACAGATTCCCATTGCTGAACAAGAGGATCACATTATTGAAATATATTATTGTATGTAATGTATGAAAGAGCTATTCATATGAAATGTATGATTAGCATTATATTATTACATTTAATATTGCAGTTTCATTAAAATAAGAACAACATGTTAAATGGTTATTGTAGCCATACTTCAACCTGTTAAAGTAAAGTTACACAACATTCTATTACAAATGTAAGGGGCAGATATGTAAAATCGGTAACACTTAAAGCATTCAGTTATGATGCTTTATTACTTGTTTTAAGCATGTATGAGCCTTTATAATGTCTAATAACAAGCTGTTGTCTTGTGGCGGAGGAATCAGAATTAGTTGGGTAACATAGATTAATAAGATGTTTTATTTATCTAATATGCTTATGTGAGATACTTGTCATTAGAATGTATCCTTTTGGACTATAGTGTTGGCAGTTGCATTTTTTTTAAAGCTGAGGCTCAGTCATTTGGGGCCCAGAGAGGGGAGAGGTCAGGATTGTCTTTTACATGTCTCTGGTGCTATGCAGAATATCAGAAAGGGAAGAGGACAGGATGGGACTTTGTCTTCATATGTGAATGTATCTGTTAAACCATGTGAAGGGATGGCATGATTAAGGGGGGAACCAATTAATTGACTCCACAATGTCTGTGTGCAAGTCACTCCCCTCAGTGAGCTTGTCCAGGAGTGGGGAGAAGAGGGGGTTTACTTGAGATGGGAGTATTAAGAGTTGACAATTGAGAATAATTGACAATTCAATTATGCCTTGGATGAGGTAATGTTTTGGTACTATGATGTACCAGGAACGAGATTAGAAACTCGTTTTAGAAACCAAACTGAGCGATAATTTATAGCGAATGCAATCTGGCTAAGGGATACTCCTTTCTCAAGTAAAAGGCCCTTTGTGAAGAGATCCTAAGATCTGTGGTTCGTCATGTAAGTTGAGAGGGGTGTATCTTTGCTATAAAAATCTCAATTGCCATTATGTTGGGACTCTCAACAATTAATTATAGATAGTGAGTTGTTGAAAGTCAAAGGGCTATTGTAAAGCTCATATTATTAAAGATGAAGTTTAAGTATAACTCTGACTGGTGTGTGGTTTGTAACTCTCCTCATTTGGTAATACAGGACATTTCCACAACAGTCTACATACTGCTTGTTGGTATTTGGCCTTTTACTCTTAATAACTTAATCAAACTGTATTGAAACTAAATTTACCAATGCCTTAGCTTTGTCCTCACAACTTTTTCACCCTGGACACTTTACCTGGACATAGTTCTGCCGGACCACCTCCAGCCGAAAAAAGCTAAGTAACATTATGCCTTCTCATTGCATTCGCTGTACTCATAATATACAGAAGAACTATCACGTTATGGTGAGGATAGCAGAGTTGCAAGCTCTGCATCAGATGCAAATCGTTAGGCAAGAGCAATTTAAGTGTTGGAAAGAATGATACAGCGTCTGTGCTACCAATAAATACAGGTAGTTGTGTTAATCCCCCTGCACAGTCCCAGCAGCCAGATCATTTTCTCATGGCTTCAGGAAAGCAATGCCGGCATGCTCCACCGGTGCCGCTCACTCAGGCGATATTAACTTTCACCCTGTTTTCCCCACTGAGTCAGAGCCCGAGCCTTCTCATGTCTCTGAGCTGCCGAAGACTCCCTCCCACAAATTGAAAACCCTAGTCATTGGAGACTCCATTACCAGCAATATTAGACTTAAAAATAATCATCCAGCGATCATACATTGTTTACCGGGGGGCAGGGCTACCAACATAAAGGCTAATCTGAAGATGGTGCTGGCTAAGGCTGAAACAGGCACGTGTAGATGGCATAGGGGTATGTTGTCCACGTAGGCACTAACAATGTTAGGATGAAACAGTCAGGTCACCAAGCGCAAAATAACTTCAGCTTGTAACTTAGCTAGAAAGATGTGTTGGAATCAAGTTATTTTCTATGGCCCCCTCCCAGTTATGGGGAATGATGAGCTCTACAGCAGACTTGCACAACAAACGCTGGTTGAAAACTGTTTTCTGACCCTCATAAAAGATAGAATTTGTAGATAACTGGCCCTCTTTCTAGGACTCCCCCACAAACAGGACCAAGCCTGGCCTGCTGGGGGTGCTGGCTCCATTCAAGTTGGGGGGGTACTCTCGTCTTCTCTATCAACATAGACAGGGCACTAACTCCACAAAGTTAGCCAGCCTGACAGCTTAGTGGAGTCTGCCACTAGCACAGTCAGTGTAGTCAGCACAGCTTTACCCATTGAGACCCCCGTGTCGGTGCCTCGATCTAGAAAAAAATGAATGCATTTGTCTTTTGAACTTCAAGTCATGAAATCTATGGAGCCTAATCAATCACTTTATATAGCTATTGTCAATCACTTTATACAGCGTTCCCTGAATTTCTCAAATCGGACTTCGTAGTCATGGCATATAATATTAACATTTTTGGTGACTTCAATATTCACATGGAAAACTCCACAGACCCACTAAAAGGCTTTCTGAGCCATCATTGATCCAGTGGGTTTTGTCCAACATTGGAATGGAAATGACGCTCAACCAAACTGGGAGACTTCCGACAAGCTTGGAAAGACAATACCGTGCAATATCGAAGTGCCCTCACTGCTGCTCGATCTGCCTACTTTTCCCAAACGGATTGAGGAGAATAAAAACAAAAATCCCCTCCAAAAATGTTATGTCGCAAAGCCCAAGTCATGGCCTTCACTTCAGCAGTAATGAACTCATTAACCAAGACAGTCGTGAAGAGGCCACGACAAAACCTATTTCCCCTCAGGCAACTGAAAATATTTGGCATGGGTCCTCAGTTCCTCAAAAGGTTTTACAGCTGCACCATCGAGAGCATACTGACAGGTTGCATCACTGCCTGGTAGGGCAACTGCTCGGCCTCCAAACGCAAGGCACAGAGGGTAGTGCGTACAGCCCAGTGCATCACAAGCTTCCACCATCCAGGACCTTTATACCAGGCAGTGTCAGAGGAAGGCCCTAAAAATGGTCAGACTCCAGCCACCAGAGTCAGACTGTTCTCTCTGCTACCGCACAGCAAGCAGTACCTGAGCGCCAAGTCTAGGTCCAAGAGGCTTCTAAACAGCTTCTACCACCAAGCCATAAGACTCATTAAATGGCAACCCGGACTATTTGCATTGCCCCCGCACCCTTCTACGCTGCTGCTACTCTCTGTTATTATCTATGCATAGTCACTTTAATAACTCTACCTACCCATACAGTGGTGCAAAAAAGTATTTAGTCAGCCACCAATTGTGCAAGTTCTCCCACTTAAAAAGATGAGAGGCCTGTAATCTTCATCATAGGTACACTTCAACTATGACAGACAAAATTAGAAAAAAAATCCAGAAAAATCCCATTGTAGGATTTGTTACAGGCCTCTCACCTTTTTAAGTGGGAGAACTTGCACAATTGGTGGCTGACTAAATACTTTTTTGCCCTACTGTACATATTACCTCAATTACCTCAACACCGGTGCCCCCACACACTTACTCTGTACTGGTACCCGCTGTATATAGCCCCGCTATTGTCATTTACTGTTGCTCTTTAATTATTTATTATTATTATCTCTTACTTCTCTTTTTAGGTATTTTGGTTGTTGGTTAAGGGCTTGTAAGTAAGCATTTCACTGTAAGGTCTACATCTGTTGTATTCAGCGCATGTAACAAATAACATTTGATTTGATCATTAGAAAGCAAATTAAGGACTCTAAAATGCATTTGTCCTGAGTCTGCACAGAACTGCCAAGACCTAGGATCAATGGAGATGGAGTTTTTTTTTTAATCCTGAAACTCTCGACACATTTATGAAAATAGTCATGGCCTCTAAACCTTCCAGCTCCCTACTGGACCCTATTCCAACTAAACTACTGAAATAGCTAATTCCTGTGTTAACCATAATAAACGTCTCCCTATCCTCCGGATGTGTACCAAACTCACTAAAAGTGGTAGTAATAAAGCCTCTCCTGAAAAAGCAAAACCTTAAACCGGAAAACGTTAAAAACTAAAAACCCGGCCTATATCGAATGTACTTCCTGCCATCATGAAGAAAAATAAATACGAAAGGATCCAGTCTCTTTTAGACCCCATCATAGTACTGAGACCACGCTCTTAATGCCGCTTGACACCATCGATCCCAGCATACATGGACTTGCTCCTACCCATCTCTCTGATTTGGTCCTGCCGTACATACCTACACATATGCTACAGTCACAAGACGCAGGCCTACTTATTGTACTTAGAAATTCTAAGCAAACAGCCGGAAGCAGGGCTTTCTCCTATAGAGCTACATTTTTATGGAATGGTCTGCCTATCCATGTGAGAGACGCAGATTCTTGACCTTTGTATTTATTAGGGATCCCCAAGCCAAGGCAACAGCTACTCTTCCTGGGGTCCAAACACAGTAAGGCACTTACATCACACATAAAATAAAAGGTAACAAACAGTACATAATATAACATTATTGCACCACTACATATTTACATTACAAAACATTACAATATACTTCTGTGTAAAGTTTGTGTGCTAGCATGTGTGTGCCTGTGTCTCTTCACATTCCCCAAGCTGTTCCATAAGGTGTATTTTTAGCTGTTTCTTAAATCTGATTCTACTGCTTCCATGTAGTCATGGCTCTATGTAGTACTGTGCGCCTCCCATAGTCTGTTCTGGTCTTGGGAATTGTGAAGATACCTCTGGTGGTATGTCTTGTGGGGTATGCATGGGTGTCCGAGCTGTGTGCTAATAGTTTAAAAATAGACACCTCTGTGCATTCAGCTTGTCAACACTTCTTACAAAAACAAGTAGTGATGAAGTCATCCTCTCATCGACTTTGAGCCAGGAGAGATTGACATATATAATATATTAAATGTTAGCTCTCTGTGTTCATTTAAGGGCCAGTCGTGCTGTCCTGTCCTGACCAATTGTAATATTCCTAAGTCCCTCTTTGCAGCACCTGACCACATGACCAAACATTAGTCCAGGTGAGACAAAAGTAGGGCCTGTAAGACCTGCCTTGTTGATAGAGTTGTTAAGAAGGCAGAGCAGCGCTTTATTATGGACAGACTTCTCCCCATCTTAGCTACTGTTGTATCAACATGTTTTGACTATGACAGTTTACAATCCAGGGTTGCTCCAAGCAGTTTAGTCACCACAACTTGCTCAATTTCCACAATATTAACTACAAGATTTAGTTGAGGTTTAGTGAATGACATGTTCCAAATACAATGCTTTTAATTGTTGAAATATTTAAGACGAACTTTTTCCTTTCCACCCATTCTGAAACGAACTGCAGCTCTTTGTTAAGTGTTCCAATCATTTCAGTTGCTGTAGTAGCTAACGTATATAGTGTTGAGTCATCCGCATACAGACACAATGACTTTACTCAAAGCCATGTCATTAGTGCCTCCAGGACACCTACACCATCTGATGTCACAGGAAGACCAAAAAGATCATCAAGGACAACAACAACCCAAGCCACTGCCTGTTCACCCCGCTATCATCCAGAAGGCGAGGTCAGTACAGGTGCATCAAAGCTGAGACCGAGACACTGAAAAGCAGCTTCTATCTCAAGGCCATCAGACTATTAACCTCTTGAACCTCTGGGGGCAGTATTTCATTTTTGGATGAAAAATGTTCCCGTTTTAAACAAGATATTTTGTCACGAAAAGATGCTCGACTATGTATATAATTGACAGCTTTGGAAAGAAAACACTCTGACGTTTCCAAAACTGTGTGCCACAGAACTAATGCTACAGGCGAAACCAAGATGAAATTTCATACAGGAAGTGAGCCAGATTTTGAATGCGCTGTGTTCCAATGTCTCCTTATATGGCTGTGAATGCGCAAGGAATGAGCCTACACTTTCTGTTGTTTCCCCAAGGTGTCTGCAGCATTGTGACGTATTTGTAGGCATATCATTGGAAAATTGACCATAAGAGACTACATTTACCAGGTGTCCGCTCGGTGTCCTCCGTCGAAACTATTGCGTAATCTCCAGGTGCGTGCATTTTTCCATTTTGTTCAGAGGAGAAACCAAACTGCCACGAGTGATTTATCATCGAATAGATATGTGAAAAACACCTTGAGGATTGATTCTAAACAACGTTTGCCATGTTTCTGTCGATATTATGGAGTTCATTTGGAAAAAAGTTTGCCGTTGTAATGACTGAATTTTCGTTTTTTTTTTCTTAGCCAAACGTGATGAACAAAACGGAGCGATTTCTCCTACACAAATAATATTTTTGGAAAAACTGAACATTTGCTATCTAACTGAGTCTCCTCATTGAAAACATCCGAAGTTCTTCAAAGGTGAATGATTTTATTTGAATGCTTTTCTTGTTTTTGTGAAAATGTTGCCTGCTGAATGCTAGGCTTAATGCTATGCTAGCTATCAATACTCTTACACAAATGCTTGTGTAGCTATGGTTGAAAAGCATTGTTTGAAAATCTGAGATGGCAGTGTTGTTAACAAAAGGCTTGTGAGCCAATATATTTATTTCATTTCATTTGCGATTTTCATGAATAGTTAACGTTGCGTTATGGTAATGAGCTTGAGGCTATAATTACGCTCCCGGATACGGGATTGCTCGTCGCAACAGATTAAACAGCCATCACTAACATTGAGTGGCTGCTGCCAACATACTGACTCAACTCTAACCACTTTAATAATGGAAAAACTGATGTAATAAATGTATCACTAGCCACTTTAAACAATGCCATTTTATATAATGTTTACATACCCTACATTACTCATCTCATATGTATATACTGTACTCTATACCATCTTGCCTATGCTGTTCGACCATCACTCATTCATATATTTTTATGTACATATTCGTATTCATTCCTTTACACTTGTGTGTATAAGGTAGATGTGAAATTGTTAGGTTAGATTACTTGTTAGATATTACGGCATGGTCGGAACTAGAAGCACAAGCATTTCGCTACACTCGCATTAACATCTGCTAACCATGTGTATGTGACAAATACAATTTGATTTGATTAGTAAAGATTGAAAAAAAATGCGCCAAGACAGCTGCCCTGGGGAATTCCTGAGTCTACCTGGATTATGTTATAGAGGTTTCCATTAAAGAACATCCTCTGTGTTCTGTTAGACATGTCATCCTTTATCCACAATATAGCAGGGGGTGTAAAGCCATAACACATACGTTTTATCAGCAGCAGACTATGATCGATAATGTCAAAAGCTGCGCCGAAATGTAACACACCTCCCACAATCTTTTAATCATCAATTTCTCTCAGCCAATCATCAGTCATTTGCGTAAGGGCTGTGCTTGTTGAATGTCCTTCCCTTTAAGCATGCAGAAAGTCAGTTGTCAATGTTCTTTTACTGTAAAATGGCATTGTATCTGGTCAACACAATTTTTATTTTATTTTTACTAAGGGTTAGTAACAGGCTGATTTGGCTGCTATTTAAGTCAGTAAAGGGGGCTTCAGTAAACCGGCCCCCTCCCAGTTAGGGGGAGTGATGAGCTCTACAGCAGAGTCTCACAACTCAATCGCTGGTTGAAAACTGTTTTCTGCCCCTCCCAAAAGATAGAATTTGTAGATAATTGGCCCTCTTTCTGGGACTCACCCACAAACAGGACCAAGCCTGACCTGCTGAGGAGTGACGGACTCCATCCAAGCTGGAGGGGTGCTCTCATCTTATCTACCAACATAGACAGGGCTCTAACTCCTCTAGCTCCACAATGAAATAGGGTGCAGGCCAGGCAACAGGCTGTTAGCCAGCCTGCCAGCATAGTGGAGTCTGCCACCAGCACAGTCAGCTCAGCTATCCCCATTGAGACCGTGTCTGTGCCTCGACCAAGGTTGGGCAAAACTAAACATGGCGGTGTTCGCCTTGGCAATATCACTAGGATAAAGACCACCTCCATTCCTGTCATTATTGAAAGAGATCATGATACCTCACATCTCAAAATAGGGCTACTTAATGTTAGATCCCTTACTTCAAAGGCAATTATAGTCAATGAACTAATCACTGATCATAATCGTGATGTGATTGGCCTGACTGAAACATGGCTTAAGCCTGATGAATTTACTGTGTTAAATGAGGCCTCACCTCCTGACTACACTAGTGACCATATCCCCCGTGCATCCCGCAAAGGCGGAGGTGTTGCTAACATTTACCATAGCAAATTTCAATTTACAAAAAAAAAAGAAGTTTTTGTATTTTGAGCTTCTAGTCATGAAATCTATGCAGCCTACTCAATCACATTTTATAGCTACTGTTTACAGGCCTCCTGGGCCATATACAGCATTCCTCATTGAGTTCCCTGAATTCCTATCGGACCTTGTAGTCATAGCAGATAATATTCAAATTGTTGGTGACTTTAATATTCACATGGAAAAGTCCACAGACCCACTCCAAAAGGCTTTCGGAGCCATCATCGACTCAGTGGGTTTTGTCCAACATGTCTCTGGACCTACTCACTGTCACAGTCATACTCTGGACCTAGTTTTGTCCCATGGAATAAATGTTGTGGATCTTAATGTTTTTCCTCATAATCCGGGACTACCGGACCACCATTTTATTACGTTTGCAATTGCAACAAATAATCTGCTCAGACCCCAACCAAGGAACATCAAAAGTCATGCTATAAATTTACAGACAACACAAAGATTCCTTGATGTCCATCCAGACTCCCTCTGTCTACCCAAGGACGCCAGAGGACAAAAATCAGTTAACCACCTAACTGAGGAACTCAATTTAACCTTGCGCAATACCCTAGATGCAGTTGCACCCCTAAAAACTAAAAACATTTCTCATAAGAAACTAGCTCCCTGGTATACAGAAAATACCCGAGTTCTGAAGCAATCTTCCAGAAAATTGGAAAGGAAATGGCGCCACACCAAGCTGGAAGTCTTCCGACTAGCTTGGAAAGACAGTACCGTGCAGTATCGAAGAGCCCTTACTGCTGCTCGATCATCCTATTTTTCCAACTTAATTGAGGAAAATAAGAACAATCTGAAATTCATTTTTGATACTGTCGCAAAGCTAACTAAAAAGCAGCATTCCCCAAGAGAGGATGGCTTTCACTTCAGCAGTAATAAATTCATGAACTTCTTTGAGGAAAAGATCATGATTATTAGAAGGCAAATTACAGACTCCTCTGCGTATTCCTTCAAAGCTCAGTTGTCCTGAGTCTGCACAACTCTGCCAGGACCTAGGATCAAGAGAGACACTCAAGTGTTTTAGTACTATATCTCTTGACACAATTATGAAAATAATCAGGGCCTCTAAACCTTCAAGCTGCATACTGGACCCTATTCCAACTAAACTACTGAAAGAGCTGCTTCCTGTGCTTGGCCCTATGTTGAACATAATAAACGGCTCTCTATCCACCGGATGTGTACCAAACTCACTAAAAGTGGCAGTAATAAAGCCTCTCTTGAAAAAGCCAAACCTTGACCCAGAAAATATAAAAAACTAAAATCGGCCTATATCGAATCTTCCATTCCTCTCAAAAATTTTTAGAAAAGGCTGTTGCGTGGCAACTCACTGCCTTCCTGAAGACAAACAATGTATACGAAATGCTTCAATCTGGTTTTAGACCCCATCATAGCACTGACACTGCACTTGTGAAGGTGGTAAATGACCTTTTAATGGCATCAGACCGAGGCTCTGCATCTGTCCTCGTGCTCCTAGACCTTAGTGCTGCTTTTGATACCATCGATCACCACATTCTTTTGGAGAGATTGGAAACCCAAATTGGTCTACACGGACAAGTTCTGGCCTGGTTTAGATCTTATCTGTCGGAAAGATATCAGTTTGTCTCTGTGAATGGTTTGTCCTCTGACAAATCAACTGTAAATTTCGGTGTTGCTCAAGGTTCCGTTTTAGGACCAATACTGTTTTCACAATTTTCAAAATTGCCCTCGCTAGAAGCATGTGTTTCAAACATAAGGAAAGTGGATGGCTGCAACCTTTCTACTTTTAAACTCGGACAAAACAGAGATGCTTGTTCTAGGTCCCAAGAAACAATGAGATCTTCTGTTGAATCTGACAATTAATCTTAATGGTTGTACAGTCGTCTCAAATAAAACTGTGAAGGACCTCGGCGTTACTCTGGACACTGATCTCTCTTTTGAAGAACATATCAAGACTGTTTCAAGGACAGCTTTTTTCCATCTACGTAAACATTGCAAAAATCAGAAAGTTTCTGTCCAAAAATGATGCAGAAAAATGTATCCATGCTTTTGTCACTTCTAGGTTAGACTATTGCAATGCTCTACTTTCCGGCTACCCGGATAAAGCACTAAATAAATTTCAGTTAGTGCTAAATACGGCTGCCAGAATCCTGACTTGAACCAAAAAATGTGATCATATTACTCCAGTGCTAGCCTCCCTACACTGGCTTCCTGTCAAGGCAAGGGCTGATTTCAAGGTTTTACTGCTAACCTACAAAGCATTACATGGGCTTGCTCCTACCTCTCTCTCTGATTTGGTCCTGCCGTACATACCTACACGTACGCTACGGTCACAAGACGCAGGCCTCCTAATTGTCCCTAGAATTTCTAAGCAAACAGCTGGAAGCAGGGCTTTCTCCTATAGAGCTCCATTTTTATGGAATGGTCTGCCTACCCATGTGAGAGACGCAAACTCGGTCTCAACCTTTAAGTCTTTACTGAAGACTCATCTCTTCAGTGGGTCATATAATTGAGTGTAGTCTGGCCCAGGAGTGTGAAGGTGAACGGAAAGGCTCTGGAGCAACGAACCGCCCTTGCTGTCTCTGCCTGGCCGGTTCCCCTCTTTCCACTGGGATTCCTCTGCCTCTAACCCTATTACAGGGGCTGAGTCACTGGCTTACTAGAGCTCTCTCATACCGTCCCCTAGGAGGTCTTCCTGTCTTCCTGTCTGGGTTGGCGCCCCCCCTTGGGTTGTGCCGTGGCGGAGATCTTTGTGGCCTATACTCAGCCTTGTCTCAGGATGGTAAGTTGGTGGTTGAAGATATCCCTCTAGTGGTGTGGGGGCTGTGCTTTGGCAAAGTGGGTGGGGTTATATCCTTCCTGTTTGGCCCTGTCCAGGGGGGGTCATCGGATGGGGCCACAGTGTCTCCTGACCCCTCCTGTCTCAGCCTCCAGTATTTATGCTGCAATAGTTTGTGTCGGGGGGCTAGGGTCAGTTTGTTATATATGGAGTACATCTCCTGTCCTATCCGGTGTCCTGTGTGAATTTAAGTGTGCTCTCTCTAATTCTCTCTTTCTCTCTCAGAGGACCTGAGCCCTAGGACCATGCCTCAGTACTACCTGACATGATGACTCCTTGCTGTCCCCAGTCCACCTGGCCGTGCTGCTGCTCCAGTTTCAACTGTTCTGCCTTATTATTATTCGACCATGCTGGTCATTTATGAACATTTGAACATCTTGGCCATGTTCTGTTATAATCTCCACCCGGCACAGCCAGAAGAGGACTGGCCACCCCACATAGCCTGGTTCCTCTCTAGGTTTCTTCCTAGGTTTTGGCCTTTCAAGGGAGTTTTTCCTAGCCACCGTGCTTCTACACCTGCATTGCTTGCTGTTTGGGGTTTTAGGCTGGGTTTCTGTACAATACTTTGAGATATCAGCTGATGTACAAAGGGCTATATAAATAAATTTGATTTGATTTCTTACAATAGAACAGCCAATGACAACAGCTGGTGCAATGGCTGAGGTCTAGCCATTCTTTCACCTCGAGTGGTTTCGCTTTATAAACACATTTGATTTATTGAAATTTGATTGGTTATATTAAAAGGCGTAATGTGTAGCTTTGTGGACGACCCGACCAAATGCACATAGAAATGTGAGCTATAGATCTGTCATTCTGACTGAAAGTCTGATAAGCAGAGGATCCGTTCTATGTGCGCTATTTCTATGCTCCCCAGCCTTAAGTACACCGGCTTCAAATAGCTAAAAATTATCTTATTTTTGGTTATTGAAAATATATTTCACAGCAGTTTAGACATGACTTGTTTTGTCACAAACTGAAATAATGGAAACAGTTCAGAATTTTAGCAACCAGGCAATGGTGGAGGGATTTCTGCATATTGCTCCACTAAAAGCCTATGGCTGCCCATACATACCTCAGTACGAGGTAACAGCTCTTCCACAGCTCCTTGCCCAGGTAGGTGGTGCCAGCTCTGTAGAGTAAGGGGCCCTCTTTAGTGCTGGAGGAGTCTCCAGCACCCACCAATGCTGTCTGGGGGGCCAGAGTCACATCCATGGGGTCCTCCCAGTGGACCAAAGAATACAGGCGGATGACCACTTCAGAAACCTACAGAGACACACAGTGTCAGTAAACAATTCTATAATTTGTCTACTACTCATTGTTATATGTGTTGGGAATATACACTACCATTCAAAAGTTTGGGGTCACTTGGAAGAGTCCTTGCTTTTGAAAGAAAAGCTGAATTTTTGTCTATTAAAATAATCAAACTGATCAGAAATACAGTGTAGACATTGTTCATGTTGTAAATGACTATTGTAGCTGTAAATGGCAGATTTTTTATGGAATATCTACATAGGTCCATTATCAGCAACCATCACTCCTGTATTCCAAGACTGAAAACTGTTGTTCTGATTAAAGAAACAATAAATCCGGCCTTCTTTAGACTAGTTGAGTATCTGGAGCATCAGCATGTGGGTTCGATTACAGGCTCAAAATGACCAGAAACAACTAACTGAAACTCGTCAGTCTATTCCTGTTCTTAGAAATTAATGCTATTCCATGCTAGAAATTGCCAAGAAACTGAAGATCTCGTACAACGCTGTGTGCTATTCCCTTCATAGAACAGCGAAAATTGGCTCTAACCAGAGTAGAAAGAGGAGTGGGAGGCATTGGTGCACAACAGAGCAAGAGGACAAGTACATTATAGTGTCTAGTTTGAGAAACAGACGCCTCACAAGTCCTCAACTGTCAGCTTCATTAAACAGTATCCGCAAAACACCAACAGTGAAGAGGCAACTCAGGGATGCTGGCCTTCTAGGCAGAGTTCCTAGTGTCAGTGTTCTTTTGCCCATCTTTTATTTTTATTGGCCAGTCTGAGAAATGGCTTTTTCTTTGGAACTCCGCTTAGAATGCCAGCATCCCGGAGACGCCTCTTCACTGTTCTATGAACAGCATTGAACAAGATCTTCAGTTTCTTGGCAATTTCTCACATGGAATAGCCTTCATTTCTCAGAACAAGTATAGACTGGCGAGTTTCAGAAGAAAGTTCTTTGTTTCTGGTCATTTTGAGCCTGTAATCGAACCCTCAAATGCCAGTGTTATTGCTTCTTTAATCAGGACAACAGTTTTCAGCTGTGCTAACATAATTGCAAAAGTGTGTTCTAATGATCAATTAGCCTTATAAAATTATCAACTTGGATTAGCTAACACAACGTGCCATTGGAACAGGAGTGATGGTTGCTGATAACGGGCCTCTGTACGCCCATGTAGATATTCCATTAAATATCTGCTGTTTACAGCTACAAGTCATTTACAACATTAATGTCTACACTGTATTTCTGATCAATTTGATGTTAAAATGGACAAAATGAAGTGCTTTTCTTTCAAAAACAAGGTCATTTCTAAATGACCCCAAACTTTTGAACGGTAGTGTATACTGTAGAACACATATGATTGAGCTGGTGATGTCTACTGATGCATATAACCACTCCATCAAATTAAATCCATAATTTATGACGGTTAAGTGCCTCTTGTAATTTGATTCCAATCAAATTTAGATTTCACTTCTTGAGCATAAATCAGTATCCAGGCATTTTTCAACATGACATTTGTCTTTCATTTACATGACAGTCCTTGAGAAATTATGTTAGTGTGCTGGCCTAGCTAGATATCGGTGTTCCTCACCTCACAGTGAGACTCCTGGGAGACAAACTTAGTGAGGGCTAGTTTCTCCATGGTGGCGTCGGTCAGCACCGAGGGGTAAGGAGGCTCCCTGCACCCCTTAATCATGGCCGACTTCAGGGCTGCCAGGAACCAGCTGAAGGATAGAGAGAGAAGAAAAAAGAGCATGCTGGATTAGAAAAGAGAGGGAGGGATAAAGAGAGTGATTTCTACTACTGGTCTCCTCTCCTTCATCTATACTGATATGAAAACATGATCTAAGTGAGGGCGTGCCAACTAGGAACTTGCTTTCTCAGTCCAGCCCTTTAGTGTCCGTGCATTTGGAGGAAAGGAAATGGGAGAGGAAGCCACCTTAGACTATAAAGATGCCGCCAGGGAGAAGGGGAGAGCAGGGCAGAGGAGAGGAAGCACTCACATAGTCAACGAGGAGTCGGATGTGTCCAGGAGAAACTGCCGTCTTCGGTTTGTGCAGACCAGCGTGACCGTCTGCTGGTCCACGCCCACCTGAGAGACAGACAGGGACAATATCACAACTTAGTGGAATGGACATTGACAATAACTCTTCCTTCTTGTCGTTTTCCCTCTTCTGTCCATCATCTTTTTAGGTGATGGTCGTGAAGCAAATGTGCTATATAAAACCAACTTTTACATTTTTATGAAAATTGTTAAGGCTTCCTTCAATCACTTCCATTAAACAGCCCAAAGTGCTTCATAGCCTAAAATGACATGGTGGCATCCATACTATCTGGAAAATCAATTCCATTACATAACTGTAGAACATAAAATAAGAATTGGGCATTCACTTTCTTAAATTCCAGCTGCTGCACATTTGTCCATATAAGACCGACAATTTGTATTTGAACATGTTTAAGTCGAATGAAAGACAGTCACAGGGACAATGGCTTTCAAAATGGCTGCGTGATTGTCGGCCATATTGGAATTCACATAAACAACAACTAGAATGACCTGAACCTAGTAAACTCATGAACCATCTGACCTCATGAACCTTATAATTTAAGGATCCTGCATGACCCTGACGCTAAACATTGACCAAGACAACCTTCAAGCTAACCTGGAAGAAAACCTATTGCGCGCTTGCAGAAAAGATAACCATGTGACATTACAAGAAACCAGTCACAGACAATCTTGACAGTAGAAAACATATCCCAGCAGTGTAGACAACTCACAGAGACATAGTCCAACTCATTGTAAGAGATGGCATCCTCCACTGTATAGGGCTTTTCTGCTGCACCTGAAAGAGCGAGAGAAAGGGAGAGCGAGAGACAGCATGACAAGCAAAGTCAAAAGCCACCACCAAATGTTGCTCTTATCCAGAGCAATTTACAGTGAGTGCATACATTTTTTTATTTTTTATTGTTCCCCCTGTGGGAATTGAACCCACAAACCATGCTCTACCAAGTGAGCCACACGGGACCCACCATTAGAGAGCGAGAGAGAGTGAGACGGAAATAACGAGTATCTGAGAGCGTGGTGAGCAGTAAACCCTCACCTTTCCTCAGCAGGTAGATGTAACAGTCAGTCAGCAGCAGGTAGAGAGGCTGCAGGTCTCCCTCCATGTGACCCGTGCTCATCCTCACCATCTGGGAACAGACAAAAATAACCAAAGACTCAGGACTGCACCTTTTCATATAGACTACAAAGCATACTAATCTCACTGATTTACTTACCAATACCTTTGAAATAAATTTGTTCCAGATAGTGTACAAATAAAGAACTTTCCTAATATTGCGTTGCACCCACCCTCTTTTGCCCTCAGAACAGCCTCAATACGTCGGGGCATGGTCTCTACAAGGTGTCGAAACATCTACATGGATGCTGGCTCATGTTGACTCCAATGCTTCAAGTTAGCTGGATGTCCTTTGGGTGGTGAGCCATTCTTGATTCACACGGGAAACTGTTGAGCGTGAAACCCAGCAGCGTTGCAGTTCTTGACACAAACCGGTGTGTCTGGCACCTACTACCATATCCCATTGTCTTACTCATTCACCTTCTAAAATGGCACACATACACAATCCGTCTCAATAGCCTCAAGCTTAAAAATCCTTCTTTAACCCATCTCCTCCCCTTCATTAACATTAATTGAATTCGATTTTACAAGGGATCATCATTCACCTGGTCAGTCTGTCATGGAAAGAGCAAGTGTTCTTAATGTTTTGAACACTCAATATATGTGTATAAAGATGCATTCAGAGTAGAGATGGTTGGGAGGCCCTGGCAGCGTCCCGATTATCCATGCTTCTCCTAAAGTGTGTGCTTGCACACTCAATCATGGATTTAAATGCATTAGATTGAAGGAAAGCATTGGCTGGAGGGAATTTCCACCATTGTAAAATCCATAACGGGGAGTATTTAAATGCACATTTCAGAATAAGAGTGTTAGAACTGATAAGGCCCCGGGAATTGATGAGGAATTGAAAAGCTGTATGGTTGAGAAGCACCAGGCAAAAGGAGTGGCAAATAAGTCTGTCCCCACATCCCATCCGAATGACAAACTTACTGTAAATTGAGAAATTGTGTGACTAAACTGAACAAAAAGAAGAATAAATTGTATTAATGAAACCAAGATAAATGACAAAGTATGACGAAAAAAAGCTTTGGTATAATACAAATGAAATTATGGGGCAGAAAGACGAATTCAACTCCATCTTTCATTAAATCAGATAGCTCATTTATCACAAAACCTTTTGATGTTGCCAATTACATTATTGACTATTTCATTGGCAAAGTAGGCAAACTTAGGCATGAAACGCCAACAACTGTGAGCCATCATATCCATGCATAAAATACCAAACAATGAAGGGAAAGCATTGTAATTAAAAATTGTGTATCGTTAGTGTGGGTGAGGTGGAAAAGGTATTGTTGTCCATCAATAATGAGAAACCACCTGGTATTGACAACTTAGAATGGAAAGTTATTGAGGATGGTAGAGAACTATATCGCCACTCCTATTTGTCATTTGTCAAAAAATGGCTTCCCTCCAGGTTCGAAGACAGTCATTCCGTTACCAGCCAACCAATCAGCTTGCTGCCGACTCTTATTCAACTTTTGGATACATTTTTTGTTGTTGACCAGATACAATACTATTTCTCTGTAAACAAATTAACAACAGACTTTTAGCATGCTTATAGAGATGGGCCCTCAAAATAAACTGCACTGACACAAATTACTTATAATTGGTTGAAAGAAACATCATTATAGCCATTTAATTTCTTACTTGTTTCTCTGAGGGAAAGATCTGTTACAGAAATAGCATTTTTTTTGTGGAAAAACATTCCCTATTCCCTCCATCGTTGCTCTCTTTACATGAAACATGCATACTTACGGATTCGGTAGACTATTAATCACTCAAACTGGCAACAGAAGCCGGATCTGTCTTATTTCTGTAGATATTATGGATGATTTCTAAAGCCAGGCACGCTTAAAAGTTGGGCTATTATTACTTATAGACCTACTTAAGGTATCCTCTCTCTTCAATTTTCTTAAACAATTAAGCCAAGGGTGGTTTCCTCACTCTGCTGCTGCCTCAGCAGCATTGTTCTCAACACCAATATGCTGGTTAAGTTTGCTATTATGCACATACCAACATATAAGGCAAGGCGCAAATTTAATGACGTACTAAAGATTATGTTTCAGAACCGCGAACAGCAACCGATATCCATCGCGGGAGAAAGCGTGTTTGTTATAAAATAATATTATATTTATTAGTGTTGCACCATTATTCTAACATAATATAACCATGTACAATTTCAGTACCACGTCTTAAGAGTGATGGACTGCGCCAGCCCCGTGACCTCCGCAATGGATTAGTCCACTGAGACAGGTGTGAATCAGACATGTGTCTTGTGCACCACTTAAATCAATTTGTGACTAAAGAAATGTCGACCAACAGCCTATTGACCAAACAATCGACTGCCGACTAAATGGGTTCAGCCCTAATCAATACAACAGTATGCATATGTCTCTCTTGGCTAAAAGTAGAGGAGAGACTGACTGCATGACTTCTTATTTTTAATTTAAAAAATGACATGTTGGAAATTCCAAATTGTTTGCATAGGCAACTTACGCACAGCACTGACACACACTTACCCACCAGACATGCCACCAGGGGTCTTTTCACGGTCCCCAAAACCATAACAAAATCAAGAAAATGTACAGGATGATTGCATGGAACTCCCTTCCATCAAAGATTCCTCAAGTGAACAGCAAACCTGGTATCAAAAAAAAGATTAACACCTCGCCGCACAACGCCTCTTCCCTATATTTCATAGCTATTGTTTGTTTCTACTGATATGTAGACTGTGTGTGATGTTTTAAATGTACCGTAATTGCTGGACTATTAAGCGCACCTGAATATAAACCGCACCCACTGAATTATAAAAAAATATGTATTTTGTACATAAATAAGCCGCAGGTGCCTACCGGTACATTGAAACAAATTAACTTTACACAGCCTTTAAACGAAACACGGCTTGTAACAAATATAAATAGGCTTTAACGAAACACACTGAATCGCCTCAGAATTGCTTCATCCGATGTTGGATCGCTGCCCTCTTCAACACGCAGCAGTCCAGTCTTTCGAAACCCGTTGATGATAGTGGATTTTTTGACAATGCTCCACGCTGTCAGCAGCTCTATTTCCTTTTCCAACAGCCAGATCGATCGCCTTCAACTTGAAAGCTGCATCATATGCATTTCTTTGTGTCTTTGCCATGATGAGGGTGACAAAATGACTACCGTAATCAGAATGATGGGAAGTTTGAGCGCGCTCGATTTACGTCACATTATGTGACGGTCCTCAGTTTTTTGGCGGCATGAATCTTGTGAAAGCGGGAAAAATCCATAAATTAGCCGCGTCATTGTATAAACCGCGAGGTTCAAAGCGTGGGAAAAAAGTAGCGGCTTATAGTCCGGAAATTACGGTATATAGTTCTGTCCTTGTCTATTAAAGGAGTACTTCTATTTTTTAAGTAAATGGCATGTTATGGAAGGGTCCAGACACCTTTGTGATTTCACATGTTTTTGAGAAATCATGAACAAAGGCTCTAAAAAAATATTTAAAAAAAACAAATGCAGTGCGTTCGGAAAGTATTCAGACCCCTTCCCTTTTTCCACATTTTTTACATTACAGCCTTATTTTCTTTATCAAGCTACACACAATAAATACCCCATTATGAGAAAGTGAAAACAGGTTTAGATATTTTTGCACATTTATTTACCTTATTTACATAAATATTCAGACCCTTTGCTATGAGACTCGAAATTGAGCTCAGGTACATCCTGTTTCCATTGATCATCCCTGAGTTGTTTCTACAATTTGACTGGAGTTCACCTGTGGTAAATTCAATTATTTGGAAATTATTTAGAAATACACCTGTCTATAATAAGCTCCCACAGTTGATGGTGCATGTCAGACCAAAAACCAAGGCATGAGGTTGAAGGATCCAAGACAGGATTGTGTCGAGGCACAACAAAAATTCTGCAGCATTGAAGGTTCAAGAACACAGTGGCCTCCATCATTCTTAAATGGAAGAAGTTTGGAACCACCAAGACTCTTCCTAGAGCTGGCCGCCCAGCCACACTGAGCAATCGGGAGAGAGGGGCCTTGGTCAGGGAAGTGACCAAGAACCCGATGGTCACTCTGATAGAGCTCCAGAGTTCCTCTGTGGAGATGGGATAACATTCCAGAAGGACAACCATCTCTGCAGCACTCCACCAATCAGGCCTTTATGGTAGAGTGTCCAGACGGAAGCCACTCCTCAGTAAAAGGTACATGACAGCCCGCTTGCACCTAAAGGACTCTGAGACCATGAGAAACAAGATTCTCTGATCTGATGAAACCCAAGATGAAACTCTTTGGCCAGAATATAAAAGGGTCACGTCTGGAGGAAATCTGGCACCCTCCCTACGGTGAAGCATGGTGGTGGCAGCATCATGCTGTGGGGATATTTTTCAGCGGCAGGGACTGGGAGACGAGTCAGGATCGAAGGAAAGAAGGAAGAACGGAGCAAAGTACAGAGAGATCCTTGATTAAAACCTGCTCCGGAGTGCTCAGAACAAGGGCGAAGATTGACCTTCAACAACCCTAAGCACACAGCCTGATTACACCCCCTCCACCCAACATAATATACTAGGCTTACCTTGAAGAGCTGCTCCTCGGTCTCTCTGAAGACGTGGATCATGAGCAGTAGCAGGTGATTGTTGTCCACCCTGAAACAGCCACACAATCAGAATCGCCCCAAAAAAGGCTTAACAGTTATGTAATTTTGTGCACGACCGACAGATTTCCGATCGAAATGCTAGTAATAGATCTGTCATTCTGATTGCTTCCCTTCAGTAAGTTTAATTTGTTTATTTTTACTTTCAGTTTTGTACATCAGACTCATACAGCTACAAAAACAAGCTATTTCTGCCAAGATAGATTTTTTTGTTATTGAAAAAGATGGTACAATGATTCTCTACACTATACATTGCTTGTTATGTCACAAACTGAAATCAGGTGGACATTTAAAAAAAAAAAAAAATCCAGATATTGTGCCTTTAAAAACCGCTAGAGTCGATGTCTGCCTTGCAGCAATCTAACTTGCATAGTAACAAAAATCACCATCAAAATCAGTCTATTTTTTTTTGTTGTTGCATGAGCTGCATCTCAATCCACCACATCCACCAACAGTGGCCTTCCGCATCTGCGGTGGAACGTGGCCGAGCTAGAGCGGTGTTTGTCAGACAGTGAGGCATCCCAAAAATCGGTGTTGTCGCTAAAGTGTCTGTAGTGTCTGAATGGTTTGGCCTACAAACTAATAATCTGGCCACTCTACGTAAAGATGAGACTCATGAACACGATGGTGTTCTCTGTTTCGCTCTACGGCCAAAAGCGTCATGGAACTCGACTGAAGTTGGTACCGCTTATCTGCCAACTTCTGCCTGTTGCGTCCGAACAGTTTGAGCTACACACTAATATGACCCCTCTATGGAAAGGTTAGACTCTCACTAGCACGTACATGTCGGAAAATGAGGGTATAAACAGAGTGTACAAAATATTAGGAACACATTCCTAATATTGAGTTGAACCCCCTTTTGCCCTTAGAACTTACTCAATTCGTCAGGGCATGGACTCCACAAGGTGTCAAAAGCGTTCCACAGTAATACTGGCATATGGTGAGACTCCAATGCTTCCCACAGTTGCGTCAAGTTGACTCGACTTCCTTTGGGTGGTGGATTATTCTTGACAGACATGGGAAACTGAGTGTGAAAAATCCAGCAGCTATGCGCCTGGCACCTACTACCATACCCTGTTCAAAGAAACAAACCTTTGGCCTTGTCCACTCACCCTCTGAATAGCACACATACTTCCAGTTCCTCTGTGTCCAAATCACTAAAGACTTAAAAATGGTCCAAGCACACACGTACAAAAGGTGCGACAGCGCCTCTTTCCCCTCAGGAGGCTGAAAAAGTTTGGCATGGGCCCTTAAATCCTCAAAAACTTCTACAGTAGTACCATTGAGAGCATCTTGACTGGCTGCATCACTGCCTGGTATGGTGCTAGAGGGTGGTGCGGACAGCCCAGTACATCACTGGGGCCGAGCTCCTGCCATCCAGGACATATAAAATGCATTCGGAAAGTATTCAGACCCCTTCACTTTTTCCACTTTGTTACATTACAGGCTTATTCTAAAAATTATTAAAGAATAAATAATCCCCATCAATTGAAATACAATACTCCATAATGACAAAACAAAAACAGGTCTAGACATTTTGCTAATTTAGTACAAATGTTAAACTGAAATATCATAATTACTTAAGTATTCAGACCCTTAACACAGTACTTTGTTGAAGCACCTTTGGCAGCAATTATAGATCCTCTCAAGCTCTGTCAGGTTGGATGGGGAGCGTCGCCCCACAGCTACTTTCAGGTCTCACCAGAGATGTTCGATCAGGTTCAAGTTTGGGCTGTGGCTGGGCCACTCAAGGAAATTGAGAGTAGAGGTCGACCGATTATGATTTTTCAACGCCGATACCGATTATTGGAGGACAAAAAAAAATGCCAGTGCCGATTAAATCGGCCGATTTTTTAAACTTTATTTGTAATAACGACAATTACAACAATACTGAATGAACACTTATTTTAACTTAATATAATACAGCAATAAAATCAATTTAGCCTCAAATAAATAATGAAACATGTTCGATTTGGTTTAAATAATGCAAAAACAAAAGTGTTGGAGAAGAAAGTAAAAGTGCAATATGTGCCATGTAAGAAAGCTAAAGTTTAAGTTCCTTGCTCAGAACATATAAAAGCTGGTGGTTCCTTTTAACATGAGTCTTCAATATTCCCAGGTAAGAAGTTTTAGGTTGTAGTTATTATAGGAATTATAGGACTATTTCTCTCTATACCATTTGTATTTCATATACCTTTGACTTTTGGTCAATTGGCACTTTAGTATTGCCAGTGTAACGGTCTAGCTTCCGTACCTCTCCTCGCTCCTACCTGGGCTCGGACCAGGAACACAACAGCCACCATCGAAGCAGCGTTACCCATGCAGAGCAAGGGGAACAACTACTCCAAGTCTCAGAGCGAGTGATGTTTGAAACGCTATTAGCGCACACCCCGCTAACTAGCTAGCCATTTCACATCACATCTTTACACCCGCCTAATCTCGGGAGTCGATAGGCTTGAGGTCATAAACAGCAGAGCTGCTAGCAAAACGCACAAAAGTGCTGTTTGAATGAATGCTTATGAGCCTGCTGGTGCCTACCATCGCTCAGTCAGACTGCTCTATCAAATCATAGACTTAATTATAACATAATAACACACAGAAATGCGAGCCTTAGGTCATTAATATGGTCGAATCCGGAAACTATCATCTCGAAAACAAGACGTTTATTCTTTCAGTGAAATACGGAACCGTTACGTATTTTATCTAACGGGTGGCATCCATCAGTCTAAATATTCCTGTTACATTGCACAACCTTCAGTGTTATGTCATAATTACGTAAAATTCTGGCAAATTAGTTCTCAATGAGCCAGGCGGCCAAAACTGTTGCATATATCCTGACTCTGCATGCAATGAACGCAAGAGAAGTGACACAATTTCACCTGGTTAATATTGCCTGCTAACCTGGATTTCTTTTAGCTAAATATGCAGGTTTAAAATTATATACTTCTGTGTATAGATTTTAAGAAAGGCATTGGTGTTTATGGTTAGGTACACATTGGAGCAACGACAGTCCTTTTTCGCGAATGCGCACTGCATCGATTATATGCAAAGCAGGACACGCTAGATAAACTAGTAATATCAATAACCATATGTAGTTATATTTAGTGATTATGATTGATTAAGTTTTATGCTAGCTAGCAACTTACCTTGGCTTCTTACTGCATTCGCGTAACAGGCGGGCTCCTCGTGAGGCAGGTGGTTAGAGCGTTGGACTAGTTAACCGTAAGGTTACAAGACTGAATCCCTGAGCTGACAAGGTAAAAACCTGTCATTCTGCCCCTGAACGAGGCAGTTAACCAACCGTTCCTAGGTCGTCATTGAAAATAAGAATGTGTTCTTAACTGACTTGCCTAGTTAAATAAAGATTAAATAAAAGGCGTAAAATAAAATAAAAACCGGCAAAAATCGGCATCCAAAATTACCGATTTCCGATTGTTATGAAAACTTGAAATCGGCCTTAGTTAATCAGACATTCCGATTAATCGGTCGAACTCTAATTCAGAGACTCCCAAAGACGCACCTGCATTGTCTTGGCTGTATGCTTAGGGTCGTTGTCCTGTTGGAAGGTGAACTTTTGCCCCAGTCTGAGGTCCTGCGTGCTCTGGAGCAGGTTTTCATTAAGGATCTCTCTGTACTTTGCTCTGTTCATCTTTCCCTCGATCCTGAATAGTCTCCTAGTCCCTGCTGCTGAAAAACAATCCCCAAAGATGATGCTGCCACCACTAAGATTCACCAAAGGGATGGTATTGGCCAGGTGATGAGCAGTGCCTGGTTTCCTCCAGACGTGACACTTGGTATTCAGGCCAAAGAGTTCAATCTTGGTTGTATCAGACCAGAGAATCTTGTTTCTCATGGTCTGAGAGTCCATTAGGTGCCTTTTGGCAAACTCCAAGCGGGCTATCATGTGCCTTTTATGAAGGAGTGTGTTCCATCTGGCCACTGTACCATAAAAGGCCTGCTTGGTGGAGTTCTGCAGAAATGGTTGTCCTTCTGGAAGGTTCTCCCATCTCCACAGAGGAACTCTGGATCTCTGTCAGTGACCATCAGGCTCTTGGTCACCTCCCTGACCATCGGGTTCTTGTTCACCTACCTGACCATCGGGTTCTTGTTCACCTCCCTGACCAAGGCCCTTCTCACCCGATTGCTCCTTTTGGCCAGGCTGTCAGCTCTAGGAAGAGTCTTGGTGGTTCCAAACTTCTTCCATTTAAAAATGATGGAGGCCACTGTGTTCTTTGGGACCTTCAATGCTGCATAAAATGTGTTGGTACCCTTCCCCAGATCTATGCCTTGACACAATCCTGTCTCAGAGTACTACAGACAATTCCTTTGACCTCAAGGTTTGGTTTTTGCTCTGACATGCACTGTCAACTGTGGGACCTTATATAGACAGGTGTGCCTTTCCAAATCATGTCCAATTAATTGAATTTACCACAGGGGGACTCCAAGTTGTAGAAACATCACAGGGATGATCAATGGAAAAAGGATGCGCCTGAGGTCAATTTCGGGTCTCATAGCAAAGGGTCTGAATACTAATGTTTTGCAAACATTTCTAAAAACCTGTTTTCACTGTCATTATGGGGTATTGTGTGTAGATTAAATAAATACATCCTCAATCGATTTTAGAATAAGGCTGTAATGTAACAAAATGTGGACAAAGTGAAGGGGTCTGAATACTTTCTGAAAGCACTGTTTGTCAGACGGTGTGGAAGGAAGGCCAGTAAAATCGTTAAAGACTCCAACCACCCAAGCCATAGACTATTCTCTCCTCTTCCACACGGCAAATAGCTACACAGACTGAGTTAACCTTGCATCTTTATTGACCTTTTATTTTTACACTGTCTATATGCACACTCACAGGCCCTACACTCACTCCATCATCTGCTCACTCACACATAATATGTACTCTACACACACACACCCACTCACATACAAGCTGCAGCTACTCTGTTCATCTTATATCCTTTTGCCTAGTCACCTTACCCCTATACATACTGTATCTACCCTCCATCACTCCAGTATCCGGTGTAGGACGTCAATGTAAATAATAATTTGTTCTTAACTGACTTAACCTATTTAAAATATATATATACAGTGGGGCAAAAAAGTATTTAGTCAGCCACCAATTGTGCAAGTTCTCCCACTTAAAAATATGAGAGGCCTGTAATCTTCATCATAGGTACATTTCAACTATGACAGACAAAATTAGAAAAAAAATTCAGAAAATCACATTGTAGGATTTTCAATGAATTTATTTGCAAATTATGGTGGAAAATAAGTATTTGGTCAATAAGAAAGGTTTCTCAATACTTTGTTATATACCCTTTGTTGGCAATGACAGAGGTCAAACGTTTTCTGTAAGTCTTCACAAGGTTTTCACACACTGTTGCTGGTATTTTGTCCCATTCATGCAGATCTCCTCTAGAGCAGTGATGTTTTGGGGCTGTTGCTGGGCAACACGGACTTTCAACTCCCTCCAAAGATTTTCTATGGGGTTGAGATCTGGAGACCGCCTAGGCCACTCCAGGACCTTGAAATGCTTCTTACGAAGCCACTCCTTCGTTGTCCGGGCGGTGTGTATGGGATCATTGTCATGCTGAAAGACCCAGCCACGTTTCATCTTCAATGCCCTTGCTGATGGAAGGAGGTTTTCACTCAAAATCTCACGATACATGGCCCTATTCATTCTTTCCTTTACACGGATCAGTCGTCCTGGTCCCTTTGCAGAAAAACAGCCCCAAAGCATGATGTTTCCACCCCCATGCTTCACAGTAGGTATGGTGTTCTTTGGATGCAACTCAGCATTCTTTGTCCTCCAAACACGACGAGTTGAGTTTTTACCAAAAAGTTATATTTTGGTTTCATCTGACCATATGACATTCTCCCAATCTTCTTCTGGATCATCCAAATGCTCTCTAGCAAATTTCAGATGGGCCTGGACATGTACTGGCTTAAGCAGGGGGACACGTCTGGCACTGCAGGATTTGAGTCCCTGGCGGCGTAGTGTGTTACTGATGGTAGGCTTTGTTACTTTGGTCCCAGCTCTCTGCAGGTCATTCACTAGGTCCCCCCGTGTGGTTCTGGGATTTTTGCTCACCGTTCTTGTGATCATTTGGACCCCACGGGGTGAGATCTTGCGTGGAGCCCCAGATCAAGGGAGATTATCAGTGGTCTTGTATGTCTTCCATTTCCTAATAATTGCTCCCACAGTTGATTTCTTCAAACCAAGCTGCTTACCTATTGCAGATTCAGTCTTCCCAGCCTGGTGCAAGTCTACAATTTTGTTTCTGGTGTCCTTTGACAGCTCTTTGGTCTTGGCCATAGTGGAGTTTGGAGTGTGACTGTTTGAGGTTGTGGACAGGTGTTTTTTATACTGATAACAAGTTCAAACAGGTGCCATTAATACGAGTAACGAGTGGAGGACAGAGAAGCCTCTTAAAGAAGAAGTTACAGGTCTGTGAGAGCCAGAAATCTTGCTTGTTTGTAGGTGACCAAATACTTATTTTCCACCATAACTTGCAAATAAATTCATTAAAAATCCTACAATGTGATTTTCTGGATTTTTTTCCCTCATTTTGTCTGTCATAGTTGAAGTGTACCTATGATGAAAATTACAGGCCTCTCTCATCTTTTTAAGTGGGAGAACTTGCACAATTGGTGGCTGACTAAATACTTTTTTGCCCCACTGTATAGCGAAATCCCTGCTCCTTGTAAATCCCTGTAAATATGCTATTGGAACTTTACCATGTATATAGTATGCTTACTTAGTTATTGTGTTCTTCATATTTCTTATTTATTGTGTGTTTTACTAGTATTACATTATTATTGATTATTGCAAAAATCCTTCTTTAACCTGTCTCCTCCCCGTTCATCTACACTGATTGAAGTGGATTCATAGCTTTCACATGGATTCCCCAGGTCAAGAGCAGGTGTTCCTAATGTTTTTACTCAGTGTATTATGGAAGTAGTTTAGTGCCCAAAACAATTGGTTAAATATGGGTAAAAAATGTAATCATTTCTTACATTTTTAAAATAATCGCTCAGATATAGGACAGACACTTAAAAGTGTATGAATCTATTATTCAATTCGTTTATATGGGTTAATTCGTGGCCAAATTCAATGTTTCAAATACATGTTTTATATATTCTTTTGATACCTAAATGGGTTCTAAAATTCTAAATAAAATAGCTCAATGATCCTTGGTATGACCATCTTAAAACAGTTATATGTTAGCAGGGTAGAACATCCCCCCCAGCTTAGACAATGATTAAAAAAGGTTCCATTCATGGTTCACCCAAACATAATTAAGATTAATGTAATTAATCTCCCAACTCACTTGAATTCTGCAGAATGGGAGTTTTCTGTTGGACTGAGCCTGTCCTCTTCAGTTTCTCCAGCAGGCAATCCATTCTCGACCACCCCTGCCTCCTCTAAGAAGGGGTCCTGTTCTGGTGGTGCCTCTGCCTCTCTCTCATCTTCATGGCCACCAGGAAGAGCCTGCGGCTGGCCATGCCCTGCAGTGTCATGGTGGCCACCACGCGTGGCAGCAGCATCTGAACTGTGGGGGATAAAGCAGTAAAAGTCTGCAGGGGCCGGAGGGGCCTGCAGGAAGCTGGGGCTCGGGGCCAGAGCAGGGCGCAGGAGGGGGGCCCCAGCTTCCGAGTCAGGCGGCTCAATAATCGGATCCCCCCGAAAGGGCTGCTGCCCCGGGGGCTGGGAGTTGGCTTCAGGGCTGACAGAGGAGGACCTTCTAGGGAGGGAACTCTGATGGGTCTTCTCCCCCTCCTCATCTTCTTCCTCTCTGTCTGGTCGCCACCAGGCCTGCCCCCCGTCCAGAGCTCCATTGAGCCGGTTCATAACATCACGTAGGGGCTGGCCCACACTGTCCATGGAGGTGTCAGTCATCTCCGGCAGCCGCAGGAGACCCTCTGACTCATCCTCCTCCTGGCCTTCCTCATCCCCCATCCCTCTCCTTCTCCTCACTGTCTCGGCCCCTGAGCCCTGCGGCGGCCCCACAGAGGGGCTACAGGAGTCTCCATCCAGCCCCTCTCCCCCTCTCGCCTGGGTTCCATCTTCTACTTCCGCTTGCTCGGAGGCCGCTGTGTTCTGTTCACTGCTCACCGTGGAGTTGCTGGAGCCCTTCACGACATGGCGCTTCTTGGCTGGCTTCCTTCGTCTGGCCATCCTGGTGGAAAGAAAAGCAGTACGTCATAATAGTTAGTCCATGTGTACTCCTCCTAGGTCCATATGAATTCCTAACATTTCACAAGCCAAAAAGCTAGGTGACTTGCTGACCTGTATGAGTGTGCCAATAAATGAGGGCTTCGCTTGACCTGATAACCCCGATGTTTGTTGAGCTAAAATGAAGTTGGAACATGCCATTTGGATTCAATAACTCCAAGCTCTGTGTGTTGAGGCTGAGAAAAAGTGTGGGCAACATAAACCTGATAACCAGTTAGTGGCTAAGCAGCTAACTAGCCTAAATCTCATGTAGTTTTACCCATAGAGACTAATGTTAGGAGTGTGTGCTGTACCTGATAACCTCCAGCTCGTTGCTGGTGCTCTCCGTGTCGTCCACGGTGGTGGTGGTGTCGTGGGAGTGGCGGCTAGCAGTGTGGACGGGGGTGATGTCGGCCGAGGTGTTGTTGTCTGAGTCCTCGTTGAAGGGGTTGTGTCTGGTGGGGCTGCGGGGCGGGGAAGTTCCCCTCACTGGCATGATGGCAGCCCGGAGAATCACAGAATCTTTGAAGACCGTCTGAAGGTCTGAGGCGCTGGAGCAAGGACAGATAACCGGGTCGGTGAGGTCACCCTCTGCGGCAGGACGGGAGAGGAACACACACAGTAAACAAAATAGCAGAACATTCACACATACAGTATGCTACAGATACTGTACACATTCTGGATCCAAATAATGAGAATGGATACTGGTGGTGCTTTGGCTGGGACAGGGATTAGGGCATGCAACCACACATTTCCCACAGGATGCACAGGACAAAGACAGGCAGGCAGAAAAAAAGACATTATTTTTGAGTGACAGGCATTGGTGAAACTATGTCAAATGAATGCAGTGACAGTTTATTTTATTTATCCGTTATTTTACCAGATAAGTTGACTGAGAACACGTTGTGTTCTCATTTGCAGCAACGACCTGGGGAATAGTTACAGGGGAGAGGAGGGGGATGAATGAGCCAATTGTAAACTGGGGATTATTAGGTGACCGTGATGGTTTGAGGGCCAGATTGGGAATTTAGCCAGGACACCGGAGTTAACACCCCATCTCTTACGATAAGTGCCATGGGATCTTTAATGACCTCAGAGAGTCAGGAAACACGTTTAACGTCCCATCCGAAAGACGGCACCCTACACAGGACAGTGTCCCCAATCACTGCCCTGGGGCATTGGGATATTTTTTTAGACCAGAGGAAAGAGTGCCTCCTACTGGTCCTCCAACACCACTTCCAGCAGCATCTGGTCTCCCATCCAGGAACTGACCAGGACCAACCCTGCTTAGCTTCAGAAGCAAGCCAGCAGTGGTATGCAGTGCTATAGTACATGCTACAGTTGGTGGCAAAAGCTTTGAAGGCAGAGTTGAACGTAGAACAAAGCCATGCAATCCAATGGTTCCAATGAGAAATAGAGGATATACCACATATATGCCGGCAGACACCAAACAGAGTGAGTACCAGCTACATCAGGCATTGCAGTTCTCTAGTATTATTCCACATCAATGCTGCGTAAGCTTCAAGGTCACGTCTTGTAAAATAAACGTTGAGTGGTTAATTAAAACATAATAGACAACATTAACAATTCACCAGTGCATAGAAATGTCTGCTTAGAAAATAACTTACCTGGCAATAAAATCGTATGAAATGTTGGCAATAGTGCCACATTTTCTTGCATAAAGGTGATTCAGTAGTGTCTTAAAAGATAAGTGTAAAAGCACAGCAACAGTGGATTTTAATATGCTTATGAATCCATCTAGCCTACTTCCCAATAAACTAAAGTGCATAAAACAGAAGCCCCTTCATTGACTTCTCTACCATTTCCCTCTCAGCATTGATATTGCAATTGAGATACTCCAATTAAACCACTGACTACACAGAGGACCAGAATGCATTGAGCACACACTGTGGGATGGAGGACATGCATGATGCTGTGATCGGGGAGGAAGGGAGGAGAGGGGTAACCATGTCCCACCTTCCCAGTCTGCAGCTTGCTGCAACACGGGGAAGATGTCACCGAAATCATAATCTAAAAAGGAGGGATAAGACTCAACGTTAGAACTGGAAGGCCCGAGACAGAGGTAGAAAATGTGACATACGAGAGAAATATGATACACTTGATGAGAACAGTTACTGGTATGGATAGGCAGAGAAAACTACAAATGAATGGGGGCTCAACGGTTTATGGAAAGTGACAGGAGATAAAGCATTCACACCCTGGAGTTCATATACTGTGCCATGTGATCAATGAAGAGCACTTCAATGTGAGTGCTAAGCGACTATTTCTACATTAAAACCCATGAGCCACAAGTGTCTTCCTGATCGATCCAACTTCAGCATCAATACTTCATTACTTGACAAACCAGCCTATGAATTAGACTAGTGACACCACATAAGACAGACGGGGAGAGACGGGGTGGAGAGAAAAGACAGAGGTGGAGAAGGAGAAAATGAAAGAGATGGATAGGTGGAGCCCGACCTTCGCTGGACGGGGCGATGGCGCTGTCGTCCCACTCCAGGTTGGTAGAGGTGAGGGAGGTGAAGGAGAGCAGAGAAAGGCTGTCAGAGCTGGGAAGGCGCTCCTCAAAGTCCAGCAGATTCTGGGGCTTGTAGTACTCCGGCATGTAGGGTGCCACATCCAAGTAAGGGACATCCTAACATCCAGAAAACAATTGGGGTTTGAGAGTGTTCTTGATGTTACATCACACATCCCCTTTTGACTGAACTATTTATTAGTTTTACACACAAACCAAATACTATGTTTAGATTATTTGGTTAAAGCCTGAACCGTTGGAAGTGTATTAATGTGAATTATAATGGTTGTAAAGCACTGTCTAATAACTGACCAACTCCAGATCAAAGCGAATGAACTCCAGTCCCGACACCAATGTGAGGAAGAGTGTGAGGTGATCATGGCTGCACACCAATGCATTTCTGGGAAGAGATTCAAAGCAGATGGTTTATGTACAATAAGGGTTATACGCATTAGTCATACAGACACACTTTCATACTCATCATATGCTGCTGCTACTCTGTTCATCATTTTACTCTTATTAACTATCCTTATGCCTAGTCACTAAACCCTGCCTTTATGTAAACTCAACAACAACAAAAATCTCCCTTTTTCAGGAACGTCTTTCAAAGATAATCCAAACAACTTCACAGATCTTCATAGTAAAAGGTTTAAACACCGTTTCTCATGCGTGTTCAATGAACCATAAACAATTAATGAACATACACCTGTGGAAGAGTCATTAAGACACTAACAGCTTACAGACGGTAGGCAATAAAGGTCACAGTTATGAAAACTTAGGACACTAAAGAGGCCTTTCTCCTGACTCTGAAAAACACCAAAAGAAAGATGCCCAGGGTCCCTGCTCATCTGCGTGAACGTGCCTTAGGCATGCTGCAAGGAGGCATGAGGACTGCAGATGTGGCCAGGGAAATTAATTGCAATGTCCGTACTGAGACTCCTAAGACAGCGCTACAGGGAGACAGGACGGACAGCTGATCGTCCTCGCAGTGGCAGACCACGTGTAACACATGCACAGGATCGATACATCCCAACAGCACAACTGCAGGACAGGTACAGGATGGCAACAACTGCCCGAGTTACACCAGGAACGCACAATCCCTCCATCAGTGCTCAGACTGTCCGCAATAGGCTGAGAGAGGCTGGACTGAGGGCTTGTAGGCCTGTTGTAAGGCAGGTCCACAACAGACATCACCAGCAACAATGTCGCCTATGGGCACAAACCCACCGTCCCTGGACCAGACAGGACTGGCAAAAAGTGCTCTTCACTGACGAGTCACGGTTTTGTCTCACTAGGGGTGATGGTCTGATTTGTGTTTATCGTTGAAGGATTGAGCGTTACACCGAGGTCTGTACTTTGGAGCGGGATCAATTTGGAGGTGGAGGGTCCGTCATGGTCTGGGGCAGTGTGTCACAGCATCATCGGATTGAGCTTGTTGTCATTTCAGGCAATCTCAATGCTGTGCATTACAGGGAAGACATCCTCCTCCCCCATGTGGTACCCTTCCTGCAGGCTCATCCAGACATGGCCCTCCAGCATGACAATGCCACCAGCCATACTGCTTGTTCTGTGCGTGATTTCCTGCAAGACAGGAATGCCAGTGTTCTGCCATGGCCAGTGAAGAGCGCAGATCTCAATCTCATTGAGTACATCTGGGACCCGTTGGATCAGAGGATGAGGGCTAGGGCAATTCCCTGCAGAAATGTCCGGAAACTTGCAGGTGCCTTGGTGGAAGAGCAGGGTAACATCTCACAGCAAGAACTGGCAAATCCATGAGGAGGAGATGCACTGTAGTACTTAATGCACCTGGTGGCCACACCAGATACTGACTGTTACTTTTGATTTTGACCCCCCCTTGTTCGGGGACACTTTCCATTTATGTTAGTCACATGTCTGTGGAACTTGTTCAACTTATGTCTCAGTTGTTGAATCTTGTTATGTTCATACAAATATTTACACATGTTAAGTTTGCTGAAAATAAAACGCAACATCCTCTCACTGCCAACTGCGACAATGAGCTCACACTCTGGCTGAGTGTGAGCTCCGGCAAAGGTCATGAATTTTTTCTCTCTGTACATTCAAGACCAGTTGGAGACCATAAAGGGAGTCCTGTGGTAACTGAAAAGCAGTCTGGAGACCTTCAACAGCCTGAACCAGAGAAGGAGAACATTAATAAATGACTAGCATCTGCATATAGATGCAACTTCGGTTGCATCCCATTTCCCAAATGCTGTCACTTGCCACTGGCATAGCTGCAGCTTTGGTGATGTGCCCTGATCTAAAGCCAGACTGAACTGCTCTCAGTATGTTCCTTTCAATTAAATACGTTTTTTAACTGTGTGTTCATCGGGGATTCAAAGACCTTGGCCAGGATATGGAGTTTAGAGATAGGATGATAGTTATTAGCATCTGAGGAATCTTGCTAATATAAGCGGATTTCCAAATGCTGGGTATGGAATTGGTCAAGCGACTCAAGTTGACAATGTGAGCCACAGGTTCAGTAATAATACCAGCTGCTATCTTTTAGAGGTAGGAGGGATCCAGGTTGTCTGGACCTGCAAATTTTTTAGTGTCTCTTGTCTGTAGAGCTTTACAGACCTTAGCATAAGAAACAGGCTCAAAATGTAAATGGTTCACAAGGGCATTTCATTTACAGTAACAGAGCTTACATTAGAAGCCTGAGCTTCTGAGACATTATAAAAAACGTACAGCATGCAGTTGAAGTTTACATACACTTAGGTTGGAGTCATTAAAACTCGCTTTCAACCAATCCACAAATTTCTTGTTATCAAACTATAGTTATGGCAAGTCACTAAGGACATCTACTTTGTGCACAACACAAGTAATTGTTTACAGACAGATTGTTTCACTTATAATTCACTGTATCCCAATTCCAGTGGGTCAGAGGTTTACATACACTAAGTTGACTGTGCCTTTAAACAGCTTGGAAAATTCCAGAAAATGATGTCATGGCTTTAGAAGCTTCTGATAGGCTAATTGACATCGTTTGAATCAATTTGAGGTGTACCTGTAGATGTATTTCAAGGCCTACTTTCAAACTCAGTGCCTCTTTGCTTGACATCATGGGAAAATCAAAAGAAATCAGCCAAGACCTCAGAAAATAAATTGTAGACCTCAACAAGTCTGGTTCATCCCTTGGGAGCAATTTCCAAATGCCTGAAGGTACCACGTTCATCTGTACAAACAATAGTACACAAGTATAAACACCATGGGACCACGCAGCTGTCATACTGCTCAAGAAGGAGACATGTTCTGTCTATGTTACAGATACAGGTATCCTGTGTATGTGTATACTGTGTTATTTTCTCTCCTTCTCCCCTCACAGGTGAAAATCATCACTCCCCAATCAGTCACCAATCCAATCATCAATCAGAAGACACACCTCCTCCTGTTTCCTACCCTATCACAGTTCCTTTCCCTTGGTTTAAAAACCCCATCAGTTGTTTACTCTAGAGCGCAATCTCTCTGTAAATGCCATGTCTGTAGGTCTCTGTGTTTTACTCTCTGTGTCTTAACCTCTCTTTTGTTTGAGCACCTCCATAGCACTTTGTCATCACCTGTGGGTATTGTTTTGGGGGTGCTTTGATGCAGGAGGGACTGGTGCACTTCACAAAATAGACAGCATCATGAGGGGAAATTATGTGGATATATTGAAGTATCTCAAGACATCAGTCAGGACGTTAAAGCTTGGTCACAAATGGGTCTTCCAAATGGACAATGACCCCAAGCATACTTCCAAAGTTGTGGCAAAATGGCTTAAGGACAACCAAGTCAAGGTATTGGAGTGGCCATCAAAGCCCTGACCTCATTCCTATAGAAAATGTGTGGTCAGAACTGAAAAAGCGTGTGAGAGCAAAGAGGCCTTACTAACCTGTCTGTTACACCAGCTATGTCAGGAGGAACGGGCGAAAATAGACCCAACCTATTGTGGGAAGCTTGTTGAAGGCTACCCGAAACGTTTGACCCAAGTTAAACAATCTAAAGGCAATGCTACCAAATACTAATTGAGTGTATGTAATCTTCTGACCCACTGGGAATGTGATGAAAGAAATAAAAGCTGAAATAATTCTCACTATTATTCTGACATTTCACATTCTTAAAATAAAGTGGTGATCCTAACTGATCTAAGACAGGCAATTTATACAAGGATTAAATGTCAGGAATTGTGAAAAACTGAGTTTAAATGTATTTGGCTAAGGTGTATGTAACTTCAACTGTACATGAATTGCTTGTTAACCCCTACAATATGGGTTTTATCCTTCACTTTATTAGAATCCATCATTAATTGGTCAGGAAGGCCAGAGGAAACATTAGAACCTGACATTGATTTAAAATCCAATTTTATTTGTCACATGCATCTTACAGTGAAATGCTTTCAAGCCCTTAACCAACAATGCAGTTTAAATAAAAAGTAACATAATTAAAGAGCAGCAGTAAAATAACAATAGCGAGGCTATATATAGGGGGTACCAGTACAGAGTCAATGTGCGGGGGCGCCGGTTAGTCGAGGTAATTGAGTTTGATATGTACATGTAGGTAGAGTTAAAAGTGACTATGCATAGATAATAACAAAGTAGCAGCAGCGTAGGGGGGGGGGGGGGGGGGGGGATGCTGATAGTCTGGGTAGCGATTTGATTAGATGTTCAGGAGTCTTATGGCTTGGTGGTAGAAGCTGTTTAGAAGCCTCTTGGACCTAGACTTGGCGCTCAGGTACCGCTTGCTGTGCAGTAGCAGAGAGAAGTCTGACTTGGGTGGCTGGAGTCTTTAACAAATTTTTAGGGCCTCCCTCTGACAACGCCTAGTATAGAGGTCCTGGATGGCAGGAAGCTTGGCCGCAGTCATGTACTGGGCTGCATGTACTACCCTCTGCCTTGCGGTCAGAGGGCGAGCAGTTGCCATACCAGGCAGTGATGCAACCAGTCACGATGCTATCGATGGTGCAGCTGTAAAACCTTTTGAGGATCTGAGGACCATTGCCAAATCTTTTCAGTCTCCTGAGGGGGAATAGGTTTGTGTGTTTGGACCATGTTAGTTTGTTGGTGATGTGGATGCCAAGGAACTTGAAGCTGTCAACCTGCTCAACTACAGCCCCGTTGATGAGAATGAGAGCGTGTTCAGTCCTCCTTTTCCTGTAGTCCACAATCATCTCCTTTATCTTGATCACGTTGAGGGAGAGGTTGTTGTCCTTGTACCACACAGTCAGGTCTCTGACCTCCTCCCTATAGGCTGTCTCGTTGTTGATCAAGCCTACCACCGTTGTGTCATCGGCAAACTTAATGATGGTGTTGGAGTCGTGCCTGGCCGTGCAGTCATGAGTGAACAGGGACTACAGGAGGGGGCTGAGCACGCACGCCTGAAGGGCCCCCGTGTTGAGGATCAGCGTGGCAGATGTGTTGTTACCTACCCTTACCACCTAGGGGCGGCACGTCAGGAAGTCCAGGATCCAGTTGCAGTCAGAGGTGTTTAGTCCCAGTGTCCATAGCTTAGTGATCAGCTTTGAAGGCACTATGGTGTTGAACGCTGAGCTGTAGTCAATGAATAGCATTCTCACATCGGTGTTCCTTTTGTCCAGGCGGGAAAGGGCAGTGTGGAGTGCAATAGAGATTGTATCATCTGTGGATCTGTTGGGGTAGTATGCAAACTGAGTGGGTCTAGGGTTTCTGGGATAATGGTGTTGATGTGAGCCATGACCAACCTTTCAAAGTACTTCATGGCGACAGATGTGAGTGCTATGGGTCAGTGGTCATTTAGGCAGGTTACCTTCGTGATCTTGGGCACAGGGACTATGGTGGTCTGCTTGAAACTGGTTGGTATTACAGACAGGGAGAGGTTGAAAATGTCATTGAAGACACTTGCCAGTTGGTCAGTGCATGCTCGCAGTACACGTCCTGGTAATCCATCTGGCCCGGTGAATGTTGACCTGTTTAAAAAGGTCTTATATCGGCTGCGGAGAGCAGTTTTTCAGTTACCTGAAAACCCTTCCACTGATTCTAAATGTATTCAAAGTGACATGCTTATCACAGATGGACAGAAATTTCTTATAGAAATAGTCCCAGGCAGTGTCAACATCGGGAATCAGACATGTCAATATTAAATGGTACAGATCATGTCAGAACGCTTGCTCATAAAACTGTCTAAAATATATTTTACAAATATAACAGGGTTTGGCTTTGGTCATGTATTTCTAACACAAGCAATTGGACAATGATCATTGACATCATTACAGAATATCCCAGTCGATCCGGTACTGGTACTCCCTGTATTTGCATGTACAGTGCATTCGGAAAGTATCATGCATCATGCTGTGGGGATGTTTTTCAGCGGCAAGGACTGGGATACTGGTCAGCATCAAGGCAAAGATGAACGGAGCAAAGTACAGAGAGATCCATGATGAAAACCTGCTCCAGAGCGCTCAGAACCTCAGACGGGGGGCAAAGGTTTACCTTCCAAAAGGACAACAACCCTAAGCACACAACCAAGAAAACACGAGTTGCTTCAGGACAAGTCTCTGAATGTCCTTGAGTGACCCAGCCAGAGCCCGGACTTGAACCTGATCCAACATCTCTGGAGAGCCCTGAACATAACTGTGCAGTAACGCTCCCCATCCAAACTGACAGTGCTTGAGAGGATCTGCAGAGAATGGGAGAATCTCCCCAAATACAGGTGTGCCAAGCTTGTAGCGTACCCATACCCAAGAAGAATCGAGGCTGTAATCGCTGCCAAGGGTGCTTCAACAAAGTACTGAGTAAAGGGTCTGAATACTTATGTAAATGTGAGGGGGGGGGGGGGGGGTTGTGTAGATTGATGGGGAAAAAAACAAATCAATTTTAGAATAAGGCTGGTAACGTCAAGGGGTCTGAATTCTGCACTCACTGTATGTATGTATGTATGTATGTATGTACGTACAGTGGGGCAAAAAAGTATTTAGTCAGCCACCAATTGTGCAAATTCTCCCACTTAACCTGTTAGAGCTCTAGGGGCGCTATTTCATTTTTGGATAAAAAACGTTCCCGTTTTAAGCGCGATATTTTGTCACGAAAAGATGCTCGACTATGCATACAGTTTTGGAAAGAAAACACTCAAGTCTCAGAATCTGCAAAGATTTTGTCTGTAAGTGCCCCAGAACTCATTCTACAGGCGAAACCAAGATGATGCATCACCCAGGAATTAGCAGAATTTCTGAAGCTCTGTTTTCCATTCTCTCCTTATATGGCTGTGATTGCGCAACGAATGAGCCTACACTTTCTGTCGTTCGCCCAAGGTCTTAGCAGCATTGTGACGTATTTGTAGGCATATCATTGGAAGATTGACCATAAGAGACTACATTTTCCAAGTGTCCGCCTGGTGTCCTGCGTCGAATTCGGTGCGCAATTGCCAGCTGCTTCTACTTTACCATTTGATTCAGGGGAGAAAGCATGTGTCCAAGAACGATGTATCAATGAAGAGATATGTGAAAAACACCTTGATTGATTCTAAACAACGTTTGCCATGTTTTCAGTCGATATTATGGAGTTAATTTGGAAAAAAGTTTGTTTTGAGGACTGAATTTTCGGATTTTTTTTGGTAGCCAAATGTGATGTATAAAACGGAGCTATTTCTAATACACAAGGAATCTTTTTGGAAAAACTGAGCATCTGCTATCTAACTGAGAGTATCCTCATTGAAAACATCAGAAGTTCTTCACAGGTAAATGATTTTATTTGAAGGCTTTTATGTTTTTGTTAATGTTGCGTGCTGGATGCTAATGCTAACGCTAAATGCTAACGCGAAATGCTAACGCTAGCTAGCTACTTTTACACAAATGATTGTTTTCCTATGGTTGAGAAGCATATTTTGAAAATCTGAGATGACAGTGTTGTTTACAAAAGGCTAAGCTTGAGAGATGGCATATTTATTTCATTTCATTTGCGATTTTCATAAATAGTTAACGTTGTGTTATGCTAATGAGCTTGCTGATAGATTTACACAATCCTGGATACAGGGGTTTTTTCATAGCTAAACGTGACGCAGAAAACAGAGCGATTTGTCCTAAACAAATAATCTTTCAGGAAAAACTGAACATTTGCTATCTGAGAGTCTCCTCATTGAAAACATCTGAAGTTCTTCAAAGGTAAATGATTTTATTTGAATGCTTTTCTGTTTTTTTGTGTAAATGTTGCCAGCTGAATGCTAATGCTAAATGCTACGTTAGCCATCAATACTGTTACACAAATGCTTGTTTTGCAATGGTTGAGAAGCATATTTTGAAAATCTGAGATGACAGTGTTGTTAACAAAAGGCTAAGCTTGAGAGCTAGCATATTTATTTCATTTCATTTGCGATTTTAATGAATAGTTAACGTTGCGTTATGGTAATGAGCTTGAGTCTGTATTCACGATCCCGGATCCGGGATGGGGAGATCAGAAAGGTTAAAAAGATGACGCTTGTAATTTTCATCATAGGTACACTTCAACTATGACAGACAAAATGAGGGGGAAAAAAATCCAGAAAATCACATTGTAGGATTTTTAATGAATTTATTTGCAAATTATGGTGGAAAATAAGTATTTGGTCACCTACAAACAAGCAAGATTTCTGGCTCTCACAGACCTGTAACTTTTTCTTTAAGAGGCTCCTCTGTCCTCCACTCGTTACCTGTATTAATGGCACCTGTTTGAACTTGTTATCAGTATAAAAGACACCTGTCCACAACCTCATACAGTCACACTCCAAACTCCACTATGGCCAAGACCAAAGAGCTGTCAAAGGACACCAGAAACAAAATTGTAGACCTGCACCAGGCTGGGAAGACTGAATCTGCAATAGGTAAGCAGATTGGTTTGAAGAAATCAACTGTGGGAGCAATTATTAGGAAATGGAAGACATACAAAACCACTGATAATCTCCCTCGATCTGGGGCTCCACGCAAGATCTCACCCCGTGGGGTCAAAATTATCACAAGAACAGTGAGCAAAAATCCCAGAACCACACGGGGGGACCTAGTGAATGACCTGCAGAGAGCTGGGACCAAAGTAACAAAGCCTACCATCAGTAACACACTACGCCGCCAGGGACTCAAATCCAGCAGTGCCAGACATGCCCCCCTGCTTACGCCAGTACATGTCCAGGCCCGTCTGAAGTTTGCTAGAGAGCATTTGGATGATCCAGAAGAAGATAGGGAGAATGTCATATGGTCAGATGAAACCAAAATATAACTTTTTGGTAAACTCAACTCGTCGTGTTTAGAGGACAAAGAATGCTGAGTTGCATCCAAAGAACACCATACCTACTGTGAAGCATGGGGGTGGAAACATCATGCTTTGGGGCTGTTTTTCTGCAAAGGGACCAGGACGACTGATCCGTGTAAAGGAAAGAATGAATGGGGCGTGAGATTGAGTGAAAACCTCCTTCCATCAGCAAGAGCATTGAAGATGAAACGTGGCTGGGTCTTTCAGCATGACAATGATCCCAAACACACCGCCCGGGCAACGAAGGAGTGGCTTCGTAAGAAGCATTTCAAGGTCCTGGAGTGGCCTAGCCAGTCTCCAGATCTCAACCCCATAGAAAATCTTTGGAGGGAGTTGAAAGTCCATGTTGCCCAGCAACAGCCCCAAAACATTACTGCTCTAGAGGAGATATGCATGGAGGAATGGGCCAAAATACCAGCAACAGTGTGTGAAAACCTTGTGAAGACTTACAAAAAACATTTGACCTCTGTCATTGCCAACAAAGGGTATATAACAAAGTATTGAGAAACTTTTGTTATTGACCAAATACTTATTTTCCACCATAATTTGCAAATAAATTCATAGTTGAAGTGTACCTATGATGAAAATTACAGGCCTCATCTTTTTAAGTGGGATAACTTTCACAATTGGTGGCTGACTAAATACTTTTTTGCCCCACTGTGTGTGTGTGTGTGTGTGTGTGTGTATGCATGCATATCTTAAATATTTTATTTTCTTAATCCTTGTGTTACTATTTTTATTATCTTTTGATTCTGCATAGTTGGGACAGGCTCGTAGGCAAGCATTTTATAGTAAAGTCTACACCCGTTGTATTCGGTGCATGTGACAATTATATTTGATTTTAGTCTAAATGGATAATTTAGGGCTCTTTCGGTCAGAACACTCACTTGAAGTAATACTTCTGCAGCAATCCTTGGTTCTCTTGGAAGAGACGGAGATAGCTTTCTAAGGAGCTCTCACTCAGTGCTAGGTATAGCCAGGCACGACCTGCATAGAAAATAAATATAAACAAGGGACAAACATGGGCATATGTAGGTCATACAGTGCCTTGCGAAAGTATTCGGCCCCCTTGAACTTTGCGACCTTTTGCCACATTTCAGGCTTCAAACATAAAGATATAAAACTATTTTTTTGTGAAGAATCAACAACAAGTGGGACACAATCATGAGGTGGAACGACATTTATTGGATATTTCAAACTTTTTTAACAAATCAAAAACTGAAAAATTGGGCGTGCAAAATTATTCAGCCCCCTTAAGTTAATACTTTGTAGCGCCACCTTTTGCTGCGATTACAGCTGTAAGTCGCTTGGGGTATGTCTATCAGTTTTGCACATCGAGAGACTGACATTTTTTCCCATTCCTCCTTGCAAAACAGCTCGAGCTCAGTGAGGTTGGATGGAGAGCATTTGTGAACAGCAGTTTTCAGTTCTTTCCACAGATTCTCGATTGGATTCAGGTCTGGACTTTGACTTGGCCATTCTAACACCTGGATATGTTTATTTTTGAACCATTCCATTGTAGATTTTGCTTTATGTTTTGGATCATTGTCTTGTTGGAAGACAAATCTCCGTCCTAGTCTCAGGTCTTTTGCAGACTCCATCAGGTTTTCTTCCAGAATGGTCCTGTATTTGGCTCCATCCATCTTCCCATCAATTTTAACCATCTTCCCTGTCCCTGCTGAAGAAAAGCAGGCCCAAACCATGATGCTGCCACCACCATGTTTGACAGTGGGGATGGTGTGTTCAGCTATGTTGCTTTTACGCCAAACATAACGTCTTGCATTGTTGCCAAAAAGTTCAATTTTGGTTTCATCTGACCAGAGCACCTTCTTCCACATGTTTGGTGTCTCCCCCAGGTGGCTTGTGGCAAACTTTAAATCTTTAAGAAATGACTTTCTTCTTGCCACTCTTCCATAAAGGCCAGATTTGTGCAATATACGACTGGTTGTTGTCCTATGGACAGAGTCTCCCACCTCAGCTGTAGATCTCTGCAGTTCATCCAGAGTGATCATGGGCCTCTTGGCTGCATCTTTAATCAGTCTTCTCCTTGTATGACCTGAAAGTTTAGAGGGACGGCCAGGTCTTGGTAGATTTGCAGTGGTCTGATACTCCTTCCATTTCAATATTATCGCTTGCACAGTGCTCCTTGGGATGTTTAAAGCTTGGGAAATCTTTTTGTATCCAAATCCGGCTTTAAACTTCTTCACAACAGTATCTCGGACCTGCCTGGTGTGTTCCTTGTTCTTCATGATGCTCTCTGCGCTTTTAACGGACCTCTGAGACTATCACAGTGCAGGTGCATTTATACGGAGACTTGATTACACACAGGTGGATTGTATTTATCATCATTAGTCATTTAGGTCAACATTGGATCATTCAGAGATCCTCACTGAACTTCTGGAGAGAGTTTGCTGCACTGAAAGTAAAGGGGCTGAATAATTTAGCACGCCCAATTTTTCAGTTTTTGATTTGTTAAAAAAGTTTGAAATATCCAATAACTGTCGTTCCACTTCATGATTGTGTCCCACTTGTTGATTCTTCACAAAAAAACAGTTTTATATTTTTATGTTTGAAGCCTGAAATGTGGCAAAAGGTCGCAAAGTTCAAGGGGGCCGAATACTTTCGCAAGGCACTGTATTTACTAGTACCATGTATTATTTATTTCCTGCCTGAACTTGCAAATAAGTAGGCCTGCAAAGAAACTTCTGTAAAAAGAGAAACATATGTGCAAACACCAATGGTAATTACTGTAATCCTGACCTCAAATAACAACATCATCATGCTACATTTCTGGCATGTGGCACAAGAGGAACTTACAATTGGCAAACCACTGGCTAACATATGTCATTCCTTTTATCACAGTAAATGTAGGTGTATGAATTGATTGACAGAAATGGCATGTATGTATTAACTGCTGTGAAACGTTTGTTTCTCAAGTTGCCCACAAGACTGACCATGAATGTGGATGTGTGCGTAAGAAAGCAGTAAAAATTGTGTTCTTACTTCGCCCAAGGTTGGTTGCTATGTGCTGGAGCTCGTCTACCTGCCGGACCACTTCCCTGCGGGTGAAGTGTAGAACCAGTACCCAGTAACCTGAGGAGATATCCTGCAGCCTGCAATGCACAGACTATGAGAATTGAACTGAGTTAGGATGTATTAAAGTACTGAGCAGATTTGGCTCTCAGTCTTCTTACCCATAGAGTAGAGCATGGTCAAGGTGCTCGCACAGTCGCTGTAGGACCCGGTCGTGATTCCGGATGGCTGGAGTTTCATCCTCACAGGCAGCAAAGTAACTCTGCAACTGCAGTCAGAGCACAAAACATATGGAGCTGACAAGAGTACTAGGCCCACAGCCAAACTAGAAATATAGGGATATCTTCTTCATGAGATGTTGAGAGGAGTCCCTCAGTGCCAGATATCTGCAAGCATGGAGCCTGAAATTGGATAATTGCTACTGTACATCTGATCCACTAAATGGTATTACTATGACTGGCTTTAAATCAGACTTTTGTTCATAACCCCTGAAAAGACTAGTTTAACAGGACTGACTGAATATAAAGGAATGTGGGATCTTAAATTCCCGTCACCTGATGACAATCATGTGACTGGGAACAGGAACAAACTGAATATAAACTGGAGAGGACTTGAAAATCATACCAGGCAAGGTCTATTGAAGCACTGTCAGTCTGGCACAGTGCAAATACTTTGGAAGGATGGGACTGAACGTTAACTGTACAGGTGTATGCAAAGGATGAACATCAACAAACATTCAACCAGGGTTTAGCTTAATTGATTATAATTGATTAAGTAACCCAGAAGTCAAATTGAATGTGGTCACAGTATGCGGAACTATGCCTATATTAAGCAAGCATATTGAAATGTGTTTGGAAAATAAGCAACAAAAGTTATTTTAGCCTTCAAAAATAGACCTAGCTAACCGAGGGTTGTTGAATTGGCCGTGACTCAGAATTTTAGAAGCAAGAAAGTGTTTGTTTACATGACAGCATTAGCGAATACAACACAGTGTCAGCTAAGTTAGCAAGACAAAACACCCATGACATTACAAACGTAATCCATGTGTTTAACGTTAGCTAAACAATCTTCAAAGACCTCACAGATAGTCAGCAACTGTTTTCTACGATGAGTCAGGCCCACCTATCATGGCAAGCAGGGTAATACTGGTGTTTACCGTCTTCAAATAAGTTAGCTGATCTTACTAACATGACTTTGAGCTAACGGTATGTGTATAGACTTGGTATCAGTCTTACCTTCTTGACAGACGAAGAAATGTTTTCCAATATTCGGTCCTTGACTTTGAGTTGATCCATCACTGACTGGTCTCCTTGGCTGCCTGCAGCTGTCAGCTGATTTCCAGGGGTCTCAATGTGGTCTGCTGTCGATGTTCTCAAAGCTAGCCAGCCATATATTTTCAACACTGATAATTGGCTAGCGAAGCGAACAACATATCAAACAAAGAGCTGGCTAGGTAATGTAACAACTAGCATAAGACAACATGGCCATGGCTAATAACGTTGACTGGCAACGTCGTCCTCCCTCATACTAGTCCTCCTACTAAGGTTCGAGTGGCTAACGTCGTTAGTCAACCGAACTGGCCAGCACGTTAGTTGGCGTCAGCGATAGTAGGGAGTAAATATCCTGCTGTCGTAGCCGGTAACTTTTACTTTTTGTAGTTAGTTAGCACTCAACTTGTTTAAACTTATGTTGTAGTTCAACTTTATGATGTAAAATGTAGAAACCATGACCAAGTTAACAAGCTCGATGTTTAGTCCGGAGGAATATATTCAAGACAATGCTAACCCAGTCTCTAAAGCCAGAGGTGCAACATCGCGAGGCTTCCGGGAACGCTTGCGAAACAGAGCAAGCAGAACAGACCGGGGTTTCTGATTTAACAATTCAATTACAGAAGTGAAAGGGTATTCTATAGTTAATTTTCTATAAATGTCAATACACAACCTAGATTCGAGCCCACGTCTTAAGTAATTGAACATGTTATTACTCCAACCTCGTGAAATTGACACGTTTTCCTTTGTCAAAAATTACTTTATATCGAAGGAGTGCCTTTAAGTCGACGCCCAGCACGTGCGCATTCCGGCGCGAGAACATCATTAGAGCCGAAGTGTTTCTGCGCATGAGCTTAGCTACCCAACGTCGCCATGACATGGCCTAGAAGCGTGATCGGGTATCTCCATTTGGGAAGCAATTTCTGCCCATCTTCATACTGTACTGTCTATGGTTAAATTTAGCAGCTAGCCATTTGAAGTTATAGAATTGACTGATAAGTCACCAAATGCCTGTCAAAGAGCTCGTGACCCACGAACATCACCTCCAACAAATGTGGGTAACTGATTTTTTTTTGCTGTAGTTTGTCTTTTAAAAAAAAACTACATGTTCTCTACCCTATCCAGCTCAATGATTTATATATACACATAATTGATCACAATTAAGACTTCAACAGAGTGGAATGTCAACATTTTATTGTAGTTTAAGGATTTATGTAACGTTTGTTGCAAACATGTTAGTGTTTCTATTGGCAAGACTATTTGATCAGACAAAACAAAAATATTCAGTGCATGTACTGCATCAAGACGTTTTTATCCTCATACAAGGGGGTGGGAAAAACATACATTCATGGGATTTTTCCAAACAAGTGTTCCATCTGTTATTGAGATCGTGAAGCAACCATATCCAATTGCTGACTGAATTCAGAGATGTGTAAAATAAATCACTCAAATTATCTGTGCACAAGTGTATTATTTTCAGAATTACAAAAAATCTCAGTTTGCCTGCAAAGCCCTCATTAAATTCCCCCACAACCAATAGAGAAGCAACATGTTCAATTCTCACCAACTCTTCTTGCAGACTCTGCCAGATGATTTAAGCAACCAAGAACCTTCACCCCAATAAGGCAAATTCTTAATCTACCACCCCTCCCTCCTAATTTAATAAGCTTTTCTGGAAACGTTTCATCTCCCTAGTCTGATTTCTCCTTTTCTTTCATGTGAAGGAAGACTATGCTGAAGACAAAGAGTCCTCCCATCATGGAGAAGACACTGGCGTAATAAGGGAATGCTGAGGGGATGAAGCGCTCATACTGCGTGTGCTGCAGAGGACGCACCGACACCTATGGGAGAGGACATGTATACATTAGCAATTGAGTACTATACTTTGTTTGCTTATAGTGTGACACGTACAATGAATTAGCTGGTGTAGCCCTTGATATACTCAAGAGCCTTCCATTTCAAAACATGACAGTTCCCTCACCTGAGTAGAGGAGTACAGGTGTGTGTAGCCTAGCCTGTTGTAGTCCACCTTGAACTGGAAAACTCCATACACGTCAGGCAACTTGAACTGGACGCTGTATTTATCTCCTATTCAGGTAAATATAATTATTTGATTGACATCAAACTGTTCAATCAATTTCCACAATGTAAATAATCATGAAAATAAAGAGTAATCTCTGAAATGTTCATACCATTTTTCTTGAGGTAGGTCCTGACGAAGGGGTCGATTCTCACAAACTCCAACTGGATGTCTTCCCCATCAAACGGAATCCAGCTGCCCTCGGACAGCATCTCAATTACAACGCTGTACTCCTGTGTCGGAGGAAAAGGACAGAAACAACATAATGGCCACAGTTCATGGAGTAAAAAAACAAAAATATTCATGCCTTTTTTCATTTGCATTAGCTAAATTGGCATATTTTCACATTTGAATGTGTCGTTAAATAAGAAAAATAACTAAATACTGTCATAATGGACAGCAAAAATGTCTTACCACGAGATGTTGATGGATTAAATAGTGACTCACCACAAGGTCTGTGATGGTGTAAGCTGCAGGAGGGGTGCTCTCCCCCACAGGATGATGTGTAACGGCTCCCACTCGGAGTACACCGGCTTCCTTGAACACCCATCGGGACAGAGCCTCGGCTAATTCCATGTTCCCAGTCTGAGCGTACCTACAAGAGATCCAAGACTGGAATTAAAACACAGTTATTCCATTTCTTAAAATATAAAAGGTGATTATTGAACAATGAAAATCAGGATAAAAGTAGGGCAGGCAACTACAGAGCAGATGATGAAAAGCATTATGAGAGAGGGTTACCTCTGGGAGCCAGGTGTGGCCTTCTGAACAGCAGCGTTGAAGAAGGCGTCGCTGAAAAAGTGCAGTGAGCCACTGAATACCACTCGGGCGTTATTCCTGGCCTGGAGCCCAGCGATCAAAAGAGTGTTCTTTCCAACAGCATGGGGGTACTGTCCAGAAAGGAGAGTGTAGTGTCAACCAAAATATAAAGTTTCAGTTATAAACACCATACACACATAAGTTAGTCAAATTTCAAAGGAGAATGTTTGATAAGGAAGGAAACAGTGCTGGTATTACCTGAGAGATGGGTCGGTCAGGGAAGTAGGAGTAGGAGGTGGAGGAGCCAGTCAGAATGTCCAGGACCAGGGGGTTATCTGGGTCTGCCACCATGCTGGAAGAAGGGGAGAGGACAAAAATCCTTTACCATAGAAAAATATGTCCATAGGGGTATAACAACATAATACCAGTGTTCTCAACTGTAATGGTAGACTCACCCAACACCCTTGAAGAGGATGGGTTTGTCACTGGGGTTCCCGACAATAGTGGGAGCCTTCAGAAGATTGTCTGGATCAGCAACAATCAGGGTATGCTAGGGGAAGGAATAGGGGGGAAGTTTACCTCTTATGATTCACTTCATTCGCCTACCTCAAGTGCTCAGCAATTTTAATGGTCTCTTAATACCCATTTCACACCTTTTCTTGAGACTTAACTTGGGAATTCTACATTATTAGACAGAAGTGCATTGACACATGCCCCTGTAAGCAATTGCAAAACCTAATGCTAAAAGGTTTACATTAGAATGTTCTTTATTCTGCTTACCTCACCAGGGTCTGACACATCGTAATGGTGATGATCAATGACAGCAGTCTTCTCCTCATCAAACTCAATTCCACATTCACTGCCTATCTCTCTCAGAGGGTCACCTAGGACAAAGGAGATTACAGGAGAATGGCATTAGTTACTGTGAAACATTCTGACCAAACCGACTCAGTGTGCGCATGTTGTCTATCCCCATCAGACGTGCTCATGACACGCAGGTTTAAATACCAAACCAACTGTAAATGAACTATATTCATTATTGGACAGGTCGAAACACACATGAAACATTCATGGATATTTAGCAAGCTTGCTGTTGCTAGCTAATTTGTCCTGGGAGATAAACATTGGATTGTTATTTTACTTGAAATGCACATGGTCCTTTTTTTCTTTGTAAAATGTTGACCCATTTTGAGTCACAAAATCATGTGTTCTCTACTCTGACAATTAATCCATAGATAAAAGGGGAACCCTAGTTAGTTTTAAAGTTAGTTTTATTTAATTAATCTTCCCTCCTTCATTCTTATTCTTCTGTGGATTCTATATGGCAGTTGGCAACCAACTTTAAGGTGCATTACCACCACCAACTGGACTGGCGTGTGGATCTTGTTCATCTTTCAATCAACCACGTGGGTTAGTATGCTCCTAAAAACCAATGAGTAGATGGGAGAGGCAGGACTTGCAGCGGGTCAAGCGTCTAAAATGGAACCAAGTTTGTTGATGTTTAGATGAAATGATTAAATAACATTTATTTTGCAACATCTTGGTTAGTTTGGTCAGCACGTACATGTTGTAGAAACAACATCTGTGGTTTTTACACAAGTAAGAATAATATATTTTTCACTTACCAATATCAGAGCTTGCAGCAACCAGGACATTGCCTCCACCATCGATAAAGGAAGTGATTGTCTCAACACTGATGTTGCCACCAAAGTCTTAAAAGGATAAAAGTTGCATTAAATATTTAGTACTCTGTTTGTTGTAACAAAAATGATTTGATGCAAGATAAGAAATGTCAAAAATTAGAACTGCAATGTTAGGTAACTAACCTTCCACGGATGGGGAGAAGATGATGAGGTGGTCATAGAGAAATTGGCCATATTTGATCAGGGAAAGAGAAGGATCATCTGCAGTCTTGAATGAAAGGTCAAAGCCACGATCTGCAAAGAGGGACATAGAACTACATCAGCCTGGTGGAAATTGATTTGGAAATAAGTCTGCTAAGTTACTTTGTTTTAAACCATTTTGATGCCCAGGGTGGGTTAACACAGCATTTCTAGTGCATAAAAACAACACACACTTATGCATCATTTTGGGATAAACATCACATGCGCAGTAGGGACTGAAAGAATGTGTATGAAGTAGTAGTACAATCACAGTGCAAAAGCTAACATTCTCAGGTGCCCCGGCCCTTTTTTTTTTTTTTTACCCAAATCAATGCCACATGCCCCAGTAGTGACACCTATTCCTATCCTATGGAACGTTGCGTTGGCAACCTAGCTAGCAAAGATTAGCTAACAAGCTAACGTTAGTGGAGTTACGAGCGCTAACTAAGATAACGTTAGCTTACTAACGGAACGAAAACAAATTAATGAAAACAAATCTTCGTTATGGATAAAAAGAAACGTATAATTGTAACTAGCTAGCTAACAAATGGCTGAGAAAAGAACATGTATTCCTTCCACCTGCCAGACTGCGGAAGAAGATTGCATGGGTATCTCTGATGTTGAGGTTGTCCAACAAAACGAGCGTCTTTCCGTCAGCCAATGCCATGTGCATCATGGACGATATCATCAAGAATAAAATAAAATTGTTTCCCAACAATCTGGATTTTGTCTGACCCATGCTTACAGTGCGTTTTTTTAACAACAAAGTAGAACTGCACCAATTAATTTGCTTGTCTGAGGTCCACTTCGCCATTTTGGAGAAGAAGTCGACGTCAGCGTTCTTCTTCTTCTTTTTAAAATGTGTACTGGCTGATCGCAACCAACCGAAAGGCGCATACACTGCCATCTACTACACTGGAGTGTGTGAGGCCCTATTAATATTTTTGTTGTATCTAGCCCTGTGTTTCCGCCTACTGTTTTTGAGCGTGAATTCGTTCCACTTTGTGACACAAAAGGGAGGGGAAAAATGTCCCTACCATCTAACCCTACACCCATTAAACCTATCCTATCTGATCCGATACTATCGTTCAACACACCTTGTAACTCTTCTGCAGTAAAATCTCATACACCCAAGTACTTCTCTGCAGCTGCCACCACAACATCTATTTTCTGTGATTTACGTTTCCATTTCTGCAGTACAGTTGATATCCATGGCTATGAATGTTAAGGAGCCAACCTTATCGAAACACATTTCATTCCTATCACTCTCTATTGGCCTCAGCCTACTCACAGAGAGCTTCTCAGGATCCCTTACACTGGACCCCTTTTCCTCTGCTACTCTCTTCACTGCCTCAGCATACAACACCTTCTGAACTACTCTGATCCTGGCAACCTCAACCTACCTTTTTCTCACCAGACACTTCTGATCTCCAGGACCATGGGCACCCTTACAGTTAACACACACAGCTTTTCCCACCAATACTACACGTTCCTTTGTCTCATGCCCTCCTGCACACTTCTCACATCTAAGAATCTCCCTCCTACACACGGTTGCAACATTACAATAAGCTTGACACCTAAAGAACCATAATGGCTTCAGAATAAAAACTCTCACGGGATAAGTGACATCCCAACTCGACCAGAGTCCGGTAAAGACTCTGCATCAAAACAGAGCAGGACAGACAGTGTCTTCTCTGCTTCACCACACTCTCCACCGGGTCTGCGTCACACCAAACGGCAGGCGTTGCAGACACCACGAATCTTCCAAATTCAGTTGGTCCTCCTCAACACTTAACATCACTCCAATTGTCATTCCTTTCAATTGCACCCGGATAGCAGAGCAAGTCACAGGTCTTGTCCTGGGACACCTGCTCCTTCAGGATGGAAGACACAAAAAATATATTCACGAATCCACTTCAAGTTACTTTCACCGATTCAACAGTCCCCAACCTCTTCTTCACCCATCCTGATACCACATATAGATCAGCCAGAAGGCAAGGATCCATTCTCTCCAATGTTGTTTCAATCCTAAAAAACAATCTCCTACCAAAGCAATGGTTACCTGCAGATTGACTTGGTGAATGCTTGACCGCCTCGTACTGTCATTTGTCTTCCTGACTATGTTCCCGATGTCTCTATCTAGGGGGTAAAACCTCCTCTGAACATTTCAAGATACAAAGATGGAGATGTGTCTGACTTCAATCACTTTCCTAGCACCAGCCAATGCACATTTTTCAATCTGCATCTCTATCTCTATTACTGGCTAACGGATCTGAGCTGCCTATAAAAGCAAGCAATAATGCAATATCTCTTTGATTAGATAATTGCACAACAGATCTCTGTAAACAGAACAGATCTCTAAGTCAGTCCTAAAAGTAAATTATGTTGACCTGATTGCTCCTGATCTCTCCCACCACAAGATGGTTCTTGTGCTACTCAATCTCAGGAAAGCGTGCAACATATTGTTGGCCCCATGTTTCGTGAGCTGAAATAAAAGATCCCAGAAATGTTCCATAAGCTCAAATTTGTTAACATCCCTGTTGGTGAGCATTTCTCCTTTGCCAAGATAATCCATCAACCTGACAGTTGTGGTATATCAAGAATCTGATTAAACAGCATGATCACTACACAGGTGCACCTTGTGCTGGGGACAGTAAAAGCCTCTCTAAAATAAGCCATTTTGTCACACAACACAATGCCACAGATGTCTCAAGTTTTGAGGGAGCGTGCAATTGGCATACTGACTGCAACGTTGCTTTAGAGAATTTCTCAGTATATCGAACCAGCCTCACAACCACAGACCACGTGTAACCACGCCTACCAAGGACCTCCGCATCTGGTTTCTTCACCTGCATGATTGTCTGAGACCAGCCACCTGGACAGCTGATAAAACTGTGGGTTTGCATAACCAAAGAATCTCTACACAAACTGTCAGAAACCATCTCATGGAAGCTCATCTGCGTGCTCCTCGTCCTCACCAGGGTCTTGACCTGACTGCAGTTCGTTGTTGTAACCGACTTCAGTGGGAAAATGCTCAACTTCGATGGCCACTGGCACGTTGGAAAAGTGTGCTCTTCACGGATGAATCCCGGTTTCAACTGTACCGGGCAGATGGCAGACAGTGTATGACGTCCTGTGTGCTTGATGTCAACATTGTGAACAGAGTGCCCCATGGTAGCAGTGGGGTTATGGTATGGGCAGGCATAAGCTACTAACAATGAACACAATTGCATTTTATCATAGCAATTTTGATGCACAGATACTGTGGCGAGATCCTGAGACCCATTGTTGTGCCATTCATCCACCAGTTCCATCACCTCATGTTTCAGCATGAAAATGTCCTAGTTCTTCCATGGCCTGCATACCAGACATGTCACCCATGGAGCATGTTTGGGATACTCTGGATCAACGTGTATGACAGCGTGCTCCAGTTCCCGCCAATATCCATTAACTTTGTATAGCCATTGAAGAGGGGTGGGGCTAAATTCCACAGGCCACAATCAACAGCCTGATCAACTCTATGCGAAGGAGATGTGGTCAAATGGTGGTCACACCAAATAATGACTGGTTTTCTGATCCACACCCCTACTTTAAAAAAAAGGTATCTGTGACCAACTGATGCATATCTGTATTCCCAGTCACGTGAAATCTAAAGATTAGGGGATCATTTATTTCAATGGACTAATTTCCTTATGTGAATTGTAACTCAGTAAAATATTTGAAAATGTTGCAAATCCAGTTTATATTTTTGTTCAGTGTATATTTTGGAATAGCTGATGTTAATTTCAGGAGGCTGCCATCAGCGAAAAGGGAACAAAACACATTTTCACAACCCACCATACAATATCTAAGTGGCGCAACGGTCTAAGGCACTGCTTCTCAGTGCTAGAGGCATCACTACAGACCCTGGTTAGATCCTAGGCTGTATCACAACTGGCTGTGATCAGGAGTCCCAGGGTGGTGCACAATTGGTTAGGGGAGGGTTTGGCCAGGGTAGGCCATCATTGTAAAATAAGAATGTGTTCTTAACTGACTTGCCTAGTTAAATAAAGGTTAAAAAATAAAAACAATGACAATCGTTGGCTGCTATTTATTGATAATGGGACTGTTTATTGGTGTGTGGCTAGTGACTTTTATAGAGACGGCCCGAATTACCTGTGTTATTTGAGAAAGAAAACTATAGCTGCGTTCAAGGCTCTAAATTTAAAACGAAAATATTGGTAGCACTGGTACTCCCTTCTTAAAGAAAGGTAGGAGCCCCCAAATTAAATTTAGGAGCGCCAGAATTTTTGGGGGGAGATACAGTCTATATTGGGACTTTATGAATTCTAGCTACATTTGAAGCACATGTTGTGCCATAGAAATTAATGTGTAACACTGTAAATACATCAGCTTATTATCAAAGCTAAAATGTTGATACGAATACCTGTCATTGAAATTACTAAATAAGTTGTTTCTACATTGTGTAAAGCACTATATTCTTATTGAAACGCATTACATTGTACATCGTCTCTTTAAAAATTTCAGGTTTGTGACGATAACGTGCAAGAAATCTCGCTCATTCACCGCTTTCTGGTGGCGCTTTGAATGCCTTGTTCAAAACAACTGAGAACTCGGAAATCTCCGACTTCCGAATTCAGTGCGTTCAAGACAACTGGGAACTTGGAAAACGAGTTCCACCTGGAAAAAAAATCATTTTGAACGGTCATCCAACTCAGAATTCCCACTCGGGCCTCTTTCTAGAGCTCCGACTTTCCGACCTGAAGGTCACTGACTTCATGATTTGGCCTCGTATTTTTTTTATTAGTTCTCCTAAACCCCCTACGAAAAGTCCAATTTGACAAAATCTTTATCCCTTCTTGACAAAATCCACATACGCTTCCGTGACGCTAATGTTGGGCAATAGTTGTCCCGGGTTCTCCCAGGCTGCCGGGTTGGTGTAGGATCAGATAGAGCCAAGTAGTGGAATAGTGGTGCGGGTTTTGGGGTGTAGGGTTAGTTGGTAGGGCAATTGTTCTTCCCTATTCCCCATCCTTTTCCCTTCCATTTTTGTCTCAAATTGCAATGAATTCACATTCCAGAAGTAGGCAAAAACGCAGGGCCTAGATAAGAGAAATTGATTAATAACCTTGATTAATAGGGAAGGCCTCACACTCCAGTACAGAAGGTGGCGCTATATGCACCTAACAGTAAATTGTGATCTGCCACACTCATTTGAAGAAGATTTCTTGGGAGAACGCTTTCTCGCTAGAATAACAAAGACCAACTTCGTGAAATGTGAGTACAACGTTTATTTATTCAACAAATTACTTTCATTTGAATGTTTAATTCGATCATTGGGGTATGCAACGCCGAGTGTGTTTTCAACATCATCCCACTAGCCAAGCAAGCTATCTAGCTAACTACTGTTAGCTTACGTTGTTGGACACTACCGTCCGATTAGTAACGTAGGGACGAAAAACCCGTTTTGGTGATTCTTGGTAAATCATCCAAATAAATAAATCACTGCAAGTTTTTGGACTCATTCAGCAGTACAATACCATTAAATTAAATGCTAAATTCAATTTATATTCCTATAACTTTAGTTGAAAATAATGCAGCCGCTGCTTCCTGTTGACAAGGCATTAATAAATAGCCCAATGTCCAACAGTTTTAAAGTGTCCAAATCAATAACCAATATGCAGAAACAGTTAGTGATATATTGAAAACGTAAACATACAATTTACTAACTACACTTACATGTGCAACAATAGTAATCATATTACTTGTATTTTTTAAACGAGCACCCTATAAACTCCACACGCACCAAAACCCAGTTTTGTCAAGTGGTACTAAATCATTAATCGATGCGCTGTTCAAACTACCACAACTCAAAACCACATGGAATGAGGATATTTTTACTTCACTGGTTAGAGGATACCCTTCACAACGGTCAGCTGCATTTTGGAATGTTGAATTTGGATATGGGGGTCACCAAAACAAAAAGAGAAACGCAACATTGTTTTGTCAATCACTCCAATCTATTATCATGTTGAAATAAATTGCCCGAGAGGGGGGAATGCTGTGTAAATCTCACACTCAAAAACCACACGGAATCTGAGAATCATGTGTACATCACTGGTTGGAGGACAATTTGTAGAAGAACGCTAGCTACAATTTGAAGTGTTGCATTTTGATTCAAGTAGGTCACCAACGAGGTAAGTGTAACAACCCCTTTCTGTTAATCACTTCCATCGATATCATACTGAAATCAATAGAACAGGGGGTAAACGTTTGGGTTGTAGCGCTGTTTAAACTAACGCGATTCAAAGGCCACACGGAAACTTGGAATAACCTGTACATGGTTGGTTAGATGATAATTTGTATAAGGCTTCTATCTTTATTTTGAAATGGCGGATGTTGATTTCGGGAGGCTGCCATCATGGAAAAGGGAATACAACACTTTTTCTGTTTAGTTAATTTACAACGAATCACGACCCGCCATAAGGTATCAACATTGACAACGGTTGGCGGCTATTTAAGTAATCGTTTGACTTTCAATTCCGTCTATTGTTGTGTAGTCATCGACTTTTATATAGACCGTCCGAATTATCTGCGCCATTTGAGAAATAAAATGTTATTAGCGTTCTAAATCCTGCTACCCTCAGCGTGTATGACAAAATCAACATTACAACACCAAAGATATTGATCTGTTTTAAGCAATTGATATTTTGTCATCGTGTTGACGATAAACTTTTATACTAACATCACCAATCTGAGGTAAAAAGCATGTGTAACCCTCCCCCCATTCGATGTGGTCAGTTTGTGTAATGTAGTAGTAACACACAGTTTATATAATGGAAAGTAGCGTAATATACATTAATTACATATTAATCCTATTTTGTATTTTGATATGGCAAAATAATTCAATATCTTAATTTAGGATGATAATAAATTATGCAAACTCACAGATTTGTTCAATAATCACATTTCTCACAAGTTTATCCATTTAGAGATGTAAAACATGCTCAATTTAACCATTGCTCTAGACTAGAGAGACCATGGAAAGGGTCTCTGCAGCAGGCTGAACGTTTATGTCCCTGCTGATTGCCAGCAGGCGGTGTTTAGATAAACAACCAAAGTTAAACTAACTAGTTAATTGTACATTCAGGAATGTGTCAACTACAAAGAACCGCTTATTTTTTAAATCCTGAATTGGTTATTTGTTGCAAATCATCTTTTTAAATCCGTTTTCTTTCAGGGACTAAACAGGCCAATTGACGCTTTAGCAGGACAAAGCACTCTTTCCCGACTGGTGTGGAGGTAAGATATTGTAACATTATCTGATTAAAAACATTCGACATTCAGCTAGTTGTTTTCTGCTTCATGTAGGCTTACTAGCCAATTAATTGATTGTGCATCCTTAGCTACATGTATTAATGTTGTTGCCTAGTGAATACATGCATTCAGTGTCTAATTACTGCCAGTTCCCTACCTCTCTCTGTATTGGGTTGAGGGGCTGGGCAATGTTGTCAGTTAATTTTATTTAATTGTATCGTTATTTTAGCAGGGAGTTACCATTGAGATGAGGTTCTCTTTCACAAGGGAGCCATCAATATATAATTTCATAAATCTAAAAATCAAATACTATATGAAACAAGTAAAATACAGCACTACACAAATATTCAAGGAAAAGTATTACATTCCTCAATAAGCAGGTCCCCAATCAATATTTTAAATTGCCAGAGTGGCACCAGAACATGCAATTGTAATGTATTTTATAGTTGGTTCCAGCAATGCGGTGCTTTAAAACTAAAAGCAGATTTACCTAGTTCGGTGGAGACCCGAGGAACCTTAAGATTCAACCAACCTCGTGGACGGGTTTGGTATCTCGTGTTTTTATATTTGAACAGTGAAGTTAGATAAGTCGGAAGCTTGTGTAGTAGTACTTTGTAAACAAAAATGTAATAATTAACTGATCTACGGGACTTTAATGAGAACCAGCCAACCTTTTGATACAGCATTCAGTGGTGAGTATTGAAACTGTCACCTGTGAAGGGAGCTATGGGAGACATGGCATCCAAAGGTTTAACAGTAATGGCTGCTGCAGTCTGGTAAATGGTGTCACCGTAATCAAGAACTGGCACGAAAGTTGAATGTACAATCTGCTTCTTGCTATTTAGGGAGAGGCAAGATATATTTCTATAAAGAAGCCCACATTAAATCGTAGATTTTTAACTATCTCATCCATATCTTTTTTTAAACATTAAATCTTGTCAATCCAAATGCCCAGGTATTTATTGGCGGGAACCAGATTGATGGGAGAAACAGCCAATGAATAAATATGTAGTTAAATGTTTTTTGTTTGCGAGGATTAGAGAACAACATACAACAGTCTTGCCCGCATGAAGTACATGTTTTAAACCAAACAGGCTATTTTGTAAGGCAACAAAGTCAAATTGCAGCTCTAAAATAGCCTTGTCAACAGTTGGGACAATGGCATACATACGTGTCATCTGAAAACAGATGAATATTACAAGTTTTAACAGTTTTAATATTATTTATATGAATGGGAAAGAGAACAGGTCCCAATACTGATCTCTGCGGTACACCTTTTGTAATATCCAGAAAACTAGACAATCAGAAATCACGCATTGTGTCCTATTTGACAGATATTTGTCAATAAATGTCAGAGGTATTCTACTCAAACTGTAAAGACTTTTATCAGTAAAATTATTAACCTGACAATGTAAGGGGTTATTAATTGTTACAATGCACAGGCCATGTTATGATGATGGTTCAAGATAATCTGATAATTGTTATGAACATGTTTTGAAGTATGAAATGATCATGCTTATGAATATGTAAAACTGCATAATGATGGAACATTAAAGTGCAGAAACATTAATGGTGCTTTCAAGACAACTGGGAACTTGGGGAAAAAAACAGAGTCAAATCACAATGTCAGTAATCTTCAGGTTGGAAAGTCTGAGCTGTAGAAAGATGCCAGAGTTTCTGAGTTAGAATTCCAAGTTGGATGCACTTTTTAAATTGTGAAAGAGCAAAACATTTGGCACATATGAATTCAGGGCAACCTGCAGTGTTGTTGATGCACATTTGACAGAGAAGAACAGTGTTCGTTTTCATGTGAGAGAAGCTGAATTTAATGTTGTGTATGTTGATCCAAACACCGTTAAAAGAAAAAACGGCAGTGCTGTCATGTTTGGGAATTACTCTGCAGTAATATGATCAGTCCAAAACATTGCACAGCCCACAGACTTAAGTGCCTGCCTCAGATAAGATGTTTGCATGTCTACAGCTGGAGGGAACCCTCGGTGAGTGACGTCGGCACCTGTTTAGCTTTCGCAAAGAAGTGCCCCCTCCCCCTTCAGTATCGAACATGTCCCCAACAAAATGCAGCACCTCTGTGGGGAGATTAAACTCACCAAATCTCGTTGCAAAGATGTTTGGGAAAATACAACATGTCTGTAACACTTTACTTGACACCCAGCGTCCTTACACGTTATGAAACGGTCATAAACATGTCATAACAGCTGACATAACTTGTCATAAACTGGCATATTTACACCTGTTGTGACATATTAGATTATTTTATGGCTGGTTATGACGCCTACATAAATGTCAAAACCCACAACCTACCACACAAAGCAAAACATTTCATTACACCATAGCCTACTTGTCAGTAGTATGTTTATGTTACCAAACATTTTCTGGAATTGACCAGAATTTAATATCATTGTATTTGTGCACACATTGATGTCAGACATGCAACTACCCAAATGCTTTGTTTCTGATGACTGGGGTGCATGCAGGAGCAGATTTAAGGAACAGGACAAGACACCCTCTATTTGACTGATGACTGACATAAGGGAAAGTAGGTGATAGACATATCTGGCTTATATGATTATGATGGTCATAATGATCATAATGCTTAATGACAAATTATTTTAAATACGATGGAGAAAAAAATGACTAAAGAATTTGTTACAACAACAAACGAAAGGAAAGTTATTGGCAGGAAAAAAACACATTTGAACATAACCAGCCATAAAATGATGCAATTTGTCTCAGCAGGTGTACATATATGGGTCATGAGTGTTATGACTATGTTATGAAAAGTGTTATGTTAGCTTTTATGACATATTTTGACATGGTTTTGACCATGCCATAACGTTATGATACTGGGTGTCAAGTAAAGTGTTACCCAATTTTCTTTGGAAAAGCAGACTATTTTTAATTTATGTCATTAACTGTTTTGTCCCTCCCCTGTAGTCCCAAATTAAGTCCATTCAAGTGATTGAAGATGTCACAAAAAAAATCATTTTCTCTAGAATGTGATGTGTTTCTTCTGACGGCAGTCGAGAGATAAGCAACTCTCCCCTCCCTAAGCTCACATACTCTCTTAAGAGCGTTAGGTCTACCCTTATTTAACCACTGAATCATGATGCTCAGCAGACATGTCTTTCAGCAGACTAAGAAACAAGCAATGTTGAAGGCTAAATGTTGATCAGATAAAGTTTATGATGGCCATAACTGAGTCCAGTGCATTCTTTAACTCACTGCAGAGTTTAGCGCAAAGCACACTCAGGCAGTGTAGTCACATCTGCGGTGAAAGAGTCCATACCACCTATAGGTGACCAGACAGACCCTGTACCCCTGTTAGCTGCTCTGATTGGCTGTAACTGGTATCTTAGTGCTATTGATTGACAGCACTTAATGGGCAGGACGTTAGGAAAACAGATTCTCCCATTGGAGAATGTTGAACTCATTTTGGCACTTAACATTGGATTTCTGCATGGATTTTTAGCTGATGAAATAGTTTTTTATGTTTGAGCAAATGGCCAATCTAAATAGGTAAAAGGCCGCATCTTGCCCACTGGCAGCCATTTGAATAGCCCTAACCTAGATGTTGTCTTCTAACATTTCAGCTTGTCTGTGTCACTCTTGCTAGTAAGGCGCTTTGCTTCCTTTTTTATTTTGGAAGACTGTCAGTTCAACCTCACATAAGATGCAAGTCACTGATTTGAGTGTGGTCATTTCATTACCTGAAATGGTTCTTTTTAGATTTCCTTTTCAGTCAAGCTCAGAAATGGACAATACATCTTCTTCAACCAGAGAAGTGGAGAGTGTATTTGTAAGTATCATTGTATATCACAACACAAAATGGCTGATATTATTTAAGTTCTGCAAAGTTGTCACCACTTGTGTTTGGGGAGAAATGTTTGGGGATAATTGTACAATAGCCATTTTGGAGCTTGTTTCACTTCCATTGTGTGTCAACAGCAACTATGTCATGTTTTAGGCTGACTGTGAACTGCAATTCTGCAGAGGCTTCTGCCTTCCTGATTTTCAAAAACCCTTGACATACAGTGCCTTCAGAAATTATTCATACCTCTTGAATTATTCAACATTTTGTTAAGCTGCTGCTACTCGCTGTTATTATCTATGCATAGTCACTTTACATATTACCTCGACTAACCTCTACCCCCACACATTGACTCTGTACCGGTACCTCCTGTATATAGCCTCGTTATTGTTATTTTGTAACTTTTTATAGTTTATTTAGTAAATATTTGCTTAACTCGTATTTTTCGAAAACTACATTGTTGGTTAAGGGCTTGTAAGTAAGCATTTCACGGTAATACCTATTGTATTCGGCTCGTTTTTCCCCCCCCCATCTACACACACACACACAACCCCATAATGACAGTGAAACATGCTTTTAGAAATGTTAGCGAATGTATAGAAAATGAAGGATAAACATCTCATTTGCATAAGTATTCACAACCCTGAGTCACTACTTTTGTAGAAGGACCTTTGGCGGCGTTTACAGCTTTGAGTCGTCTTAAGTATGTCTGTATCAGCTTTGCACATCTGGATTTGGGCATTTTCTCTTGTTCCTTGCAGATTTTTGTAAATTAGATTTAATTAAAAAAAATATATATAAATATATATCAGCTAAAAAAGAAACGTCCTCTCACTGTCAACTGCGTTTATTTTTTAGCAAACCTAAAGTGTAAGTATTTGTATGAACATAAGATTCATCAACTGAGACATAAACTGAACAAGTTCCACAGACATGTGACTAACATAAATGGAATAATGTGTCCCCGAACAAAGGGGAGGTCAAAATCAAAAGTAACAGTCAGTATCTGGTGTGGCCACCAGGTGCATTAAGTACCGCAGTGCATCTCCTCCTCATTGACTGCACCAGATTTGCTAGTTCTTGCTGTGAGATGTTACCCCACTCTTCCACCAAGACACCTGCAAGTTCCCGGACGTTTCTGCGGGGAATGGCCCTAGCCCTCATCCTCCGATCCAACAGGTCCTAGACGTGCTCAATGGGATTGAGATCCGGGCTCTTCGCTGGCCATGGCTGAACACTGACATTCCTGTCTTGAAGGAAATCACGCACAGGACGAGCAGTATGGCTGGTGACATTGTCATGCTGGAGGGTCATGTCAGGATGAGCCTGCAGGAAGGGTACCACATGAGGGAGGAGGATGTCTTCCCTGTGATTGCCTGCAATGACAACAAGCTTAGTCCAATGATGCTGTGACACACTGCCCCAGACCATGACGGACCCTCCACCTCCAAATCGATCCCGCTCCCGAGTACAGGCGTTGGTGTAACGCTCATTCCTTCGATGATAAACGTGAATCTAACCATCACCCCTGGTGAGACAAAACCGCGACTCTTCAGTGAAGAGCCCTTTTTGCCAGTCCTGTCTGGTCCAGCGACGGTGTGTTTGTGTCCATAGGCGACATTGTTGCCGGTGATGTCTGGTGAGGTCCTGCCTTACAACAGGCCTACAAGCCCTCAGTCCAGCCTCTCTCAGCCTATTGCGGACAGTCTGAGCACTGATGGAGGAATTGTGCATTCCTGGTGTAACTTCGGCAGTTGTTGTTGCCATTCTGTACCTGTCCCGCAGGTGTGATGTTCTGATGTACCGATCCTGTGCATGTGTTGTTACACGTGGTCTGCCACTGCGAGGACAATCAGCTGTCCGTCCTGTCTCCCTGTAGCGCTGTCTTAGTCGACTCACAGTACGGACATTGCAATTTCTTTCCCTGGCCACATCTGCAGTCCTCATGCCTCCTTGCAGCATGCCTAAGGCACGTTCACGCAGTTCATCTTTCTTTTGGTCAGTAGAAAGGCCTTTTTAGTGTCCTAAGTTTTCACAAGTGTGACCTTAATTGCCTACCGCCTGTAAGCTGTTAGTGTCTTAACGACCGTTCCACAGGTGCATGTTCATTAATTGTTTATTGCTCATTGAACAAGCATGGGAAACAGTGTTGAAACCCTTTACAATGAACATCTGTGAAGTTATTTGGATTATCTTTGAAAGACAAGGTCCTGAAAAAGGGATGTTTTATTTATTTATTTATTTATTTATATATATATATATACACACACACACACAGTTGAAGTCATAACTTTACATACACCTTAGTCAAATATATTTAAACTTAAGTTCACAATTCCTGACATTTAATCCTAGTAAAAATTCCCTGTCTCAGGACAGTAAGGATCACCACATTATTTTAAGAATGTGAAATGTCCGAATAATAGTAGAGAGAATGATCTATTTCAGCTTTTATTTCTTTCATCACATTCCCAGTGGGTCAGAAGTTTACATACACTCAGTTAGTATTTGGTAGCATTGCCTTTAAATTGTTTAACTTGGGTCAAATGTTTAGGGTAGCCTTCCACAAGCTTCCCACAATAAGTTGGGTGAATTTTGGCCCATTTTTCTCATTTTGTGAGCATTTCTCCTTTGCCAAGATAATCAATCCACCTGACAAGTGTGGCATATCAAGAAGATAATTAAACAGCATGATCATTACACGGGTGCACCTTGTGCTGGGGACAATAAAAGGCCACTAAAATGTTCAGTTTTGTCACAATGCCACAATGTCTCAAGTTGAGGGATGCTGACTGTAGGAATGTCCACCAGAGCTGTTGCCAGAGAATTTGATGTTAATTTCTCTACCATAAGCCACCTCCAACGTCGTTTTATATATTCTGGCAGTACATCCAGCCTCACAACCACAGACCACGTGTATGGTGTCGTGTGGGCAAGCATTTTGCTGATATCAACGTTGTGAATGGAGTGCCCCATTGTGGCGTTGGGGTTATGGTATGGCAGGGATAAGTTACAGACAACAAACACAATTGCATTTTATCGATGGCAATTTGAATGCACAGAGATACCGTGATGAGATCCTGAGGCTCATTCATCAGCAGCCATCACCTTATGTTTCAGCATAATAATGCATTGCCCCATGTCGCAAGGATCTGTACACAATTCCTGGAAGCTGAAAATGTCCCCGTTTCTGGCCTGCATACTCGCCAGGCATGTTTGGGATGCTCTGGATCGACGCGTAGGAACGCGTGTTACAGTTCCCGCCAATATCAAGCAACAAGTGTAGTGGGACAACATTCCACATTCCAATCAACAGCCTGATCAACTCTATGCGAAGGAGACGTGTCACGATTCATGTCTGTATTTCCACTCATGTGAAATCCATAGATTAGGGCCAAAGAATAAAGATCATACCCCCAAGACATGCCAACCTCCCTTGTTATTGCTAATGGTGAGAGGTTAGCATGTCTTAAGTATATGATCTTTGAAACACAACCAAAACAAAGCGTGAATGCAACAAGTTTGTGTAGTCACTAGCTTGATGTAGTCAATGTGCGCTAAGAATATGGAACTAAATACTAAACACTAAACACTTTTGACAGGGGGGTCAAAATTATCTTCACCCATCTTTTTAAGAGATAAAAAATATTGAAACAATCTATTTCTCTGAAAAATTATATCAGTATAAAATAATAATTTGAAAACTTTTTGGAGCATAAAATATAGCTCAGTATTGGTATTTAGTTTAGTCTTTTTTGCTCTTCTTTATCAAGGGTGCCAATAATTTGAGGTGACTATGTATTATATGGGCCCAATGAGATCTTTAGCTATCTAAAAATGGTCTACCTGAGCAAGTCACCATTCCGGAAACTTTAAAGTCTGAAGATTATCCCTGAGTTGATATTTCTGTCTGTGACAGAGTCTGAAGAGGTCGAGCAAGACTGAGCTCAGGCCAAGATACTGTGGATATCATATTTCTAGGGCCACTGATTTGTGGTCATCATACAGGGATGAAATTAGTCTCATTCCTTTCACAAGGACCAAATCTGTCTCGGTATCCCTTTAGCTGTGGAGTTAGTCAGGAACTTAGAGACCTGATACATGTTTTACTCTGTACACTAGCATACAGAATAGATAATGGCATGATTACAAATAAGAAAGGTGCATGGTTTTATTTTATTACTTGATTGCATGAAATATGCCCTTTCAGAATAATAAGGACACAGTTATTGGTTTAGTAAATGAGTTGATATGTTGGAGTAAAACAGTTCAGGTTTTCAGTGATCAGACAATGCATTTAGTAAAACAAATGTATCAATTCTGATTTGTTTTCATGATTTCAGCTCAACAAACACATGCTTGGATATGATTCTGAAGATTCAATCAGCAACATAGAAATAAAAGAATATGAATATGTGCCAGGAACAGAAAGTGACAGTGAGAGCAGCTTAGAGGACTTTACTGCATTAAAGGACAAATGCACCACTAAAGCAAGATCTGCACCTAAAGATGGCCAACTTGACAAAGACTTGCTTGGTTATGATTCTGAAGACTCAATCAGCAGCATAGAAATAACAGAATATGAATATGTGCCAGAATATGAATATGTGCCAGGAACAGAAAGTGACAGTGAGAGCAGCTTAGAGGACTTTACTGCATTGAAGGACAAATGCCCTACTAAAGCAAGATTGGAACCTAAAGATGGCCAACTTGACAAAGACAGGATTGGATATAATTCTGAAGATTCAATCAGCTGCACACAAATAACACGAGATGAATGTGTGTCAAGAACAGAAAGTGACAGTGAGAGCAGCTTGGAGCACTGCACTGTATTGAAGAACAAAGGCCTCACCAAAGCAAGATCTGCTCCTAAAGATGGTCCAAAAAAGACTTATAAGAGACATAGAAATACAGAATCTGACACCTCTGTGCAAGAATCGACAAGTTCACTTGAAGTCATGCACGTTACAAAGACTAAAGATGGATCAAGAAGATACACCAAAAAACATTACTGTCTCTTTTGTGAGAAACCACAATCAAAAATTGCCCGGCATCTGGAAATGATTCATAAAAGTGAAGCTGAAGTCGCAAAGGCCCTTTCTTTCCCAAAGAACTCCAAGGACAGAAAGCTCCAACTGACAATACTGAGGAAACGAGGGGACAGGGCACACAACATGCAAGTCATAAGAGAAGGCAAAGGTGTTATAGTTCCTTGTAAACAAACCAGTTCCCCAAATGGAAATCCAAAAGACTTCTTGCACTGTGCAAATTGCCAAGGACTCTTTAAAAGAAAATTCCTATGGAAACACATGAAAAGGTGCCCACTGAGTGGTGTACGGCTGAAACCTGGTAAAACACGAGTGCAGGCTATTTGTGCCCATGCACAACCTGTGCCTGATGGGATAAGCAAGGGACTGTGGAAACTCGTCAATGATATGACACAAGATGAGGTGGTAGATGTCATAAAGAAAGACAAATGTATCATCCAGTTCGGGGAGCAACATTACAACATCATGGGACACAGACGTGCCAATCATGAATTGATACGGCAGAAAATGCGCGAGCTGGGGAGACTAGTTTTGAAAGGGAAGCATGTATCACCTCTCACGAGATTGGAGGAATACATTGATCCAGCCAACTTCCTCCACACAATCAGTGCAGTGAAAGCTGTTTGTGGCTTTGACAGTGATAAGAATACACTAAAGACACCTTCACTAGCCTTAAAACTTGGCCATAACCTTCAGAAGGTTGCAGACATAGTTAGTTGTGAGGCTAGGGTCTCCGGTAACAAGAAAAAGGCTCAGAAGGTAGAGGACTTCAAACATATCTATAAGACATGCTGGAGAGAGTACATCTCGTGTCATGCTCACAAAACATTTGAAAAAAATAAGTTCAATGCTCCACTGATCTTGACATTTGCTGAAGATGTCAAGAAACTGCACATCCACCTTCAAGAAAAACAGAAAACATGCTACAGCCAACTTTCCAAAGAACCTAACAGGAAGACGTGGGCACAGCTGGCTAAAGTCACTCTGTCACAAATGACGGTCTTTAACCGAAAAAGACCAGGGGATGCCTCCCTGATGACAGTGGCCTCATTCGTGTCTCGAGACAAAACTGCTTTACATGACGATTATGGGAACTCCCTTTCAGATGTTGAACGGGCGCTATGCCAACATTTTAGTCGCATAGAAATATGTGGGAAGCGATCAAGAAAAGTCGCAGTGCTTCTATCCCCTACAATGATCAAATCAATGGAGCTGCTTGCAGAGAAGCGTGAACATTGCAGCGTTCTGAAGGAGAACATCTATATGTTCGCCATTCCAGGCTGTCCAACATCATTCAGCGGATCAGACTGCCTGCGTCTCTTTGCCAAGAAGTGTGGGGCTAAATGTCCAGAATCCCTCTCGTCCACCAAGTTGCGTAAACACATCACCATGATGTCTACTGTACTCAACTTAAATGACACCGACATGGACCTGCTAGCCGATTTCCTGGGACATGATCTACAGATGGACAAAAAATATTACAGGTTACCTGAGGGGACACTTCAGCTGGCAAAAATCACCAAAGTCCTCATGGCGATGGAGCAGGGAAGGCTAAACGAATTCAAGGGGAAAGGTCTTGACCAGATCCACATCAGTCCAGTGGGTATGTAACAATCTGTCAAGTTGAACCTGGTACCTCAACCCTGTCATGGTGACTTTTTCTGAGCAACCTGTCTATTTTGCTCTCCTTGCTAAGAGATGTTCTTGCTTGCTTGTATTTCAGAGTGTGTTGAGCTGGATGAAGAGAGTGATACAGACTTGACTGAAGAAACTCCTGGAAGGTCATGTGAGCCACAAGGTAAAGATTTTGATGTGGAATGAAAGCATTTAAGGCCCAGCAGCTTTTAGAAACTTGTTCAATTTGAATTTCCAGCCATAACATATTCATAAATGACACACACATACTGTACCTTAGGGCCAACAGTTTAATTGATACTGTATATGCAAACAGCATGTTGTAGGATTTCAATACTGATCCATGGGATTTAGGAATTTGTATTCATGTGTTTCCATTGGCTCACCAGAGAGGACACGAGAGGCCATGGCAGGAAGATCAGGTAAGGAACCTGCCCAAATGAATCTTATTGATGTGTTTGTTCCTGTTTCCACTTGGCTCTTTAGTCTCTACTATTCTAAAATGTCTGCATGCATTTCCAGCACTTAGTCATGTCAAAATAGTTTCTCTGTTTACTCCCACAAACATTTTTATTATGGACATATTAGTCCTTGCACGTAGACTGTGGTCGGTGAATTAGTGGTTTATATTTCCTGCCAAGCCAGATCTTAGAGCTCTGTTCTTTAGTAAGTGGTACTCAGCCACTTTGCTGAAGGAGTCTCAAATTGTGGCTCTAAAAATGAACAAGTAATCCACACACTCGTGATTTCATTACTCATGCTCCAACAATTACATTCTTATAATGCAATGTTCCAATTTTTTAAAGAGAGACTCAGCGAGACCAGTGTTAATTTTGTTAGCTGTTTTAGTCTTAGTCACATTTGAGTAATTTCATCTCTCGTTAGTTTTAGTTATCTAAAACTCTGGACAATTTTAGTGTAGTTTTAGCCACAGCAATTTATTATAATTTTTTTGTCTTTTTAGCAGACGCTCTTATCCAGGGCGACTTAAGATAGCTTCATCTTAAGATGGCTAGGTGGGACAACCACATATTTTTATACCCATCGTAACTATCAAGGGGGCAAATAACAATGCTTTCCAGAAATGATTGAAGTATTACTGTACTCCTAATACTCAACAAATAGCATTTGTTTTTCCCATCGGTAAATGGCAACTACAACTCGCATTTGCGGATCGTGAGAAACCCCATCCGAATCAATGTGGTCAAAGCAAAAATAGCCTACATGAAAGTAAGAGAGTGAGTAAACGTTATTGTTTCTACACTGAACAAAAATGTAAACGCAACATGTGCTGGTCCCATGTTGGATGAGCTGAAATAAAAGATACATTTTCCATATGCATAAAAAGCTTATTTCTCTAATTGTATGCACAAATTTGTTTACAATTTTGTAGCCTAGTGGTTAGAGCGTTAAGCCAGTAATCAAAAGGTTGCTGGTTCGAATCTCCAAGGTGAAAAAATCTGTAGATGTGCCCTTGAGCACTTAACCCTAAGTAAGTCGCTCTGGATAAGAGTGTCTGCTAAATGACTGAAATGTTAAAAAAAATACAAATAAAAATGTATCCAGTTCGTAAACAGCATGCAACATAACGCATGACTACACATGCATAGAATTCAAATACAGCATGATGTATGGTGACGCACCAAAAATGCCTGAAATATTTTTGAATTGTTGTTTACTTGTCCCAAGGTTCTAAGAAGAGGAAGTGGAGTGAGGAGGACAAAGGGACAGTGGAAGAAACATATATTCAATTCATGGACTCTGGAGCTACTCCAGGGAATGCAGACTCTTGCATGCATCAAGGCAGTGCCACAAGCCCTCAGAGAGCGGGACTGGCGGGCAGTGAAGTATTATGTCAAGAACAGAATTACAGCACATGTGAGCAGGACTACCAATAAATGTTGTAGTCTGTCTGGCCCTCTGTCTGCTTGTCTTTCTGCCTCTGTCTGTTCCTCTACCTGCATATCTGTCTTCCTGCCTGTCTCTGTCCCTTTGCCTGCCTGTCTGTCCCTCTGCCTGCCTGTCTGTCAGTCTGTGCCTCTGCCTGTCTGAAATGCAGTGCCTCCAGATTCCCTAGTTGTAATCAAGACAATATTATGTACAATGTTTAATATTCACACAATTACCCCAATAATGTATAAGTTCATTTGCAGTTTGTTTATTTATCAGATTTTTAAAAATGTTTTAAAGCGTATTTAGTCCTAGGCAGTGTTGTGATTAGTTATAAGAACGTGTAACAAAAGTAATGTTGTTACAATATTACTTTGCATAGAAAGTAACGTTATATTACTTTGTTACTTTCATGAACAGTCTCAAAACCTCACTGTTTGACTGTCAGACAGAGTGAGGCAAGCCATGCGTGCTCTACCAAAGATACTACTAATAATATCTAATTCATTTAAAAAAATCAAACATCTTGGTCACTACTTTTTCTTCCTAAATGGTGTAGACTGATGTATTTGTCTGAATTTTGCAGTAAAGATTATACAAGAGTATAGACTACACCCATAGCCTGGCCCCTCTGCGACATAAAACATTTTATTGGCCAAGAACCGTTGTACAAATAAACATGATGGCTTTCTTTTAACCTTACCATGTGTTATTCACTACTGCAGTTATTTTTAAAGGTTTCCCAGAGTTTTATCTTCAAGTACATTAATAGCATAACAAGAAGGCATTCTGTAGGAACACTGGTCAGCACAAAGCATTGAGAAAAAATCAGCTGTAGTCGCAGCTAGATCGACAGGCAGGCAAGCTGACGCATCATATTGGACCACCAGCAAGTTAATTAAATCAACATTGATGAACAAATTGTAGCCAAATTAACCTCTACAGGATCGGTGTATCCCCTGCCGGACGGTTGAGCTAACGTAGGCTAATGTGATTAGCATGAGGTTGTAAGTAACCAAAATTCACAGGACATAGACATATCTAATATGGGCAGAAAGCTTACATTTGGTAATCTAACTGCACTGTCCAATTTACAGTACCTATTACAGTGAAAGAATACCATGCTATTGTTTGAGAGTGCACAATTATGAACTTCAAAATGTATTAATAAACCAATTAGGCACATTTGGGCAGTCTTGATACAACATTTTAAACAGAATGCAATGGTTCATTGGATCAGTCTAAAACTTTGAACATATACTGTCAAAATTTTGGCTATATTCCTAAGTCATATTGGCCTTTTTCTTGCATTTCGAACATGTTTTTTTCTTTGTATTATCTTTTAACAGATCTAATGTGTTGTATTCTCCTACATTAATTTCGCATTTCCACAAACCTCAAAGTGTTTCCTTTCAAATGGTATTGAGAATATGCATATCTTTGGTTCAGGTCCTGAGCTACAGGCAGTTTGTCATTTTATGCGAAAATTTAAAAAAAGGGTCAGATCCCTAAGCAACTTTGAATTGTGCACGACGGATGAGTTGAATGCAGTATTTGTTTGCATTCTCTATATTATGTACCGAATACGTAACAATATCTAGACTTCCTAGATTTACCCATTAGGCTTACATCTTTATGGCCACATGGCTTCGTCTGCTTACTTCCTATTTAAAGAAACAAACAGAAAATCAAATACTAATGAATGAATACTGGGTCTTAATCTATTAACTGTCCATAGAGGAACTGCATAGACTGAGGAGAGAGGCTGTAACTCTGGATGGAGTATATGGGAGGGGTCTGGGATGATTTGATTGAGACAAACATCAGACAGGCCAAAGATTACGGATAACAAAAATATCCCGCCCCGCAGAGGAGGCTCCCTTGACCAGACATTTTGTTAAATGTCAGACCAGATCACAGCCCCGCACCAAATTCTAAAGAATTATGACTGGCGTGTCTCAGTTTCATCTTCGGTCTCTGTCTGTTCATAGACAGTCTGAAGGGATGGTGTTAACTCACACCCATTACCTTTAACTGACTTGCCTAGTTAAATAAAAAAAACATTACAAATAAAAATGGCTGTCTGGATTAGGCTGACTGTTGGATTTGATTTAGTTTAGTGGCCGCTGATTGACAATGCTCAGAGCACTGAACTGACTTGGTCTGGTTGTGTCCAGTGCTTTCCCAGTGTCTTGCTGGCATTTGAAGTACATTTTTTCAGGTTCTTTCTTGAAGTTGAGCTGGATAAATACATTAACTTAAAAATATATTGTTCATGAAAAGCTATATTCTTATTTTATACGACCCAAAATACACTTTGCCAGTTATCTAGATTAGAATCCATCTTCCCCCTTGTGCCCCTAAACAATAGCCTTATTTCAATTATTTAATTAAAACTGAGGCGTCGGATAGCATACCTATTTTTTAAATAGGAAGACATAGGCTCCAACAAAGCCCTCTTGTTGTTAAGTCTAATGAAGACGATTGTTGAAATTAATTAGGCTACTCAAATGACTTTCAACACCATTTGCAGTCCACCTCTGATTGTCGAGGCCACCGCTTCACATTTCAGCACTCCAAAGCTGTCTGCCCGCTCACCTTTTTAGTTGACTGTCTCCTGCCCTCTCTTCAATAATTGAAGTTAATATACCTTTTGCATTATTTAGATGGGGTAACTTCCTTCTTGGGACATTACTTTTGGGACATTTTGCATAAAAAAAAAAAATATGGGGGGCCAAAAACTGTTGCCTGTTGCCGACTCCTGCATTCAATGGTCCCCAGTTTGAATGTTGTACAGCAGGGGGGTGGGCAATAATTTTCCCCGGGCTGCCACATTGAGAATTTCAGTGTGCATCGTGGGCCACATGCCTCATAAAAATTAAAAATAAACACCAAATAACAAACTTATTTAACTCTAAACACATATTTATTTTCAAGGTAATGGTAAAACACACAGATAGGCCTATAGCAATGTGTTTTTCTTCTTTTTTTATATAATTTTACTTTATACAATGTCCAAAAAACAAGCCAAACGGTTTCTTCCCAAACTTTGGACACAGATGTTCATGTCACTGATGCAGAGACTCAGAGAGACCCAGAGACTGGCAGCTTCGTATGAGGTATTGTCAGACCCCAGTAAGAACTTGACTGCTTTGCATTTTATTCTTATTCTTGAGTGCCACATCACTGCACATTCCACACTCCATCTCTTCTCCTTGTCCTTCTTCTGTCACAACCTCATCTTCCTCCTCTGGCTGGGGGTCAGCTTGGGCCACCACCTCTCCTCCCTCCTCCTGAGTCACCTCATCCCCTTCCGCCTCAACCTCTCGGGTGTGGAAGACGAGCTCCCCTCCCTGGATAATCTGCTCGGAAGTGGGTTGCCAGGTTGTGGTAACATCTTCCCCCACGGTGGTGGCAGCTACAGTGTACTGATGGTAGAAGTCAGAGTCAGCTTGGAACATGACCAGGGCCTGGGCGGTGTGGATTCGCACATGTTGGGCCAGTGAGCTGGCGTCCAGGAACTTGTCACCGCAAGAGTCGCATGCATACAGGATCTGAGTGTTGGGGTCTGGGAGGGAGAGGAGATAGACAGTGAGGATGTATGAGGAAGTTATGAAAAGTAAAAGCTATTCAAAGCTGTGTGGCCAGTCTCACCTGCTTCCTGCACCTTCTCCACAGCCTTCGCAATCTCAGCTTTCAGAGCCTCCGTCTCATCTGCTGACACTGATGCAGCCACAGGCACCACTGGAAACAGACAGAATCCCATATAAACACATGGCAGGAGAATTTTCTTTATTATTCCCTTTGTTCTGAGTCCATTTCCTTCTTACTCTTACACAGCCACCTTCCTTTCATCCCATTCCTTTTACAGTCACATCCCTTGCATAGTCCCCTTCTCCCACCCGTCTGAACTACATTACCCAGCATGCGCTCCATCTGACCTGTCAGCTGGGACACAGTGCTGCCAGCCAGGGCCTCCGTCGCCAGGGTGACGATGTCCTCGGTGGTGACAGTGACTATGTTGATCTCATTTTCGTCCATCTCCGAGGCCGACCCGCCATGGAACCCGTCACCCCCGTCATCACTGTCACCCCCGGCAACCACCAGGCGCTTCATCCCAGCCTTACCCTGGTGGACGGTCTTGACGTGGGAGCGTAGATTGTCGACACGATTGAACCCGCGACCGCACTTGTCACACAGGAAGGGCTTCTCTCCTAGGGGATGGGAAAAAAAAAAAAAGAGAACAAGGCAACAGTAAACATGTCCTCCCCCAAGAATGATGCAGCATCCCCATTGGGCCAATCACTGTAATTTTGTAAGTTTAGTCAAGATCGTATTGTAAGTTTAGTCAAGATCGGGCCAGTGGTGTCTGATATCGCGTGACTTACGTATGTACAGATCCATAGCCCGTCCATCCGTCCCCCTCCGAATGATTTCATCATGAGGGACAATAAATGTGATTAGTTCTCTTTATTTTTTAATAGAGGGTGCTTATACTTGTGTATCCCGCTCCCTCAGAGACCGGGTCATGGCCAGGGATCAGCCATTATTGACAGCAACCCTGGAGCAATTAGGGTTAAGTGATAGATCAGCAAATTTTTCACCTTGTCGACTCAGGGATTCGAACTATCAACCTTTCGGTTGCAGGCCCAACGCTCTAACCGCTAGGCTACCTGCTGCGGTTAGAGCGTGGGTAATTGTCAACTGTATCGAATTAGTGCCCAGGTTACACACTTGTGTTATTTTACCACATTAGTCACAGGTGATATCTCAGACACCACCCGTGGGGGAGAATTACTTGAAGGGGGAAGGTAGACTAATGCAGTTAATGTTATACCTCAGGGGAAGGAGGTTGGAGGCACACTAAAGCTGGAGGGGAAAGAATGTGCCCAGATACCCAACAGCTTTGTTTTCTTAACTAGATCAAGATACCTATATTCCACAAGATAGTGACATATTATAGACTTCTTTGACTATCCATTAATATCCACTACTCCCAGCAAACCGTACTTTCTCACTCACAGTTAGTTGTACATTCCATGTCTTCCTACCTGTGTGAATGATGATATGCTTGGAGAGGTCCCCGACGTTGACAAACGCCTTTTTGCAGTTGTGACACTTGTGTGGCCGGATGTTATCATGGTGACGGATGTGATTGGCCAGCTGACTGGACTGGACAAACCTGGAGTTGGAGATAGGGCATCAAGACAAAAAGGGCTCTATGTTACATCAATAGGATTATAGTGTGTGTGTGTGTGTGTGTGTGTTTACCTTTTGCCACAGCGGTCGCAGACATAGGGCTTCTCTCCGGTGTGCTGGCGGACATGAGCAATGAGTGAACTGGCCTGGGTGAACCCCTTCCCACAGATCCGGCACAGACACGGCTTCTCCCCTACAGGACCCACACACAAGCATGCACACTGACACTACAATTGCATGACAGTCTCCAACCTATCATGCAATGCACAGGCATTCCCTGTTCTTTTTGCACATGTTTAGGCTACACATGGGCTCCTGAGTGGCGCAGCGGAATAAGGCACTGCATCTCAGTGCTAGAAGCGTCACTACAGACCCTGGTTCGATTCCAGGCTGTATCACAGCCGGCCGTGATTGGGAGTCCCATAGAGCGCCGCACAATTGGCCCAGCGTTGTCCGGATTAGGGGTTGGCCATCATTGTAAATAAGAATTTGTTTTTAACTGACTTGCCTAGTTAAATAAATGATAAATAAAAAATACAAAGAAAGAGGTCAATGTGAACATAATCCTTTAAATCCAGGACTGTTACCTGTGTGTATGCGCTCGTGTCTCTGCAGTGCCCCTGGGTCAGCGAAAGCTCTCTGGCAGTGCATACAGATATAGGGCTTCTCCCCACTGTGCACGCGCAGGTGTCTCTTCAGGTTCCCTGGGAATCAAAGACTACAGTTATATATCAATGCGAAGACCAGAGACTAGTTATATATCAACACATCGAGAGACCAGGGCCTGTGTTCATAAAGCGTGTAAGAGTACTGATCTAGGTTCAGGTCCCCTCCCTGTCCATGTAATCTTATTAGGACCAGTGTTGCCTTTTAGATCATAATGAATAAGATTACATAGACAGTGAGTACCTGATCCTAGATCAGCACTCCTACTCTCTGAGATGTTTTATGAATACAGGTTCGGAAGTCCATGTCTGGTCTGGTTTTACCGGAAGTGGTGAACTGTTTGCCACACTCTTTGCACTTCAGAGGGCCGTCTGTGATGTGGATCTTCAGGTGAGCCTTTAGATTCCCAGTCTGTCCAGACAGAGGAATAGCCAGGTTAGATACAGTTCAACATTTCAATGCAAGGATAGAGAGCGACTATATACAGGATTGTACAAAATAGGGCTACTTTGACAGCAATATTGTCCAATTCACGCACCTATCAATATAACGCAATGTCATCCCTACTGCCTCTGATCTGGTGGACTCACTAAACACAAATTCCACTTTGTAAATGATGTCTGAGTGTACCCCTGTCTGTCTGTAAATAAAAAATGTAATAACATTTTGGCTGTCTATTTTGCTTAATATAAGGAATTTAATGTAGAGCATTTAATTTTACTCAAGTATGTCAATTGAGTACTGTTTCCACCACTGTACTTAAGTACATTTAAAACTGGATACTTTGACTTAAAAAATAAATAATGACTAAAGAGTATTTTACTGGGTGACTTTCACTTTTACTTGAGTCATTTTCTTTTCAGGTATCTATTTTTACTCAAGTATGACAATTGAGTACTTTTCCCACCACTGCTCAAACACATTGCCACACTATCTCCCAACTATTTACATGCAGGTCAAATTCTCCCTACTATCCCCAATACTGGTCAATGTAGTGGTCAAGAAGTGGTCCTAACCTGGTTGAACCGCTTATCGCAGTGTGGACAGCTGTGGCCCTTGTCTGCGTCGTGGGTCTCCAGGTGGCGCATCTTAGCGGTGGGGTCGGAGAAGGCCCGGTCGCAGTAGTTGCAGTGATACGGCTTCTCGCCACTGTGCACCAGAATGTGGCGCTTCAGGTTGCCAGACGTGGTGAAGAGCTTGCCACAGTCCTTGCAGCTGTATCGGGCCTTGCCTGTGTGCCTTTTCCGGTGCAGGTTGAGCAGGCTGATCTGCCGGTAGCTCTTCCCACACGAGGAGCAGCTGTAGGGTTTCAGGGGGCTACACAGAGAGAGAGAAACATAAGATATCTAAGTAAGATATAGCTACTTACTTTGGTGCTGAGGTTCGAGGGGATGTTGATGCTATGAAACTGTGATTACTATGACTGTCTTGATTTTTAATTCACTATCAATTTGATCATTGTTATTATCAATTAATAACTATTTTACAAGAGGACGTGTTGCACAAATGCGTATCGTCTCTGTCATACAAAGGGTTGTTATTGAACACTAAGGGATTTGTTTGGCATTGGGCCAAAGAGATGAGTGATGAGGTTGATACTAACCTGTGTGTTTTCTCGTGAGCCTTGCAGGCAGCCGGGTCGGAGAAGGCCTTGTGGCAGTCACGGCAGCTGAAAGGTTTCTCTCCTGTGTGAATGCGGATGTGTCTTTTGAAGTTACCCGTGTGGGTGAACTTCTTTCCACAGTCCTAGAAAATACATGACAATTTAGTGAGTTAGATATGCTCAATCCTGAATTACATGAATGTGAATGCAATATTCTCTAGTAGACCATTTTGAATGTATACTGAACAAAAATATAAATGCAACATGCAACAATTTCAAAGATTTTACTGAGTCACAGTTCATATAAGGAAATATGTAAATTGAAATACATTAATTAAGCCTAAATCTATGCTTATGTTAGAGAAATTAACATTCCATTTTCTGGTAACAGCTCTGGTGGACATTCCTGCAGTCAATATGCCAATTCCATGTTCCCTCAAAACTTGAGACATTTGTGGCATTGTGTTGTGTGACAAAACTACACATTTTAGAGTGGCTGTTTATTGTCCACAGCACAAGGTGCACTTGTGTAATGATCATGCTGTTTAATCAGCTTCTTGATATGCCACACCTTTCAAGTGGATGGATTATCTTGGCAAAGGAGAAATGCTCACTAACAGGGATGTAAACAAATTTGAGCACAGAATTTGAGAGAAATAAAGATTTTGTGCTTATGGAAAATGTCTGGGATCTTTTATTTCCGCACATGAAACATGGGACCAACACTTTCATGTTGCGTTTATATTTTTGTTCATGGTATATTATTTTTTACTAGGTGTTATCCAATGACTGACTATTCCCTTTAATCAGGGTTGTTTGTAAAAATGCTTGGTTCAAAATAATTTTGTATCATCGTACCCCCTGACAAAGGCCATGCAACCGAAACAAGTCAGTTAAAAATACATCTTGGTTCCATTCCAAAATGTATTTGAATTAATTATATGAAGAGTGCCTTGGTCCTCCTTACTTTTTGAAGACAATTTTGTCTATATGATGGTTCATTTGAAAGGAAAATATACATACACAGTTCAAAACAATAAGTCCTCCTCTAATAGGGAATGGGTCATCCAAAAACATTCAATCCTTTACATTTCTACAGTAACCACACACTCAAACTAGCACACGCAAACACACACGGTCCTCACCTCACACTTGTGCGTCACAGAGCCGTAGGACCGTGACTCGGTGCGGTCGGTGACGGCACCCGACTGGAGCTGCTTCCTCTCCTCTTCGCTCTCCGTCCCCTGGCCATCTTCTCCCTCATCCTCCTCTTCTTCATCCTCCTCACCACCTCCCTCTTCTTCATCCTCATCCATCTCACCCTCTTCAACCTCTTTTTCTTCATTTACCGTCTTTGATGTGCTGTTCCCCTCATCGGAGTCATTATCTATGAAGAGGAATTGTATAACCATCAGACACTGTGGTCCACTGCAGTCAAATATTTTGAAAATGTAGCCGTCCATCTTTCCTTCCTCGAAGTAGTCACTGATCTAGCATGATTGGGTAGGAGAAAGCATGGCAGATTAGTGATTGCTCCTAGGTAGGAAGGTCAGTCAAGCTGTTTGTTTACCCTGAGAGTGGTTGCGATGAGGAGCTCTCCTTGTCCTTCTTCTCCTGGTACTCATGTAAGATATACCGGCTTCAGACTTGAATGGAAACTCTAAGAACAAAATACATCTTTATCCGCACAGCAATATTAAACATACAGATCACCAATGAAAAGTATGAAGACTAATTCACTGACTGGGAGTGTAGTCCACATCCGAGTGGTCATCTTGACACTCAGGCACATCTTTAGTAGGGCTCTCCACCTCCATCTCCTCTCTCTCTGCTGTGGCTTTTCTTGGTGCGGCGTAGTTGGAGGTTTTGGAGGGTCTTCCTCTCCCCGGGGTCTGTGGGTTGGGTTTGTCGGGGGTCTTACTGTTGATCTGTCCATCGTCTGGGGTGGTCTCGTTCGGGTCCTCCTGAACGCCCTTTGACCCTCCGTCATCTGCTGTTTTTAGCATCTCCTCGTCATGTGACCATGTCTCTGATGGCACCTTCTCTATGTTCTGCTCTCCTTCCTCAATCTTGTCTTTATGGTTTGGAAGAGATTATGGGAGAGAGCAATATAAACCACAAAATGTACATTTCCTGAAGAAAATCAGTGTGCTTGCTTCAGCTGTGCAAAGCTATGACAGATAACATTAGTGGGCTTGTTAAAGAAAGCATACTAATTATTGATGGATATTTCTGTGTACTAATAACCAATGTTTGTGTACTGATTTGTACTGTACTCACTGTCATTTAAGTCTTGTATTGACTGGGATGTTGTGGAGACAGCCAGCGACTGGTAAGCAGAGCAGGCATTGACTATCTCCTGCATCTGAAGGAATGTGGCCACTGCCACCACATCTTCCAAATTCTGAGAACTCAGACTAAGCTTGGCCGTGTACATGAACTCAAGGACTTGGCCCAAACCTGCAGAATACACACAGGGATGGATCCATGAGCCCTGCTGTGACAGATTTTATTTTATTTATTTAACTAGGCAAGTCAGTTAAGAACAAATTCTTATTTACAATGATGACCTACACCGGCCAAACCCAGACGATGCTGGGCCAGTTGTGCGCCGCCCTATGGGACTCCCAATCACAGCCGGTTGTGATACAGCCTGGATTCGAACCAGGGTGTCTGGAGTGACGCCTCAAGCTGAGATGAGATCCAGTGCCTTAGACCGCTGTGCCACTTAGGAGCTCAAGCATGACGTTCAACATGGTCTTGGATATTAAGGTAAAGCAAATAGAGTTCAGATGAATTTGATATCACTTTGCTTCATTTTATAGCAGAACCAAATGACCTGGATTGCAGTTAGGTTACATTAAAAGTACATGGTGCAAATTATCAATGCAGTTTAAGATCCTGCACAGATTATAACAGCAATTGTGAAGATCTCCACAGATCTGCGATGTCTTATGCATGCTATCTTGAACACTATAAATCAAATCAAACTTTAAATGCACTTTAAATAAAGTTTGATATAATTTAGCCCTATTTTTTTACTTTGATTTTTGTTTGAGAAGGAGACATGAAATCAAACATATCAATTATTATTTTGTAGATAAACTGGAACTAAACAACACCAGGGTTGGGTAGGTTACTTTCTAAATGTAATCCGTTACAGTTACTAGTTACCTCCAAAACTGTAATCAGTAATGTAACTTTTGGATTACCCAACCTCTAATGTAATCTGATTACATTCAGTTACTTTTAGATGACTTACCCCTTAAGTGGCATTAGAAGAAGACAAAAATGAATGTTACCAATTGAACGACATCTATTGCAGGATAAATCAATGTTAAAGTTTACATAGCTGGCCATATATGGATGTACATTTTTACTTTATGGGTTGGTTATGTAGGCTTCTTCTAAACCAACGCTTTCTACTACATATAATAATTCCATTAAATTATATCTTTACATTAAAAACCAAAGTCTATCAGAATTCCAGTCATTCCAATAAATATTATACCCTTTGATCTTCAAGAATAGGACGGGGAAATAAGGAAGTCTAAATTAGCCATATTGTTTCACCTGAGCATAATCCCAAAACTAAAGATTTATTATCCAGCCCAACTCTGTTGTTTATGATTTTGTTGTCATTGAGGACTGATTGGGCTCATTGATTCAAGTTCAAAAATAAATGCGGCGCTCATGGAATGGCATGCTTTGAGCACTACCGAAAAGTGCTGTTTACATGTGAAAAATGAATGCCATATGCTGCATTTGCTATAGGCCTACTGTTTACCTTTTAGTTGGTGACACTTTGATATCTTGATAATATGCAGCTGTTTAAAGGGCAAATCCAAAGATGAAACAATAATAAAACAGTTGCCCCATCTCTGTTTTGGTAAAAAGCTGAGGGATGGGCCCTCTCAGATTAATAGGCAGTGCTATGGATGCAAGGACTGACCATCCATGATATCAAAATGATTGTTGTAACTGTGTTGAGGCTATACAGTGTTTGTTTACATGTACAATGTTAATAAACATTGGCGAAAAACAATCTTATATTTTGGGGTATCATGGAGTGTAACAGTTGAACTAAACTCCTGAGGCATTTAGAATGTATATTCTTCAAGAATCTATATATATATATATATATATATACACAGTGCCTTGCGAAAGTATTCGGCCCCCTTGAACTTTGCGACCTTTTGCCACATTTCAGGCTTCAAACATAAAGATATAAAACTGTATTTTTTTGTGAAGAATCAACAACAAGTCGGACACAATCATGAAGTGGAACGACATTTATTGGATATTTCAAACTTTTTTAACAAATCAAAAACTGAAAAATTGGGCGTGCAAAATTATTCAGCCCCTTTACTTTCAGTGCAGCAAACTCTCTCCAGAAGTTCAGTGAGGATCTCTGAATGATCCAATGTTGACCTAAATGACTAATGATGATAAATACAATCCACCTGTGTGTAATCAAGTCTCCGTATAAATTGTGATAGTCTCAGAGGTCCGTTAAAAGCGCAGAGAGCATCATGAAGAACAAGGAACACACCAGGCAGGTCCGAGATACCGGATTTGGATACAAAAGGATTTCCCAAGCTTTAAACATCCCAAGGAGCACTGTGCAAGCGATAATATTGAAATGGAAGGAGTATCAGACCACTGCAAATCTACCAAGACCTGGCCGTCCCTCTAAACTTTCAGCTCATACAAGGAGAAGACTGATCAGAGATGCAGCCAAGAGGCCCATGATCACTCTGGATGAACTGCAGAGATCTACAGCTGAGGTGGGAGACTCTGTCCATAGGACAACAATCTGTCGTATATTGCACAAATCTGGCCTTTATGGAAGAGTGGCAAGAAGAAAGCCATTTCTTAAAGATATCCATAAAAAGTGTAGTTTAAAGTTTGCCACAAGCCACCTGGGAGACACACCAAACATGTGGAAGAAGGTTCTCTGGTCAGATGAAACCAAAATTGAACTTTTTGGCAACAATGCAAGACGTTATGTTTGGCGTAAAAGCAACACAGCTCATCACCCTGAACACACCATCCCCACTGTCAAACATGGTGGTGGCAGCATCATGGTTTGGGCCTGCTTTTCTTCAGCAGGGACAGGGAAGATGGTTAAAATTGATGGGAAGATGGATGAAGCCAAATACAGGACCATTCTGGAAGAAAACCTGATGGAGTCTTGAAAAGACCTGAGACTGGGACGGAGATTTGTCTTCCAACAAGACAATGATCCAAAACATAAAGCAAAATCTACAATGGAATGGTTCAAAAATAAACATATCCAGGTGTTAGAATGGCCAAGTCAAAGTCCAGACCTGAATCCAATCGAGAATCTGTGGAAAGAACTGAAAACTGCTGCTCACAAATGCTCTCCATCCAACCTCACTGAGCTCGAGCTGTTTTGCAAGGAGGAATGGGAAAAAATTTCAGTCTCTCGATGTGCAAAACTGATAGAGACATACCCCAAGCGACTTACAGCTGTAATCGCAGCAAAAGGTGGCGCTACAAAGTATTAACTTAAGGGGGCTGAATAATTTTGCACGCCCAATTTTTCAGTTTTTGATTTGTTAAAAAAGTTTGAAATATCCAATAAATGTCGTTCCACTTCATGATTGTAGGTAGTATTGTATTGTAGGATTGTAGGTCTTGTGGCATATTTTGGATAAACTATCCCCAATTCAATGGAATGGCATGCACAGTGCATTCTTCATCACATGTGCAGTGCACTCTTCCATCACATGTACAGCTGATTCTCAAGATCTTGCACACTAATGAGATGCTATTGAGCCCACACTACTACACTGTCTGAGCCAAGGACTACATGCATTCTGGAAAGTTTTGATTACAATCCTGGGTGGGGTGAATATATATGACATACATTATTTTTTGTTAACTAGTAAATAGTAGCCTACAGCAAAGTGTGTTTAAATAATTTCTAACTTATTAACAATTTCTGCAAGTTAGTTTTTGCTACCATGTGGGTTTTAGCTTGCTTGAGTCTGCTAACTGAGGAGTGTTAATTCACCTGTTTCCATACATGTTTCATTTGAAAACATTTATCCTACAAAGGAGTTGTTTAATCTAACTGCTTAACTATCTATCTGTACATGGAATTCTATTATTATTTTTTTTTAAATAATCTTTACAGCGGGCACTATCTGATGTGTAGATACATTTCACTGCAGCTAATATAGAAAGAAAAGATGTGTACATTTGCAAATACTGTGCCAAATCATATGTGAAGAATGCAACAAAGTTTCAGAATCAGCCAAGTGCATAAAGTTCCCTTAGCGCTCACAATAAGCAACCTCTGACAAAAGTCCCTCTACTTCTATTCAAGGTGAAAATGATGAATCAGACACCTTATCGATAGCAACAGCTCATGGTCCTCCTGAAATCAGAAGTTTTTTTTGACTCAATGGAGGAACGTAGTCAGATAAATGCTGATGAATGTCTTGCTTGAGCTGTGTATGCAACTGGTTCACCTCTGATGCTCACAGGCAATGTGTGTTGGAAGAGATTTATGAATGTTCTTTGCCCAGCATACACCCCTCCAACCAGACATGCTTTATCTACTAATTTGCTGGATGCAGAGTTCAACAGAGTTCAAGTGAAGGTCAGGCAAATCATAGAGAAAGCAGACTGTATTGCAATCATCTCTGATGGGTGGTTGAATGTTCGTGGGCAAGGAATAATTAACTACATAATCTCCACCCCTCAACCAGTATTCTACAAGAGCACAGACACAAGGGACAACAGACACACCGGTCTCTACATTGCAGATGAGCTGAAGGCAGTCATCAATGACCTTGGAACACAGAAGGTATTTGCACAGTTGACAGACAATGCTGCGAACATGAAGGCTGCTCGGTCTAAAGTGGAGGAGTCCTACCCTCACATCACACCCATTGGCTGTGCTGCTCATGCATTGAATCTGCTCCTTAAGGACATCATGGCAGTGCAAACAATGGATACCCTCTACAAGAGAGCCAAGGAAATGGTTAGGTATGTGAAGGGTCATCAAGTTATAGCAGCAATCTACCTCACCAAGCAAAGAGAAGAATAAGAGCACCACATTGAAGCTGCCCAGAAACACCCGTTGGGGTGGTGTTGGCATCATATTTGACAGTCTCCTGGAGGGGAAGGAGTCTCTCCAAGAAAGGCCATATCACAGTCTGCCGATATGGACAGCCCCATCAAGAGGATCCTCCTGGATGATGTATTTTGGGAGAGAGTGGTAAGCAGCCTGAAACTCCTGAAACCTATAGCAGTAGCCATTGCAAGGCTTGAGAGAGACAATGCCATCCTGTCTAATGTTCAGACTCTGCTTGCAGATATAAGAGAAATCTGTACTGCCCTGCCCATTTCACTGAGAAAACTGCAGTTCTGAAATACATCAAAAAGTGTGAAGACTTCTGCCTGAAGCCCATACACGCTGCAGCGTACATGTTGGACCCCAAGTATGCTGGCAAGAGCATCCTGTATGGTGCAGAGATCAACAAGGCCTATGGTATCATCACTACCGTGTCTCGCCAACTTGGCCTGGATGAGGGCAAGGTTCTTGGCAGTCTTGCGAAGTACACTTCCAAGCAAGTGCTTTGGGATGGAGATGCAATTATGGCAGTCGTGCCAACATATCTCATCAGCCACCTGGTGGAAGGGAACTTGTGGATCTGAGGCTCTTTCCCCTGTTACCTCCATCATCCTCCAAATCCCACCAACATCAGCCGCCTCAAGGCGCAACTGGTCCTTGTTTGGGAACACACACACCAAAGCACGCGACAGCCTGACCAATAGAAAGGGCTGAAAAATTGGTGGCCATCTGGGCAAATTTGAGGCTTTTTGAGCCTGACAACAAGCCATCCTCAACAAGATTGGAAAGTGACAGTGTAGATGAGGCCTCAGAGTCTGATGTTCAAGAGGTGGACATTGAGCAGGTCCAGGGAGAAGACATGGAAGCCTGAGAGGAAGACAACCAAAGCTTTAGTTTCAAGACTATCATTTTACAGATGTATGTTGAAAACGTTTTTGGGAGATGCGATGGATCATTGGGAATCATTCAATATTCCCTTTCTTTTGTTGTTCAGTGAAATCATCCCATGTGAAGAGTCAACTAATTTAATTAAATTCGTAACTAATTGTTTTTATTTTTTCTATTGGAAGGATTTAATCATTTGCAATTATGTCTACTTATGATAAGATAAAATGTTTATGTTTCTGTCCCCATATGATATGGTAAATATATCCAATGTAAAAACCATTTACATTTAAATTAATATTAATTTCAATATATTTCTGTTAATTCCCATATATTCCCATGGAAAGTTTCCACCTCTGAATATTCCCCAAAATGTACAACCCTACTTTAAATACACATTTAGATTTGTGAACAGCCATCCACACAACAACCACAATCCGTAAGGCGCAAATAGCTAAATGAGAGAGCAGCAGTGTAATTCACATCATTGCGCTATGTAGATATCAATAAGTGATATCTGTATCACCATAGACTACACTGCTGTCACCCTTACCTCCAAGTGTTTATTCAAGTTGGATAATCTTTGGATGCTGACAGCAGTCGCACATTGCTTGGACTGTAGCCCACAAAAGCCTATTCCTGCTCTTTTCCCGCGATCCATCAAACCCATTTGGTGTGTCATTATAGTGTTCTCTGACTTGTGGTCAGATTCGCTCAGGTGTAACTAATTTACATTTGCGCCTCTTTTCTATGCTGATTTAAACGTCATTGAGAAAACAGAAGTGACAAAGATTTTTTTTCCGCAAACATACTTTCTGCATTTAAAAGTAATCCTCAAAGTAATCATCTAGTTTTTCAAAAGTATATGTAATCGGATTACAATATTTTAGCTGGTAACGGATTCCAGTTACCGTTTTTTTTGTAATCCCTTATATGTGATGGAGTCTATTAAAATGTAACATGTTTCAAATTAAACTGTACTTTGTTTGTATCCTGTTTAGTGAATGATTACTGTGAGTATTAATGGAGTTTAGGCCATGAAACTGTGTATATGCTAATTTTTCTTTTCTATGAAACTGCCTAGGATCAGAGAGCAGGGTCAGGCCCAGAACAGATGATGTACAGGGTGTGATTCTGACATCTGGCTAAACAAAGAGAGAACCATGGACATTCCACAAGGGAACCAGAGGGAAACTCATAGGGGTCATAACATGTATAGCTGGGGAGGTGGTGACATGTGACACCTACAAGGGAAGAGTATAACATGTGTTGTGAGTTTTCTAAATGTACGCACTCAGCTGACTGTATCCATGGTATTAAACACTTGAAACTTCTCTTAAGCCTTTGGTCTCAATTCCGTATTGCAAAGTGGTTACAAGAGCATTTTTCTTTTTAACATATGTAATGGATTCCATGGAATCCGTTACTCCCCAACCCTGAGCAAGACTAAGTCAGTGGCACAGATGAAACTGTCTCCTTCAAATGATCTCCTTAAAATGTTGATATTTGGTTGCGTTCACAACCAAACACAATGCAATATCACTAAATATCATTACATTTGAAATCAACCAGTCTTATTTTATTGTCTATTTTTTAGCTGAATTCTGGGTTAAATTGCTGTTGATGACTTGTTACATACTGTAGGGATAAATAGCATCATTGATGACTGATAATGTATGATCACATTTAATTTGCTCTGTTAAATATACCCTTTGGAATGACTTCAATAGCAAAAGCGAATCAGTGTCGTTTTTAAGTGGAGATCTCTCAACAATCATTCTCACGACAGCACATTGGTAATAGTCATTGACAAATAATTAATATAGCTAAGCTGGGCTTGGTTAAAACATCGGATGGGAGACCAAAGGATAGCTGTAGATAGATCTATTCTCCAGTAGGAGGTGCTGACCAGCCTATTGTATTTTTTCTTATTTTGGGGTGGCAGGTAGCCTAGTGGTTAGAGTGTTGGGCCAGTAACCGAAAGGTTGCTAGATCAAATCCCTGAGGTGACTAGGTCATTCTGCCCCTGAACAAGGCAGTTAACCCGCTGTCCTGTAAGTAAGAATATGTTCTTATCTGACTTGTCTAGTTAAATAAAAATATATAATAATATGACATTGTTTTAAATGTACAAATAAAACATTTGATACAAGATTTGTCTGTGTTGAAATTAAGTCACTGTGTTGAAATTAAGTCACCATGATGACATAATCCGGTGGTTGAAATTTCACTCTCAAATGTTTACGTTGATACAACATTGATTCAACCAGTTTGTACCCAGTCGGATGTACCTGCTGCATTGCTGATGTCCAGGTGCACCACATCCTTCTGGTCCAGAAAGAGGGTGTGGAAGTAGGCGCTGCAGGCAGCGAGCACGGCCTTGTGGGCCTTGAAGTCCACCCCGTCCACCACGAAGGTACAGTCACACAGCAGTCCCAGCTGGCGCTGGCGGTTGAGCTGTTCCAAAACCTTGCCACTGTGCCAGGGAAAGTCCATCCTGGTGAGAGTGGGCAGTGGTGGAAAAAGTACCCAATTGTCATACTTGAGTAAAAGTATAGATGCTTTAATCGAAAATGACTCAAGTAAAAGTGAAAGTCACCCAGTAAAATACTACTTGAGTAAAAGTATTTGGTTTTAAATATACTATCAAATATAGTGTCAGAAGTTAATAATGTCACATTTCTTATATAAAGCAAACCAGACAGCATAATTTTCTTGCTTTATTTGCATATACGGATAGACATGGGCATGCTCCAACCCTCAGATATCATTAACAAACAAAGCATGTGTTTAGTGAGTCCACCAGATCAGAGGCAGTAAGGATGACCATGGATGCTAAGCATTCAAAAAGTAACAAGTACTTTTGGCTGCCAGAGAAAATGTATGGAGTAAAAAGTACATATTTTTGTTTAGGAATGTATTGAAGTAAAAGTTGTCACAAATATGAATAGTAAAGTACAGACACCCCAAAAAGCGACTTAAGTAGTATCTTCAAATATTTTTACTGAAGTACTTTACACCACTGAGTAAATATGGGTTGTGTTGGATTTAGTCAATCAGATAACACATTACCACTGTCAAACTTATCAAAATGTTTGGAAATGTAAAAAGCCATGACTGGAGGGGATTCTCACTTCAAATGTGACTAATATACAGTATAATCACCTACAGCTAGTTGTATTCCTGGGTGATTTATGACATGCAATTTAATAATTTGACATAGCCTGACAACCAAATCATCGGTGCTCACAAGATATGGGGTTGTTTTATAGATAAAGATGTTAAAATATTCCATTTATAGCAATGCAAAATTAAATTTATCAAAAGAGTTGGCCTATACCACCTATATGGCCTCCCGATTATTAATATCAGAGTCCTAGTTTAATAATCGACGAGACATAATGTTGGTCGTTTTCAAGGAACACCTTGCATTTTTGTTGGGTTGACGATGCAGCGGATTGATTACGAATACTATATCCTTCTACATTCGCTATCCGGGATTAATTTAGCCTGCCTAGACATACATGTTTTGGGGCCTTTCGTTCTGCCCGTCCTTAGAGCCTCTTTGTGTGCTTTAAGCATGCACCATCTTTCAAAAGACGTACATTCAAAATACCTCTTGATGATCGCTGAATTTCCCGCTCCAAACGCTTGTTATGGTGTTGTTTTGTACTATTTTAACACCATCCGTTGAATTCCTTCAATCGAGTTTTTCGGTGATCGATCTAGCCCCACAGACTCGATTTACCCCCATCTTCCACTCTCTGATCGATTGATAGTGGCCGGGTGGGTGGTTTACATATTGCGCACGCGCAGTTTTATTCCTGCGTATGGAATGGTGTTTAAAATGACCACGCGATGGCGCGCTATGCCTGATCGTACTCAGGATGCTTCCAATGTGGTTCAAATCAAATTTTACTTGTCACATGCGCCGAATACAACAGGTGTAGTAGACCTTAAAGTGAAATGCTTACTTTACAAGCCCTTAACCAACAATGCAGTTTTAAGAAAATCCCCCAAAAAGTCAGAGATAAGAATAACAAATAATTAAAGAGCAGCAGTAAATAACAATAGCGGGGCTATATGCAGGGGGTACCGGTACAGAGTAAATGTGCCAATGTGCAGGGGGCACTGGTGTCAAGGTAATTGAGGTAATTATGTACATGTAGGTAGAGTTATTAAAGTGGCTATGAATAGATAATAACAGAGAGTAGCATGGGGGGCAATGCAAATAGTCTGGGTAGCCATTTGATTAGCTGTTCAGGAGTCTTATGGCTTGGGGGTAGAAGCTGTTTAGGAGCCTCTTGGACCTAGACTTGGCTCTCCGGTACCGCTTGCCGTGCGGTAGCAGAGAGAACAGTCTATGACTAGGGTGGCTGGATTTTTAGGGCCTTCCCTGGATTGCAGGAAGCTTGATCCCAGGGATGTACTGGGCCGTACGCACTACCCTCTGTAGTGCCTAGCGGACGGAGGCCGAGCAGTTGCCATACCAGGCAGTGATGCAACCTGTCAGGATGCTGTTGATGGTGCAGCTGTAAATCCTTTTGAAGTTCTGAGGACCCATGCCATATCTTTTCAGTCTCCTGAGGGGGAATAGGTTTTGTTGTGCCCTCTTCATGACTGTCTTGGTGTGCTTGGACCACGTTAGTTTGTTGGTGATGTGGACACCAAGGAACTTGAAGCTCTCAACCTGCTCCACTACAGCCACGTTGATGAGAATGGGGGCGAGGTCTCTGACCTCCTCCCTATAGGCTGTCTCATTCTCAACACAGTGATAAACTTATTTTACTACTCTCACAACTACTTTGTGCTGCCCTAAACTTTTATACTATGTGCTTCTAATGGTCATAATGACATGCTAAAATAATGGACAGCTAGTATTTTTTTTGTGCCACATTTCAGGCTTCAAACATAAAGATATAAAACTGTATTTTTTTGTGAAGAATCAACAACAAGTGGGACATATTCATGAAGTGGAACGACATTTATTGGATATTTCAAACTTTTTTAACAAATCAAAAACTGAAAAACTGGGTGTGCAAAATTATTCAGCCCCCTTAAGTTAATACTTTGTAGCGCCACCTTTTGCTGCGATTACAGCTGTAAGTCGCGTGGGGTATGTCTCTATCAGTTTTGCACATCGAGAGACTGAATTTTTTTCCTATTCCTCCTTGCAAAACAGCTCGAGCTCAGTGAGGTTGGATGGAGAGCATTTGTGAACAGCAGTTTTCAGTTCTTTCCACAGATTCTCGATTGGATTCAGGTCTGGACTTTGACTTGGCCATTCTAACACCTGGATGTGTTTATTTTTGAACCATTCCATTGTACATTTTGCTTTATGTTTTGGATCATTGTCTTGTTGGAAGACAAATCTCCGTCCCAGTCTCAGGTCTTTTGCAGACTCCATCAGGTTTTCTTCCAGAATGGTCCTGTATTTGGCTCCATCCATCTTCCCATCAATTTTAACCATCTTCCCTGTCCCTGCTGAAGAAAAGCAGGCCCAAACCACGATGCTGCCACCACCATGTTTGACAGTGGGGATGGTGTGTTCAGCTGTGTTGCTTTTACGCCAAACATAACGTTTTGCATTGTTGCCAAAAAGTTCAATTTTGGTTTCATCTGACCAGAGCACCTTCTTCCACATGTTTGGTGTGTCTCCCAGGTGGCTTGTGGCAAACTTTAAACAACACTTTTTATGGATATCTTTAAGAAATGGCTTTCTTCTTGCCACTCTTCCATAAAGGCCAGATTTGGGCAATATACAAACTGATTGTTGTCCTATGGACAGAGTCTCCCACCTCAGCTGTAGATCTCTGCAGTTCATCCAGAGTGATCATGGGCCTCTTGGCTGCATCTCTGATCAGTCTTCTCCTTGTATGAGCTGAAAGTTTAGAGGGACGGCCAGGTCTTGGTAGATTTGCAGTGGTCTGATACTCCTTCCATTTCAATATTATCGCTTGCACAGTGCTCCTTGGGATGTTTAAAGCTTGGGAAATATTTTTGTATCCAAATCCGGCTTTAAACTTCTTCATAACAGTATCTCGGACCTGCCTGGTGTGTTCCTTGTTCTTCATGATGCTCTCTGCGCTTTTAACGGACCTCTGAGACTATCACAGTGCAGGTGCATTTATATGGAGACTTGATTACACACAGGTGGATTGTATTTATCATCATTAGTCATTTAGGTCAACATTGGATCATTCAGAGATCCTCACTGAACTTCTGGAGAGAGTTTGCTGCACTGAAAGTAAAGGGGCTGAATAATTTTGCACGCCCAAATTTTCAGTTTTTGATTTGTTAAAAAAGTTTGAAATATCCAATAAATGTCGTTCCACTTCATGATTGTGTCCCACTTGTTGTTGATTCTTCACAAAAAAATACAGTTTTATATCTTTATGTTTGAAGCCTGAAATGTGGCAAAAGGTCGCAAAGTTCAAGGGGGCCGAATACTTTCGCAAGGCACTGTATTACATAAAGATGGCAAGATGCAGTAGATGATATAGAGTACAGTATATACATATACATCTGAGATGAGTAATGTAGGGTATGTAAACATTATATTAAGTGGCATTGTTTAAAGTGGCTAGTGATAACTTTTTAACATCAATTTCATTAATTGAAGTGGCTGGAGTTGAGTCAGTATGTTGGCAGCAGCCACTCAATGTTAGTGGTGGCTGTTTAACAGTCTGATGGCCTTGAGATAGAATCTGTTTTTCAGTCTCTCGGTCCCTGCTTTGATGCACCTGTACTGACCTCGCCTTCTGGATGATAGCGGGGTGAACAGGCAGTGGCTCGGGTGGTTGTTGTCCTTGATGATCTTTTATGGCCTTCCTGTGACATCGGGTGGTGTAGGTGTCCTGGAGGGCAGGTAGTTTGCTCCCGGTGATGCGTTGTGCAGATCTCGCTACCCTCTGGAGAGCAGTTGCCGTACCAGGGCGGGGTCGAGACCCAGGGTCTCGAGCTTGATGATGAGTTTGGAGGGTACTATGGTGTTAAATGCTGAGCTGTAGTCGATGAACAGCATTCTCACATAGGTATTCCTCTTGTCCAGATGGGTTAGGGAGGTGTGCAGTGTGGCTGCGATTGCGTCGTCTGTGGACCTATTGGGGCGGTAAGCAAATTGGAGTGGGTCTAGGGTGTCAGGTAGGGTGGAGGTGATGAGTCTCTCCATGACGAGTCTCTCAAAGCACTTCATGATGACGGAAGTGAGTGCTATGGGGTGGTAGTCGTTTAGCTCAGTTACCTTAGCTTTCTTGGGAACAGGAACAATGGTGGCCCTCTTAAAGCATGTGGGAACAGCAGACTGGGATAAGGATTGATTGAATATGTCCGTAAACACACCAGCCAGCTGGTCTGCGCATGTTCTGAGGACGCGGTTCGGGATGCCGTCTGGGCCTGCAGCCCTGCGAGGGTTAACACGTTTAAATGTTTTACTCACTTCGGGTGCGGTGAAGGAGAGTCCGCAGGTTTTGGTAGCGGGCCATGTCAGTGGCACTGTATTGTCCTCAAAGCAAGCAAAGAAGTTATTTAGTCTGTCTGGGAGCAAGACATCCTGGTCCGCGACGGGGCTGGTTTTCTGCCACATACCTGTTGTGTCTGAGCCGTTGAATTGCGACTCTACTTTGTTTCTATACTGACACTTTGCTTGTTTGATTGCCTTGCGGAGGGAATATCTACAATGTTTGTATTCTGTCATGTTTCCGGTCACCTTGCCCTGGTTTCAGTTTCCCGGGAATGCTGCCATCAATCCACGGTTTCTGGTTTGGGAATGTTTCAATCGTTGCTGTGGGTATAACATTGCAGATTGCACTTTCTAATGAACTCGCTCACCGAGAGATGGAAAGGGGAGTGGGGGGCAACAGAGAAAGATTGGTGCTAGAAAGGGAGAAAGATGCGATGAGGGGGAGATTTAGGAAGAGAAACTAACAGAGAGCAGGTTGCCAGAGAAAGAGGGATTGATAGAAGAGTGAGAGGCAGGTAGGAAGATAGACAGGGGAGAGAGACTGGTAGGGAAAGAGGGAGTGTTCCCAGCATGTGCTGTTCTAAGGCATTGAGAGAGAGAGAGAGAGAGAGAGAGAGAGAGAGAGAGAGAGAGAGAGATACTGTACCAGTCAAAAGTTTGGACACACCTACTCATTCAAGGGTTTTTCTTTATTTTTTACTATTTTCAACATTGTAGAATAATAGTTTAGACATCAAAACTATGAAATAACACATATGGAATCATGTTGTAAACAAAAAATGGTTAAACAAATCAAAATATATTTTATATTTGAGATTCTTCAAATAGCCACACTTTGCCTTGATGACAGCTTTGCACACTCTTGGCATTCTCTCAACCAGCTTCACCTGGAATGCTTTTCCAACAGTTTTGAAGGAGTTCCCACATATGCTCTATACTCCAGCATTTTGGATTTGAGATAAAAATGTTTCCTATGAGGCTATAGTATAGAATGTCACCTTATGATATATATTTTTTTATGTATCTCTGTTTTACCATTTAGAACAGAAAGCCCTTTATGTATCTAGTCCCCCCCATGTGAAGAAGTCATACAGTGCTGTGAAAAAGTATTTCCCCCCTTTCTAATTGTCTTCACTTCTGCATATTTTTGATAGGGAACCTGAGTGAACAAATAACACAAGTACATACGTATTTCATTAACACAGTTATGCAACATCCAATGCCCTTGTGTGAAAAAGTAATTGCCCCCTTACACTCAATAACTGGTTGTGCCACCTTTAGTTGCAATGACTCCAACCAAATGCTTCATGCAGATCAGTCTCTCACGTTGCTTTGGATAAATTTTGGCTCACTCTTCCATGTAGTACTGCTTTAACTCAGCGACGTTTGTTTTTTTTCAAGCATGAACTGCTCATTTCAAGTCCTGCCACAACATCTCAATTAGGATTAGGTCTGGACTTTGACTAGGCCATTGTTCTGGATCATTGTCTTGCTGCATGACCCAGCTGCGCTTCAGCCCACAGACGGATGACCAGACGGATGACCTGAGCAGAATTCATGGTTCCTTCTATTAAGGCAAGTTGTTCAGGTCCTGAGGCACCAAAGCATCTCAAAACCATCACACTACCGCTTGACCGTTGGGATGAGCTTCTTACTGTGGAAGGCAGTGTTTGGTTTTCGCCAGGCATAATGGGACCCATGTTGTCCAATGCCATGCCGTCTAATGCCATGATTAAGAATGTCTCCCACCATTACCAATAACAGGGGAGGTTAGCATTTGTTCGGGGAAATGATCTTGGTGCTTCTGTAACCTTCTTACTCATCATTATTCACAATTCATTCACGATTATCCATAATCATGGTAGCATCCACATGAATGGTTTAGTGTTCAGTAACATGTTCTATATATCCTTACAATAAAAGTGACTCCAAAATGGCACAATACATTGTTCACCATTCAGTTTCTATTGGGCTAAACATAATCTAAAACACAACCAAAACAAAGCACAAATGCATCCAAAAAGTTTGTAAAGTCACAAGTGCGATGTAGTCATTGCATGCAAGCAATATGGGACCAAATACTAAACTTTAATGACATCATCCAGTGATTTTTCCCCCCTAAATAAGCTCAGGAGTCAAGCCTAAATAAGCTCAGGAGTAAAAATGTGTTTATCAAGTCACATATTATGTTCCATGGACTTTCTGTATGCAATAATTGTGTTTAACATAATTTTTGAATGACTACCTCATCTCTGTACTCCACACATACAGATAATTGTAAGGTTCCAGAGTCGAGCAGTGATTTTCAAACATAGATTCAACCAAAGACCAGGGAGGTTTTCCAATGCCTCACAAAGAAGGGTAGGCGGGTATTGGTAGGCGGGTATTGGTAGGCGGGTAAAAAAAAAAAGCAGACATTGAATATCTCTTTGAGCATGGTGAAGTTATTAATTACACTTTGGATGGTGTATCAATACGCTCAGTCACTATAAAGACGTCCTTCCTACCTCGGTTGCCGGAGAGGAAGGAAACTGCTCAGGGATTTCACCATGCCAATGGGGACTCTAAAACAGTTGCAGAGTTTAATGGCCGTGATAGAAGAACTGAGGTTGGATCAACAACATTGTAGTTAATCCACAATACTAACCGAAATGACAGAGTGAAAAGAAGGAAACCTGTACAGAATTAAATATTCCAAATCATGCATCCTGTTTGAAATAAGTACTGCAATAATCACTAAAGTAAAATTGGAAAAAAAACATAGCAAATAAATCATATTTATGTCCTCAGTACAAAGCGTTATGTTTGGGGCAAATACAACACATCACTGAGTACCACTCTTCTTATTTTCAAGCACGGTGGTGGCTGCTTCATGTTATGGGTATATTTGTCATTGGCAAGGACTATGGAGTTTTTTTTTTAATAAATGGAATAGAGCTAAGTCCAGGCAAAATTCTAGAAGAAAACCTGATTCAGTCTGCTTTCCAACAGACAGTGGAAGACAAACTTTCAGCAGGACAATAACCTAAAACACAAGGCAAAAAATACATGTTACGGTGCGTGAATGAGGACCCAAAAGCGAATCAACTTAAACAGAGCTTCTTTAATTACCAAACATAGGTAGGCTCAGATGGACCGGCAGATTCCGACAGGACAGGACAAGGTTACAGCAAACATGACGGCAGTCTGGTTCAGGCATGAATGACACAAACAAACAAGAATCCAACAAGGACAGGAGCAGAAACAGAGAGAGATATAGGGACCTAATCAGAGGGAAAAAGGGAACAGGTGGGGAACGGGGTGAATGGGTAGTTAGAGGAGACAAGGGACAGCTGGGGGAAAGCGGGGGAGAAAAGGTAACCTAACACGACCAGCAGAGGGAGACAGGGTGAAGGGAAAGGACAGAGACAAGACAACATGACAGTACATGACAATACATTGGAGTTGCTTACAAAGACAACATTTAATGTTCCTGAGTGGCGTAGTTACAGTTTTGACTTAAATTATCTTGAAAGTCTATGGCAAGACTTGAACATGGCAATAATCAACAACCAACTGGCAGAGCTTGAAAAAAAAATGATGTGCAAAGATTGTACTGTCGAGGTGTGCAAAGCTTTTAGAGACTTACCAAGAAAAACTCACAGCTGTGCTTCTACAAAGTAATGGGTCAGGGGTGGGAATACTTATGTAAATGAGATCTGAATTTAATTTTCAATAGATTTGCCAGAAAAATCTTTTTTTTTTAATTCACTTTGTCATTATGGGATGTTGTGTGTAGATAGGTGAGAAAAATAAATATTGATTCAATTTTGAATTCAGATTGTAAAAATATGGAATAAGACAATGGGTACATAGCCTCCTTATAGTTTTAAAAAGCAATTGCCCCTGAAAAGCAGCTTCTCGTTTTGAAAACAACCGATGTGGCATTGATATGGGTCAGAAACTTTTATTCTAGTGTAAAAATTTACTACAAAGTGTAAATAGGATAATTTGTCATAAAGTCAGTCAGATGATAGGAAAAAAATGGGTAGGGTTTATTTCAATCCTGCCCACAGCTCGCAGCACCCAATTAATCATCAATTTGGAGCGCAGCTACATATGACCTGATCATAATGCCCATGGTCAATTTGGTTTGACATTTGATATCCCTATCGGGCAATTTAGGGACCATCAGTAAATCAAACAATATTTAAAAATGCCAATAGCTCCAAATGTCAATGTCTTAAAAACCTCAAACTACACATTTTAGAAATTCATGTACAAATATTGAAAAATACAAACTAAAAGATTGAATAATATTGTCCCATTTACATTGTGTAAATTATTGACGTTCCCTAAGTAGCCCTAGAGATTGGCTAGCCTTTGTCAAACCAATTTTGCCACGGTCGCACACGAGCCGGCTGAAGTTAATTGGCGAAAGTAGTTGGCAAGTTATCTAGAATGGTGAGTGACTAACTGTGTACTGTTTTGTCAGAGTGAATGTACAAGTTCTTGCCATGTACAAACACACACAAAAAAAAAAGACACCCACATTAAACGCCCCACCTCGAAGTCAACTCTCATTTGGCTTCAGTCATGGCCGCTGCACATCTTAATGACCAAATCCCCCCCCCCCCCCCCCACCCCCTTTTAAAGGGGGCTCTTACTGGAAAAGTTCAGAAAACCTGAACACAGCCACAATTATTAATTTACAGGTGAGAGAGAGAGAGACTCGAGTGGTGAAGCATTTAGAAACAGGTGGAAAGGTAAAGTGAGACTGGAGTTTAGAACAAAATGAAGAGAGACTAGAGAAGCAGAGAGTGAGCGAGAGTGTGTGTGCTTGCATTTGTACATTCATGCAGAGAGAGAGATATGACATACACACAGGGTGAGTTAAATTACATTAGCAATCTTCCAGAGACTGACTGGCTATTCTGTTTTTCATCAGCTCTGCAGAGTGGTCATTAGCTGGCACAGCCACAAAGTCAGAAAATCTGATTTTAAACCTAACCTTTACCACACTGCTAATCTTAAATTAAGACCTAAAAACACATTTTCATGAATTCTTACAATATAGCCTTTTTCGTCTCAAATGAACGATTCATAATGAAAACAAAAAAGAGCTTGTGAACAACATCTACAGATTAATCAATCTGGGCATGTCTCCTCTGGGGTCCGGGTAATCAGATGAGCCGGTGGTGGAAACAGGAACAGGCACAGGCACATGCACAACGCACACGCACACACACACACGCACACGCACACACACACACACACACACACACATACGCATACACATATTTCTCCCAGCTGGATCAAATATTTGCAAATCCATCCATACAGGCAGATGGGCTCTATCACAATCAGGTACAGTACCTTTTCTCTGGTCAAGCTAGCCATCTTATTCCTTGTGTTGGTTGAGAAAGTAGTTCTTCCCTTGCTAATTACTGTAGACTTAAGTTAGATGTAACCTGCTAGCTAGATCAATTAAAAAAAAATTCTCATTGTAATATTAAATGGTGGGTAAACTCACTTGACTAATGTTGTTTATAGCTTTAAAATTAGGATCCTATTCCTTAAGTACTTGGTTTATCTAGCTAAGTAAATGTCTTTCTCTTTTACTTTTCTTATTTCAGAGAGAGCATGTACACCATCTTAAGAAGTATGGAGAACTGGCGGCAAACACACTGAAGAGAAAACATGCCCCTGACTCCCGCCACCATCAAGCAGAGCACATTACTGAAGACAGTGTCTCAAAAATCCATCGACCAAGCTGTGGTGAAGTATGTGGTCCAAGGGCTGCAAACATTTACTGTTGTAGAACAAGAACCATTCAGAGAGTTTGTCCAGGATCTGCAGCCTAACTCAAAGAACTTATCAAGGCCCACACTGTGCTCCAGGATGATGAAGCCTCCAAAGAAAATAAGAAGTTGACCGAGGCCATGAGAGGAGTTGACCACATCGCCACCACCACTGACTGCTGATCTGCAAGAAGACAGAGCTTCACTGGTGTTCCTGCTCACTGGATAGACCCTGAAACAGATGCCCAGCATCCCTGTCAACGGTTGAGAGGATCGCACACCTTTGATGTGTTGACAGGCGACCTTAATGACATCCATTCTGAGTTTGAAATCCGGGTTAAGATTGTGAGAACAACAGACAACGACTAACTTCTTCAAAGCTTTCCAAGTTTTTGGAGAAGATTAAAACAACGAGACAGTGGAAGCAAAGGAGAGGTGGCCATCAGAGTTTTCTGCACAGACTGAGATTCCAGTGTAAGTAAGGATTATGCATTCTTTTGTCATAATTGAAGGTCTTGAATGTTGTCTAAATCTGTTTCAGTGTTTCCTAACCGTTTGCTTGGGGACTAGCAACTGTTTCACATGTTGTAGCCATACACTATCATTGATCCATTTAGTCAACCAGCCATTGATTACTGTTGTTAAATCAGGTGAAATGATTAGTGGTCCCCTTTGTATAGGGTTAGGAAACACAGTATTATTATATACAGTTGAAGTCGGAAGTTTACGGACACTTAGGTTGGAGTTATTAAAACTTGTTTTTCAAACACTCCACAAATTTCTTGTTAACAAACTATAGTTTTGGCAAGTCAGTTAGGACATCTACTTTGTGCATGACACAAGACATTTTTCCAACAATTGTTTACAGACAGATTATTTCATTTATAATTCACTGCATCACAATTCCAGTGTGTCAGAAGTTTACATACACTAAGTTGACTGTGCCTTTAAAAGAACATGGAAAATTCCAGAAGATTATGTCATAGCTTTAGAAGCTTCTGATAGGCTAATTGACATCATTTGAGTCAATTGGAGGCGTACCTGTGGATGTATTTCAAGGCCTACCTTCAGACTCAGTGCCTCTTTGCTTGACATCATGGGAAAATCAAAAGAAATCAGCCAAGACCTCAGAAAAAAAATTGTAGACCACAAGTCTGGTTCATCCTTGGATGCAATTTCCAAAGGTACCACATTCACCTGTACAAACAATAGTACGTAAGTATAAACACCATGGGACCATGCAGCCATCATACCGCTCAGGAAGGATTCTGTCTCCAAGAGATGAATGTACTTTGGTCCGAAAAGTGCAAATCAATGCCAGAACAACAGCAAAGGACCTTGTGAAGATGCTGGAGGAAACCGGTACAAAAGTGTCTTTATCCACAGTAAAATTAGTCCTATATCGTCATAACCTGAAAGGCCGCTCAGAAAGGAAGAAGCCACTGCTCCAAAACCTCCATAAAAAAGCCAGACTATGGTTTGCAACTGCACATGAGGACAAAGATCGTACTTTTTGGAGAAATGTCCTCTGGTCTGATGAAACAAAAATGGAACTGTTTGGCCATAATGACCATCGTTATGTTTGGAGGAAAATGGGGGAGGCTTTCAAGCCAACGAACACCATCCCAACCGTGAAGCACGGGGGTGGCAGCATCATGTTGTGGGGGTGCTTTGCTGCAGGAGGGACTGGTGCACTTCACAAAATAGATGGCATCATGAGGTAGGAAAATTATGTGGATATATTGAAGCAACATCTCAAGACCTCAGTCAGGAAGTTAAAGCTTGGTTGCAAATGGGTCTTCCAAATGGACAAAGCCCTGACCTAAATCCTATAGAATTTGTGGGCAGAACTAAAAAAGCGTGCGTGAGCTCTGTCAGGAGGAATGGGCCAAAATTCACAACTTATTCTGGGAAGCTTGTGGAAGGCTACATGAAACGTTTGACCCACGTTAAACAATTTTAAAGGCAATGCTACCAAATACTAATTGAGTGTATGTAAACTTCTGACCCACTGGGAATGTGGTGAAAGAAATAAAAGCTGAAATAAATCATTCTCTCTATTATTTGGACATTTCACATTCTTGAAATAGTGGTGATCCTAACTGACCTAAAGCAGGGATTTTTTTACTAGGATTAAATGTCAGGAATTGTGAACTTAAGTTTAAATATATTTGGCTAAGGTGTATGTAAACTTCTGACTTCAACTGTTTTTATTTTGTTCATAGGTTCAATCCAGCTGAACTCGCCTTCGCCTTCTTGCTTGGTTTGTATAGCTGGGGGGATGGATTAATGTAGGCTCACAACTGCATGATTTCTATTGTCATCTCCCTTGTATTCCAGGAATGGAACTCTTGCTGCAGCTAGGTGATGGCACCAGTTCATCAGATGAGGACTTCTTCTCTGCCATGGATACATCTCAAACACAAGAAAGCGCCAAACAGCTGGACGGATACCTAACCTGTTCAGCTGATCATATGGCGTTGCTCAAGTCCTTCCCAGCAGTCTATAAGCTGTCTCTGAGGTTAAACACACCTTTACCTGCATCAGCTGCCTGTGAAAGGCTGTTCAACATTGCAGGATTTGTTTTCAGCACCAGGAGAGCAAGGCTGGACTCCAGAAACTTTGAAAACCAGCTTTTACTGAAGATGAACCGTAAATTCCTCAACTTCAAGTAATGACAGCTTAATGCGAGCAAGGCCAAGGACACAGATGCCTTATGCATTTTGTTAATTTGTTTAAAATTCACAAGTTATAGGTGTCCTTGTTACAATGGCATGACCTGACACACTGATTTCTAATAGAGTTCCATTAGTGATGATGTCGTCATATTCCTACAGTGAGGTATGTACTTTTGATGAGCTCATTATAATTATTTTATGTGTAGGGTTCTATTATAGGATGTTTTTTCTAAAGCAAAGTGATTAAGTGCTTATGTTTACTGGCTATATTCCTTCATTATTAAGGCATAATTATATTTTGTCTGTAAGATGTATTTTGAAATGTTGCCTATTTGAGAATCCACTTTTTTAATCTTCTTGCATCCGTAGGTCTGGCTGTTTTGCTTTTTGGATTTATGGGCTCTCACGTTTCTTACTTTTGATACTGAAGTACATCCACCACTGCCTAATATAAGGAATTTAATGTAACTTTTACTCAAGTATGATTGAGTACTTTACACCACTGTACCTAAGTACATTTAAAACCAGATACTTTTACTCAAGTAGTATTTTACTTGGTGACTTTCACTTTAGTAATTTTCTACTAAGGTATCTTTACTTTTCCTCAAGTATGACAATTGAGTACTTTTTCCACCACTGGCTATCATACACATCCAACCATGACGGTAGCCTTGACTGCCAGATGAGTGTTTTGTTAAATGGTGTCTCTAAACAAGGCTAATCTTGTAGATCCTGACAAGTCTGCCTCTAAATATTGCATAGCTGTAAAATGTAGTGAGCAAAATTAACACAAGACCAACATGACGCACATGCCATACATTACTTTCTGGGGATAAGATGGCTGGCAACAGTTAACTATGTTAAACACTCTCCTATGAACATGACATAGCAGCCGTCTGTAAATACATTCATTTTGACACAGTGTAAGCTGCTGAATGGAAATGTAGTGTCATTGGGTTTGCCGACTCGGACTGTCACAACTCAGGTGTGCGCACACACAGCAAGCATTTGTGTGTATCGGTCGACATTACAACTACAAATCTTGGAATCAGCTAAAGACTCCAATTACATTGAATAAACTACAGGACAAAATACAAAGCCTCCAATCTAAAAAGACCTGTGGTGTTGATAGTATCTTACATTAAATTATAAAATATTCAGACCACAAATTCCAATTGGCTATACTTTAACATCATCCTCAGCTCTGGCATCTTCCCCAATATGTGGAACAAATCAACAGAAGTGGAGACACATTTGACCCCAATAACTATCGTGGGATCTGTGTCAATAGCAACCTTTGTAAAAATCCTCTGTATTATCATAAACAGCACACTTCTACATTTCCTCAGTGAAAACAACATCCTGGGCAAATGTCAAATTGGCTTTTTACCAAATTGCCGTAAGACAGACCACATATTCACTCTGCACACCCTAATTGACAAACAAAACAAAAGCAAAGTCTTCTCATGCTTTGTTGATTTCAAAAAATCTTTTGACTCAATTTGGGATCTGCTATATAAATTGATGGAAAGAGGTGTTGGGGGGAAAAAACATACAGCATAATATTCATGTACACTGATTTCCTTCCTCAGGGCTATGGGGTGAGACATGGCTGCCGCTTAAGCCCCACCCTCTTCAACATATACAGTATATCAACGAATTGGCGAGGGCACTAGAACAGTTTTCAGCACCTGGCCTCACCCTGCTAGAATTCTAAGTCAAATGTCAAACCTTCCATAACAAAGCCATCACCTACAGAGAAATGAACCTAGAGAAGAGTCCCTTCAGCAAGTTGGTCCTGGAGCTCTTTTCACAAACACAAACAGACCCCACAGAGTCCCAGGACAGCAACACAATTAGACCCTACCAAATCATGAGAAAACGAAAATGAAATTACTTGACACATTGGAAAGAACTAACCAAAAAACAAAGCAAACAGGAATGGTATTTGGCCCTAAACAGAGAGCAGACAGTGGCATAATACCTGACCACTGTGACTGACCTAAAAGTAAGGAATGCTTAGCCTTGTAATTGAGAGTCCACCGTAGGCAGACCTGGCTCCTGAGAGAAGACTGCCCACTGACCACAAAATGAGGTGAAAACTGAGCTGCACTTCCTAACAGAGACATATTTCAGTCAGATTAGACAGACCCACAAAGAATTTGAAACCAAATCAAATTAAGATAAACTCCTATATCTATGCCATCACAGCCGCAAGATTTGTGACCTGTTGCCACAAGAAAAGGGCAACCAGTGAAGCACAAACACCATTGTAAATACAAGCTATATTTATCAGTCTATTCATTTTCCCTTTTGTACTTCAACTAAACTCAGCAAAAAAGGAAATGTCCCTTTTTCCGGACCCTGTCTTTCAAAGATAATTTGTAAAAATCAAAATAACTTCACAGATCTTCATTGTAAAGGGTTTAAACACTGTGTCCCATGCTTGTTCAATTAAACATAAACAATTAATGAACATGCACCTGTGGAACGGTCGTTATGACACTAACAGCTTACAGACAGTAGGCAATCACACTTATGAAAACTTAGGACACTAAAGAGGCCTTTCTACTGACTCTGAAAAACACCAAAAGAAAGACGCCCAGGGTCCCTGCTCATCTCCGTGAATGTGCCTTGCTGCAAGGAGGCATGAGGACTGCAGATGTGGCCAGGGCAATAAATTGCAATGTCCGTACTGTGAGACACCTAAGACAGCGCTACAGGAAGACAGGACGGACAGCTGATTGTCCTCACAGTGACAGACCACATTTAACAACACCTGCACAGGATCTGTATATCAGAACATCACACCTGCGGGACAGGTACAGGATGGCAACAACAACTGCCCGAGTTATACCAGGAACGCACAATCCATCAGTGGTCAGACTCTCCGCAATAGGCTGAGAGAGGCTGGACTGAGGGCTTGTAGGCCTGTTGTAAGGCAGGTCCTCACCAGACATCACCGGCAACAACTTCGCCTATGGGCACAAACCCACCGTCACTGGATCAGACAAGACTGGCAAAAAGTGCTCTTCACTGACGAGTCATGGTTTTGTCTCACCAGGGGTGATGGTCGGATTTGCATTTATCGTCGAAGGAATGAGCGTTACACCGAGGCCTGTACTCGGGAGCGGGATCGATTTGGAGGTGGAGGGTCCATCATGGTCTGGGGCGATGTGTCACAGCATCATCAGACTGAGCTTGTTGTCGTTGCAGGCAATCTCAACGCAGTGCATTACAGGGAAGACATCCTCCTCCCTCATGCAGGCTCATCATCCTTCCTGCAGGCTCATCCTGACATGACCTTCCAGCATGACAATGCCACCGGCCATACTGCTCAGTCCGTGCGTGATTTCCTGCAAGACATGAATGCCAGTGTTCTGCCATGGCCAGCGAAGAGCCCGGATCTCAATCTCATTGAGCACATCTGGGACCTGTTGGATCGGAGGGTGAGGGCTAGGGCCATTCCCCCCGAAATGTCAGTGAACTTGCAGGTGCCTTGGTGGAAGAGTGGAGTAACATCTCACAGCAAGAACTGGCAAATCTGGTGCAGTCCATGAGGAGGAGATGCACTGCAGTACTTAATGCACCTGGTGGCCACACCAGATACTGACTGTTACTTTTGATTTGGACCACCCTTTCTTCAGGGACACATTATTCTATTTCTTTCTGTTAGTCACATGTCTGTGGAACTTGTTCAGTTTATGTCACAGTTGTTGAATCTTATGTTCATACAAATATTTACATGTTAAGTTTGCTGAAAATAAACGCAATTGACAGTGAGAGGACGTTTCTTTTTTTCTGAGTTTATTTGCACATTGTCACAAGACAATACATAGCCAATAATAACATTTGAAATGTTTGTTTTGAAACTTGTGAGTGTAATGTTTACAGTTAATTTCTGATTGTTTATTATCTATGTTTCCCATGCCAATAAAGCACTTTGAATTTAATTGATATGGCTAAGTTGAAATCAGAGTATGGGAACATGTATGATCTAAATGCAAGAGAAAGAAGAGTATGTAGGAGGAGGCTGACCTCTACTGGTGTTCAGATACAAGTGCAGCATTACCATAATTAAAATGAAATAACCACACGCAATCACATGTACACACGCCCCCAAACTTTATGTCAAGGTTTCTGCATGAAACATACGCTGGGAAAATGTGTCTTCTGTAGTATTCCCAGAAGTGTCAATCATTGCCTTCCCTGGAGTGAACTAGCTTGGCCCTAAACTCGCCTCATGTCCCCTCCCCTCTCTCCCATAACCTGTCTTGACCCCCCTCCTTCTGTAAACCTCTTTCTAGGGAGTGTAGATAAACAGCTATTCTCAAATCCAGGGTCTAAATCAACAACTTTCTATTGTCAGTGTTATTACTGAGGCTTGTATTGACTCTCCACTTTCCTCTCCTCTGTCTCCAGCATGTTGACATGTTTGACGGCAAGAACACAAATTAAATCAGTAATCTAGGAGACTGTCGTTTTAACTCAGGAAAGTCAGATAAACAGACGTCTGCAGAGTAGCACCATGTGAAAGATTCAATAGAATGTCTTTGTAGAATACTGATGTTTATAGCAGGCTTTTTGTTTCATTTGGTGTCTGATGTGGAGCTTGTTCCAACACTTCACAATACTATAAAAACTACCACAAAGAGGTGGTTCTATGCCTTCTGATTATACTGTAAACAAGGGACTCATGTTATGAGACCATGATGAGACAGTGTACTGTTTTTAGAGACTTTGTTGGCGATAATAACTTCAGTAGAGCATAGATTCTGAATGTTTCACAGGTATTGGCAAGGTTTGTAATTGTTTGTGTAAGGGCATTGTTACTTTCCTTGGAGAAAAATAGATCACGAATGATAATCAATTAAACCTATGAACCTGATTACAAGAGCAATCAGTGGAGAATGATATTGGAATTTGCTTGATCAGACTGCGGACTAATTTGCAGAGTAATAACGACCAACAATTGCATTGATGGATTTGACCCGCTTTCAGATTTGGAAGTGAAAGCTCTGGAGAAAATGGGATTTCTTGTAAATAAGCAATTTATTTCAATTGAGTCAATGTTTGAGTTAAATATGAACTATTTAGTTGTAATAAAAAGTGCCATAAGTTGTTTCTAAATGATGAAAATCCATCATTCAAAACTGTCCATTAAGACCTGAGTTTCTAACATTTGCTAAAATCACAACTGCACTCTTTTCAGAGTTCACCTACATAGGCCAAGCACAACAACATGACTACTGGGAAACATTTGTCTGAAAGAACGAAGTGTACAAATACGTGTCCACCACAGTAACCATATGATACTTCACAGGGAGGTGTCTAGCTTTCCCAACATGGATTGCTACGGGAGAGTTTTTTCCCATCTGACTCGATGATGGCTTAGAACCATGCTGCCTAAACATGCACAATGCCTTGTGTCTCGCAGTTCTAGGCCTCCTACTGTTCCCAGCACAATGAAACCAAAACATTGACTCAAGGATTGCAGGATGGACAGAAAATGTTGAAAACCAATGTCTGCAGAATTCACTACTCTTTTTCCCCTGCCACTCCCAATCCCGTTCTCTCCCCTTTCTCTCCAAAACCACAGGTAGCACTTTAAGCTCCACACGTCACGATGACAAACCTAAAATGGCCACCTTGTTCTCAAAAACGTGGCTTTTGGACTATGGTGCCTTGCCTGCAGCTAAGTTGGCAAGGTCTTTCCAAGGCTACACTGACAGGAAATTGTATTAATCCACAACTGGGATGAAGTAATGTCACTTGGTTCTTAAAACGATGCCAGAGCTGGGGGAGACCACCTCGGCCAAGGCCTAGTCCTGAGCTGGATAACAGGGCCAGGCCTCAGGGCAATACAAAGCCTCCTCCATCTGCCTCCTAATTGGTTTAAGGACTAATTATCTGCTGGGGTTCACGTTGTGCACCAACGATTACTGGCCCACAAAACATGTAGACACAAGGAAACATAGCAGTGGATGAATAGCAGATTGGCTAAAAGGACAATAAAGTTGGGAAAGACATGTCGTGCTGTGTGGGCCAAGAGCAATTGAATGATGAGCTTCTCGGTTTTGTTTTCTGTGAAATGTGTTTAACCCTGAGGGTTCGTATATCCAGAGGAGGGAGCAGCACTGGAGTGAATATTATTGTGGCTTAACGCATCATCCAAATTTAGAATTATTTATACCAAACCTGGGGCCCACATGTACAACTATACCACCCAGACTGTGTGTAGTTAAACTCAAAGCTTTTGCAGAGCAAATTCTTACTGTTAAGAAGCACCCATGAGAATCCACACAGACAAAATATTCATACCCCTTGACTTACTACACTTTGTGTTACAGCCCAAATTTAAAATGTATTAAATAAATACACATTCTCACCCATTGTTTGACATTTTTTATATTTTATTGAAAATAGTACAGAAATATCTAATTTACTTAAGTAATTCTCTCCTGAGTCAATACTTTGTAGAAGCACTTTTGGCGGGAATTACAGCTTTGAGTCATCATGGGTATGTCTTTATCAGCTTTGCACATCTGGATTTGGGCATTGTTCTGTTGGAACGTAAATATTTGCCCCCCAGTCTAAGGTCGGTTGCACTCTGAAGCAGGTTCTCATCAAGTATTTGCCTGTATTTGACTCCATTCATTGTTCCATCTATCCTTACCAGCATCCCGGTAGCATGATGCTACCATCACAATTCTATTTCGGAGATCTACGGACAGTTCCTTAATTTCTGCTGTAACATGCACTGTCAAGTGTGGGACCTTATGAAACAGGTGTGTTTCATTCCAAATCAAGTCCAAACACTTGAATTGACCACAGGTGGACTCCAATCAAGTTGCAGTGAATATCTCAAGGATAATCAAAGAAAATTGGATGCACCCGAGTTCAATTTGGAGTGTCATAGCAAAGGGGTGTGAATACTTAATGTATATACAGTTGAAGTCGGAAGTTTACATACACTTAAGTTGGAGTCATTAAACTCGTTTTTCAACCACTCCACAAATTTCTTGTTAACCAACTATAGTTTTGGCTAGGACATCTACTTTGTGCATGACACAAGTCATTTTTCCAACATTTGTTTCCAGACAGATTATTTCACTTAATCACAATTCCAGTGGGTCAGAAGTTTACATACAGTAAGTTGACTGTGCCTTTAAACAGCTTGGAAAATACCAGAAAATTATGTCATGGCTTTAGAAGCTTCTGATAGGCTAATTGACATCATTTGAGTCAATTGGAGGTGTACCTGTGGATGTATTCCAAGGCCTACCTTCAAACTCAGTGCCTTGACATCATGGGAAAATCAAAAGAAATCAGCAAAAAAAATTGTAGACCTCCACAAGTCTGGTTCATCCTTGGGAGCAATTTCCAAACGTCTGAAGGTACCACGTTCATCTGTACAAACAATAGTAAGCAAGTATAAACGCCATGGCACCACGCAGCCGTCATACCTCTCCGGAAGGACACGAGGTCTGTCTCCTCGAGATGAACGTACTTTGGTGCAAAAAGTGCAAATCAATCCCAGAACAACAGCAAAGGACTTTGTGAAGATGCTGGAGGAAACAGGTACAAAAGTATCTATATCCACAGTAAAACGAGTCCAATATCAACATAACCTGAAAGGCCGCTCAGCAAGGAAGAAGAAACTGCTCCAAAACCGCCATAAAAAAGCCAGACTACAGTTTGCAACTGCACATGGGGGCAAAGATCGTACTTTTTGGAGAATTGTCCTCTGGTCTGATGAAACAAAAATACAACTGTTTGGCCGTAATGACCATCGTTATGTTTGGAGGAAAAAGGGGGAGGTTTTCAAGCCGAAGAACACCATCCCAACCATGAAGCACGGGGGTGGCAGCATCATGTTGTGGGGGTGCTTTGCTGCAGGATGGACTGGTGCACTTCACAAAATAGATGGCATCATGAGGGATGAAAATGATGTGGATATATTGAAGCAACGTCTCAAGACATCAGTCAGGAAGTTAAAGCTTGGTTGCAAATGGGTCTTCCAAATGGACAATGACCCCAAGCATACTTCAACAGTTGTGGCAAAATGGCTTAAGGACAACAAAGTCAAGGTATTGGAGTGGCCATCACAAAGCCCTGACCTAAATCCTATAGAACATTTGTGAGCAGAACTGAAAAAGTGTGTGCAAGCAAGGAGGCCTACAAACCTGACTCAGTTACACCAGCTCTGCCTTGAGGAATGGGACAAAATTCACACAACTTATTCTGGGAAGTTTGTAGAAGGCTACCCGAAACGTTTGACCCAAGTTACAATTTAAAGGCAATACTAACAAATACTAATTGAGTGTATGTAAACTTCTGACCCACTGGGAATGTGATGAAAGAAATAAAAGCTGAAATACTCTCTACTATTATTCTGACATGTCACATTGTTAAAATAAAGTGGTGATCCTAATTGACCGAATTAGGATTAAATGTCAGGAATTGTGAAACTGGGTTTAAATGTATTTTGCTAAGGTGTGTGTAAACTTCCGACTTCAACTGTACATTTGCAAAAATTTCTTAAATATTTTCCCTTTGTCTTTACAGGGTATTGTGTGTAGATAGGTGAGATTTATTTTGTTTTAATCCATTTTTAATTCAGGCTGTAATAACACAATGTGGAATTGAAATAAGTCAATCGGTATGAATTATTTCTGGAGGCATTATATAAACGGTAATCAAACAGTATTCAATAAAATAGGTAAAAGTAATTTTGTAGTTCAGATTATTGCGGAAGCTGAGAATCTCATGAACGGGGGTCTAATACCGAGACTTTGTGCAATATCCTTCCCAGGTTCAACCAGCCAATAGCTTTTGAAATGCTTTCACTGCAATATGTGAGAGAGTATTTCGTGATTATACCAAATAAAACCTTGTCAACATCATTACACTGCAATATTTTATATCTGAGAGGACTTTATAGATGACAACGCAATGAAAGCAGGCAAATGGGGGAACGACTTAGAAAGAGAATCATTTTTAAAAGCCTGAGAGTAAGGGGGAAAAAAAGAGAACTGAAAGACGAAGGAAGACCAATATAGACCAAATTGGAGGATGTGTTTTTTGGTCAGGAACCCATCTCTAAAATTAGCATGAATGTAAATTCCACAGTGTTGCCGGTTTTAAATCCACACATAAAAATGAGAGCTACCCAGAACTAGGTTTGCAAAACTACCGAGAATTCTGTCATTTTGGTAATTAACAGGTAATCTATGGCAATCTGTTAACTTTTGTCATTTTTACTTGAAAACATGAAATAAAAATGTATTCATATATAGTATTAATTGTTTGTATGTGTCAATATTGTCCATGAGTTTCTAGTGGATAGATTATGATTCAAGAGAAAATAGCCTAATTCATGAAAAAAAAGCATATAAATCAACAATGGCATTATTTTTAATGAACTATTTCCAACTATTGACTTATTTCACAACTGCCACCAGTTTGGCACAAAAACATTGACAAAGACATATTGATATAGTAAAATAAATACAAGTGTGTAAAAAATATAAAGGATATTTCATGCTGAAACCCTCATATTAAACACCAACGGTATTAACTAAGTTGGTGGTTTAAATTCAGGATGTTTTATTCCTTTGTTCAATTTTATTTAATACATTGTACATTTGATAAGGCCACACAGAGAGCCATAGATAATGACAGACACAGTACCAAAAAGGCCACATGTCATGTGATAAAATTCCCCAAAAGACTTGAAAATTATACAAATTCTGGTATTTTACTGGTAAACTTCAAAAGTTAATATACCCTCCCTTTGCAAGCCTACCTAGAACAAAAAAGGAATGGACGAAAGAAGTCATATGTGAACAGTGGCATGATCGTTTCTTTTCCCCCTCTCTTTTATAGAAGAACAGAGACATCTTCAAAGCCACAAAAAGGAGGAGTAAAAAGCCACAGCCCACAAACAGAAGAATCCACAGGGCAGACTTTATTTTTACCATGTGTCCCAGACACAGGCATTGACTCACAGCCTTCAACACAATCACTGCATGTGCTATTGTGGACTGCAGCTAAGCCACGTATGACGTGTGAGTGCACAACTGCATGCATGTGTAGCACATGGGAATGTGTGAAACTTACTCCTCAGCCTGAAGTGTCTCCACTTGCGCTGCCAAATTGCTAACTATTCAGTGGCACCGACTGGTAAGATGCATTGTGACGGTGGTCATGTGTGCTAGTAAAGCAGAGGTCCTGAGTTTGAGTCTTGGTGTGAGACGAATTAGGAGGAAGTGGTACTCAGTAAGCAAGCAGTGTTACAAATAGTGCTAGGGACCTTGGATCTGCATATGTGCTCAACGCTAAGGTTGCTGTGGAGTAAGTTTGGGGGGTAAATTAAGCACATGGGCGCAACTTTGGTTTTAGAAGTGGGGGGACATATATATTTTTATCCAGTCGGATAAACACTCCAAACAGTCTACGCGGCCACTCAGAGGCGCTGCATGGTCCTAAAGCACACTGTTGCCATGTTTTGTATCTCATTCCAATGATAAAACTGGGGGGGGGCAAAAATGCAATTTCAGTCCCCAGTGAAAGTTGCATCCCTGTGGGAATGTGTGAAACTCACTTCTCAGCCTGAAGGTTTACCACTTGCGCTGCTGAATAGTTAACTTTTCGGTGGCGCTGGAAGTGGTACTCACTAAGCAAGCAGTGTGACGTCTGTTACATAAGCACACACCAGCTCGAACACACACCAAAAGGTGCGCAAAATGAAATTACTGTACATACAAATAAACTGACAAGACATACAACAACTGTTGGCTTACATATGTTCTGACATGGATTACCACACAAACATGAATACAAACATTTAGCAAAGAAATAGCTTGTTATGGTTCTGCTCTTGTTTTTCCCTCTGGGAACATAGACAAAAGGTTCCACTTCATATGAGACACACTGCAAGGGTGGAAGATTTTCTTTCTTTTCTGTTCACACAAAGCCGTGACTATTTCTAGGTGTCACATTCACCTCAAAGTGTTGTAGATTACACACTGCAGGCCGAGACTAAGTCAAGGACAGGCATGCTTACATGACTATCACTGTGCCCACTCTCTGTCTACCTGTACTATTTCCTTGTTAGTTCTTTGTTTGCCCATTTTCCCAGCTAGACTAAAGTCTATCTAAATATTTACATTCCCTTTCTTGTATGTTCGTCTTATCTACAGAATGCATTACATGCTTTGTTACCTGCATCAATCAATCCCAGCTGATACATTTAAAATAGATGGTGTCAGACCCAAGTGACTTTCAATACAAGGTCAGCCTGAATGAGATTAGGAGAGGCTTGGTCAACACCAAGTGCAATTTAAAGGAAAGGGCAGGTCTGGGCTTGCTAGAATACATTGTACAGCGGTTTTCATTGTCATCTGCATGTTGACCATGACTCATTACAGATTTTAAATCTCGAAAAGCCAGTGTTACCAGTTGAGTAAATGGATGATGGCTGGTCTTATTATATGAAGTTTAACATAAGCTTAAAATTCATGGGAGAAGTTCTGATACTACACGTTGGTGACTTCCCAAGGGAAAAGTCAATTAATTGCAGATCAAGATATCATCTCTTTTGAAACAAACAAAATCATAAAGTCTAACTTTTTCTATAATTGTTTTTATATATACAGTGGGGCAAAAAAGTATTTAGTCAGCCACCAATTGTGCAAGTTCTCCCACTTAAAAAGATGAGAGAGGCCTGTAATTTTCATCATAGGTACACTTCAACTATGACAGACAAAATGAGAAAAAAAATCCAGAAAATCACATTGTAGGATTTTTAATGAATTTATTTGCAAATTATGGTGGAAAATAAGTATTTGGTCACCTACAAACAAGCAAGATTTCTGGCTCTCACAGACCTGTAACTTCTTCTTTAAGAAGCTCCTCTGTCCTCCACTCGTTACCTGTATTAATGGCACCTGTTTGAACTTGTTATCAGTATAAAAGACACCTATCCACAACCTCAAACAGTCACACTCCAAACTCCACTATGGCCAAGACCAAATAGCTGTCAAAGGACACCAGAAACAAAATTGTAGACCTGCACCAGGCTGGGAAGAGTGAATCTGCAATAGGTAAGTAGCTTGGTTTGAAGAAATCAACTGTGGGAGCAATTATTAGGAAATGGAAGACATACAAGACCACTGATAATCTCCCACGATCTGGGGCTCTGTGCAAGATCTCACCCCGTGGGGTCAAAATGATCACAAAAATCCCAGAACCACACGGGTGGACCTAGTGAATGACCTGCAGAGAGCTGGGACCAAAGTAACACACTACGCCGCCAGGGACTCAAATCCTGCAGTGCCAGACGTGTCCCCCTGCTTAAGACAGTACATGTCCAGGCCCGTCTGAAGTTTGCTAGAGAGCATTTGGATGACCCAGAAGAAGATTGGGAGAATGTCATATACATGGAATAACCTAACAAAAGGACAACCATCTCTGCAGCACTCCACCAATCAGGCCTTTTATGGTAGATTGGCCAGACGGAAGCCACTCCTCAGTAAAAAAAAATCACATGACAGCCCGCTTGGAGTTTTCCAAAAAGCACCTAAAGGACTCTCAGAACTATGAGAAATAAAAATTATCTAGTCTGATGAAACCAATATTGAAGACTTTGGCCTGAAACCCAAGTGTCATGTCTGGAGGAAACCAGGCACCGCTCATTACCTGGCCAATACCATCCCTTCGGTAAAGCATGGTGGCAGCATCATGCTGGGATGATGTTATCCAGCGGCAGGGACTGAGACACTAGTCAGGATCGAGGGAAAGATGAACAGATGGAGAGATCCTTTATGAAAACCTGCTCTAGAGCGCTCAGGACCTCTAACTGGGGCGAAAGTTTACCTTCCAACAGGACGACCTTCAGCAAACAGCCAAGACAACGAGGGAATGGCTTAGGTCTCAATGTCCTTGAGTGGCCCAGCCAGAGCCTAGACTTGAACCCGATCGAACATCTCTGGAGAGACCTGAAAATAGCTGTGCAGCGATGCTCCCCATTCAACCTGACAGAGCTTGAAAGGATCTGCAGAAAATAATGAGAAACTCCCCAAATACATGAGTACCAAGCTTGTAGCGTCATACCCAAGAAGACTCGAGGCTGCCAAAGGTGCTTCAACAAAAGACTAAGTAAAGGGTCTAAATACTTAAGTAAATGTGATATCAGTTTATTTTTTATGCATTTGCAAAGATTTCTAAAAACCTGTTTTTGCTTTGTCATTATGGGATATTGTGTGTAGATTTATGAGGAAAAATATTCATCCATTTTAGAATAAGGCTGTAATGTAACAAAATGTGGAAAAAGTGAAGGGGTCTGAATACTTTCCGAATGCACTGTATGTACTGATACGTAGGATGTGTGACATTTTAAATGAATGTATTTCAGTCCTCGACTAGTAATGTTCTGTACTATGTATTATGTCATGCTTCATGTGGACCAAAGGAAGAGTAGCCGATGCTTTTGCAGCAGCTAATGGGTATCCTAATAAGTACCAAATATGAATGAAAGGCAATAGTTTATTAAGACTGAAAAACAACCTTCAATTACAAATAAATCCCAGCTCAGTGTAAAAATTACAATAAATAAAAGTACAAAAATAGACTTAAATAAAGTATAAAATGGAGTTTACTTTTTAATCAAGAAACTGCTAATTTGTCTGCTTAAAGAACCAGTAGTCAAAAATGTAATTTTCCTGTTTTTTTTTTGTTGTTTCTTTTAATATACACGGAGAAAACATTAAGAACACCTGCTCCTTCCATGTCATAGACTGACCAGGTGAACAATGATCCCTTATTGATGTCCCTTGTTACATCTAGATAAAGGGGACGAGACAGGTAAATAATCATTTTTAAGCCTTGAGACATGGATTGTGTCAGTGTGCCATTCAGAAGGTGCATGGGCAAGACAAAAGTGGCTTTGAACGGGGTATGGTAGTAGGTGCCAGGTGCACCGGTTTGTCAAAATGGCAACAACGCTGGGTTTTTCACACTCAATAGTTTCCTGTGTATCAAGAATGGTCCACCACCCAAAGGACATCCAGCCAACTTGACACAACTGTGGGAAGCATTGGAGTCAACATGGGCCATCAAACCTGTGGCACGCTTTCAACACCTTGTAGAGTCCATGCTCCGACAAATTGAGGCTGTTCTGAAGTGAAAAGGGGGGTTCAACTCAATATTAGGAGGGTGTTCCTAATGTTTGGTATCCTCAGTGTAAATTTCCACACTATGTGGTTGGAATAATACTATGACATTGAAAATGATAATGCCCATTTAGTGTAAGAGCTGTTTGAAAAGACAGCCTGAAATTTTTGCCTGTTTTGGTGGGATGGAGTTATGGCCTGCCTGGTGACATCACAAGGCAGTTAACTAGTTAATAAACAAATAAGAATTCCAAATCTCTCTGCCATTAACAGCTAGTTTTCCCCTCACCACTCCCAGACATTCTTATCAAAATTCTTGGTTGAGATATTGCTCTTTGTTAAGAATACATTTTTTTCTTCTTAAAAAAAAAACCCAAAACATTTAATTGAAAACCACAGTTAATGATTTGATATTGAGATAAAACAGCTGTATTGGGGGCTTTAAAAAGGCAAATTATACAAAAGACAAAAATGTAAGTCAATAAACCAGGAAAAAAATCCCTTTTACAAATGGAAATTTAGTAATATAATAATGTTCACAAAACATGAAACAAGGACCATCATATTTTCATGAAATTAGACAGTCCAAAATGTAACATAAAAAAATTAAAGTCGTGAAGAGAGAGTAAACTGATTTTCAGTCTTCTTTTAAGAGCATTGGGGTACATTATGAACACTGTCTTTTGGATATAGACTAGTCCCAGACCTGTTTGTGCTCTTGCCAACTCCATTGATGTCATTGTTTGATGTGAGTTGACAAGAGCACAAGCAGATCTGGGGGACAAAATGTGGATATGCATGAGCTGGTCAATAAAGACAGAAGGAAATGTATACTTTCTTGGCATTACCAGAAACAGCCACTATCAATGGAATGCAATCAGAGGAAAAATAATACACCAAGCTTGCTAGTATATCTGCATTGTCAAAGCAAATAGTTTCATCCCTCAAAAATGTGTTACTGAACACCATATACGAAATCTGGATAATGCAATCGGAATAAGAATAGTTTTCAAGTTCTGATGAATTTTTATTTTATTTTAAATACTACTTTACTGTCACTTTGAAATTGCATATCAAACTACACATTACACTGTCTGAAATCTCAAAAAGCATTTCTAACCCTCCGAAATGTTACTTTTTTAGGCATTTGTATTTTCAACTAACTTTGAAAAAAAGGCACACACTCAATGTATTCCTGACTTGAAGCTCAACAATACCTTTCCAAATTAAATTCATCATTATTAATATAATTCTTTCTGCATCATTTTATTTCAAATGTGATCTTCCTATGGCATAATGACAATAAAAATGGCAAGTTAGATCTTTTAGATGAGACAACTTAACCCAATTGTTACTCATTTAAGTGCTACAATATACAGTGCATTCGGACAGTATTCAAACCCCTTGACTTTTTCCCCTTTTTGTTACATAACAAACCTTTTCTATTATTGATTAAATCATTTTTTTCATCATTAATCTAAGCACAGTACCCCATAATGACAAAGCAAATATAATTTATTTCAAATGTATAAAAAAAAAAAATTAAATACCACATTTATTTTGTTGAAGCACCTTTGGCAGCGAATACAGCTTCGAGTCTTCTTAGGTTTGACTCTACAAGCTTGGCACACCTGTATTTGGAGAGTTTCTCTCATTCCTCTCTGCAGATCCTCTAAAGATCTGTCAGGTTGGATGGGGAGCGATGCTGCACAGCTATTTTCAGGTCTCTCCAGAGATGTTTTGATCGGTTTCAAGTTCTAGCTCTGGCTGGGCCACTCAAAGACATTCAGAGACTTGCCCCGAAGCCACTCCTGCGTTGACTTGGCAGTGTGCTTAGGGTTGTTGTCCTGCTGGAAGGTGAACCTTCACCCCAGTATGAGGTCCTGAGTGCTCTGGAGCAGGTTTTCATCAAAAATCTCTGTACTCACTGGGTGACCAGTGAGATATACCTGCTGGAGCGCGTGCTAAGAGTGGGTGCTGCTATGGTGACCAGTGAGCGGAGATAATGCGGGGCTTTACCTAGCAGAGACTTGTTGATGACCTGGAGCCAGTGGGTTTGGCAACGAGTATAAAGCGAGGGCCAGCCAACGAGAGCATACAGGTCACAGTGGTGGGTAGTATATGGGGCTTTGGTGACAAAACGGATGGCACTGTGATAGACTGTATCTAATATGTTGAGTAGAGTATCGGAGATTATTTTGTAAATGACATCGCCGAAGTCGAGGATTGGTAGAATGGTCAGTTTTACGAGGGTATGTTTGGCAGCATGAGTGAAGGATGCTTTGTTGCAAAATAGGAAGCCGATTCTAGATTTAATTTTGGATTGGAAATATTTAATGTGAGTCTGGAAGGAGAGTTTACAAACTAACCAGACACCTAGGTATTTGTAGTTGTCCACATATTCTAATTCAGAACCGTCCAGAGTAGTGATGCTGGACGGGCGGGCAGGTGCGGGCAGCGAACGGTTGAAGAGCATGCATTTAGTTTTACTTGCATTTAAGAGCAGTTGGAGGCCGCCGAAGGAGATTTGTATGGCATTGAAGCTCATCTGGAGGTTAGTTAACGCAGTGTCCAAAAAAGGGCCAGAGGTATACAGAATCGTGCCGTCTGCGTAGAGGTGGATCAAAGAATCACCAGCAGCGAGAGCGACATCATTGATGTATACAGAGAATCGAGTCGGCCCGAGAATTGAACCCTGTGGCACTCCCATAGAGATTGCCAGAGGTCCGGACAACAGGCCCTCCGATTTGACATACTGAACTCTATTGGAGAAGTAGTTGATGAACCAAGCGAGGCAGTCATTTGAGAAACCTTGGCCAGGTCGATGAATACGGCTGCACAGTAATGTCTCTTATCGATGGTGGTTATGATATCATTTAGGACCTTGAGCGTGACTGAGGTGCACCCATGACCAGCTCTGAAACCAGATTGCATAGCGGAGAAGGTACGGTGAGATTCGAAATGGTCGGTAATCTGTTAACTTGGCTTTCAAAGACCTTAGAAAGGCAGGGTCTTATGAGACTCGAAATTGAACTCTGGTGCATCCTGTTTCCAAAGGGTTTTCGTTTTGTCATTATGGGGTATTGTGTGTAGATTGTTGAGGAAAAATTATATTTGATCAATTTTAGAATAAGGCTGTAAAGTAACAAAATGTGGAAAAGGTCAAGGGGTCTGAATACTTTCCGAAGGCGCTGTAAGTGATGTTCTTTGTTGCAATCAATTAATACAAGCCTTTACAGCATGTTAAACTGAACATGATGAGTACCTCATATCTTTTCACACTGTTTTTATATAAACTCAAATTCATATGATAGCTTAACATCTGAATTAAGCCCACATTAGGCATAACAGTAGCCAACAACAGCCCAACCTGGACTTTAAGACAATAACCTCAAGACTGGCATATACCAGTGCCCCATGTTAACCTATGGCCAGCCCCTTTCAGGTCCACTCTCTGCTTCGAGTCCATTTTCATTAGTTTAGCAAGAGATTACGCCGACCAGAATGCATTTCACTCAGTGAATTGCAATGGCATCGGCAACACCAGACTCATTCCGAAAAGGGCACAGCAGTCCACGTCACACAAAGAATCATATTAGTTGAACTACGTATAAGTGGTTGTGTCACTTTTTTCATTTTCTCTTCTCAATATTGGGTGCTAGAGATGGAAGCATGCATCCCAAAAATATATAAAACAAAGATTGAGCAATGAACTGTATCTGTACAAATACAGATGGATAATAAAAAATATATACAGTATAATATACACAGTCTAATTAATACATCTATTGCTGTATAAATTCAAAAATATTAGCAATCACTTAACAAGTCTGTTACAAATCTCCAAGAATGTACAATATGTCAGTCTCTTTTGGCTGGACCATGTTCCTACGACGTGTTCAGTTTGGTTCTGCCTGTCCAAAGCCGTTCCCGCAGCTCCGCTCCAGTCCAGTCCAACACAGAGTTCAATATTCAGTCAGAGTGTTGCCCGCTTTAGTGTCGATTCAAATTCCTGTACCACTAGTATTGAGTCACACTGCAAATACACTCAGGGTGCTGGTCTGGTCTTTCAAGCCCAGGATGCTATATGCAATTCTCTTCAGGTGGCCGGGCAGTCTTACGCCAATGTTCTTGATATCCCTTTGAAAAAGAAGACGAGAGAGATTGAGAGAGTCATTGGATAGCAACGGGGGAATTCACGTCTTGACTTGGTTCAGATTCCTTTCATGTCACGTGTGAAACTCATTCCGCGGAGGGCCAAGTGTCTGTGGGTTTTTGCTACACCCTTGTACTTGATTGATGAATTAAGGTCATTAATTAGTAAGAAACTCCCCTCACTTGGTTGCCTAGGTATTAATTGAAAGGAAAAAACTAAAACCTGCAGACACTAGGCACTAGCAAAGCAAAGATAGCAACCTACTGAGAATAACCTCTAGAGGATGGAAGGACAATTTCACATTTTCAAGAAAGGACAAACCCCTCACATGTCCACACGTGCCAGAATCTGGCAAAGGTGTCCCACATCTAAGTCACTCATTACCAGGTTTAATTACATTTTTAATTAGTTAATGAGGATTTCCCATCTCGCCCATCAATCACTTCTCTGGCGAGCAGAGGGAGTGTCGTAAATAGTTCCTGGCTAGGTCGAGTGCAACCAGATGACAAGAGATCGAGCATGGGACCGAAAATCTCACCAGGGAATATATGACACACACTTCAAAGACGTTTCCCCTGTTTCCACACAGCGCTCATTTTCATGTGTTTTGTCTGAAGACTAACTAACTCCCAGATACTGTAATTATTGAAAGGCTGATATGATATTTTGGGACAGTGCTTTTGTCTGAATATCTTTTTGGGGTGTGTGTTGCCCTAAAGTCCTCTCCTCATCCACAACTGTTCTACACTACATGTGCCTTAATTTCCCTTATCTCCACATTGCCCCTTCTACTCTAGTGGCTGTTCTCTCTTCTTCTCCTTCTCCTTTCCTTTTATCATGCATAAGTCACATTGGCCTTTGCCCTACACAGCCACTATCTGCTGCAGAAGTGCTGCCCTGGGCTGCTGGTGTGGGCAAAGGAGGGAAAGAATTGTAAAAAGGACAAAGGGAGGAAGAGAGGGGGCAAACCACAAGCCACCACCAGGCCACCACAAATGAGCCCTGTCTTTCTTTCGCTCCATAATTTCTTCCATCTCACTTGTTTTCTCGAGTTGTAAAAATGCCAGAGCTTATATTGTGCGTAAACTGTTCTCTGGCTTTGAAAGCAACTTTTTCAAGAACAAAAAGCCAAAATACTCTGCAGAAGTCATATCCATAACATGTTTTGGAAAACTAAGAAAGGGCCCAGCTTGGGAACCAGTTGTTCTCCATTGTGCAGATACTCTATACATATATTTGTACTATTCTATTCCAACATTCTCAGCCAATCTTAGATTATTTGCAATCAATAGTTTCTCAGATTAGATATTTTTTATGGTGAACATCTCATCTAGCAACAGACAATGTCCCCCCAAAATAAACGCTTAAAAAAACACTACTCACTCATTCTTCATCTGCAGCACCTGGTCCATGGTGAACACTCCGGCACAGGTGAAGTTCTCACTGTACTGGCTCATCTTGATGGACTCCAGCCACTCGGACACCGACCTGAAGGGTGAGCCATCCGAACCACTGGTGCTGGGCAGGCGGATGGATACGCTGGAGTAGGGAAAGTAGAGAAGAGCAAGGAATAATCATCAACAGCCGGCCGACAATGAAGACAAGGAAAAGGCTGTAATAACCCTGCGAGGAAACGGTGAGATAAAAAGCATTTGGTGCAGCTATGGAGAAAATGATTAAGGAAGGAACCTGACAGCTCTTTGTTTTTTGTGGGGCGGCAGGTAGCCTAGCAGTTAAGAGCGTTGGGCCAGTAACCGAAAGATCGCTGGTTCGAAACCCTGAGGTGGAAAATATGTTGACGTGCCCTTAAGCACGGCATTTAACCCTAATTGCTCTTATATTTCGCTAAATGACCAACATGTAAATGTGTTTAAAACATGTTCAGACACACATTATGCTGCCACACTATCCTACCAAGAATTTAACAAAATCTGCATTTTTTTTACACTCCACTCTGTTTTGCCGTTTAATTCCCTTCTAGAGATTAAAGAACTCTTACCGGGGGTCGAAATCTGCGATTGCCTTCAGGGACTCAGGGCTCCTGAGCAGCTTGTCCAGCAGGCTGACAATGTCCGGGAAACGGGGCCTCTTGGAGCGTTCCTGCAACCAGCACTGCAACATGAGCTGGTAGACGGTTGATGGGCAGTCCATGGGCGCCGGCAGCCTGAACGCCTCGTTGATGGCCTTCATTACCTGACAATCAGAGGCTAGAGGTCACTTTGAGATCTCAGACTTGAAACGAGGCTCAATGAGATGTTATGGTAATTAGCACCAAAATTATTTTACAATCATTCGTTCTGAACAGAACCACATTTTTCCCCCCCAACTCTTCCAACCAGCAAAATAAATGTTCTGACTCAGTTCGAACCCCCCCCCAAAATACTGGTTTATATAATTTCTTTGTTCTTTTTTAACCTGTGAAATCAGTTTTTTTTTAATATCTAGCGCATTAAATTACTTCACCAATCAGTGCAGATAAAGCAGGCAAGCTAGTTGTTTACATGTTTGATCGACAGTGTAGCCTATGGCGCAGGATGCGACAGAAATTTTGCGGGTGGGATGAGAGCAAGAGAGAGTTGAGGAGGCTTGAAGCACTGGGCATCTTGTTATGACACGCATTATCTGAATTAGGTCCACAGAATTATACCTAGGAGGAGCGGCTTCTATGGAGGAATGTTGAATGTCCTTTGAGCTAGCTAGCTAACAAGCTTGAGCTAGCTAGCTAGCTAGCTGTGTGTGCAGAGCGGCACCAGAACTAAAAACACATCTTACCCTTTTGCACTTCTTGTATATTGAAAAAGTTAAATCTCTCTCCCATCTTCTGAATCACACTTGTAATGTCAGTACAGTAGCCTATGGTAATGTCAGTACAGTAGCCTATGGTAATGTCAGTACAGTAGCCTATGGTAATGTCAGTACAGTAGCCTATGCTTCAGACATTGGAGGGCAGGTAGCCTAAACACGCACAAGGATTTTCAGCTTGCAGGCAGATCCTGGAATAAGTTTCTGAGTGACAGAGTGAGGGCTTTGCATAGGCACTTTGTTGCATTTTTTGTGGGACTAGAGCAAAATGCCTGGAACGTTAAAGAACGTTATTAACCGGTTCCCATGCTTTAAAAATAACTGTTCTGTACCGGAACAGTATGGATCACATTTGTTTCCGTTCCTTGAAAATGTTTGTTATTTTACGGTTTTCGGTTCTGTTCCCTGAACTGGTTCCAACTCCTGGTTAGCATTAGAATTGTAGCATACCTCGCAGTTGCTCATGTCCCAGTAGGGCCGCTCGCCAAAGGCCATGACCTCCCACATGACAATGCCGAAGCTCCACACGTCGCTGGCCGAGGTGAACTTCCTGTAGGCAATGGCCTCTGGGGCTGTCCAGCGGATGGGGATCTTACCACCCTGTTGGAGGGGAAAGAAGTGGACAACACTCAGGTCAAAGCCCAAAAAATACAGTTTTGCTCAATTCAATTACATTTTATTAAATGAAAGTCCTCTGTGAGCAGTTTACACTGAAATACAGTGTTTACAAGGCAAATGCATAAGCAAGGGCTAACTAAAGCCAACCATTCTAACGTCCAATGATAACTCACACTGGTGGTGTAGGTGCCCTCAGGGTCGTCCTCCAGCACTCGGGACAGGCCGAAGTCAGACACCTTACACTCCAGGTTATTGTTGACCAGGATGTTGCGGGCAGCCAGATCCCGATGAACGTAGCTCATGTCGGAAAGATACTTCATGCCTGCGGCGATGCCACGCATCATGCCCACCAGCTGGAAGGAGGGCAACTCGCCATCGTGATCCTGAGGAGGAAACACATATGGTTGCACACACATACTGTTAGAGAGACATCATGTGAAGTTTCTGTGGTAACTCAGTGGCAACGCATTATCCTTCACTTATATAGGTAACTTGCATACGATGTACTGTACTCACCTTTAGGTACTTGTCCAGTGCTCCGTTCTCCATATACTCAGTCACAATCATGGCATGTTTGACTGGAATCAAAAAAGGGAATAAATAAATGTTAACTACTGCCCAAAACAGGCAGGAAATGTATACAGATGGAATTGATATATAGACCGGGTAAGTGAATGTTTGACAGGAGCATACTGTTCTAGGTACAGGTAGCGCCCAGTAGACTAACAGAGCCTTCTTACATTTGGTGACGACTCCCTCCAGGCGAATAATGTTCTGGTGGGAGAACTGTCCCATGATGCTTGCCTCTGAAAGGAAGTCCTGCCTCTGCTTCTCCGAGTATCCCGGCTTCAGCGTCTTAATGGCCACCGCCACTTCCTTCCGCCCTGGCGCTTTCAGAATACCGCGAAACACCTCTCCAAATTCCCCTAAAGGCGCAGAAGAAAACAGTTTTAAAACCCAAAGACAAGATTGAGCAATATTTCAAGCCCTATCCTTTATATGGTTGTGGCTTGTAGTTAGGGCTGGGCGATATCAAAATTAAATTAGTTCAAATGTTTTTGTGCAGAATCCCTTTTTTTTTTTTTGCATTTATGTTCACTTGTTCTCATGTTGCCTTTTTGTCTCGTCTCCTTTGCTCTTTCTGTGCACCTTCCCATTCTCTCTCACACACACACACGCGCACACACACACACGCACACACACACACACGCACACACACACACACACACACACACACGCACACACAAGCCCTGCCACTCACAACAACAAAGATGAGAGATCACTTCATCCTCTCTGACAAGCGGTTTCAACTCACTATTTGCATTTAAGGTTTGGTCCAACTGAATCAATCATATGGACACAAACACACGGACACATTACTTTACTGTAATAGAGAAGTTAACCTTTCCAACAATACCCTTTTAAGTCTCAACTCCTCAAATTGCATGCAGAACAGACACTACTAAAACAGGAGTCTCAATGAACATTGATTCTGAAAAATTCATGCTCAGTTTGTTGAGCGTGGCATTGCAGTATCGCATACCGCTAGCAGCATTTTAGCCAAAGACATACTAGCCGTCTAGTCTGTTTTATAAATGTGAAATAAGCATTAAACACAATTCTATAAGGAATTGGCAACTTGTTCTCTCGTATCTCATTCTGAGAAATAAGGTAGGCCACCTGATTCCAACATCTGAACAGGCTAGCATCCTCTTCAAACAGTTGGAGACGGAGTGAAGGGATGTGTTCAATACCAATTCAACCGTTCTACCTTGTTAGCTAGCAAATTGCTAGTTGAATTGGTATTGAACACATCCCTTAACTCCGTCTCCAACTGTTTGAAGAGGATGCTAGCCTGTTCAGATGTTGGAATCAGGTGGCCTACCTTATTTCTCAGAATGAGATACGAGAGAACAAGTTGCCAATTCCTTATAGAATTGTGTTCAAACTTAGAGAAAACATACAACAAAAAAATAGATATGATTTTTAGGTCATATCACCCAGCCCTACCTTTAGTGTCTCTCGAGGGTTATGGAAATTGTGTATGGAGAAAGTAAACAAGGAAGCATCCGGAGCTGTTTTGCTCCGGGCCTTTCACAGAGGTGTGTTATTGTGGGATTGTGTAAGAAATATGTGTTTCTCTCCATGATTGGGAGTCCCATAGGGTGGCACACAATTGGCCCAGCGTCGTCTGGGTTTGGCTGGGATAGGCCGTCATTGTAAATAAGAATTTGTTCTTACCTGACTTGCCTAGTTAAACAAAGGTTAGATTAAACATTTTCATCTCTCATTGGTGGAGGCTTGCGGCCTGTGTGGGAGCATGGGAATCAGCTGTCACAGAGGACAGAGCACGGCTGGGGAGGAGAAGGGGAGGTGGATGTTGGGGGTTCAAAGAGCAGAATGGCAGATGTTGTCACACTGCAATAAAACTATCATTTGCAGAATAGGAGTTTGGGCTCAAGGGGTTATAGCCTCTCAAATACTCAGTTTTCTGCTCCAGTTACTTTTGTTTATCTTATTATTATTTAATGTGGATTTGGAGATAATGCACTGGTCCCCGAAGCCAAGCAGAGTTGCCACACTGAATTATGTCTAAACATGCAAGTCGAAGACGCAATCCATCAATACCAATCTGAATGGTCTACCCACTGTCACTCAAGAGCTCAAGTTGTAGCCTTAACACACCCAAAAAAATTATAAACTGGGACTTAGGGGATGGAAAAACCCTTCAACTCCTTCATCCTTAGCCCTTAAGTACATTGTTTTAATTTAGTTCTGAACTCACCAGCTCCAATGACTTTCTGCTTGGTCACGTGGCTGGGATGGATCTCGCTGGCAAACTTGAGGATGGCTGTGTTGGGGTCCTCATACGTGTGCGGATCCACATAGGTCTTTAGCGGCTTCAGTTGCTCTGGAGAAGAATACGAATAGATAGGCATTTGTGAAAAAAAGATAAAAATACATAGAGAGAGAGAGGGGTACTTATTTTATTTTGTCTACCTGAGCTAGAGAAGTAAGTATCTTCTGGTTCTTGTCTTGTATGGGAGTTCCTTCTCCTGAATAACAGAAAAGAAATATCATCAGTAATTATCATCGTCATCATCATCTCGCTCCAAAATCAAATTATCCGTTTTTCTTTTTATCCTTCCATTTCCAGCTAGTTTCAAAAGACGCCTAGTCATTGGTGTGTGCCGCCTCGATTCACTGAGGGAAAGCTTTGATAAAGACTGGAGCCTGTCTGTGTTTCCTAAGCCGTGTCAAAGACAGATGGACGGATCGACGGACAGATAGCGGTGTGCTGCTGTGCTGAAGGATTTGCTACAGTATGCCACAAGAAGAGCCGACCAGCTCTTATTCCAAAACAATGTGCCACTTGGGCCCGCTTCCATTCAAAGCCACTACTTGTTAGAGTATACTCATAGAGCAATGACAAGCTGCACTCAATGCCAATTCTCCCCTAGTGAGTGCTGGAAAACAGACAGAGATAGTAGCAAAAGGAAGGGGAGAGAAGGGCAAAAGTAAAGAAGAATGAGAAAGGAAACCAGTGAAGGGGTGAGTGTTATGGAGGTGCTTAACAAAAGGGGCGAGAAGCAAAGGGCGAGGGGCAGAAAGGAGGTTGCTGCTAACCGTTTGCGTACGAGCAGGACGACCACCACAATGAACAACATGGCCGCTCCGCCAACTGCCGCTCCGAAGATGACCGCTGTGTTGCTCTGGGGCACTGTGGCACATCAACAACAAACCCTGAGACACAATGGTAACACACTGACAAAAAAAAAACACACACACTCCCGACAACAACAAAAAAAAACACACACACACTGGTTCTTTCATTTCGAGGCCCTGTAGTATGGGGCGGTGTCCCAATCATCTCAAATAGCATCCTATCATTCTCCCTTCTCCTTATTAGCCTCATATGGCTATTCATCCTTACTATCAGGCAGGGTCTCAAATTCATCCTCCAAGGATCCTCCAGGGCTGCCCTCGGGGCTCAGGGCCTTGACCCTGAATAGGTAAGCCGTGGCTGGGGACAATTCACTGATCTGCACAGAGCTCTTCTCCAGAATCAGAACAGTGTACGTGGTCACATCCAGATTGTCATCCTGGAAGAGTTGGAGAGGGGGGAGAGAATTGAAAGATGAGATAAGTCATGATTGATTCACTGGGTTTCAGTAAGGACTCAAAATAATAATAATTTTGTTATGCGATATTGCTCCCTTTATGTGGCGTTTATCCTCCATGAAACCCCGCTCATTTTCTTTCTCTTACTCTTTCTTTCCTTTGTGCACTATCACAACATTAAATTTTTAAGTCCTTATATAACAAAAGACATACAATAGAACAGTGCAAAAATATGCACCCGCTAGTGGTGGCGTGGGTGGTACTGTACCTTCTTGCGGTAGCTGAGTTCGTAGCGGGTGGGCCGGGGCAGGGGCCTGTGGGGGGCTACAGCCCAGGACAGGGAAAGGCTGGTGGGGCTTCGCTCGACCAGACGCATGGACGTCACCTTGGGGGGGTCTAAGGAGAAGGAAGGAGGGGAGATGTCAACAATACCGAGACGTTGTGCAATATCCTTCACAGGTGCAACCAACCAAGAGCTTTTGAAATGCTTTCATTGCAATATGTGTGAGAGTATTTATTTATCATGCTTGTATGAGAAGCCATAACTACATTTCAGATCCCATTTGATCATGCATAATTAAAAGATTTTTAATACTTCTACTACCATTACTCCATAGTACGGTAGCCAGTGTTGAGGGTAAAGTGTTACAAAAGTAACGTGTTTTGCAATCAGATTACTTTATGAGTAACGGCGTAAAGTAACGGTACTTTTTTACAAATTGGGTAATATTATTACAGTTATTTTTGTCAAAACCCATGATCCGAACTTGTCTCATTTCCTCATTTAGTTCTCGAGCGAGCGGAGAAAGGCTGTTTTGAGTAAAAGCATGACAGCTGTTTTCCATACAAATTTATAGAGGACGCACCTCTGATCTTTGCCCATAGAGGGCTTTCCCGTCTTGTGGCAAGTGGGCCCTCTATACATCTCTATGGGTCAGTGTACGTGCGGTCTATAAACAGAGCTGGCGGCTCGAGAGAAATATTTTTAATGAAAAGATTGGAAATTTGCTTAGAGTATACACCAAGGGTACAATAATTTGAAACACCTTCCTAATATTGAGTTGCACCCCCTTTTGCCCTCAAAACAGACTTCATTCGTCAGGGCATGAACTTTACAAGGTGTCGAAAGGGTTCCACAGGGATGCTGGCCCATGTTGACTCCAATGCTTCTCACAGTAGTTTCAAGTTGTCTGGATGTCCTTTTGGTGGTAGACTATTCTTGATCGACATGGGAAACTCTTGAGCGTGAAAAACACAGCAACATTGCAGTTCTCAAAATGGTGTGCCTGGCACCTACTACCATAAACTATTCAAAAGGCACTTAAATATTTTGTCTTGCCCATTCACCCTCTGAATGGCACACATACACAATCCATGTGTCAATTGTCTTAAAAATCCTTCTTTAACCTGTCTCCTCCCCTTCATCTACACTGATTGAAGTGGGTTTAACAGGTGACAACAATAAGGGATCATAGCTTTCACCTGGATTCATAAAAGTAACACAAAGTAATACTGTAAAGTAAATGTAATGAGTAATACGTAATGTATTACTTTTTCAGGTAATAAATCCCAACACTGATGGTGACTCACCTGTGTAGTGCAGGGCAGTGGTCAATGTGCTTGTGGACGGGGGCCTGTTGGAGCGCGGTGCCACCTGGCTGGCAAACAGCGACACTCCGCTGTGGGCCTCCACGGTGAAAGTGTAGTTGAGGTGGGGCTCCAGCTCGCTCACCGCCACCCAGGTGTGCATCAGGCCCTTGCTGGCTGGCTCGAGGCGCACCTTCTCCCCGCACGGCTGGCACGTGGCGCCATCACAGCATCTACACTCCACACTGTAGGTGATGTCACTACGGCCGCCCGTGTCCTCCGGCGGGCTCCATGACAGATGCAGCTTGCCTGCGGCCAGCTGGGTGGTCGTGGCGAACAATTCTTGCGGCGCTGAGGGCAGGCCTAAGGCAACAGGAGCAGGAAAATGGATGCATAGTATGTTAGTTCACAATGTATGATTAATGTCATCATTATGTCAACCACTGTAGCATTCTGTGATTTTCTATTTAGTGTCATTATGTAATTATTTTGGTTAAGAGAGCACTATGAGCGCAATAAAAACTCTCATTAGTTGTCAGTGTGGGATCCACCAATGGTGACGGTGCACATTAAAGTCATTTTCCTAAAATGGACACCTTCCTCCTCCTAACCTGAGCAGGGCCCTGTTGCTGGGTCGTCGGGAGCGCGGTAGAAGCCTTCTGCACATGGGCAGAGCAGCGCCCCGGAGCCCAGCAGCTGGGTGTTAGCAGGACATAGTTTGCACGTGTCGCTGGGCACGAAGGCTTTGAAGAAGCCTGGCTGACACTCTGAAAACACAACACACACAGGGGAGACTTTCATTAGGAACTGAGAGGAACTACTTAAGAAACGGGAAATTAAAACATGGCAAGGAAAACATGGTGTGTATCCCAAATTGCACTTTACTCCTTATATGGTGTGTACTGCTTTTGACCAGATCCCTATGAACCCTGATGAAAAGTAATGCACTATAAAGGGAATAGGGTGCCATTTGGATGAAAAAACAAGTGTTTATGTAGATGATTATTACAGTGTTTTCCTACATCCGAGTGGGTGTTTGGTGCAGAAACAACAGCCATACTACTACTCTTTAAACCTTTAAACCATTCCCCTTTTCTCGCTCGCTCTCTATACCAATACAACCAGTCTTCCCACATTTCCAGGACAGTAAGTCAGCCATCAATACTCCACGAGAAGAGGAGAGAAAAAAGAGGACTGCAAGCCAGAATCAAGTGGGAAAAGAAATCAGAACGAGAGAAAATGAATAAGTGAAACCATTATGTGCATACTTGAGCCATCTTTTAAAAAGACCCCTGTGCAAATATGAAACTGTATCGCTTAGATAAGATGTCTGCTGATTTCACACATGGGAGAATAGAGTGGGAGAGATACATGTAAGCTCAAGCTGTGCACCAACAGTAGTTGGAATCAGAGTAAGACGGCGTGAAATCTCTGAGGGTCTCATGGAGGAAAGTGAAAATGAGAAGGCCGCCCTTAAATGCTCCAAAAACATTCCAATGGCTTCTGGTCATGTCCGTGCTCTATCCCCTTACATGACTACACACACACGGCGAGCAAATCTGACTTCAGAGGAAGGATTACTGTTCTCTTCACCTGTTTTCCCTGCCCTCTCTCACACACACACTGTTTGCTTTGGTTCTTCTATTTCCAGGCCCTGCAATATGGGTCTGTATTCCAATTATCTCAAATAGCATCCTTTCTTCAGCCAGCTCTCTTTTCCTAGGTTGACTTCATTGCTTTATCAGACATTAGGGGGGGCGAGAGAAATTGATTACAGGCAATGGAGGAATGACCTGAGAAAGAAGGTGAAATATGTAAAGAATCAATGATATATGGTTCCAGTGTCTGCATCCAAAAGGTAACACCAGGGGCAATTCAAGAAGGACACCAATGTCTATTCTCAGAGAAATATCAGCTTTGATCAGTTACTGCCTTCGCTGAAGTTTACTTGGAACACGCAAGTAACCTCACACTCTCCTGAAAGAAAATCACCCACATTTCATTTATTCAAGTAACTATGAGACGTTCCCTTCGCTCCATTCGTCTTTTGCCTCATTGAGGCCTACAAGTTGCAGTTGCCATTTGTCGGCAGTAGGATGACATGGCGAACTTGAATGACAGTAGTGCATTCTTAGTTGAGAGAAAAATCGAAGCATGAAAAGATTTTGGATTGTTACTCATTCTTTCACGTCCCCTTTCCTCTTTCTCTGCCAGCTGATTCTATAACATTCATGACTACTCATTAACAAGATCTCGAAGGTCGAAAAGACATGGCGGGACAGAGAAACAGAAGGGCAGCAGAGGGATAGAAAGAAAGAAGGGTATCGAATCCTATTGCGAGTGGGCAAACGAAACAGCTGCCATCTCGAATCCCAATCCATAGGCCTCCGTCTTCTCTGACCTCCCCACTGGTAATCAACAAATACCTCTGTCCCTTCCCGTCAAGCCTCACCAAAAGGCTCCCAGCTAACTCATTAGCATATTCTTTCACAAGCAACCAGCAGGCAGAAGAATGTCAAGCCATTCAACATTTTCTTTACATCTTTTATAAACACTTGTTGCAAATAGTAGAAATGTCACATGGCAACAATAGAGGGGACTAGGCTATTTCTGTGCCGCAGCAATGGTGGGGGAATGAGAACGGCTGCGATGCATCTGGTCATGGCTGCGGGGAGATTACAGCAATGTACACGAAGAGCTAACAATAATATTCACGTAAATCTCGAATGGCTCAAAGTGGAGGAAAGAATGACTTCATCACTACTTGTTTTTCTAAGAAATGTTGACATGCTGAATGCACTGAGCTGTTTGTTTAAACACATAGCACACAGCTCAGACACCCATAGATGCCCCACAAGATGTGTCACCAAAGGTCTCTTCACAATCCCCAAGTCAAGAGCAGACTATGGGAGGCGTACAGTACTAAATAGAGCCATGGCTACATGGAACATCAGGTAACTGATGTGAACAGTAAAATCAGATTAAAACATTTTTTATACAAATACTCCTTATAGAAAAGCGGTGACTGTGAAGAGAGAAACACAGGCACAGACACACATAAATTAAATAAAAAATCCAATTTAACTAGGCACATGCGCCAAATACAACAGGTGTAGAACTTAGTGAAATGCTTACCTACAAGCCCCTACCAACAGTGCAGTTTCAAGAAATATGGATAAGAATATGCGAAAAGTAACAAGTTATTTAAGAACAGCAGTAAAAAATAACAATATATACAGGGGGATGCTGGTAAAGAGTCAATGTGTGGGGGCACCGGTTAGTTGAAGTAGTATGTACATGTAGGTAGAGTTAATTAAAAAGTGACTATGCATAGATGACAACAGAGAGTGGCAGTGGTGTGGAGACGGGAGGGGGGGAGGCAATGCAAATAGTCTGGGTAGCCATTTGACTAGATGCTCAGGAGTCTTATGGCTTCGGGGTAGAAGCTGTTTAGAAGCCTCATGGACCTAGACTTGGCGCTCCGGTACCGCTTGCCGTGTGGTAGCAGAGAGAACAGTCTATGACTAGGGTGGCTGGAGTCTTTGACAATTTTTAGGGCCTTCCTCTGACACCGCCTGGTATAGAGGTCCTGGATGGCAGGAGGTTTGGCCCCAGTGATGTACTGGGCCGTACGCACTACCATCTGTAGGGCCTTGCGGTCAAATGCCGAGCAGTTGCCATACCAGGCAGTGATGTAACCAGTCCGGATGCTCTCGATGGTGCAGCTGTAGAATCATTTGAGGATCTGAGGACCCATGCCAAATCTTTTCAGTCTCCTGAGGGAGAATAGATTTTGTCGTGCCCGCTTCACAACTGTCATGGTGTGCTTGGACCATGTTAGTTTGTTGGTGATGTGGACACCAAGGAACTTGAAGCTCTCAACCTGCTCCACTGCAGCCTCGTCAATGAGAATGGGGGAGTGCTCGGTCCTCTTTTTCCTGTAGTCCACAATCATCTCTTTGTTTTGATTATGTTGAGGGAGAGGTTATTGTCCTGGCACCACACGGCCAGGTCTCTGACCTCCTCCCTGTAGTCTGTCTCGTTGTTGTCGGTGATCAGGCCTACCACTGTTGTGTCATCGGCAAATTTAATGATGGTGTTGGAGTTGTGCCTGGCCGTGCAGTCATGACTGAACAGGGAGTACAGGAGGGGGCTGAGCACGCACCCCTGAGGGGCCCCTGTGTTGAGGATCAGCGTGGCGGATGTGTTGTTACCTACCCTTACCACCTGGGGCTGCCTGTCAGGAAGTTCAGGATCCAGTTGCAGAGGGAGGTGTTTAGTCCCAGGGTCCTTAGCTTATTGATGAGCTTTAAGGGCACTATGGTGTTGAACGCTGAGCTGTTGTCAATGAATAGCATTCTCACATAGGTATTCCTTTTTGTCCAGGTGGGAAAGGGCAGTGTGGAGTGCAATAGAGACTGTATCATATGTGGATCTGTTGGGGCGGTATGCAAATTGGAGTGGGTCTAGGGTTTCTGGGATGATGGTGTAAGGCAGACACACAAGGCACGCACTCTACACACACGTACACATGGATTTTGTATTGTAGATATCTGGTAGTAGAGTAGTGGCCTGTGAAAAGTGTTATGAAATGTAATATTTTAAATTGTATATAACTGCCTTAATGTTGCTGTACCCTAGGAAGAGTAGCTGCTGCCTTGGCAACAGCTAATTGGGATCCTTAATAAATACAAATACATTAACACGGAACCCATACCGGCTGCACGCGTGCGTCATCGTGCATAAATGCATTTTGTCCCCCCACACCAAACGCGATCACGACGCGCAGGTTAAAATATCAAAACAAACTCTGAACCAATTATATTAATTTGAGGACAGGTCAAAAAGCATTTATGTCAATTTAGCTAGCTAGTTTGCACTTGCTAGCTAATTTGTCCTATTTAGCTAGCTTGCTGTTGCTAGCTAATTTGTCCTGGGATATAAACATTGAGTTATTTAATCCACACATAAAATGGTCAACCGAATCATTTCTAGTCATCTCTCCTCCCAGGCTTTTTCTTCTTTTGACTTTATGTTGCGATTGGCAACTTTCATAAATTAGGTGCATTACTGCCACTGACCTCGTTAGTCTTTCAGTCTCCCACGTGGGTATAACCAATGAGGTGTCGGCACATGGGTACCTGCTTCTATAAACCAATGAGGAGATGGGAGAGGCAGGACTTGCAGCGCGATCTGCATCAGAAATAGAACAGACTTCAATTTTAGCCCTTGGCAACGCAGACAGGGGCAGTGGGTGCAATAATTGAATAACATTTATGTCTAAATTTATTTTGCAACGCTTGCCCACGTGACGTGAGGGGTGTAGTCAGCCTGTAAGAGTCAGAGACTGTAATCAACAGTCATTCCAGAATACACCACCCAACGGTGAACCATAGGGTTCAGGCCCATTTACTGCCTTTCATCACAGGAAATGAATCCAATATACGTGATGACCAGGAGTCAGTGACCACCAGTTTCTGAATTTAAGAAGAATAGAAACTGAAGAAGGGTAAAATAATGTTCTAAAGGGAACTAGAGAGAGGGGAGGAGGAGGGGGCTTAATCTTTGCTGGACACAACAGGAAGCATGAGGCTGACGCTGAGCTTCCTTCATCCAGCAGCCAATCAAAGCATGCGAGGGAAGGTGGTCACAGCCACAAATAGAGTCCAGGGAAAGAATATGGGAGAGAGCTACATTGTTGTTTTCAAAGAGAACATAACTGGGAGTAAAAACACAGTGCATTTCTCAACTAAATAAAAGTCTGTTAAGCTCTTTAAGAGCCAGACCGCTGAGAAACTTAAGTGAGAATGTCTTTTTTGCCCTTCGGGGTCCCCTGGGAGGTAGGCCCTGTTGTCATTTGAGAGGTCCTGTGTCTAAAGAGCCTGGGCGTTTATTTATAGTGAGTGACTGGCGGGACCTGGTGGATTCTGGAAGTGGAGTTGGCTGGTTTGTCAGCCGGAGTTAAGATGGATGGAGATGGAGACCGTGATGAATGCACGGACCGATGGATGATTGAATGGGTACTCAGTGGTTGGACAACAGAAAATCCCCCAAGGACTTGAGTTAAGTGGGGGTGCTCTAGAGAAGAAGAAAAAAAGCTGAATTCAAGTCCTGGGCTCTTTAGCTTTTAAAGCACATGAGGGTCATGTCTGCCTCAGGGTAGTAGTGAGTTAAACTGTCCTTGACTACCGGGAGTCAATAGCCAACTAAAACAAACACAGGAGTGAGCAAAGGAGAGAGAGAGGGGAAGAAGTGAGAGAGGGGAAATGGCTAAAGGCTACCGCATGCTTTGGCTAGGTGAACAAGCTCGCATACACCCTTAAAAGACTGGCAATAGTACGGTTTGTCCATCTTGAGAGCCATAGCAATCACGGACACTCTTACTGACAGTTGCGGCTGCTTCGTGCAGAGGTGGGACAAAGTCATTGTATTACAAGTCACAAGTAAGTCTCAAGTCCCAAGTCAAGACAGGCAATTCCGAGTCAAGTCTCAAGTCCAAAACTTTGAGTTTTGAGTCCTAAACAAGTCATAATGTGCTCTTCACCAAATGTAATACCAATTCATATTTTTAACAAGAGTAATAGTTAGTATATTACATTTACGCAAATCATGAATGATTTAAAAAAATCTATATATTTATTACTTTCCAAATAAACTTTATATTTCCATGGAAATACATGGGTAGCCATGAGAAAGGCCTCCCCCCCATTAGTGATCAACTATCGAGGACCGCTATGGGGCGCAATCGGGCGATGTAGGCTTGTACACAATCTCCCAACCTTAACACACACACACACACACACTCTGTGTGGTTACAGTAGGCTAACGTATGTCAATGGTTTTAGGAACAGCAGTAACATCAGGCAGGATTTAGGCTACCAACTGCCTTGCCAGTTGTAGCTCAATCTTGGGTGCAATGATCACGTTCCCACACTAATTGACTGTGTGGAGGCTCATTGATTTAACGTTATGTTAGCCTACATGCTATACTAGTAATGTTATAAATTATATAGCTGTCGGCTATATTTGCCACGACTTACCGTTCTTTGTGCAGCTTCAAACGTCGAACAAAGTTGGAAATTGTTGCGCCTCCGTCTGTAATTTTTTCCCTGCATGTCTTGCAAGCTGCAATCCGTTTTTTATAGAGCGTCGTCTTTATATCCGAAAATAATAATTTTGGGTATCATCTTTCCAAGAGCTCCATCTGAATTCACCCGCTGACGTTCCTCTGCACTGCCACACACATCTTTTTCTCAGCTGGCACAATTTGATTGGCTGCTGTCCGATTCAAACTGTAATCCGTTAAATGAAGAGTTGATGCGATGCACACTTTTTTTAATAGCATCATTTTTTATATTTGGGCTTGGGGAGGGTATCAAGTCAGGTCGAGTCAAAAGGCTCAAGTCCAAGTTAAGTCATGAGTCATTGGTATTAAAGTCAAAGTCGAGTTGCAAGTCATCATATTTGTGACTCGAGTCCAAGTCATGTGACTCGAGTCCACACCTCTGGCTTCGTGTGATGTATTGTTGTCTCTACCTTCTTTCCCTTTGTGCTGTAGTCTGTGCCCAATAATGTTTGTACCATGTTGTGCTGCTGCCATGTTGTGTTGCTACCATGCTGTTTATGTAGTGTTGTGGTGTCTCTTGACGTGATGTGTGTTTTGTCCTACATTTGTATTTATTTTTAATCCCAGCCCCCATCCCCGGAGGAAGCCTTTTGCCTTTTGGTAGGCCGTCATTGTAAATAAGAACTTGTTCTAAACTGACTTAGCTAGTTAAATAAAAGGTTCAATTAAAAAATTAAGCCTGTATATACTTCCTCAAAATAGTCTGAATTAATAAAAAAAATAAAGAAATCGGGCATACATTTCTTCCAAGATCTTAGTCGCACAATTCTACATCTAACTAAGACATTAAGTGCAGTATTTCAAGTAAAAAACGTGCACGTGAAAATGAGTCGTCTATCGTTGAACACTAACACTTCATTGAAGAATCCCTACTGTTAACCAATCTCCGACGAAGGGGCGTAGACTTCAGCTTCAGATTTTTTTTATGTGCACAAACAGCTAAAAAAAAAAAACTTTCTGAAAGCCAAAACTAACAAAAACTGTACAAAATGTCATCATAATATATGCACGAACTGTTCCGAACTTTTTCAGATGAAAAGCGTGCTTATTGACTAAAATGTATTTTTGGCTCCCATTTTCAGTTGTTTTGCATCTCTGTAATTTCTACGTGTTGCCACTAATGCTGCATAAGCAGGACAACGTCTCATTGGTGTATTAGGGGGTGGTGGAGGAGTAGTTGAGTAGAACAAAGTGTCTCTCTGATGGGGGAGGTATGGTAGTAACATGAAGCCAGGGGGGTCACAGAGAGAGGAGGGGGGTGGAGAGAGGGGGATGGTGGGGGTCAAGGTGTGGGGTGTGCGGGTTAAGGTGTGGGGAAATAGTAAAAAGGATTAGCTGACCAATGGAGCAGATGTAAGGGAATTACATCTGTTTTACAATTCCACTTAGGCTTGCATCTGGTTTTTAACAAACACAATACATTCCCTAATCCCTTTCTCTTCACACTCCTCCTCCCTCGGGCTGCTCACAGAACAGGGAGTAGTGCAAATGGGAGAGAGAGGTACAAATAGGAAGAAAGAAGCCATCAAATCACATTTTATTGGTTACATACACGTGATTAGCAGATGTTACTGCGGGTGTGGCGAAATGCTTGTAAACTAACAATGCCATTAAAACAACCATCACACAAACCAACAGAGGTCTAACACTAAATATATGTCCCGTGACCCGTCCTTCAACTACACTGCCCAAACAACAGCCACCACGGTCATCTAGGACACACTTCCTTTGTCTTTCCTTAAAGTCCAGGCTAGATATCCAGGTGGCAGTGGCAGTACATGCTGAATTCCAACAACATGTCTACTTCCTGTTAAGAGAGGCCAAATGAACCAATAAACAAAATTAAATTACTTATAAATCGGTGGAGTGAAAAAGGAGTGACTGCGGGCAACAATGGAAAACAATGGAGAGTGGCTGCGGATTAGGTGGCGTCCGGTTTCCGCTGGAGCCCGTCCTGTCCGGGGGGGGGGGGGGGGGGGGCTGATCTCACACACCAGCAGCACAATACACAAATCTCCACGGCCCCACCACCACCACCACCACGTTGCACAGGAATGCCATACAGAGGAAATATGCACCCAAAACCTGCCCTGGAAATGGAGCTATGTGGCACCTGGGAGTACTTATATGGCTGGATACTGGTAGAATAATGGGACAAATGTCTTTGACTCATACAAATTCAACACTGAGACACCAAATGTTTATTGTTCTTTGTTTTGTTTAAAGGACAATTCCACCACTTTATAACCAGTTATTATGCTGTTGGTATATATGCACTACTGTAAGATTTGATAGACATTTAAGTTATTGTTTTTGTCAGTCATACTGCACGATACCTCATTTTTCTTTACTTCTACATTGTCCTCATCTACAGTATTGTCCAAGTCCCAGAGTCCATTTCACCTCCCAGGATGCAATGCTCCACCCAGTCTGCAGTTATCTTATGGCTAGCAAGCCTAGACAAAGCTTATGTCATAACTTGAGTGCATTTCACATTACTTTTGGGTTGTAATAATATAATGCTTGCATGAATACCTTGCCAAATATATCCAAATGTCATTGTCACCAATCCATTGCATTACACTCAAAAATAAATTATAATTTAGATGCTAACGAATGCTAACTATAAGTTAGTCTGATGGTATGCTAGCACGCTAGTGCTACATCCGAAATAGTGTTTGCAACAATAACAGCAGTTTAATCTTAGCGACGATCTTAACATATAGTCCTGTTAGAACTCAACATTTATTATGAAATCACTACAAAATCCTAGTCTTTCATGATTGAAACCCTTATCTTTGGTGCTAACATTAGCAATGCTAGCTAGCTAAGTAGCTAACCCTGCTGCATCTCAAAAATTAAAAAGTGTTAAACAATAACAGCCTTAACAATTGTCCAAGCCACAACACTGTAGACCTATTGGAACTACTAAAAAGTATAATATAATATACAAAAATATAGGCTATTTGGAAGGGAGCAATGGCTGCCGGAGCTGCAACTTCGGCGGTGAAGGTGGGAGTGGTTTCGAAGAATGGAATCATGGGAGCGTGAGTCTTGAACAGAAAAAAATTGAATAAGCCAACTATAAATATCATTCTATAGGTTATTGAGGATCCATTGAAAATATATATTTTTTACAGATGTTAGAGGAAGACCAGAGCACCATATACAGTGCATTCGGAAAGTATTCACACCCCTCCACTTTTACTTACAGCCTTCTTCTAAAATGGATTAAATAAAACATTTTCCTCAATCTACACACAATACCCCATAACGACAAAGCGAAAACAAGCAAATTTGAGTTTAAAACAAAAACAGCGCTAAATGATGAGGTACTTATCATGTTCAGTTTAATGGGCCGCAAAGGCTTGTGTTGATCGATTGGGACCAAGAACATCACTTACAGTGCCTTCGGAAAGTATTCAGACCCCTGGACTTTTCCCCCACATTTTGTTACTTTACAGTCTTAATCTAACATGGCAAAAATAAAAAATGTAATCAATCTACACAAAATACCCCATAATGACAAAGTGAAAACAGGTTTTTAGAAATGTTTGCAAATGTATAAAAATAAAAAAATAAACAGAAAAAACTTATTTACAGAAGCTTCAGACCCTTTGATATGAGACTCAAAATTGAGATCAGGTGCATCCTGTTTCCATTGATCATCCTTGAGATGTTGCTACAACTTGGGAGTCCACCGGTGGTAAATTCAATTGATTGTACATCATTTGGAAAGGCACAACCCTGCCTATATAAAAAGGTCCCACAGTTGACCCAATGCATATCAGAGCAAAAACCAAGCCATGAGGTCGAAGGAATTGTCCGTAGAGCTCTGAGACAGGACTGTGTTGAGGCACAGATCTGGGGAAGGGTAACAAAACAATTCTGCAGCATTGAAGGTCACCAAGAGCACAGTGGCTGCCATCATTCTTGAATGGAAGAAGTTTGGAACCACCAAGATTTCCTAGAGCTGTCCGCCCGGCCAAACTGAGCAATCGGGAGAGAAGGGCCTTGTTCAGGGAGCTGAACAAGAACCCGATGGTCACTCTGACAGAGCTCCAGAGTTCCTCTGTGGAGTTGGGAGAACCTTCCAGAAGGACAACCATCTCTGCAGCACTCCACCAAGCAGGCCTTTATGGTAGAGTGGCCAGACGGAAGCCACTCCTCAGCAAAAAAGGCACATGACAGCCCGCTTGGAGATTGCCAAAAGGCATCTAAAGAACTCTCAGACCATGAGAAACAAGATTCTCTGGTCTGATGAAACCAAGATTGAACTCTTTGGCCTGAATGCCAAGCGTCACGTCTGGAGGAAACCTGGCACCATCCCTACAGTGAAGCACGGTGGTAGAAGCATCGAGCTAAAGGGATGTTTTTCAGCGGCAGGGACTGAGAGACTAGTCAGGATCGAGGGAAATATGAACGGAGCAAAGTAAACAGAGGTCCTTGATGAAAACCTTCTCCAGAGCACTCAAAACCTCATACAGGGGCAAAAATTCACCTTCCAACAAGACAACAACCTTAAGCACACAGCCAAGACAACACAGGAGGGGCTTCGGGACAAGTCTCAATGTCCTTGAGTTGCCCAGCCAGAGCCCGGACTTGAACCCGATCGAACATCTCTGGAGAGACCTGAAAATAGCTGTGCAGCGACGCTCCCCATCCAACCTGACAGAGCTTGAGAGGATCTGCAGAGAAGAATGGAAGAAATTCCCCAAATACAGGTGTGCCAAGCTTGTAGCGTCATACCCAAGAAGACTTGAGGCTGTAATCAATGCCAAAGGTGCTTTAACAAAGTACTGAGTAAAGGATCTGAATACTTATGTACATTTTATCTGTTTATTTTTTATACATTTGCAAATAAAAAACAAACAAAAAAACAGTTTTTGATTTGTCATTATGGGGTGTTGTGGGTAGATTAAAGAGAGAAAAAAATATTTAATCCATTTTAGAATAGGGCTGTAACATAAGAAAATAAAAGTCAAGCGGTCTGAATACTTTCCGAATGCACTGTAGCAGTCTGCAATCTGCAGTTGCTACATCCATTTTTGGACTTGTAAATTAATGATATGTCCCCATTGTAGACTATAAGCTTATAAATGCCTCATGAGCAAAGTTGACATGTTGCCGATGACATGAATGTCGATTAAGGAAGCCCCCCCCCCCGCACATCTCTGATTCAGGTGGGTTGGGTTAAACACATTTCAGTTGAATGCATTCAGTTGTTGTAACTGGCTAGGTATTCTCCTTTCCAGCTGTCGTACCCCATCAGGACCCGAAATATGAGCTTGTTTTACACCAATGTTTGTAAACAACGTACATTTAAAACACTATACATGGTTGGTTAAAACTATAAATTATAAACTATAAAACATCCATAGCTCAGTCTATGAATTTGAGATTAGTTACATCTTTCAAGCCCCATCCCTCCGCTTTTACCGAAACAGGGGTTGGGTCTATGCTGTTAGTTTTACCTGCTGATTACCCCTTTAACTGTACCGCTGGATCCTAAAATCAATAGGATTTGACATGTGACATTGTAACCACACCTTATAGGCCTATTGAATTAATGTAAAAGCAAAGGCTAAACTTGCGCCATCAATTCAAACGCACTAATTCAACAGCATCAGTGAAACATATTTATAATTCACAATTTAGATAAATATTGGCCACTATGCCGTGAATTTTTTTAGGAATATTGACGGGTCCTACATTTATTCCAAATGGAGCTTCACCATGATAGCGCATGACACTGATGAGGCAATTTACTCAGAGTTCCTCCATTATCTAGCCCACGCTCTGAACCTCAGTTTGAGAGGTCGATATCAACTTGGCACAAGATCACAGAAACACATTCAATGTAATCACAGTCAATCTCCTGAAACCTCCCCATTTTCAAAGGTTAAGAAAGAAAGACTGATATGAACATCTGCTGAAAGTCCAAAAATAGCCCTTAATGAGGATTTATTTGACTATCAACACAATGCAATCATAGGCCAAGTAAATCCACAGTATCCATAATGATGACTCCTCTTAAGCTATGGATTCCATGGAGCGGAAAATAGTATATGTAACACTGTAGGCCTATGCACCCCATCTGATAAAGAACAAAACGTCACAAACCAGTCCCAGAGACGTTTCTTTCTGATTACAATAAACAAGTTGGTTCCAGCACCAGACTGCACGGCTGATATGTTGCACCAAAATAACAATTGTTCCGCTCTTCATAATGACTCTCTAGGGAGTAAACTGGGGTGAATCCTCTCTTTTTGTCAAGTATTCACTATCACCTGTGTCATATCAATGCTGTGATCCCAGTAGACATATTCAGAACATTAAAAAGTTTTTACATTTCAGTTTACATTTTATCTGGACAAAATGTGGACGTTTCTTGTCCAATATGTGAAGAATGGCAACTGTTTTTGCTGCATGTACAGCACAGGAGGTTGGTGGCACCTTAATTGGGGAGAATGGGCTTGTGTTAATGACTGGAGCGGAATAGTATGAAATACATGGTTTCCAGATGTTTGATGCCATTACATTTGCTCTATTCCGGCCATTATTATGAGCCGATATGAGACGGTGCCAACAGATATGGCAGCTCTGCTTCTAGCTCCTAAGCAGCAGTATTTCATTTTTCTGTGTGATATTTCTTACATTATTAGACCAGAAAGATTTTTGTGTTATTACATACAACTGGAAATTACTTTTGGATATCCCCAGCATTACTACCAAGACTATAACTTTCATTAAGTGCTTTGAGAGGCTAGTTAAGGATCATATCACCTCTACCTTCCTTGATACCTTAGATCCACAGACGATGCAATCGCCATCACACTGCCCTATTCCATTTGGACAAGAGGAATACGTAAACTAAGCAAAAAAAGAAACAGCCCTTTTCAGGACCCTGTCTTTCAAAGATAATTTGTAAAAATCCAAATAACGTCATAGATCTTCATTATAAAGGGATTAAACACTGTTTCCCATGCTTATTCAATAACCCATAAACAATTAAAGAACATGCACCTGTGGAACAGTTGTTAAGACACTAACAGCTTACAGACGGTAGGCAATTAAGGTCACACTTATGAAAACTTAGGACACCAAAGAGGCCTTTCTACTGACTCTGAAAAACACCAAAAGAAAGATGCCCAGGGTCCGTGCTCATCTGCGTGAACGTGCCTTAGGCATGCTGCAAGGAGCCATGAGGACTGCAGATGTGGCCAGGGCAATAAATTGCAATGTCCGTACTGTGAGACACCTAAGACAGCGCTACAGGGAGACAGGACGGACAGCTGATGGTCCTCGCAGTGGCAGACCACGTGTAACAACACCTGCACAGGATCGGTACATCCGAACATCACACCTGCGGTACAGGATGGCAACAACAACTGCCCAAATTACACCAGGAACGCACAATCCCTCCATCAGTGCTCAGACTGTCCGCTATAGGCTGAGAGAGGCTGGACTGAGGGCTTGTAGGCTTGTTGTAATGGTCCACCCACACAGTGTGGTGAAGGAGCAACAGCACCTCTTCAACTAAATTTGGCTAAGACCAACAAACTATTACAGATGCACAATTGAGAGCATAATGTCGGGCTGTATCACTGCCTGGTAAGGCAAACTGCACCGCCCGCAACCGCAGGTCTCTCCTATGCGGTCTGCTCAACGAATCACCGGGGGCAAACTACCTGCCCTCCAGGACGCCGACAGCACCCGATGTCACAGGTAGGTCAAAAAGATCATCAAGGACATCAACTACCCAAGCCACGGCCTGTTCACGCCAACTATCATCCAGAAGGCGAGGTCAGTACAGGTGCATCAAAGCTGGGACCGAGAGATGGAAAAACAGCTTACGGCCATCAGACTGTTAAATAGCCATCACTAGCCGGCTTCCACAACCCTGCTGCCCTATATACATAGACTTGGAATCACTGGCCACTTTAATATTGTTTAAATAATGTTTTCACATCTTATATGTATATACTGTATTTTAGTCAAAGCCACTACAACATTGCTCAATCTAATATTTATATATTTCTTAATTCTGTTCTTTTACATGTGTGTATTGTTGTGAATCGTTTTTCAATACTACTGCACTGTTGGAGCTAGGAACACAAGCATTTCGCTACATCTGCAATAACATCTGCTAAATGTGTATGTGACCAATAAAAATGTGATTTGATTCTGACCTCAGCAGCCTCCTGTGATGTACAGTATGTGTATCCCTACCAAACTACGGTACACAGATCAGGGATACTTTTCAAATGTAGCGTCTGTTTATTATTTTTGGAGACAGTTGTCAAATAAGCAAAACATACTTGTTTTATTTACTGGCATACACAGAACAGCACAAAGTCTAAATAGTCACATCTGGGTCGTGTGAAACGGGATGTTGCGATTCAATTGGTGTCACATTCAGTAGATGCACCCAGACCAACCATAATAATATATTCATCATCCAGAGAGCAATAGAAAAATGTTGTCTTGTAGCTGGTTCCATGAGGGAATAGTCAGTAATAATGTTACTTTTGATCATAAAACTTACAGGAGAGTTGGAAAATGGAATTAGAAGGGGGGGGGGGGGTCTGGGAGCAATAAAAGAGATTACGAGAGAGAAAAAATTAAATAGAACGAGCAAAAGAAATGAGGATAGGAAGACAAAGACGCAGGCAGAACCAGTAGTTACTGCACATAAAGCACACACACCCAAGTCAATTACTACCCATAAAGTCATTCACCACACGGCAGGCACAGTCATGCAGCTTCAACTTAGTCACCGACATCAGTTTAGGGGAGAGGAAAACTAGGCCTAGATTACTGGAAAAGGGAAATCCTCCGTTGGGAGAAAATAACCCTAACAGAACTAATTTACTGGTTCCCTCAGGATTTTTCCCACAGAAAAAAAAAGAGCTCAACAACATTCAGACTGTGTGTAAACAAGAGCATTTAGATACTGAGTGTGCGTCTCAAATGTGCGTCTCAAATGGCTCTGGTCAAAAGTAGTGCAGTTCATAGGGAATAGGATGCCATTTGGAATGCAGGTCAAGTTGGCCTTAAGACATATTTGCCCAGCTCTGGGATGAGTGTACATATGGCTTTAATGTGGGTGACAGGGTGTGGGCACGGTCAGCTCGACACAATCCAAGGAGCAGCCAGGTCAAATGTGTGTCTTTGTGTGGTAACACAAAGTTTGTGTTCCTTTCTGCCAGCAAAGATTATGTGTAAAGAAAGGCATTCTTAGAGGGTAGGAAGCATGAATTTTTACTCAACACAGTGTGGTCAAAGACTTAGTTGTAGTCACGATCTGGTAACCTATAACTATACTGAACAAAAATATAAACGTAACACGTAAAGTGTTGGTCTCATGTTTCATGAGCTGAAATTAAAAGATCCCAGAAATATTCCATATCCAAAAAAAGCTTATTTCTTAATTTTGTGCACAAATGTATTTACATCCCTGTTAGTGAGCATTTCTCCTTTCCCAAGATAATCCATCCACCTGACAGGTGTGGCATATCAGGGTGCACCTTGTGCTGGGGACAATAAAAGGCAACTCGAAAATGTGCCGTTTTGTCACACAACACAATGCCACAGATTTCTCAAGTTGAGGGAGTTTGCACTTGGCATGCTGACTGCAGGAATGTCCATCAGAGCTGTTGCCAGATACAGTGGGGCAAAAAAGTATTTAGTCAGCCACCAATTGTGCAAGTTCTCCCACTTAAAAAGATGAGAGATGCCTGTAATTTTCATCATAGGTACACTTCAACTATGACAGACAAAATGAATTGAAAAAATCCAGAAAATCACATTGTAGGATTTTTAATGAATTTATTTGCAAATGATGGTGGAAAACAAGTATTAGGTCACCTACAAACAAGCAAGATTTCTGGCTCTCACAGACCTGTAACTTCTTTAAGAGGCTCCTCTGTCCTCCACTCATTACCTGTATTAATGGCACCTGTTTGAACTTGTTATCAGTATAAAAGACACCTGTCCACAACCTCAAACAGTCACACTCCAAACTCCACTATGGCCAAGACCAAAGAGCTGTCAAAGGACACCAGAAACAAAATTGTACCTGCACCAGGCTGGGAAGACTGAATCTGCAATAGGTAAGCAGATTGGTTTGAAGAAATCAACTGTGGGAGCAATTATTAGGAAATGGAAGACATACAAAACCACTGATAGATAATCTCCCTCGATCTGGGGCTCCACGCAAGATCTCACCCCGTGGGGTCAAAATGATCACAAGAACAGTGAGCAAAAATCCCAGAACCACACGGGGGGACCTAGTGAATGACCTGCAGAGAGCTGGGACCAAAGTAACAAAGCCTACCATAGGTAACACACTACGCCGCCAGGGACTCAAATCCTGCAGTGCCAGACATGCCCCCCTAATTACGCCAGTACATGTCCAGGCCCATCTGAAGTTTGCTAGAGAGCATTTGGATGATCCAGAAGAAGATAGGGAGAATGTCATATGGGCAGATGAAACCAAAATATAACTTTTTGGTAGAAACTCAACTCGTCGTGTTTAGAGGACAAAGAATGCTGAGTTGCATCCAAAGAACACCATACCTACTGTGAAGCATGGGGGTGGAAACATCATGCTTTGGGGCTGTTTTTCTGCAAAGGGACCAGGACGACAGATCTGTGTAAAGGAAAGAATGAATGGGGCAATGTATCGTGAGATTTTGAGTGAAAACCTCCTTCCATCAGCAAGGGCATTGAAGATGAAACGTGGCTGGGTCTTTCAGCATGACAATGATCCCAAACACACCGCCCGGGCAACGAAGGAGTGGCTTCGTAAAAAGCATTTCAAGGTCCTGGAGTGGCCTAGCCAGTCTCCAGATCTCAACCCCATAGAAAATCTTTGGAGGGAGTTGAAAGTCCGTGTTGCCCAGCAACAGCCCCAAAACATCACTGCTCTAGAGGAGATCTGCATGGAGGAATGGGCCAAAATACCAGCAACAGTGTGTGAAAACCTTGAAGACTTACAGAAAACGTTTGACCTCTGTCATTGCCAACAAAGGGTATATAACAAAGTATTCAGATAAACTTTTGTTATTGATCAAATACTTATTTTCCACCATAATTTGCAAATAAATTCATTAAAAATCCTACAATGTGATTTTCTGGATATTTTTTTCTCATTGTCTGTCATAGTTGAAGTGTACCTATGATGACAATTACAGGCCTCTCATCTTTTTAAGTGGGAGAACTTTCACAATTGGTGGCTGACTAAATACTTTTTTGCCCCACTGTAAATTAACATTCAATTATCTACTATAAGCCACTGTCATTTTAAAGAATTTGGCAGTATGTCCAACTGGCCTCACAACCACTGACCAGGTTTAACCACGCCAGACCAGGACCTCCACATCTGGCTTCTTCACCTGCGGGATCATCTGAGACCCACCACCCGTCTGGGATTGCACAACCGAAGAATTTCTGCAAAAACTGTCAGAAACCATCTCAGGGAAACTCATCTGCGTGCTCGTCATCCTGACCAGGGTGTTGACCTGACTGCAGTTTATCATCGTAACCGACTTCAGTGGGAAAATGCTCACCTTCAATGGCCACTGGTATGCCAGACAAGTGTGCTCTTCACAGATGAATCCCAGTTTTAACTGTACCGGGCAGATGGCTTTGTGTGGGAAAGCGGTTTGCTGATGTCAACGTGAACAGAGTGCCCCATGGTGGCGGTGGGTTATGGTATAGGCAGCCATAAGCTATGGACAACAAACACAATTACATTTTATCGAAGGCCATTTGATTGCACAGATACCGTGAAGTGATCCAGAGGCCCATTGTTGTGCCATACATCCGCCACCATCACCTTATGTTTCAGTACGATAATGCACAGCCCCATGTCGCAAAGACCTGTACACAATTCCTCGAAGCTGAAAAAGTCCCAGTTCTTCCATAGCCTCCATACTCAGCAGACATGTCACCCACTGAGCATGTTTGGGATGCTCGGGATCGACGTGTACGACAGCGTGTTCTAGTTCCTGCCAATACCAAACAACTTCACAAATCCATTGAAGAGGAGTGGGACAACATTCAACAGGGCACAATCAACAGCCTGATCAACTCTATGCGAAGAAGATGTGTCAGGCTGCATGACTCAAATGATGGCCACACCAGATAGACTGTTTTTATTTAAAGGTATTCCCAGTCATGTGAAATCCATATATCAGGGCCTAATTAATTAATTTCAATTGACAAATGTCCTTATATGAATTGTAACTCAGTAAAATCTTTGAAAATGTTGCATGTTGCGTTTATATTTTTGTTCAGTGTACAAACAGTGGTTTGAGAATTTTACATATTTCTTAACTTATTTCCGGATAGCTTCAGAACTACCCACAATGCACTATTTCTCAACATCATTTGGAGAACCGGTGCTACCTAGCTAGTTCCAGCTTGCTAACGTTAGCTACTCGCTATGCTAGCATGTAATTACATTCCAAACCAAGTGTTGGTGCTGGTGAAAATCTACAAAGAAACCATATAACTTCATGCGAAAGATCTCTTCTCCTGTGCGTTTAGTAGTGGTAGTCAAGCGAGCATTGTAGTAGTTTTCCGTCATTCGTAGCTAGTGCAGTAATACCCACATATTGCCATAATATCCACAAGGACGGAGTTACGACTCAGAAATTAGAAGCTAGCTTTGAAGCGGGAACGGTTTATTCGGTTTTGGAATGAGACTGACTGAAACCAGGTGCTGTGCCGATTGTGAGGCCTGCAACCTCTATTTCCTACCGACCTACTGGTACATCGCGAGAGTCTGCAGTGATGGAGATAAACCGGTTAAATTCAATGTGGATTAGCTGACTCTCCCTCGGCTGGTGAAATGGCCTCTCCCTCTGAAGGCCTCTCATTGGCTCTTTAACTTAGGTAGCTAATTTAGCGTCAATTGGTAAGTCTCTGCTATCTCTACTTTATATCTGATGCCAATTTTTGTTTTTGTGTTCTGTGGGTTCCAGCCTGTGCTAGACTAGTTGTTGTCTGGCTTACTACTCAGCTATGTTGAATGTGGTGGTTGGCTAGCTAGCAGGCTAAAATAAACTTTAGCAGGATGGCTTTCTTGCTAGCTAAGATAACGGCATATACTGGTAACATTATTTGATAATTGGTTAGATGGGGTTATGCATTTAGGAAACTTTGGTTTACTTTAATATAGCTGTAAGCTAGGTGTCGATAGCAACTGGCTGACTCACACAGTGCTAACATAAGTTAGCAGGCTGGTAGGCCTAACGTAAGTAGGCTAGTTGGCTAGCAACCTTGCAAGCTGATATGTAACAATACATTCATAAAGTAGTAGCTTGCAAATAGGCAGAAAATTTGAGTGCAAACGATTTGTTTAATTAGAAATTATTTCTGTTGGAGTTTATATTATAGGGAATAGTCTGGCTTGCCAGGTTATCCATATTACGTCACACCACGCAAATGTTTTTCCAGCATAACTTCAGCATTCTGATCAGTTTTATGTAATAACTCGAAAAATAGAAAAGTGAAGTGTAACTTTGCATTGGGACTTTTGATGCGCATTCTAATGCTAATCCATATGTTACAAGTGATTACATTTATGCTACCTACCCTTTAAGGAAGAAAACTGTCAATGTCAACAGTGAGTCAACTGGAGCACACTGCATGGGGTGGAAGAGGGTGTGTGTGTGTGTACACACACATGTCTTTGCGTGTGCATTTGATGTACTGCATGCACAGTTTTATCTGTGTACGTTTCCACAACTAATGCCAAGCTCATTCACCTTACATGGTAGCTTTCTGTATTCAACCTGTATTCAGCCTCAATAATTTTTTTCTGTAAGGTGGGAGCAGGAGTGCGTCCCAAATTGCATCCTATTCCCTATGTATAGGGCTGTGGTCAAAAGTAGTGCACTATATAGGGAATAGGGTTCTATTTGGGACACAGCCCAGGAGTTTTCCATAGGGAATTCCTCAGACCTGCAGTAATCTGGGAGTAACTGGAAGAGGAATGCAGTGGAGAATGGGAAGGGGAGGGTGAGAGGAGCCAGTGCCTACAGCTCAACACTGCACCTCATTGTTCTCCTACCTTTACATTCCATTCCTCACTTCTTTTTTAATTTTTTTATCACACACACACACACACACACACACACACACACACACACACACACACACACACACACACACACACACACACACACACACACACACACACACACACACACACACACACACACACACACACACACACACAATTGAGGGGAAACAGATTGTGTGTGTGTGTCTCCCAAAATCAGTGGTGTAGCAACATGCTTAATGTTCCGGTGATGGGAGTTTTGTGGTGCCACATCGCGGAACAGCTCCTAACAGGCCTGAGCATGCCAACATGCTCACTCTCTCTCTCTCACCCTGCTGCAGTCACACACAAAAACACTCACATGGTGAAACCTAGTCTCTTACAGCAGATATGAGAGAGAGAGGGAGAGAAGGAATGCCCAATGACTTAAGGAATGACAATTTCTCTGATGCATGTAACGAAGAAAGCCAGAGAACTGAAATTGAATTGAAATTGAATTGATAACCAGACAGGCTTTTTCTCTTCCACCTCTCTACCCTCCTCTTACCTTGCAGAAGTCAATACACCACCAGTACAGTTTCAGAGTGACTTCTGCCTCTCCAGTCTTTGAGCAACATCTGTCATTTCGGCAGGACTGAGGAGATGTAGACTAGAGGGCCTCTGATGAGGACTCGAATGCAACATGGTGGCAACATGACTACAAAGCCCAGGTAAGACTACGTATGAGTATTTAAGATAAGAGAATGAATGAATGACAATAAATTAGCAGGATACTAGCTTACAAGGGCCAAAGGTCCTGATAAAAATGGCTACTAACAAGAGTGGGTGACCTCAAACACTTTTCAGTTATGGAATGATGCCGAGAATCAGATTTTCCACTTTAAAATGCATGTCAAACAAAAACAAATGATTGCAAAGTTAAACAAACCAGCCAAATATGCACAATGATGACATTGAACAATTTCCACTAAAAATGTAACATAAATGCATTTACATCAAGAACAGTGCAGATGCAAAGTTTGGGAACAGAATGACTGTTTGTGCTGTTTGTTCCGTCATTCTGTTACCAAACTTTGCATTTGCGCTGTTCTTTAAGTAAATGTGTTTTGTAAAATTCTGTGGAAATTGTAAAAAAATTGTTCAAGTGAAAAATCGGAGTCTCAGCATCATTATGTTACTGTGGAATTGCCTTTTAAATATTAGCATTTTTTATAGCCAACACAAATTAAAAAACATAACTCACACTCACAAGCCCCCACACACATACACAGCATTAGAATCCATGATGCGAGAGAGGGAAGACTCTCAGACCACCAGCCAACAAAGGAACATAAACCTTACCTCGGCATGTGCCGTTGACGGCCTCGTAGCCGGGCCTGCATTGGCACTGTCCGACGGGCACCACCCACTCTCCATCCACCGTGCAGTAGATGCGGGGCGTCTCCTCGCTCACAGCATTCTCTACGCAGCCCCCCGCCACCTCCCTCAGGGCCTGGTTCTCCCCCCCCCCTGCCACTGTTTCGGGGAAGGCTGCCAGGCTTTTGACAGTGGCCGGGCAGGTCTTGTAGTAGACCCTGACAGAGAGCAGCGCCACACAGGCCCCGATGTCTTGGAAGGCAAGGTAGAACCCTTTCCTGCTGAGGCTCTCCACCACCCGCGTCTCTGTGTTGATGTGCAGCTCATTGCGGCTGGTGATCTCGTCGGGTGCGATGGTTGCCACCTTCTTGAACTGGCCCTTGCGGAAGTTGGTGCCGATATCAGCGTCCGACTCAGAGGAGAACAGGTTGAAGGTCTCCTTGCAGGTAAGCGATGAGCCGTCGAACGAGTTGCAGTCACGCACGATGAACTGCAGCTCCACGAAGACTCTAGAGGCTGACGGGCGGCGCTGGATGAAGGTGGTGCGCAGCCAGTTGTCCTGCTCACGCTCGCCCACGTTACACACCGAGTAGGTATAGAACTGTGAGCCGTTGAGAGTCCTCTGGACCACCTCCCACTGAAACAACCACACAGACAGACTATCAGGGATTCAGTCAAACACTTACTCTGGGGGATACATTTTGAGCAAAGTTCAAATGTTCAATGCTTATTGGGGGTTCCCTACTGCCCATGTTGACATCTTAAATTCTAATGGGGGTGCCTTGATTTGTTATAGGAGTGACTAGCACCCCTGTAATTTTAATCCTGGAGGCAAAGGGAAAGTGAGTGAGGGAGACCCCAAAGGAACATATCAAGACATAAGTGGCGAGAAAAGTCCAGAGGTCTTAGCGAAGGAATGAAGCCCACTGATTTTTACAATACTATTGAAATACCCCTGAGGCCTGTCAACAATGAGGCTTCTTATGCAAGATGTTGATCCATGTATCCAACTCTTGCTGCCACAGCAGTTAGACATTTTAGTGAGAAGTCTTCCAACTAGGGCTGTGGCGGTTACGAAATTTCATCAGCCGGGGATTGTCAAGCAAATACCTGTCGGTCTCACGGTAATTGACCGTTAATTAGCAAACACATTTAGCATCTCCTGGCTTCCACACAAAAAAGTTGAATAAATCCATGTAATCTAGCCTACACCTTCACAATAAATCCATTATTTGCATGATTAAGCATGATATGAAGAAATGTAGTTCATTTCAGAAGAAAAGAATAGCATACTCCGAGTTGTCCTTATGTTAGGTCCTGATGTGGTTATGCCAAATGGCTGTGGGCTAGACTAGTTCATTTAGCAGACAAGATTTGTTTATAATTCCGTGGCATTATTTTATAGTATGAAGGATACAATTGAACAAACCTGTATAAAAAAAATTATATTTTCTCCAAGCGATTTGAGGGAGTGTGCACATGCGGCTATTCTGTGTTGAGCGGTTAACAAAGAAATAGGTACTCCTATATGCTTAATTTAGAGAAGCCTAATTACCATGACTAAATGGTCATGTGGAATTTGACTGCCTTCATGACTCGTGACCGCCCGGTGTGGCGGTAATACGGTCACCGCAACAGCCCTACTTCTAACATGCTTCAGCGTAATAGTGGATGCTCAAATACATTTGGCCCCACGGGTGGCTGAGCCTGTGGTTTGTTCTCTGCATGTTACCACTATGCTATTTATTAAAAGAATGTGCTTTGTTGGCTGACTGTGTGGCATCACATATAAACGGAGGCATGCAACACGAGAGCAAGCAGCTCCATAAAACTATTGCAAAATGTTTTAATGGGTGATTCAAACGTGGTAGAAATATTTTGAATTATAATACATGATATCATAATTATCTTGACACGTGTCAATTTGGTCTACAATTAAGTGCTATAAAAACATAAAATATTGTAAAATAACAACTATTCAGGCTTTCAATTAACTTTATCTTCCTGGTCTATACAGTTGTTGAACTTCAGCAAGATTGTGCCAGGTGAAGTTCAACATAACTGTTAGTACACAATTGAAGACACTATTTTGAGGAATTTTAAGATAGGATTATGTATGTTCAGCATGCCCAAATTTGCCTTTGAGTCATCAACCCATCAAATAGACCAACTTGTAATTATTTGCATGCAACTGAATGACCACTCAAATGTTAATGACACAAAATTGGGCCCAAGCACGCATGACACAAAAGCAAACGATAAGAAAAAAACCAACAATCTGTTTTACTGTGATGAAAGACAACCCATTTTCTACTTATGGGAAACGACAGATAACTTAACTCGCTACATCAAATTTTCCCCAAAAGGTACCATATGCTCCAAACTTAAGTTAATTGCACCCTTACATACAATTCTGAAGCGAGGGACTTAAAACCACAAGTATTCTCTACCACGCTTGCTATAACTGCCATTCTCTCCTGTCTGTCTCTCCCTTGGAGAGTCCAGACATGATACGCACTAAAACCCAACCCCCATTAGAATAATACGACCCTTTCACATATTTAACTTGACATTACAATGACTAACATTTGTACTTGAGCACCAAGTTGTAAAGGCAGATACTGGCAAATAAGAGTTGTGAAAGTAGTGTGAAGGTGAGACATTCAGACATGGCATATTATGTGCTACTCCAGCCATACTTCCCCAAAGAGAAGAGTACAGGAACAGGGCATAGGAAAGAGTGGATGGATACTTACCCCTTGCGTGTCTCCTTGTTCATATGGCCCGGTCAGCCAGCCTAGCTCACTCCCTGATGCCCTCATATCCAACAGCACCTCTGCACAAGGGTAAAAGTCAAAATTAAGTCTAATTCAACAACTTTACTTAGTGAAGCGGAGCAATGCGCACATATTAGTAGGCTATAAGCGCAAATGTTCCATTAGCAGAAAACACCATTATCAAAAGTGACCGCAAATGCAATTATGCATGTAATACTATTATTATAAAAGGGTGCATTTTTATGGTATCTTCCCCAAACTTGAAACTCGTGCGCTGCTAATATATGCCAGTTAGGCTCTACACCCCATGTAAAGCAGATTAATGTGCTTCATTTTAAGATGGTATTTGGCCACTTTAGTTGTGATACAAAGCTTATTAAAACATATGGGCTAGGCTACATGAGGTGTGCGACTATGATTCGAAAAAGTCGCTAAGGACATTGTTTCTTATGCTGGACATCATACACAAGTGATAATATATAATTCACAAGGGATAAACTAATATTGTCACCCATCAGACTATTCTTGATGTAATCTTGTCTTAATGTGATTGCTGTAACAGAGAGAGCTGGGACAAGTACACTTTGAAGTTTATTTGCTTCTTGGTATTATAATTGCCACTCTAATATTTACTCCAGTTAACTTTGTATTCCCTTACACTTCCTAAATTGAGACTTAAACATAGGCCTATCTCAGTGACTTAAAAATAAAAAGGAAGCTTAGGGTGTAATCATTCTTGATGGAATAGATGATAAAGTTAGTATATTCTATCATTCAGCGTGCACTAAGTAGTAACAGACATGAATGTTCAGCCCAGCCATGCAGATAATTATCCATGTATCCCATATGTAGTTGTTAGGCTACCTTGCACTGACAAGTGTGAAATCGTTTTTTAATTCCTTTTGAAAAAATATCGAAAGAAATCTCCACTTAATATTTTTTTTTAGAAAAAGTATCTGATCATTTTATATTCAGTGTAGGACAACTATGGCAAAGTAGCATTGTATTTTTTGTCTAAGAGTCTGTGCTATATTTAATATGTTCATACAATGTCATACTGCAACCTTGTTGATCTAGAGGCAATCTGGAAATTCTAAATTCCAAACTCATGTTGATAAAGTGATCAGGGATAGACAGCTGATAATCGAATGTATTTTTTTTTTTTTTACTTTGTGGTCAAAATGCAACAACAAAAAACAAACATTTCTACAAGTTGCGTTATTGTATCAGTGTGTTCTTGCGCTGCGCTTTATTTGTTCAACTTCCTCGTGGTCCCACAACCTGGACATAGGAGGATAGACTTGTTGCAAGAGGAGAAATTATATTTGTAAAAGTAGTACTTCGCTTACCTTCTTTAGTTTGCAGTGTAATAAATATAAAGCTAATTAATACATAGGAAAACAACAAGAGCTTAATTCCACGGGGATCCATTTGGGAAAGTGTTCTTCTTATTTCTAGGCTAGGTTGGGATACTTCAACACTCACATTAGTTGCTCAACTGAACGCTGAGCTCGCGGAAGCGTCATTCACAAATGAGGAGGTCATCAACCCCCGCCTGTTGGAATGTCATCAATTCCTTATAGGGAGGGGGTGTGGCAAACAGGGAAGTGGCATTGGCATTACGCTTTGATGGCCTCAAGAATTTGCCTGAGCCACAAGCAAAGCAGATATATAAAAACATGTGGCCTATTTCCTTTTTTATGTTTCTTTCTCTGTGTACAAAATAAGAAGAATACTGCGTGAAACTCATGACAAAAGTAAACAAACAAGATTGTTTTCCTATTCAATTACTCCACAAAGTTGATCAATATTAGTGAAGTAGAACAGAATCTGTATTCTCAGGGGGAGAGATAGAGAGGTTGGAGTATGGATTATGGGGTGTGGGAGGGTGTGCTGGTATGTATGAATATAGAGGATTAAACAATCCATCACCTAGCAACTACTTTGCAAAGGAATTTGAGAGTCAAGCTCTGTCTACTTTCATTATTTATTGTACAGTGTAACTATGATTATGTGTGTGATATGTGTGAGAATACTATGCATTTAATATGGATTTTTTTTTACCTGTATCTTGTAGTTTTTTAAACCATGGTTTCACTAAAAAACTCCTGAATACTTTGTCAACCTGTTAGATTTTCTGGGTAGATATGTACCTTTCAATGCTGTCTTCACAATAGATGATTACAATACAGTGTGTCATTGATTTTGCAAGAGTCACACCTGTCTAGGAACATTAAGATTTTATGGACTTTATGTTCCTAGACACCTGTGGGTCCAACTCTGCGGGAAAATATTGGTCTTCTCCCTCTCTCCCAGCCATGTGTGAATCCTCACTCCCCATGCCGCCTCCCCGTACCCTGAGGCTCTGGTTTCACATTAGTGAGCTTTGAACCTAAAATCCCTCCGCTCTCTCTCTCTCTTTAGACATATATTTAAGACATAGAGAAAGAGAGATAGAGAGAGAGAGAGAGAGAGAGAGAGAGAGAGAGAGAGAGAGAGAGAGAGAGAGAGAGAGAGAGGGGGAGGGAGTAAGCTAGGGGTAGAGAGAGATGAAGGGAGGAGAGGGGGAGAGGGGCGAGTGAGAGTCACAGTGTATCCCTCTTAGACGATTGCATTTCTCCATTACAGTTTTTCTCAGTCGCGTACAAGCAACTTTTGGATCTGTATTGAAACGTATCTATAGCAGAACAGTAATGATCAAATCCTCACATACTTTTCCAAAACTTCCAATGTACAGCAAAGTGTCAATATAGGATTAAGATTGAATCTTACTACAGCGGCTCTGACGCTCGTCGGATGTGGCAGGGCTTTAAAACTATTACAGACTACAAAGGAAAACCCAGTCGCGAGCTGCCCAGTGACACGAGCCTACCAGACGAGGTAAATGCCTTCTATGCTCGCTTCGAGGCAAGCAACACTGAAGCATGCATGAGAGCACCGGAGGTTCTGGACGACTGTGTGATAACGCTCTCGGTAGCCAATGTGAGCAAGACCTTTAAACAGATCAACATTCACAAAGCCGCTGGGCCAGATGGATTATCAGGACGTGTACTCAAAGCATGCGCGGACCAACAGGCAAGAGTCTTCACTGACATTTTCAACCTCTCCCTGACTGTAATACCAATATGTTTCAAGCAGACCACCATAGTCCCTGTGCCCAAGAAAGCGAAGGTAACCTGCCTAAATTATTACCACCCTGTAGCGTCACATTGTTAGCCATGAAGTGCTTTGAAAGGCTGGTCATGGCTCACATCAACAGCATCCTCCCGGATACCATAGACCAATTCTAATTCGCATACCACCCCAGCAGATCCACAGATGACGCAATCTCAATCGCACTCCACACTGCCCTTTCCCACCTGGAAAAAAGCAACACCTATGTGAGAACGCTGTTCATTGACTATAGCTCAGCATTCAACACCATAGTGCCCAGTCACTAAGCTAAGGACCCTGGGACTAAACACCTCCCTCTGCAACTGGATCCTGGACTTCCTGATGGGCCGCCCCCAGGTGGCAAGAGTAGGCAACAACACATCTGCTACACTGATCCTCAACACTGGGAACCCTCAGTTTTAGCTTTGTCATTTAGGATATTGTATGTAGATTGATGAGGGGGAAAAGCAATTTAATCCGTTTTAGAATAAGGCTGTAACGTAACAAAATGTGCAAAAAGTCAAGGGGTCTAAAATTGTTTTTGGCTCTGTATCTGACATTTGTTCCCCATTGCCTGTCAGACTTACAGCTATTCAGTTCCTAAGTAGACAAGTATTATTTTAATACAATGAGACCAAAGTAAAAAATGTTGAGCTAACTGTCTGTGGGGTTTCTAAAGGCTGATAGGGTGAGTAAGGGTTGAACAATATCCTCTCAGTGATATACTATTCTACAGTGTTTCCAAACCCTGGTCCTCCAGTACCCCCAACAGTACACATTTTTATTGTAACCCTGGACAAGCATACCTGATTCAACTTGTCAACTAATCATCAAGCCCTCAATGAGTTGAATGAGGTGTGTTTGTCAATGGCTACAATGAAACTGTGTACTATTGGGGGTACTCGAGGACCAGAGTTGGGAAATGTTATGTTTGTTCCTTGTATAATGACAAACCGGTGTGTAGGTTTAACTACTTTTAATGAACATATACTTCAGCTAGAAAGTGTATGCACTTTTGTCGTGTCGCTGTTTTTGTCTTTGTTTCTGTTTTTCCTTCACGAGTTTGACTTTGTGAGCACCTCTGGGTGTTAGCAAGTTCTCATGGATGGGTAGATTCATTCTGATGCGACGTCCCATCAACATTTGTGCAGGTGATAGTCCGTTCTGCAGAGGTGCAGACCTTTGACAATTTTGACAGAACTCTCTGCTAAGCCGTTGGACCTTGGGTAGTTGGTGCTGGAGGTGTAGTGTCAGAATCCCCAGTCGTTAGCGGACGATCGGAATTTGGAACTTGAGAACTGCGAGCCATTGTCCGAGTACACTTCAGACGCAACCCCATGTCTTGCAAAGACTGATTTCAGGTAGGTGATTACAGCTTTGCTGGAGGTAGTTGTCAGTGTTGTTACTTCAGGGTAGTTTGAGTAGTAGTCGGTAACAACAATGTGACCTTTGCCATTGCAGTCAAAAAGATCAACTCCAACTTTGTAGTAGGGTCTGTTGGGTACTGGATGAGGCATTAGCAGCTCTGCTTGCTGCTTTGGCCTGTAGGTCAAACACAGTTCACATGAAGCAGTGTTCTGGCTGATTTCCTAGTTCATTTTTGGCCAGTAACATTACTTCTCGTGCTCGTAGTTTGCATTTTTCCTCACCCAAGTGGCCCTTGTGTATTTTCTGTAGCATTTCTTTGCAAAGTGTCATGGGAATGACAATCTTGTTGCCTTTGAACACAACGTCATCCACAATGGTGAGCTCTGCTCTGCACATCCAGTAATCCTGTATTCTCCTTGGACAGTTGTTTTTTTGTGCGGACCATCCTATCCCAGTGTTGGCCTGGGATAGGATGGATAGGAACACTGAATCTCAGTGTTTTTCTGTGTGTCGAAGCTCTCTCTTTTTTGTCAACTGCGGCGGCGAACATTAACTTTCTCGGGGTATAGATCATCTTCACGTCATACTTTTGCAGTCTGATAAACATTCTCTGGATTCTCATTGGACAATTATTCAGTGGCTTAGACATGATTGACACCAATGGTTGGTGGTTGTTTTTGTGGACTTCGAAGTCTTGTCCGTAGACCTGTTGATGAAACCTTTCGCACGCATATGTGCTCACCAGTAGTTCTTTCTCTATTTGTGCATACCTTCTCTCTGCACCTGTCAAGGCTCTGGACGCATAAGCGACGGGACTTAGACCAGTTGTAAATGCAACAAGTACTGATGTTCTATCATATAATAGGTTGACAATAATTCTATTACACAATTTCTGATATATCACATGCCTTTTATTTTCCTGCATAAGTAAAATCAGGATTATGATTATTGCCATTCATTCCAAATAGACTGTTTTGGATTTCTCCCTGAACAATATGTCTGCCATTTTCACCACAACCTGTGGATTCCGTTCCATATTACCTTTTTTGTGTGTGTGTGCGTGTGTGTGTGCGTGGGTGTGAGTGTGCGTGTGCATTTGTTTGTGTGTCTGTGTGAGAGAAAGAGAGTGAGACAGAGAGAGAGCGAGACAGGGAAAGAAGAAGAGACCAAAAGAGAGAGAGACATAAAGAATTAACTAAAATAAAATGGAAAAAAAGAAAGAGAGAGATGTATTCGATTTGATTTGATTTGATTTGATTCGTTTTTACAGTGCCAGGATCTTTAGGGTTGTTTCTAGGCTGAATGGTTGATGATGCTGAGCAGTGATGTCATGATGGTAGGCAACACCTGTCCTTGTAGTTGCCCCTGTAGGCCTATAGTGGTCTGCAGTTTGCTGAAGTAGGCATGTGAGGCATGTCTGACCCTTCTCCATATGCTACCGGCAATAGAAGGGCAAAGAAGGGGTGTTGTGTCAATAATGTGTTCGGATGGCTATGTGTGCGTGTGCGTGTCTGTGTGCATACACGTAAGACTGTTACTGAAAGTAAGAATGACACAAAGTTGTATTGTTGATAGTTGTTGTAGTCAGTTGTGGAAAAAGTACCCAATTTTCATAAAGTAAAGGACTTCAGTAAAAGTAAAAGTCACCTAGTAAAATACTACTTGAGTAAAAGTCTACAAGTATTTGGTTTTAAATGTACTTAAGCATCAAAAGTAAAAGTATAAATCAAATAAAATGTCTTAAATTAAGCAAATAAGACGACACAATGTTCTTGTTTTTTAAATTTATGGATAGCCAAGGGCACAGTTCAATACTCAGACATAATTTACAAACTAAGCATTTGTGTTTAGTGAGTCTGCCATATCAGAGGCAGTAGCGATGACTAGGGATGCTCTCTTGATAAGTGTGTGAATTAGACCATTTTCCTGTCCTGCTAAGCATTCAAAATGTAATGAGTACTTATGGATGTCAGGGAAAATATAAGGAGTAAAAAGTGCATTATTTTCTTAGGGAATGTAGTAAAAGTAAAAGTTGTCAAAAATATTAATAATAAAGTAAAGTACAGATGCCCCAAAAAACTACTAAGTATTTTTACTTAAGTACTTTACACCACTGGTTGTAGTGTTGTAGAGTGGTACTTTTGCTCTACAGCAATTTATCTTATGTACAGAGCTTATGTAGACGAGGAGAAACAGGGTTGGTGAATATTTTTGCTTACATCATTACTTGGTAAGACTATTAAACATGAGACAATGCTCAGAGGGAAAATATTTCAGAGCCTTTTTGATTGAGCTAAGTGATGTGTTTCTACTGTATGTCTTTCAACCATGTCATCTTCTCATCATAACAAGGCTTGTGTACTGTATTGTATGTAACATAGTGCCAAATAAGGCTAGGGTTACAAAGGAGGACATGGTAAGTGTGTGTGGCTAGAACCTGCAGATGAGGAGGTATCAATTCACACACACACACACACACACACACACACACACACACACACACACACACACACACACACACACACACACACACACTCAATTTTTCATGCTGCTCTGCAAGTGAAAACGGAGAGTACATTTCAACTATTAGGTGACCAAATACAGCTGTAACTTCCATTGAGGCGAAAGGGGCGCGATCATACAAACAGGTGTCGTGGGTGCTAGCCATGTGGGTGCTAAGCTAATTAAGGGTCAATGGGACTTAGGTAGTTAGACAGTGCTGGGGGAAGAAAGTAGTGTGTATGACAGCTGTCTTTGGAATGGCAGTTCATATCAAAGCTTGTCACTCCTCTAGCCCGTCTCAGAAAGCTTGTTCCTGCTTGTCTGCTCTCTTTCAACAGCTCCCAGTTCCAAACCACAGAGAAACCTGTATGTCTTTTCTCAAAGACAGAATGATGAAATTCTGTGAAAAGGTTGGCATGTGAAGTGTATGGGTTTGAGACGGCAGTGATTCAGTGAAACCCACGAGCAGAGTCACAGTTAAGTAACACATAATTTCAAATGGATATTTTGGTATTGCTGTGTCAAGACCAGACAAGTTGCCTCCCAGGAGACATGTCCAGTGGTGTTGTGGATGTTGGATTAAGCTGTTATGGAGTCCAAAGATCTTAGTCGGAACACTGTGTCCCAGTGAGTCTGTAATTTTGTGGCGTAAATCACATTTTTGTGTAAAAAACAGACAATAAACCAGTCCATGATAACTGCCTAAACCACGGTTAATCCACAGTGTACTGTAAATCAGAATGGAAGCAGTTTGAGAGGTAGAGTTGATTTTATGAAATAACATCAAGTTTTTTTGTATCCTCCCCGATGTCAATTCACTAAACACCTGACTTTCTACAGTAAATTCCTAGCATCGTGCGACAGTGATATCAAATCACACTTTGGCTGTCTTGCGATGTGAGAAGAAAATTAAACTTGCGATTGTGCTTGATGCCACAGTGGTCACCACAAACTGTGACACAGAAAGAAAAAAGGGAACTTTTCAACCAGCAATAAACAAATACATGGGTGCAACGATCCAGTAAATGTTGGTGACCCTTCCTAGCCCTGCACAAAACCCCTCTTGAGGAATTACAAAATGAAAAATAACCTGAGGTGACTTTAATCCTGCGTCACCATCTACCTACAGTAAGAACCCAACAGATACAATCTCTCACACTCGTACATTGTCACTGGCATATTGGATTTCAACTCTATAGCCAAAATAGAAGGGGGCTGTACTGTCTCCACAGAATTGAAAAACCACAAAAACACTATTTTATTTCAACCCTGAAAGTGAAACGAGCACAATCGACATCACTTCCACAAGTTCCTCCAGAGCCACATTCCATTTCATTACCATCCAAAACCGACTGTGACGAAACAGTAGAAGAAAACAAGAACTTAAGAGAGGTGATGAGAAATCATGTAATACATATCTGCTTGTTACTTGTGTTTCAGGGGCCTTATTCACAAAGTGTCTCAGAATAGGAATGCTGATCTAGGATCAGTTCAGCCTTTTAGATCACAATGAATAAGATTACATGGACTCCTACTCCCCTCCAATAGCTCTCCATCCAGGGGCGCTGCACTGCGTCTGACACTGTGTCCCTCTGTGTCCCTCTGTGTCCGTGTGTGTGTGTGTGTGTGTGTGTGTGTGTGTGTGTGTGTGTGTGTGTGTGTGTGTGTGTGTGTGTGTGTGTGTGTGTGTGTGTGTGTGTGTGTGTGTGTGTGTGTGTGTGTGTGTGTGTGTGTGTGTGTGTGTGTGTGTGTGTGCGCGCGCATACACGTAAGACCGTTACAGAAAGTAAGAATGACACAAAGTTGTAGTGTTGATAGTTGTTGTAGTCGGTTGTGGAAAAAGTACCCCATTTTTATAAAGTAAAGATGCCTAACCAATGAACAATAAATTATCTATTCTACTCTGAGATGCTTGATACATATGGCCCCAGATCAAATTTCAGCCTGGTAGGAAAGGAGATGATGAAACCAGATGATAACAAGTTTTTATGTATTTATGTTGACTCTGAGTCACCTGGTAAAGACCCATACCTGGAGTTCTCCCTTCCTGTCCCAACCTAAGAGTCTACTCTACAACGTGTACCATGACCCTTTAGAGTTCACAATTCCTCCTGTGGCATTGTATTGGGGTATTGACTGGAGAAAGTGGAACTGTCACGACTCCTACCGTAGGTGGCTCCCCTTCCTGTTCAGTTGGTGCTCGGCGGTCGTCGTCACCGGCCTACTAGCTGCCACGGATCCCTTTTTTCCCCTTTTCTGTTTATTGGTTTCACATGTGTTTAGTTTAGGCTGATTGGTTGGGCTTTATTTACCAGCTGGCCCGCCTGCTGGTTGTGCGGGATTATTTCGATGTACATGTGTACACGGCTGTATGTCATGGTTGTCCGTGTGTTTGGATTTTTGCTGGACTCGTTAAGTCCCCCGTGTTTGGGGCATTTGTTTTGGTTGGCGTCTGTTCACCGTTGTGGTGCATTAAAAGTTAGCGCTACCCTGAACTCTCTGCTTTCTGTGCCTGACTTCTTCCCCACTACACCCCAGGCGTTACAGGAACTATCACCTCATCCTATTCCTTTCTCTGGTCCTATCATGTTTAGATGATAATATTGACCTTTTTGACAAAAAGGCCTCCAGATGTGAACTCACTTAAAGGAAAGGCTCTTAGATTAAGGAGTTTACAGAAAGGCTCCAGTCTATGTTACTCTCCATAACATTTTGCATTCAATTGCCCATTACTAATTAAATGCAATAGCCGTAAATACCATTCATTAACTGATTATTGCAAATAATAAAAGGAGAAAATAGAACCAAGATTGGTGAATACCACCAAGATTGGTAAATATTCCCAAGATTGGTAAATACCAGAAGCTTATCAGGAACTCACAACAACATTAAAACCTCTACAGGATCAGTGTCCCCCAGCTGGACGGTTGAGCTAACATAGGCTAATGTGATTAGCATGAGGTTGCAAGAAACAAAAAAAATCACCAGGACATACACATATCTGATATGGGCAGAAAGCTTAAATTCTTGTTAATCTAACTGCACTGTCCAATTTATAGTAGCTGTTGCAGTGAAAGAATACCATTCCATTGTTTGAGGAGAGTGCACAATTATGAACTTGAAAATGTATGAATAAACCAATTAGGCACATTTGGGCAGTCTTGATACAACATTTTGAACAGATATGCAATGGCTCATTGGATCAGTCTAAAACGTTGCACATACACTGCTGCCATCTATTGGCCAAAGTCAAAATTGCGCCTGGGCTGCATTTCAAAGATCATGGTACAAAATACATTTTAAAAAATGCATGGGTTTTTCTTTGTATTATCTTTTACCAGATCTAATGTGTTATATTCTCGTACATTATTTCACATTTCCACAAACTTCAAAGGGTTTCCTTTCAAATGGTATCAAGAATATGCATATCTTTGCTTCAGGTCCTGAGCAACAGACAGTTAGATTTGGGTATGTCATTTTAGGCAAAAATAGGAAAAAAAGGGGCGGATCCTTAAGAGGTCTTCATCTTGACTTACAACTTAAGACATTAACCTCAAGTCCCACTTTCACGCCTGAGTGATTTAGTGCTTCTAACCCCTTTTAAACATTATGTGATTCTCCTGTCTTATCTGGAGTCCTATGTGAATTTATGCATGCTCCCTCTAATTCTCTCTCTCCCTCCCCTCCCGGAGGACCTGAGGCCTAGGACCATGCCTCAGGAGTACCTAGCCTGATGATTTTGGATTTGTCTATTTCTTCTGCATCCACCGATACCAACCATTAGCCTGTGCAATTGAAGGGTGCTGAACTAGAGCAGTGTTTGTGAGACAAGGGTAGATCTTGAAAACGGTTCTTCTCACAACAACAACTGTAAAGTCTGAATGGTTTGAGCTGCAAACTATACTGAACAAAACTATAAACACAACATGCAAACATTTAAAAGATTTTACTGAGTTACAGTTCATATAAGGAAATCAGTCAACTGAAATAAATAAATTAGGCCAAAATCTATGAATTTCACATGACTGGCCAGGGCACAGCCATGGATGGGCCTGGGATGGCATAGGCCCACCCACTGAGGAGCCAGGTCCAGGCAACCAGAATGGGGATTTCGCCACAAAAGGGACGTACTTCCAAATTCTGTAAAATGACGTTGGAGGCAGATTATGGTAAAGAAATTAACATTTAATTACTAGCAACAGCTCTGGTGGACATTCCTGCAGTCAGCATGCCAATTGCACACTCCCGCAAACTTGATACCACTGTGGCATTGGGTTGTGAGACAAAGCTGCACATTATAAAGTGTAATTTTGTTGTTCCCAGCACAAGGTGCAACTGTGTAATGATCATGCTGTTTAACCAGCTTCTTGATATGCCACACCTGTCAGGTGCATATATTATCTTGGCAAAAGAAAAATGCTCACTAACAGGGAGGTGAACAAGTTTGTGCACAAAAGTTGAGAGAAGTAAGCCTTTTGGAACATTTCTGGGACTTTATATTTCAGCTCATGAAACATGGGATTGAGTAAATGTTTGTATTACTCATCAATCTACACACAATATACCATAATGACAAAACAAAAAACAAGTTTAGAATTTTTTGCAAATGTATAAAAAAAATTAAAAAATGAAATTTGACATTTACATAAGTACTCAGACCCTTGTTGTAAGTAAGAATGATGGAGAATGAGTAAGTAAGAATGATGGAGGCCACTGTGTTCTTGGGGACCTTCAATGCTGCAGAAATGCTTTGGTAAGTTGTAGAAACATCTCAAGGATGATCAATGGAAACAGAATGTAATACATTTGCAAATATCATTATGGGGTATTATGTGTAGATTTCTGAGGATTTGTTTTATTTAATCCATTTTAGAATAAGGCTGTAACGTAACAAAATGTGGAAAAAGTCAAGGGGTCTGAATACTTTCTGAAGGCACTGTATGCAGTTGCAGCATTGTTATAAATGCATTTTTATCAGGTTCATGGTAAACTTTATTTGTATATTGACATTTGTCAATAAAACTCATGAATGAAACTGTTTATGTCAAATTGTTTTGTGTTCTACTTGTAGCCCTGGTTGTCCTGAAAATAAAATGTTAAAACACTTCAATTCAGCTTTTTCACCATGGGAGCCCGGGGACCAATTGCCAACAACAGTGTTTACTCATAACATTTATTTTCTCCACTACCATTGTTCACAAAAGTTGGATTTAAAGACTGTATGTAGCTGTGGTGTTAGCCGTGCTCACGCTATCACAAAGGCGCAGTGAGGGGGTGTTCTTTTAAAACATACTCCCTCAAATTACTCCATTTTAGACAGGGACCTGGAATTCTCCATACCACCCTATTATCAAGTCCTCCCACACACAGTCAAGGGAGGGGTGAGCCATGCCGCTGAAATCTCCCATCCCAGAGTATCCACAAGTCAAACATGTAAAACGCAGGCTGATCCCCCCAAATGAGGAGCTTACTGAACAATGAACATCCCATTCATCATTTGGGGTCACAATTCACTCCAGGGCACATTTGCTGCTCCCACTCTAGACCTCTTCCTAATGGTTCAGCCTAGGTCTTGCAACAGTTATTGTTCAGACAATTAAAATGTCAATCTGAGTTCTCCAGTGGTCTTAAGGATTATTTTCTGTTGCATCCAGAGCCACATTTACAGATTGTTAAGCAGCAATGCTGTAGAATCACTGATCCCATTCTTTTATTTTTATGCCTTTGCATGACGGAACCTGATTGGGTAAGGTGATCATTCGGTCATAAAATGGATGCCTGCATCACCCAGGAGGATGGTCCACATTGATGGTAGATGAAGTGAGTTTACCCCTACATCATGTAACTTCAGGGTATCTCTTACAGACCCAGAGGAAAGCATTTCATAAATGCATTCCGTAATCTTCCTGTCTAGTTGTGTTTATCATGTGTTGAAATGTGTCTGTGGATAATACATTCAGAACAACATCTGCATGGAATGTCATAGCAACAAGCCAAAAAAAGAAAAACAAGAAAACAAGCACTTATCAGTGTCAGAAAAAGCCCAAACCAGCATTTTCAACATTCTTTGTATTTTCTTTTAATACCTACATTTGGCCTTTGGAATGTAATGTTTTGGGCTAAGCATTCAAGAGACAGACTGAAAGATGAAGTTGGTTTAGCAAGCATTAAGGACGTATAACTTGTATCCTTTGTACTATAGCTGCTGTTAGGAGGGGGGTGAGGAGAGGAGCAGCATCTTAAGTTTCCACCCTGCTTTGTGTCCTCCCCTCACACTGTGTCCCAGCACAGCATCTCTGCTTCTTCTCATGCTGGGCCTTAATTAACATTCCTTGTCTTAGCCTGTCTAGGCACTATAAATTGCTTGCGCTTCACGTCTTTTCGTAGTCACACTCCCTTTTTCCTCCTATAATGAAAAGAGAAAACGTCATCGTGTCATGTTTTTGCAAAAAGTTTTGCATTAAACAATTGATGTTTATGTCAATTAGCCATGCTCCCAGCAGGCTTTGCGGGGCCAATAGGAAAAGATGAGCCTCAACCACTTGACGCTTATGTCAATACATCACAGTCAATGGGAAAAGATGATTGTCACAAGGTTGATGCTTATGTCAATAAATTTATGGTCAATGGGAAAATATGACTGTCAATACATGACATTCAATGGGAAAAAATGAGTGTCACAAGGATGAGGCTTATGTCAATACCTCGCATTTAATGTAAAAGAAGAGTGTCACAGGGTTGCATTGCATTCAATGAGAAAAGATGAGTGTCAACTAGAGGTCTTCACAGGTCCACCCAAACCCGAATGCCAGATACCTGACCTGGATCCGAGCGGGTCTATTTAACTACCGTTGATTGACCGAGTGGACCCAAATAAGATTCATTTATTGACTTATATATGGCCTAACCAACATCTAAAATCCTATTCATTAACCAAAAGAACAACTTGGCTGATAAACCTAATTTCTTTTGTCACTCCAGTCCAATCGGGTCTGTTGTAGACCGGGTCTGGGTTGGGTCTTGGTTTAGTTGTCATCGGGTCCATTCGGGTTCTGGGTCTGATTGTCCTTGGGTCTGTCCTTGGGTCAAACCTTTTGACCAAAGAAGACCTCTAGTGTCAACCAATTGATGCTTATGCCAATACATTGCATTCAATGGGAAAAGATGAGTGTCACAAGCTTGATTGTTATGTCAATACATCACAGACAATGGGAAAAGATACATGTCAACCAATTGATGCTTATGTCAATACATTTACAGTCAATGGGAAAATATTTGTCAACCTATTGATGCTTATTACAATACATTCCAGCCAATGGGAAAAGATGAAGAGAAGTATGTGGAGACCTGCTTGTCGGACATCTCATTACAAAATCATGGGCAGGCTTTCCCGGGGAATTGCTTCCATTCAGCCACAAGAGCATTAGTGAAGTCAGGCACTAACGTTGGGCAATTAGGCCTGGCTTGCAGTTGGCGTTACAAATCAGGGTTGAAGTCAGGGCTCTGAGCAGACCAGTCAAATTCTGTATGAACCTCACTTTGTGCACGGGGGCATTGTCATGCTGAAACAGGAAAGGGCCTTCCCCAAACCGTTGCCACAAAGTTGGAAACACAGAATCCTCTAGAATGTCATTGTATGCTGTAGCACTAAGAACTAAGGGGCCTAGCCCGATCCATGAAAAACAGTCCCAGACCATTATTCCTCCTCCACCAAACTACAGTTGGCACAATGCATTCGGGCAGGTAGCGTTCACCTGGCATCCGCAAAGCCCAGATTCGTCTGTCAGACTGCCAGATGGTGAAGCGTGATTCATCACTCCAGAGAACGCGTTTCCACTGCCCTAGAGCCCAACGGTGGCGAGCTTTACACGACTCCAGCCGACGCTTGGCATTGCGTATAGTGATCTTAGGCTTGCGTGTGGCTGCTCGGCCAGGGAAGCCCATTTCATGAAGCTCCCGACGAACAGTTCTTGTGCTGACGTTGCTGCTCTGTGAGATAGTGTGGCCTACCACTTCGGGGCTGAGCCGTTGTTGCTCCTAGATGTTTCCACTTCACAATAACAGCACTTACCGTTGACCGGGGCGGCTCTATCAGGGAAAAAAATCGAATGAACTGACTTGTTGGAAAGGTGGTAACTATTTTGCCTGAATACCAAGCGTCACTTCTGGAGGAAACCTGGTACCATCCCTACGGTGAAGAATGGTGTGGGGATGTTTTTCAGCAGCAGGGAATGGGAAACTAGTCAGGATTCAGGGAAAGATGAACGGAAGTACAGAGATCCTTGACGAAAACTGTCCTTCTACAGGACAATGACTGTAAGCACACAGCCAAGACAACGCAGGCATGGCTTCGGGACAAGTCTCAATGTCCTTGAGTGGCCCAGACAGAGCCTGGACTTGAACCCGATCGAACATCTCTGGAGAGACCTGAAAATAGCTGTCCAGTGACGCTCCCCATCCAACTTGACAGGGCTTGAGAGGATCTGCAGAGAAGAATGGGAGAAACTCACCCAAATACAGGTGTGCCATGCTTGTAGCGTCATACCCTAGAAGACTTGAGGCCGTAATCGCTGCCAAAGGTGCTTCAAAAAAGTACTGAGTAAAGGGTTTGTATACTTATGTAAATGTTATTTCAGTTTTTTATACATTTACAAAATGTTTTGTCATTATGGGGTAGTGTGTTAATTGGAGGGGGAAAAAACAATTTAATAAATTTTAGAATAAGGCTGTAACGTAACAAAATGTGGAAAAAGGTCAAGAGGTCTGCATACTTTCTGAATTTACTGTATAGGGTACATGACAGGATGGCGTTTTGAGGCTGATAATGGGATGAAAGAGCAGAGGTGTGCACTCCCTCAGATATCCATTTTGAGAACCTCCATTTTCACAACCTCAGCCCTTCTACATCTCTTTGTCTCCCTTTTCTCTCTGATACGATATCCTGTTATGAAAAGTTCTGTATTATTTCATTAGGCATGGGGGATGAGTGTTTCAATTACCAGAAACCACAGTTGACAATTCAGGAAGAAGCCATTATTTAGGAAATATAGAACATCCTTGTAGGTTGAAATTGAGGGCTATAAAACCATGATGTACAGTTGGGGATCTTCGCTACAGGCAGTCTCCCATTCATTTCCCCCTTTTCAGTACCTCCAAATATGAGTCCCCCGCAGGCCTGACTGCCAAACATTTCCATAAGTAATTCCTCACCACTATCTCACCATTGACATTCCTCTGAGGATTCTCCAGTTGCTTTTGAATGTTACAGGAGCAGCAGGAAACCCACATTTTCAGGCACGAGTCTTAAAATTCTCCAAACCATGGAGACCTATAGCCTCGGGGAGGATAAGTACAAAAGTGCAACTTTAACTGCCCTTCCCTTGTGCCGATTCCCAATTTAGACATTTTTCAGTCACTAATCTTCAAACTGCTTCACAGAAATTCAAAATATGGCTACAGATTATCAGATACAAATGTCTGACTTGCAAGACTAAGAATTCAACTTCTCTACGCTCTCTCCTATGCATGTACTGTTGATTTTGTTACGGCAGTTGCCTTGTGTATACATTTGTGACAGTTCTTAAAAAACGAATTTATGAGAGGTATTTGCCCACATAAACTTGGATTGTGAACTACGAGTGCAGATACAGGACTCAAAACATAAAATGGCCATGGTAGGCTTTAGGCTACAGACACGTGCAAAATGCCTATGCTGACATCTTGTGACTTCAAGGTGCACTGCAACATATAGTAATAACATTATGATAAACTGTTGGCATTATATTATCATACAGTAATGTATCTATAGTGGAACAAGCCATACCAAGACAACTGACACAATCAAGAAAACGCCAATCGAGAGTGACAGACCATTTAATGATCTGTAAGTATGTTAAACAACCATTTTACAGTTTAAAATGTCCTCATAGAGGAACAGCAAAATACACTAATTATGAAATAAGATTTGATCAAAAGACAGTTTAAGATTTTTTTGTTGTATTTAGTTGTCATTTGTATATCAAAATTAAGTGCCTTCAACATTACCATGAGAGTATTCAGCCTGCAGTAATTTAAATATTTACAGCACAAAAACTGAGAATCATGGTTTACTTTCTACATCGGTTCACAACTAGCTGAGTCTCTTTCAGACTGCCTTGTTTCGTCACACAAATCAAAATATGAGGACACTGAACGGAGACAGTAATACGGGAAAGTACACAAGAGCACAGATTGGGAACATGAGTATTTACAGCATTGGCTCAGGGAGACACTAGTTCAGAGAAAGGAAAGAGAGATGGACAGTTTACACATCCATTCCTGGCATTGTTTAAAGTTTAAGTCACATTTGTTGCCTCATGGATTGGTTTCCCCTTTACTTCTTCAAGTTAAGCATGCTACAGCTGTCATTTAGTAATTTGCTTTTTGACTTTGGGAACACATATTGGTATCCAGGAGTATTTTCAGGGGAACAGTAGGGGGCAGTGGAGGACACAAGGAGAGAGAAGGACTATGCTTACTAGTTTGCTAAACTGTATCCACAATTCAACATCAAATAGAACTGTTAATGGTAGTCAATGGAAATGAGGACATGATTTCACAATGGAGTAGCAGTAGGCTGTAACAGGTTGGGCTGATGAAGAAAATATAATCAAAAACAGAGGCTATTACAGTAGATCTGAGTGACGAATACAAATTCAAGTATGAAAATAGGTTCAGATTATTTAGATACATTGTGGTGATTTTTCCTTTGAAAAATACATTTTGGCACATAATCAATTCTAAAAACAAGGGTTCATAAATGTCACTGAACTGAGTTTTGTTGGGGTCCTTGTCAGTTGCCACCCCCCTCCCTAACATTTTAAAAGTGATAATCTGTCATGTAATCCACTTGGTCTCCCTAAATCTTTTTATTCTTTAAACATTAGACTTGAAAAGGAGGCAAAAAAAATTCTATATTCTTTAAATATATATTTAGTCCCATGTTGAGGCATGTACAACTCAAAGTTCCCATATAGCTTCCTGGGGAACATTGAGGAAAGCTGACTGGAAATGAAGTAGATTAAATTGGCAGATGGTAGAAGAATAAAAGCAGTACAAAAGATTGGTCACTGGAGCATGTCTATTATATGTGTCCTTTTTTTCTCAATCTGTAAAAATATCATGTTTTTTATTTACTTATTGATTTTGTTTTCTCAACATAGAAAACAATTCCGACCAGTCATTCTGCAAAAAAAATAAAAGATCTAACATTATTTAGATAAGAGTAAAAACATCCCTTAGCCATCCTTCTAATTTAGTTCCCTTGTCCCCTTCAATACTTAGAAAATCAAGACGCAATCCAGTTAACCTTCAACAATGGCAAAAGCGAAATGGATGATCATAGAATTGATCATCAAAACTCCTAATCCACCCTTCCGTATGCTCTCAGTAAAGGCAGAGATTTGTGGAATCAGAGGTCGTAGGATGATTTAAGGACTCGGTGAAGAGAAAAACATATTTTAAAAACAAAAAATGGTTAAACCCATCCAAACTGAGGCATTTCCAGTTTTCTAAACTGGATGAAAGTCCTAAAAGGCTGGTGTTGGCTTGGTTCTGGTGGGTTCAAGAAAATTGAGTTTTTTTATGGAGAGGTATTACACGGAGGCAATGACAATCATGAGGTGAGGGGAGATGCTGGAGATACTGTTGAGAAGGTCGGGGGCAAGCCGGCACAGATGGCTCTCTGAGAACTCACACGGTGGGAAAATCTGCACCACATATGCCGGCTGGGGAAGGAATAGACAAAACACATGGTTTGAAGTCAGTTCAGTAGCATACTGCCATCTCCAACTAATGTTTACTTGAATACAGAAAGGAACAGGTCTGTTTGAAAATGGATGCTTACATGGCATAACAGTCAATGCACAACATACCTGATTAGAGCCGGGGTTGGGGACGTTGATGATCCCAGCTGCCTGTTTTTTCTGTAGGTAGGTGATGAAGCCTCCTTTCAAGAGAAGGGTCTGGCTGTGAACGTCCTCCTGATCTCGTCCACATGGCAGAGCTAGCAAGAGGCAGTAGTCATTCTCCACCTGTAAACAACAACCCAATCAAATCGGTTGAGCTTTTCTACTGAAATATTAAGCATGTTTACATTCACAGTTGTAATGAGAACTAGCTGCCTGAAAAGAAAACATCACCAATGAGCGTCCTAAGAATCGTGATAAAAATGCATTGTTTTAATGGCGAACAGCTAGCATCTCACCATCATCCTGCGAGCCACGCCCTCCAGCTGGGACGCTTCCAGTCTCATCCTCTGTGCAATGCGGAGTGGGGCACCTCCCTCCAGGGGCGGCAGTGAGTGGTGAGCCAGCACATTGTTGCCAGAGACAAAGTGGAGCTGCACGGCAACTGAGTCACTCTTCAGTGCCAGCAGGCCTTGCCACACTATGGGGTATGTCTGCACAAACAAAAGTAGAGCAAAGACAGGTCAGATAAATAGGTTAAATCTTAAGAACAAGCAATATTACGTAAACTGATTATTATTCTAATCTTACAAATGACGACTGAATGTCTTCAGTATTGCCCCTCTAGTAATTGTTCTAATTCCCATGATCAGCCTCATTACCGTTAAAAGCTGCACCATATCGACGGACCGGTATCCTGAGTGCCCCAGTTTACCCTCAGGGCGCAACTCCGAGGAACTTGAGAGGGGTGCTGCTGGAGGGCTCGACATGAAGACTGGTGGGCCCTTCTGCAGAACTAGCTCTTGCTTGTGGGAGAGAGCCATGGGAGATGTATAAGAGGGTGAAATGGTGTCCCTCTGTATCCGGGGCATGTGGGATAGGTCCATGGAGGTTGTGTGACGGAGGTGGGAGTTGTCCGATTTGGTTTCACATCCTCCACCAAGTGACCCAGCAGATAGTGACTGAGACAGCATTCCCCTGTGGCTGAGATCAGCATCCTGAGGAAACAAATAAAAAACTAGATGTTTAGAAACATAAGTAACAAATAGGACTACAGTGCTGCATGCATAGAAGTAATCATGTAGGAGAGAAACAATGTAATAGTAAAAGTCAATCCTAACTGAAAACACTTTGGCAAAAACACTGAACAGATGAAAGCTTTAAAACTAATGAACTAAATGTAAGCATGAATGCATTGTTCTCTGACCTGGGAAGGTGTGATGCCGCGGGAAGCCAGGTTAAATCCCATCGAAGAGTGACTGGAAAACTGGGAGTGGAAGCCCCGCATATCCCTGTACACTGGGAAGGAGCCAGCGCCGCCTGGATGAATCAGCTGAACCCCTTGAGGATGATGATGAGGAGACACCATAACAGGGACGGATGAATGGACCCCCATGATCCTGCTGCTCTCGGTATGAGGTGGGTGAGACATATTTGCTTCCAATGGTTTGGGAGTCTCCTTCCCCATCTGTGTCATGCCTTTTCCAACCAAGGGACTATTGGAAGCAGCAGAGATGTTGGTAATTGAGGTTGCTCTTGCCTCAGGAGTTCGTGACTGACGTCCCTCTGCGATGGTGTGCTCTCCTAGCTGATGGTGCATCAGGATGCGCATGTCCCGTATGTCTCTGATGTCTCGGGAGGCCATGCTGTACTGGTCCAGACATAGACCTGCGTGATGCAGCCCTCTCCGTTTCTCTGCCTGCATCATCATCACATCTGATTGGAGCTGGGGTGTAGAGGATCTGCACAGCCCCTGGTGGTAGTGCCTTATGTCCTCCTCGACGCTGCAGTCTGAGGCTCCCCGAGTGGGGCCCACGTGGGACTGCACCACCATGTCTCTGATCACGGCTGGCATGTTGGAGCGTTGAGGGGGCCCAGTGTGGGAAGATGGTAGGAAATCCGTCCGTCTTCCGTAATTCATTCCAGAAAGGTGTGGGGTGTTCATCCTGACCTCACCGTGAGAGAGGCGACCCATAGACACTGACTGGGTGACGCTATGCGACACTGGGGTCATGATAACAGACTGCTCTGGGTGGGGGTGGTGCATACTGGAGATGTACAGAGACATCTCAGGCATACCAGGATGCAAAACCATAGAGCTGCCATGGGGGGACATTGAGTTGCTGGGAGGGCAAACTTTGGCAAAAGGTGAGTGGCCTGTTGTTCGAGGGGAGTAGGGCTCTTGCTTGAGGTGTGGGACTGACTGATCAGTTGGGGTACTGGGACTAGGACTCATACGGTTTCCAGTCAAAGATGGGTGATGTGGATTCATGATTGGACTGAGGTTGGATGTCTGGTGTGCCTTTGCCATATCCGCCAGCATTGGTATAGATTCTACTCCAAGCCCTTTCTTGTACATCAATACTTGAGGACTTGTAACCGGTTGTTGAACCATCTTTGGTTGAATCATCATTACTGTGCTACCCTGAAGTCCAGTGTGATATGACGACTCTGACTTGTCAGAACCAGGACTCTCCTGCTTAATAGTGGAGATGACAGGCTGAAAATTGTATGACTGGCCAGTTAAGAGTACCCCAGGGTGTCCGTACCCTGTGGGTGTCAGGGGTCCCTTGGGGGTGGAAGGCTGGGATGGAGTAAGCGGTTCTTGCTTAATCTGAGATTTAGAGACAGACTGCTGGAACTCTATGTCAACTGCACTGGCTGGTGGGATCTGGCTAATTTTGGCGCTGATCCGTTGAGGTCCCTCTGTTTTTTGCCCTGAGTAACTTAGTACTACCACACCCTGTGATGTATTCACCCTGAGGCCAGGACTGGAGTCTGTGTTGTAGGGTGTGCTCTCAACTACCGACCATCCTCTGCTGTTCAAATCCTCTGCCGCATCCACTCCATGGTAACGATTGTTCTCATTCATACTTGATCCGAATTTCTGTTTGGGTAAAGATAGGCCAGCATTACGGTTACTTAGGGAGATTCGAGGTGCTTCCTCAGTATCATAGGGCATTGGAATCCGGCTGATGACAGAGGTAGTAGGCGAAGAAATTACTGAATGGACTATCTTCTCTCCAAAGTTCTGCTGGGTCTCTGTGAGCGGGGAAGGTTTTTGAAAAGTGGGATGTGGTATCAAAGGCGAGGTTCTGTCTTTAAGATGCTTGTTCCAAGCGGTCATTGTGTCAGACGAGTTCTCATTCTCTGACATGCGAATGTCTGTCAGCGTTGTCGTTAAGACTGTAGTAGGGATGGCATTGCTGTTTGATGCTGATACATATTTGGGCTCCATGAGGATCTTTCTTAGAGTGCTGGAGCTAGGGTCAATATCCGATGCCTTAGTATCAGGAGGCATGGGTGGATTTGCTGACTGGTTCCCAAGTGCAGTTACTGCTTGTGCAGAGGGAGTGACTACATTAACTTGAATTGCAGGAGTAGCATGAATTCTACTTTCTTCAGATCTGGGAAGCCAGTCTGGTGAAACAGGCATTGTGCCGGGGTGGGGTGGAGGGACATTCAATTGGGTTGGATATGGTTTGAGCGCAAGGGATGAAGAAAGAGCAGGGGCTACTGCTGATAGTTGTAACTTTTTGAAATGAGGAGGACTCTTGGTGCTAGCGTGAAAGGCAGATTCTTCAGGTACGGGTTGTTCCACAGCAGGTTGTTCTGCCTCCTTAGGGGTGTCCACAGTCATGGTGCATGTGACATCCACTGTTGCTGTAGCAGTAGCTGCCTTAGAGTTGATTATTTCCATGTCTTCAGGAATGGACTCTGTTGGCTTGATAGGGGAGGTCTCAGCTTCTGGTACATCTTCAGCAGTCTCTCCCTTCCTGTTGATACAAGCCTTTCGTCCCCTGGACCTCTTTGGAGTCTTAGCTCTGACTGCTTTCCCTGTTTTCTTGGGTGTTTCTGGTGAAGGGGAATCATCTTGGGCAGAGGCCCCAGAAACAGATGATTCAGAGGCTTTAGCATCTGGCATCAAGGGCTTGACACTGGGAATCAGAACTCCCATCTCTGGGTCTGGGTCAATAACGTGTTTTTCTGGTTCCAAAACATAATCGGCAGAGGGGGAGACCAGGGGCTCTGGGGTAGGAACAAGTGCAGTGTAAGTGGGAGGAGCTGTGAACCCATCTGTATCAGTAGGTATGTCTTCAGCAGTAATGGAATCAATGGCAGCAGCCAGTTCGGTTTCACTGGCAGGATTAGCAGACTTCTCCCCCTCCATTTCTACAGTGACAGGGGGCAGTAGGGTACGCGGCTCTGCAGGTGGTTCCTTATAGGGTTGAATAGGTTTCTCAACTGTAAGTTTGGCAATATTCTCCACTGCCCGTTCCAGTTCCATCTGACGTGCCAAAAGAGTGGCTGCTGGGTCCACCGGTGGTTCAGGGTCTAATAGAACTTCCTTTTCCTCTGGGCTGAGTTCTGCTGCTTCTTTCAGATACTGAGTCCTTGTTTCTTCTTTATCTGGTGTTCCTGGTTTGGCCTTTTTAACAGTGGTCTCAAAAGATTCAGACTCATCCTCCCCAGAGCAAAGCAACCCTTTCACATCATCTACGCTTACACGAATCTCAAAGTTTCTCAAGCAATGCGATTTATCCTCTGTCACCAATTTGGCATTTTGTGTCAACCTTGGTGCTTTTACTTTCCCACTCTTTTCAGATTGTTGTCTTTTCTCTACATGGGTAGATTCTATCCTCTCAATGTCCCCTTCAGATAACTTTTTTGCAATTTGATTAGTTAGATCTTTGTATTTTTGTGTTGGTAAGCATTGCTTTGCTTCCTCTAATAATGTCCCTGCTTCTGCAGACTCATCTTTTATTTTGGGCTCAGGCTCTTCATTATTATCACCCGACTTCGCTCCTGTTGATGTTGCACTCTCAGATTGTTTGTCTACTCTACTTGCTCTCCTGCCAACAGAGGTTCCAGTAGGTGAAGACACTTGAGCGGTCTGCACTTTCTGCATACGGGGTGAATGCCACCCCTCAGACATTCTTAAACCCTCTCCAGTGTTCACAGGCTCTTTGATATCAATGTCTTCCTCGGTTGCTTTCTGTGTGTCTCCTTTTACTGGTGACACATCTTCCCCTCGCCTGCGTGACTTGGATGGGCGACCTCGCCTTGTGTTAGTAGATGTGTTCAATGTGTCCTGCTGCAGCTGCTGCACTGGTTCTTTGTCAACACCACGTTTACGTGTGGCGCGAGAATACTCCACCACCTCTTTACCTGGTGGCTGGGCCTCCCCTTCAGATGGTGTGGCATAAACAGACCGAACATTTCGGCGTCTAGTCCTTCCGAGGAATAGGCTTGATTCATTCTCAGGGTCAAGGACATGAACTGGTGACTTGGTTATAGGCTCTGATGATATTTCTCCTCGTGGAGATGAAGACCTTTTCAATTTCTCTCTGTCAATTCGCTCACTCTTTCGGGTAACTGGTTTCTCAGAGACAACTGTTTTGGGGGGCTTCAGGATTTGTGTTTCGGACACATTTGGCTTAGCCCTTTTACTCTTGGGTTGTTTGCAAATTGGCTTTGCTGGTTTAATTTCAGCCTCTGAAACTAGCATGTGAACCTCATGGGAAGCTTCAGATTTCTGAGGTGTATCAAAGTCCTTAGAATCTGGTTTCCGTGGTTGGACCTCCATCTTTACCATGTTCATATTCTCTTCAATCTTAGGGGAAGCAGAGCAAGGGAATTCGGCAGCCTCTACATCAAAACAACTTAATGAGGCACCAGGAGTGGGAAGCTTATCATCAAAGAAAGACGCATGATCCACTGTAATATTGCTCTCAGTTGTAACTTTGGGTTCACATAGTTCCTCTCTAGGTTCAACTTTAACCTCAGCCTCTGAAAGAACAGACCGTAGGGGTGTGATTAAAATCGAGGATGGTGGTTGGATCTCTACTAGTGGAGGAGATTGGGGTGGGGACAAATCACGATTATGTTCCACTTTTTCCTCTTTAATCGGTGAGACAGTCTGTTCAGATGAGGAAGTTAAAACAGCCTCTTTCTCCTGCTGTGGCAATATCTCTCTGGGTGAAGGAAGAAACAATGAAATTGGTAGGATGAGAGAAGAGCCGACTGATTTAATATCAGCCTTCTGCATGAACTCTGAAACTTTGGAAGACCCTTCTTGTTGTTCATTCTGAACTTCTCCTTCACTCTTATCAACCACATCAACGTTTTCAATTTCTGGTGGAAAGTGGTCCCTTGAGGTCTCCTTCCGTTGTTGAAGCTCTAGAAAGCGGCTATGAAAAAGCACTATGGGCTCTTGAAGGTCCACTCCTCCTGGCTCAGGTTGTCCTTCGACAGAATCGTGTTTGGAAAGATGTCTACCAAATCCCGACTTAGGATCTGGATCTTTGCGCTCAAGATGTTGCAATCGCCGTGAATCTTGCTCAAAGATTGAACTATGAAGAAAACGAGAGGCAAACAGCTCCTGCCGTTGCTGATCCTCTGCTTTGGGGTCCTCCTTTTTGGCATCCAGTTTACCTTCAGAGTCAGTATGAATCTTCTTCTTCTTCATGTACCAAGACGGGATAGGTCGTGGTGCAGACTCTGCCTTTTCTTTGTCTGATCTACTGTGAAGACTTGCAAAGCAAGAGTCTCTGTCAAGAAAGGACCAATTATCCTCCCTTGAGGAAGACAATGACTTGGCTCGCTCAAGAAGTGCTTTTGTGTCTGGAGTTATAGTCTTGTCTAATGCAAAAGAATAAAACTTATTCTTCTCCAGGGAGCCTGAGAAATTCAGGTCTGTCAACCTTTCTTCACGTTCCCTGAGGATAGAGGACAGTGAAGTGTTGGGCTTAGTGGAGTGGTTTTTGTTCTCCCCATCATGATCTGAATCTGACTGTACTTCTCCAGGCTCTAGTTCACGCACAAGACGTTTGCGAATGCTTTCACGTTTCACAATGCTACTGGGGAAGGTCATGTCCATTCTGAGGAAGTCAGATTTGATTCCGCTCTCCCATCGTTGAAGTAGCTCCTCATCACACCCAAGCAATGCTGTCTTAGACTTAGGAAATTCTGTGTTCGGGGAACTGAGACTATTGGGTGTCACGTCCAAGCTGTATTTCAATGAATCTACATGCGAGTAGACTTTGTCCTCTTTTTTAGGAGAGTCTTTAGTCTCTTTATTGGTAACTGATTGTGATAACTGGGAAGCATACACTTCATTTGAGGAAAAGTGACCAGAGCCAGAAAAGGCTGTGACACTCCGGCAAAGGTCTTCATTTAATTCCTGGGAAGACCTGTAGTGTCGTTCTCTCTTAGCACTTAGCAAGTCAAAGTTAAAACTATCAGATTTCTTACGTTTGTTAGATGGAGAATCATGTGTGACATCTTGACGTGATTTTCCTACCTCATGCAACAGACTGCAACGTTCAAAGTCCTCTGTGTTGCTGCCTTGTGGGCTTTCGGTTTTATCTGATTTGTCAGGCTCTTCTATCTTCTGCCAAAGCCATTGGCTCTGGTCCATTTGTTTTTGGCAGCTCTGAGAGTGGTCAATGTCAGACTCAAGTCGTTCCTCAGTCTCCCCTCTGCTTTTGTATAGTCCTACACCCTGCCCACCATTGTCTTCTTGCGGCTGTACCTTGAATGCGTCTTGGTCAAGACTCCCATCATCAGAGATTTTCATGAGACTTGAACTCCTCTGGATTTTTGATCCCCAAAACTCAATTTTCAGACAGGGTGGGTCTAATGGATTAGATTCATCTTCTGTTGGCTCTCCAAGTCGTGACTGAAGTTCCAAACTGAGTCCAAGGCCCATTCCCATGGAGACAATATCAGACTCTTGTTTATCTTTAGGACTGAAAACAGTAACAAGTCTCTCAGATTTAGCCTTGCAATGCTCTTTTTTATGAACCCCTATTTGCAATAGGCTCTTGTCACCCTCATTCTCCTCCTCAGCTGGCTTCCTGAGTCCCAATCTACCACACTCTTCCTCTTCCTGACTGGCCCTCTTCAGTCGATCGGTCTTCAGCATCGATTCTTCAAAACGCCTCTTTCGTGCAGCTAGACGGTCAACATCTAAAGAGTTAGATCCATCAAACCCAGGGCCAGCTTTCATATGTATTTTGGCTTTCATTTTAACATCATTTTCTACAACTTCAACCAGTCTTGCCATGTTTTTGTCTTTGGGCACCTTTCTATGCTTGATTATATCTCCTTTTTGAGGCTTTATGTGAAAGGGAGGACTGTTCTGGTCACTTGAGGGTGGTTCAAGCCGAATACTGTCATTCCCATGTTTTTGTTTTTCTAGGACAGCATGACCAAGCGATTTTCCTTCCTTCTCCTTCACACGCGTTAGCTGCACCACACAAGGTGGTAGGTCTAGCTGTCCTTTGCCCGAGCCTTCTTTTTCCTTAGGAGGAAACTTGCTGACTTTGGTTCGAAGGCCTGGACTACCTTCTCTTTCAAGTTCAGGGTCCGTCTTAGGCGATGGAATACTGGGAGATAGCAACTTAAATTTCCTCAGCTTTTCGCCTTTCTCCTTTTCACCCTTCTCCTTGCACCCGGCCCGCCTTTCCTTTTCACCGCCAATACCACGTTCAACTTCAAAAGATCTCTCCTTCTCTGGCTTATCACTCTTATTATACTGGTCAGGGTGTTCCTTGTCAGGCTTGTCAAATCTTGGAGGTGAGAGTGAACTGCAGCTGCCACTTTGCTCTGAGGATCTACAGCAAATGCGGCGATCAGAGTCACTTGGTAGACGCTCAGAGAGAGAGGGGGACACTGTAGGACTGACAGGGCGATTAGGGTGAGAAGGGCTCTGGCTGTGTTCAATTGTCCTCCGCCCATGGTCACGTTCACGGTCTGTTTCAAAGCGCTCCCTCTCACGCTCCCTCTGCAAGTAACTGTATTTGCGGATGTCCTGCTCATAGGGGTCTCTGTGATCTCTGTATTCACGCGGGTCATCAAAGTAACGTGGGTCATAGAAATCTCCCTGGTATGGGTCCCATTCAGTGTAGGACTCGCGGCTCCTGGCAGGTAACTTGCGACGGGGGTCTTCTATTAAGGCTCCTCCAGGTGTTCGCACATTGTTGTCAAAGAATGGCCGTTCAATTGCAAACTCATATTGAGGCCTGCGTTCATCACTGAAAAACACAAAAATATACACAGGAACCAAAATCATTATTTATATATCATTTATATCATTATTTTTCAAATGGGGGATCTGTGACAATAGAAAACTAGAGCTAAATTATACAAACCTTCCTTCAGATAGGATTTCATAGAAGTCGCGAATGTCCTGCCCAGATGCCTGCATTGAGCGATAGAAAGCCATCTGACTTTCCTGATTGGCAAAGTCCACCTGCAAACACATGGAAATTGATAAGGCGGACAACAATTATTGTTTGGACTATGGTCTTCAATCATCTGGCCTATTCCCCCCAACGACAGGCATTCTAGTTCAAAATATGTTTTTTCTGCTGACCTTAATTTTGTTGCCACCAATCTTCCAACCCTTGGTCTCTTTGACAGCGGCCTGTGCATATTCAATGTTTTTATACAGGATAAGGGCCATTCCTTTGGGTCTGTCAAATACAACCTGTGGTGGGAGGGGAGAGAAGAATGACATAAATTTGGTAAAACTATATGATCCTTTAGATAACATGTGGAATGAAATGAAATGTGTCATGAGAAAATGGCTTAAACAGGAATAAGCAGCAGGCTTACCTTGACAACATGTCCATAACGACAGAAATGACGAGTGAGATACTGCTCTGTGATGTTGGAGGCTAAACCATCCAACCAAACACAAGTTGTGGGCATGCTTTTTCCAAATCCCAGCTGTAAAAATAGGGATAAATAACATATCAACAATATTATCCTGTTGGCAATACTCCTGTCACTACTATCAACAACTAAAATCTCAGTTGTACATTCAGAATAAGTGTTTTGTGTAAAATGAGAGTTATAATGCTGTCCTCACCTTTAGCCTATTGTTGCAGAGGTACTCTCCATCCATCTTCGTTATGGCCTTACAAACACTGCCAATGTCACAGTACTGTAGAAAGGCATACTGAGGGGCACCATTAACTTTCTTGATGTCAATATCCTATGTGAATGGAAAGGAAGGCAACATTAAATTTATAGAGGCAGTGTTGAATTAGGCAATTCCTCCTCACAAAATCTCCTCTGCAACATGCAGAATGTATTTTACATACCACTATCTCCCCAAAACGCTGAAAGATATTGAGAAGGTCATGGTAGCTGGTGGTCTTTTCCAGGTTGCCAATAAACAGAGTTCGTGTGGCTTTGGGGTGAAATTCGTCTATCCTCTCATCCAGAGGCCGGTACTCATTCTCGCTTTCAGTCTCTAAAAAGAGAAATTCATGTTTTCATAAACCTGTATAAATCATGTTTAAAAAGGTAGAGCACAGATATTTTCCTGGTCAGGTTAAGTGGTTAGGAAAAACTCAAGCCACTTTATATACCAGTTGTGGACGCACCAGGGCCATTCCAGATGATGACCTCAATTTGCATGCCAAAAAACAGCTTCCCCTTTGATGCGCCAAGGGCCTTCTCCTGGTCCTCTTGCTGGCGAAAGAACACAAGTCCATAGCGCTCCTCTAAAGCTCCATGGATTTGCACAGAAGTCACCTTCCCATACTTCTTGAACTCATGGAACAGGCCATCCTTCAGACTTGTATCTGAAAGAGGGAAAAAAGACCATATAAAAGCTTGACTAAATACTTTCAGGTGCATACAGTGCACTCGGAAAGTATTCAGACCCCTTCACTTTTTCCACATTTTGTTACGTTACAGCCTTATTCTAAAATGGATTCAAACATTTGTTATCATCAATCTACACACAATACCTCATAATGAGAAAGTGAAAACAAGTTTTAAGACATTTCTGCAAATGTTTAAAGAATATATATAACAAACATTTTTTATTTACATACAGTTGAAGTCGGATGTTTACATACACCTTAGCCAATTACATTTAAACTCAGTTTTTCACAATTCCTGACATTTAATCCTAGTAAAAATTCCCTGTCTTAGGTCAGTCAGGATCACCACTTACATTTAAGAATGTGAAATGTCAGAATAATAGTAGAGAGAAGATTTATTTCAGCTTTTATTAATTTCATCACATTCCCAGTGGGTCAGAAGTTTACATGCGCTCAATTAGTATTTGGTAGTATTGCCTTTAAATTGATCAACTTGGGTCAAACATTTTGGGTAGCCTTCCACAAGCTTCTCACAATAAGTTGGGTGAATTTTGGTCCATTCCTCCTGATAGAGCTTGTGTAAGTAACTGAGTCAGGTTTGTAGGCCTCCTTGCTCGCACACGCTTTTTCAGTTCTGCCCAAAAATGTTCTATAGGATTGCGGTCAGGGATTTGTGATGGTCACTCCAATCCCTTGACTTTGTTGTCTTTTTTGTTGCCCTTTTGCCACAACTTTGGAAGTTTGCTTGGGGTCATTGTCCATTTGGAAGACCCATTTGCAACCAAGCTTTAACTTCCTGACTGATGTCTTGAGATGTTGCTTCAATATATCCACATAATTTTCCTCTTTATGATGCCATCTATTTTGTGAAGTGCACCAGTCCCTCCTGCAGCAATGCACCCCCACAACATGATGCTGCCACCCCCGTGCTTCATGGTTGGGATGGTGTTCTTCAGCTTGCAAGCATCCCCCTTTTTCCTCCAAACATTATGGCCAAACAGTTCTATTTTTGTTTCATCAGACCAGATGACATTTCTCCAAAAAGTACGATCTTTGTCCCCATGTGCAAACCGTAGTTTGGCTTTTTTATGGAGGTTTTGGAGCAGTGGCTTCTTCCTTGCTGAGCGGCCTTTTATGTTATGTCGATATAGGACTCATTTTACTGTGGATATAGATACTTTTGTAACTGTTTCCTCCAGCATCTTTGCAAGGTCCGTTGCTGTTGTTCTGGGATTGATTTGCACTTTTCATACCAAAGTAAGTTAATTTCTAGGAGACAGAATGCGTCTCCTTCCTGAGCGGTATGACGGCTGCGTGGTCCCATAGTGTTTATACTTGCGTACTATTGTTTGTACAGATGAATGTGGTACCTTCAGGCATTTGGAAATTGCTCCCAAAAATGAACCAGACTTGTGGAGGTCTACAATTTATTTTCTGAGGTCTTGGCTGATTTCTTTTGATTTTCTTGTGATTTTTCAAGCAAAGAGGCACTGAGTTTGAAGGTAGGCCTTGAAATACATCCATAGGTACACCTCCAATTGACTCAAATTATGTCAATTAGCCTATCAGAAGCTTCTAAAGCCATTACATTTTCTGGAATTTTCCAAGCTGTTTAAAGGCACAGTCAACTTAATGTATGTACATTTCTGGCCCACTGGAATTGTGAAACAGTGAAATAATCTGTCTGTAAACAATTGTTGGAAAAATTACTTGCGTCATGCACAAAGTAGATGTCCTAACCAACTTGCCAAAACTATAGTTTGTTATCAAGAAATGTGTGGAGTGGTTGAAAAACAAGTTTTAATGACTCCAACCTAAATGTAAGTAAACTTCCCACTTCAACTGGAAGTATTCAGATCCATTGATATGAGACCCAAAATTGAGCTCCGGTGCATCCGGTATCCTTTGATCATCCTTGAGATGTTTCTACAACTTGATTGGAGCCCACCTGTGGTAAATTCAATTGACTGGACATTATTTGGAAAAGCACACACCTGTCTATGTAAGGTCCCACAGTTGACAGTGCATGTCAGAGCAAAAACCAAGCCATGAGGTCAAAGCAATTGTTCTTAGTTCCCCTGAGACAGGATTGTGTCAAGGCACAGATCTGGGGAAGGGTACCAAAAAAATTCTGCAGCATTGAAGGTCCCCAAGAAGACAATGGCCTCCATCATTCTTAAAGGGAGGAAGTTTGGAACCACCAAGACTCTTCCTAGAGCTGGCCGCCCGGCCAAACTGAGCAATGTGGGGAGATGTGCTTAGGTCAGGGAGGTGACCAAGAACCCAATAGTCACTCTGACAGAGCTCTATAGTTCTTCTTTGGAGATGGGAGAACCTTCCAGAAGGACAACCATCTCTGCAGCAGGCCTTTATTGTAGAGTGGCCAGACGTAAGCCACTCCTCAGTAAAAGGCACATGACAGCCCATTTGGAGTTTGCCAAAAGGCACATAAAGACTCTCAGACCATGAGAAACAAGATTCTCTGGTCTGATGAAACCAAGATTGAACTCTTTGGCCTGAATGCCAAGCGTCATATCTGGAGGAAACCTGGCACCATCCCTAGGGTGAAGCATGGTGGTGGCAGCATCATGCTGTGGGGATGTTTTTAGCAGCAGGGAGTGGGAGACTAGTTAGGATCGAGGGAAAGATGAACAGAGCAAAGTACAGAGAGATCCTTGATTAAAACCTGCTCCAGAGCGCTCAGGATCTCAGACTGGAGCGAAGGTTCACCTTCCAACAGGACAACGACCCTAAGCACACAGCCAAGACAATACAGGAGTGGCTTCTCGGAATGTCCTTGAGTGGCCCAGCCAGAGCCTGGACTTGAACCTGATCCAACATCTCTGGAGAGACCTGAAAATAGCTGGGCAGTGACGCTCCACATCCAACCTGACAGAGCTTGAGAGGATCTACAGAGAAACTTCCCAAATACAGGTGTGCCAAGCTTGTAGCATCATACCCAAGAAGACTCAAGGTTGTAATCGCTGCCAAAGGCGCTTCATCAAAGTACTGAGTAAAGGGTCTGAATACTTATGTAAATGTAATATATATATTTTTTAATACATTTGCAAAATGTCTCAACTGTTTTTTCTTCGTCATTATGAGGTATTGTATGTAGCTTGATGAGGGAAAAAACTATTAATCCATTTTAGAATAAGGCTGTAACGTAACAACAAACGTGGAAAATGTCAAAGGGTCTGAATATTTTACAAATACACTGTACATAGTGACTAATTCATATCTGCAGTACAAAGAGCCTCAACAACAATGTCATTAACTCAACAAACGTAATTATTGCCCAAACCTAACAGTATATTGACCCTGTAGTCTAGACTAGACAATGTATGGTATATACAGTGCCTTGCGAAAGTATTCGGCCCCCTTGAACTTTGCGACCTTTTGCCACATTTCAGGCTTCAAACATAAAGATATAAAACTGTATTTTTTTGTGAAGAATCAACAACAAGTGGGACACAATCATGAAGTGGAACGACATTTATTGGATATTTCAAACTTTTTTAACAAATCAAAAACTGAAAAATTGGGCGTGCAAAATTATTCAGCAACCTTAAGTTAATACTTTGTAGCGCCACCTTTTGCTGCGATTACAGCTGTAAGTCGCTTGGGGTATGTCTCTATCAGTTTTGCACATCGAGAGACTGACATTTTTTCCCATTCCTCCTTGCAAAACAGCTCGAGCTCAGTGAGGTTGGATGGAGAGCATTTGTGAACAGCAGTTTTCAGTTCTTTCCACAGATTCTCAATTGGATTCAGGTCTGGACTTTGACTTGGCCATTCTAACACCTGGATATGTTTATTTTTGAACCATTCCATTGTAGATTTTGCTTTATGTTTTGGATCATTGTCTTGTTGGAAGACAAATCTCCGTCCCAGTCTCAGGTCTTTTGCAGACTCCATCAGGTTTTCTTCCAGAATGGTCCTGTATTTGGCTCCATCCATCTTCCCATCAATTTTAACCATCTTCCCTGTCCCTGCTGAAGAAAAGCAGGCCCAACCCATGATGCTGCCACCACCATGTTTGACAGTGGGGATGGTGTGTTCAGCTGTGTTGCTTTTACGCCAAACATAACGTATTGCATTGTTGCCAAAAAGTTCAATTTTGGTTTCATCTGACCAGAGCACCTTCTTCCACATGTTTGGTGTGTCTCCCAGGTGGCTTGTGGCAAACTTTAAACTACACTTTTTATGGATATCTTTAAGAAATGGCTTTCTTGCCACTCTTTCATAAAGGCCAGATTTGTGCAATATACGACTGATTGTTGTCCTATGGACAGAGTCTCCCACCTCAGCTGTAGATCTCTGCAGTTCATCCAGAGTGATCATGGGCCTCTTGGCTGCATCTCTGATCAGTCTTCTCCTTGTATGAGCAGAAAGTTTAGAGGGACGGCCAGGTCTTGGTAGATTTGCAGTGGTCTGATACTCCTTCCATTTCAATATTATCGCTTGCACAGTGCTCCTTGGGATGTTTAAAGCTTGGGAAATCTTTTTGTATCCAAATCCGGCTTTAAACTTCTCCACAACAGTATCTCGGACCTGCCTGGTGTGTTCCTTGTTCTTCATGATGCTCTCTGCGCTTTTAACGGACCTCTGAGACTATCACAGTGCAGGTGCATTTATACGGAGACTTGATTACACACAGGTGGATTGTATTTATCATCATTAGTCATTTAGGTCAACATTGGATCATTCAGAGATCCTCACTGAACTTCTGGAGAGAGTTTGCTGCACTGAAAGTAAAGTGCTGAATAATTTTGCACGCCCAATTTTTCAGTTTTTGATTTGTTAAAAAAGTTTGAAATATCCAATAAATGTCGTTCCACTTCATGATTGTGTCCCACTTGTTGTTGATTCTTCACAAAAAATACAGTTTTATATCTTTATATTTGAAGCCTGAAATGTGGCAAAAGGTCGCAAAGTTCAACGGGGCCAAATACTTTCGCAAGGCACTGTACACAGCAGAAAAGGGGTCAAATCCTCACCTGTAGAACGCACAGGAAGATTCTGAACCTTGACACCAAAACTTTTTCGAGGCTCATCCTTGTCAACGGCAGATAAAGCCAGAGCTGAAGGTGCAGGGACGGCAGCAGACTGAACTGAACGTGCTGGGGAGTCATCACTCGAACTACTGCTGGAATCACTGCTGTCAGAGAGGAACAGAGGCTTAATGGAAAATAGCATACATAATGTCACAGAACCTCACATAGACATAAGAAGAGGAATAAATCTCTGTAAAGAACTCTAATTCAGAAATTGTGTACTTTTGTCTGAACAATTACAAAAGATTTTGATATAGCTCACAGATCTGATGTATATCGTAAACATCATCAATCCATTATACACTCAACAATCAGGTTTGTTTAAACAACCTTCTGTATGAGGTTGGAAATAATGAAGGTTAAACTAACATGAAGATATGGAATAGCATTATTTGTCTTGCAGTGGCACTGTCATCGGCCCAATTCATCAACATGAAATGAAATCTGTTTTGATACAGGTTTTTTTTCTATTCATATGTTGAAGCAGAATATTCTGCATAACCATTCACAGGTTAATATACAAATTATCCCACGAGTGCAGTAAGGCTTGAAATATTGGCCACCATTGTTCCAATTTCTCAAAATGTTCAGCAGGTCGTGCCCATATGGATTTGAATGAAATCACCTTGACTGACATCCAAGGTTGGGAGAGAACTACTACAATAGGGGAAATAGAGAGCAATTTGGACAGAAGACTGCTTGTGCTGTTAAATCAGTGTTTGAAATTCACAGCTCAACTGAGGGACCTTACCTAATGTGTGGGGTACAGAGATGAGTTAGTCATTCAAAAATCATGTTATTATTGCACACAGAAAGTCCATCCAACTTAATATGTGACTTGTTCAGCACATTTTTACTCCTGAACTTGTTTAGGCTTGCCATAGCAAAGGGGTTGAATACTTACTGACTCAAGACATTTCAGCTTTTAATTTTTTATTAATTTGAATAAAATTCAAAAAACAACTCCACTTTGACATTATGGGGTATCGTGTGTAGGGCAATGACAAAACAAAATCGGGCTAGAACACAAAAGTCTAGGAGTGTGAATACTTTCTGAATTTCCCCTTAATAGTACACCCCAATATTCCTTTCTCTATTTTCCAGCCTTCTCCCTGTCAATTGTTTCCTGCTGCTCCTCCTCCTTCTCTTAAACACTCCCGGAAGTGCTGCTAATGGAGCCTGGCCTGTGGGAGTGGGCAGGGAGCCAGCAGTGGCCAGAAATGTCCAGTTCCAACTGGATCTCACGGAGGGGGGGAGCTATCACCCATACACAGAGGTAGGCAGTGAGAAAATGCACCAGCCATCTCAAAACATTCTCTGTAGCATTTCTCCCTGAAACCACATGTGCAGCTGAGTGCACACCCTGGTTTTCCAGAAATCCTGCTTATTCCCTCCTGTTTCCGGGAATCATCCAACCGGGATATAGCAAAAATCAGGGAATTTATTGAACGTTTTCAGAATTTTGTAAACCTAGTCCTGTCTAAATGTGTTGTGTGATATGTATTTTAATATTTATTTATTTAAAAAAAAAAAGAATTACACACAAGAACATTTGATTAATAAAATATTTAAATCCGTCATCTTGCTCAAATATAGTCCGGAGAATGAAGGGATGATGACCCACTCTCCGAGAGGAAGGGAATCTACTTTGATTGGTCATCAACTCATGGCTCACACACTTCATTCAGGATAAGTAGAGTTAACCTCGAGTTAGCCTGCCCCGAAGCAGGTTAGTTCTGAAGGATTTGTTGCCATAGAAATTTATCTGGCTAAAAGGTGAGCCACTTTCGTGTCAGCAGTTATAACGAGTTGACCAAAGTTACCTCACTAACTCCTCGAGTGGCGCAGCGGTCTAAGGCACTGCATGTTAGTGCAAGAGGCATCACTATAGTCCCTGGTTCGGAATCCAGGCTGTATCACATCCGGCCATGATTTGGAGTCCCATAGGGCGGTGCACAACTGGCCCAGCGTTGTCCGAGTTTGGCTGGGGTAGGCCATCATTGTAAAAAAGAATTTGTTCTTAACTGACTTGCCTTGTTAAATAAAGGTTAAATACAAAAATACAAAAAACAGATTCATAGTATCGGGCTCTGAGGCCAGATTCACAAGACACTACTTAAGAAAAAACCTAAGAAGTTTCTTATGGAAAAAAATAAGAAGTTCATATGATAGTTCGTAAGTGCATTCCTTAATGTTCTTAGGAATTCATAGTTTTCTTAGGAACTTCGTAAATATCTTTCCTAAGAACTTTGTAAATATCTTCTCATGTGGCATTGACATTAGTGACGTGCTTGAAATCAATAAATAAACCTGTGACAGGGATGATAGGATTTGGCCCATTATAATAAAGTGTTGATATTTCAATTTGATTACATTTATTTATCTGCTTTATGTCTCGAGAATATACATTTTTTAGGTGGCTCGCAAACCCTTCAAACACAAAAATAAACATTTTTCACAGTTATATCAAAAACAAAAATGGATAACCAAGAAAAGCACAACATTTCAGCAAACAAGAGCTTGAATTAATGGTGGAGGAAATAGCAGCCAGGAAAAGGTTGCTGTTGGGGAGACTCGATAACTGCGGAGTCACTGCAGAGACCAAAAAGAGAGGATGGGTGAGAGTGGCCGAGTCTGTCTCTCCCGTTGGGGGTATAGCAAGGGACAGTGATGTTGTAAAAAAAAAAAGTGGTCCGACATCAAGTCGGCTGCTAAGAAAGGAGCTGAGAGAAGCAGGGAGTTGAAGAAGACTGGGGGGGGGGGTTAATCGACCATTCATGTGGACCAGCTGGAATGAAGGTGTTGTCCATGAAAGGAGACACAGTGGTAGAGGGACTGCGTGACCGGTGAGTTAGCTAGTTAAGTTAGCCAAGTTCTTCTTTACAAATTGACAAGCTAACACTAGCTATTAAACACATCTAGAATATTGTAATATATTGTTAATTACTAGCTAGCTAGATAATGCGCGTCTAATTCGTTTTCCTGCTGTATTTAAATGTTCGGAAGCAGACTGTCTGTGGCAGTGGTGCAAGAAAACGTTCACGGTTACAAAAGCATCCAGTTGTCACAAGACAAGGTTTTAGCTGTCCTAAAGTTAAGTAGTTTTCCACGAAGAAATCTTAAAACATTATTTTCAAGAATCCCATTTCCTCTTAACTTTTTACTTAGGAGAAACACAGGAAAAAAATTAAGAACATTTCCGATAACTTTAATGAGGAATAGCAACTTTGCTTAAAACTTTTACATTATCGGTGTGTACCCCCCCTGGACGGTTGAGCTAACGTATGCTAATGTGATTAGCATGAGGTTGTAAGTAACAAAAACATTTCCCAGGACATAGACATTTTGTTAATCTAACTGCAGTGTCCAATTTACAGTAGCTATTACAGTGAAATAATACTATGCTATTGTTTGTGGAGAGTGCACAGTTAAGAACTTGAAAATCTATTAATAAACCAATTAAGCACATTTGGGCAACATTTTGAACAGAAATGCAATGCTTCATTGGATCAGTCTAAAACTTTGCACATACACTGTTGCCATCTAGTGGCCAAAATCTAAATAGCACCTAGATTCCTAAGTCATATTTTGGCCTTTCTCTTGCATTTCAAAGGTGATGAAATAAAAATGTAAAAAGATGCATGTTTTTTTTCTTTGTATTATCTTTTACCAAATCTAATGTGTTATATTCTCCTACATTAATTTCACATTTCCACAAACTTCAAAGTGTTTTCTTTCAAATGGTATCAAGAAGATGCATATCCTTGCTTTAGGTCCTGAGCTACAGGCAGTTAGATTTGGGTATGTCATTTTAGGTGAAAAGTATTTCATACGCTAGCCTATTAACCACATTATGACTGACTTGTTAGTCCTTGCTAGTTTGATTGTATTGACATACCAATCCTTAAAGTTACATTAGTCCGTTTATGTCCAAAATATTGAGTTATTGAAACTGAAACAGTGCATCACGAATGGAGGCAGCAAACAATGTACCAGGCTAGCTGTGATTTACAACCTGATAGCAATATGTTTTGGACTCCAATAAATGTATTGGTGAATTATATTAATCATGCATTGAACTGCATCAATCTATTCTGCCAACAATGCCTTAGTGTATGTCATTGGAATGTTAAATCAAATATAACCTATTTTTAAACCTCTTATAAAGTTGATTTTGAAGCATGAACTGGGAATTTGATATTTTTTATTAATTTTGTGATTGTTGGTTTGTTTTTTCTTTAATATTGCAAATAGATTGTAGCTTCCATCAATGTAATTGTCTGCATCATTCTCAACTCACCATATATTTTTTGGTAAATAAATATACATATTATTTTCCCTTAACCCTACCACCCCTATCCTAATTGGAGTAAACTAATGGACAAGAACACTTAGGCTTCTATTTCCAACTGATACATACTATATATATATATATATATATATATATATATATATATATATATATATATATATATATATATATATTTTACAATAGTTGTTTTTAATCCCATTCAGCTACCTTCAACCCCTCCCATCTATCGCTGAAGACCATTCAGTTCTATTTGCCATATATGTTTAACTGTGGTGTTTAACAAAAGTTCAACCTATATACATTTTACAGACAGTATATTTTACATTAGTTATCTTGTTGTTTTAAGTCCTACACTTCAGCTCCACTCAACCCCTCCCATCTATCTCTTAACACAATCCATTTTTTATTTCTATTTGCCATATATTGTTCAACTGTGCTGTGATGTTTCACAAAATTTCAGAACCTTTCTATTCTCATAGCTTCTACAGATTGTAAATGTAACCATTTTTTCTAAAAGTATTATTATAATATTGATCGATTGACTTTGACTTTCCAAAAGCAGTGATATTTGCAGAGTTAGCCCCAAGTAAATTTAGCAATTTCTCAGCCATTCCTGTACCTGCGACCAAAAACAAATGATCTAATGATTCTTTCTCTTCGTGGCAAAAACTGCAGAGCTGGGATGGTTGTATCCCCATATTTATTATACATATATATTATACATATACATATATATATATATATTATACATATACACATATATATATATATATATAAATAAAACATTCTATTCGTTGCAAGAATTTTGTAACAATTTAAATTGAGAAATTCTAAGTGTTGAATCCGGCGTCGTTTTGGTTATCAGTTCATAAACCATGTGCCATGGAATCGGTATATCAAAAATCTCTTCCCAACTATTTTTCAATCTATATGGCACAGCTGTTTTTTGTCCTTAAATGAAAATGGTATACTTTTTTATTCATCACAATTTTCTTTAACCAATTTTGGTCTTTAATGCAGGGCCGACAGACAAGTTCCTTACTTCTCCCCTTTCCACATGCCGGTAAGGCTGCAAATTAGTTGGTTGTAATTTTGGTTAGCAGACATTTGCATATATTTTGTGTGACATAACTCCAGCAGTCCTATTTATGATATAATTTGCAATGATTATACCTTTTCTTTTTTTCAGAAAATAATGTTTTTTTTATCAATTAGTATATGAGTCTAACCATAATATTTGTTTTATTATTTGTTTTGTCATTTCTGGTGGATTAAACTGGAATTGCAACAAACATATTATTATATTATTATATTATTATTAAAACTACACGGTAATGTAATATCTGTTTGTTTCATATCTGCAAGTAGTTAAAACACTGTCAATTCCAATTTCAGCAGCATCAGAAGATCTGAGCGCTCATTTCAGCGGCCCATTTACAGTGCATTCGGAAAGTATTCAAACCCCTTGACTTTTTCCAAATGTTGTTACTTTACAGCCTTATTCTAAAATGGATTAAAAAATAATACTTTTCACCCTCATCAATCTACACACAATACCCCATAATGACAAAGCAAAAACTGGTTTGACATTTTTGCAAATATATAAAAAATTAAAAACTGATATATCACATTTACATAGGTATTCAGACCCTTTACTCAGTACTTTGTTGAAGCACCTTTGGCAGTAATTACAGCCTCGAGTCTTCTTGGGTATGACGTTACAAGCTTGGCACACCTGTTCTTGGGGAGTTTCTCCCATTCTTCTCTGCAGATCATCTCAAGCTCTAACAGGTTCATATTTCCCTCAATCCTGACTAGTCTCCCAGTCCCTGCTGCTAAAAAACATCCCTCACAGCATGATGTTGCCACCAACATTCTTCACCGTAGGGATGGTGCCAGGTTCCCTCAAGACGTGACACTTGGCATTCTGGCAAAAGCGATCAATCTTGGTTTCATTTGACCAGATAATCTTGTTTCTCATGGCCTGTCCTTTAGGTGCCTTTTGGCAAACTCCAAGTGGGCTGTCACGTGCATTTTGCTGAGGAGAGGCTTCCGTCTGTCCACTCTACCATAAATACTTGATTGATGGAGTGCTGTAGAGATGGTTGTCAATCTGGAAGGTTCTCCCATCTCCACAGAGGAATTCAGGAGCTCTGTCAGAGTGACCATTGGGTTCTTGGTCACCTCCCTGACCAAAGTCCTGGTCCCCCGATTGCTCACTTTGACCGGGCAGTCAAACATCTTCTAATTAAGAATGATGGAAGCAAATGTGCTCTTGGGGAACATCAATGCTGCAGAAATGTTTTGGTACCCTTCCCCAGATCTTTGCTTCAACAAAATCCTGTCTCGGGGCTCAACGGACAATTGCTTCGACCTCATGGTTTGGTTTTTACTCTGACATGCATTGTCAACTGTGGGACCTTATATACAGTTGAAGTCGGATGTTTACATACACCTCAGCCAAATACATTTAAACTCAGTATTTCACAATTAATCCTAGTAAAAATTCCCTGTTTTAGGTCACCACTTTATTTTAAGAATGTAAAATGTCAGAATAATAGTAGAGAGAATGATTTATTTCAGCTTTTATTTCTTTCATCACATTCCCAATGGGTCAGAAGTTTACATACACTCAATTAGTATTCGGTAACATTGCCTTTAAATGGTTAAAATGGGGCAAACGTTTTGGGTAGCCTTCCACAAGCTTCCCACAATAAGTTGGGTGAATTTTGGCCCATTACTCCTGACAGAGCTGATGTAACTGAGTCCGCTTTTTAGGCCTCCTTACTCGCACACGCCTTTTCAGTTCTGCCCACAACTTTTCTATAGGATTGAGGTCAACGCTTTGTGATGGCCACTCCAATACCTTGACTTTGTTGTCCTTAAGCCATTTTGCCACAACTTTGGAAGTTTGCTTGGGATCATTGTCCATTTGGAAGACGCATTTGCAACCTAGCTTTAACTTCCTGACTGATGTCTTGAGACGTTGCTTCAATATATCCACATAATTTTCCCTCATCATGATGCCATCTATTTGTGCAGTGCACCAGTCCCTCCTACAGCAAAGCACCTCCACAACATGATGCTGCCACCCATGTGCTTCACGGTTGGGATGGTGTTCTTCGGCTTGCAAGCCTCCCCCTTTTTCCTCCAAACATAACGATGGTCATTATGGCCAAACAGTTCCATTTTTGTTTCATCAGACCAGAGGACATTTCTCCAAAAAGTACGATCTTTGTCCCCATGTGCAGTTGTAAACCGTAGTCTGGTTTTGGAGCAGTGCCTTCTTCCTTGCAGAGCGGCCTTTCAGGTTATGTTGATATAGGACTAGTTTTACTGTGGATATAGATACTTTTGTGCCTGTTTCCTCCAGCAGCTTCACAAGGTCCTTTGCTGTTATTCTGGGATTGATTTGCACTTTTCACAAAGTACGTTCATCGTTCATCTCTAGGAGACAGAACGTGTCTCCTTCCTGAGTGGTATGACGGCTGCGTGGTCCCATGGTGTTTATACTTGCGTACTATTGTTTGTACAGATGAACGTGGTACCTTCAGGAATTTGGAAATAGCTCCCAAGGATGAACCAGACTTGTGGAGGTCTACAAATGTGTTTCTGATGTCTTGGCTGATTTCTTTTGATTTTCCCATGATATCAAGCAAAGAGGCACTGAGTTTGAAGGTAGGCCTTGAAATACATCCACAGGTACACCTCCAATTGACTCAAATTATGTCAATTAGCCTATCAGAAGCTTCTAAAGCCATGACATCATTTTATGGAATTTTCCAAGCTGTTTAAAGGCACAGTCAACTTACTGTATGTAAACTTCTGACCCACTGGAATTGTGATACAGTGAATTATAAGTGAAATAATCTGTCTGTAAACAATTGGATAAATGTGTTGTGTCATGCGCAAAGTAGATTTCCTAACCATACTGGCCAAAACGTTAGTTTGTTAACAAGAAATTTGTGGAGTGGTTGAAAAACGAGTTTTAATGACTCAACCCTAAGTGTATGTAAACTTCCGACTTCAACTGTAGGTCCCACAGTTGTGTGCCTTTCCAAATTATGTCCATCCAATTGAATTTACCACAGGTGGACTCCAATCAAATTGTAGAAACATCTCAAGGATGACCAATGGAAACAGGATGCATCTGGCTCAATTTTGAGTCTCATAGCAAATGGTCTGAATACTGGGATAAAAAAATGTTTTAAACTGTTTTCGCTTCGTCATTATGGGGTATTGTGTGTAGATTGAAGAGGATTTAGAAAAATAAAATACATTTTAGAATAAGGCTGTAACGTAACACAACATGAAAAAGTTAAGTGGTCTGAATACTACCCGAATGCACTATACTTTCTGCTGTGACCTGTAATCCTGTCTCCAAGATGGTGTAGCAGTTCAGACGTCTTTGTCTTGTCATGTCCCGTGTATATATATATATCTTTTCTTTCTTCCTTTGTATATATATTTTTTATATTTCAACCTCAGTATCAACATACTCTCCTGCAACCCGCCTCACCAAATGTGGTATGGATCTGCTATTTTCTATACTTTTCTAACCGGGATCCCCAACAGAAGCTAAACAGTTAACTAGCTACTAGCTAATAGTCAGTTAGCCATGACTAACGGTCATCAGCTAACCTTAGCCTGGTCAACTCCTGCCAGTCTGCACAGCGTGTTTCAACCCAGAGCATGCCGGACTGCTCTTTCTCCACATATCGGGTTTCATACCGCAAGCTCTGAACCTTTTCACCTGGATCATCGCAGCTAGCTAGCTGCTATCTGAGTGGCTACCCCCTGGCTAACGTCTCTGTCTCGTAAGAAAGCACCAGTGAGCCTGGAACTAGCCTCGTGCTAGGCCCATCTCCTGGCTAGCTCAAGAGGTCCATCAGCCACTCCTTGGACAACAATACATATTTTGCCAATTTGCCTGAACCCCTTTTACTACCAACACGGAGCCCAGACGATTCCACCGAGACTGGTCTACCGACGTAATCCGCATGAAGGGTGTCAACAGGCTCCTCCATCGCAACGTCCCCTGAAGGCCCATCCGCTAGCCTGCTAGCTGTCTAGAACATATCGAACTGCTAGCTGAAGAGGACCATCAGCCAATTTCTTGGGCTACAATACCTATTTTGCTAATTGGCCTTGACCCTTTTACTGCTTACACAGAGCCCTGCCAATCCAACACGACTGGTCTGCCGATGTAACCGTCTGAGGGGGCTTCAACAAACTTCTTACATCGCGACGTCCACCCTTAGGCGCTTCTGCTAGCCCCGGCCCGCTAGCTGTCTGAATTGCCGTGATCACTAAGGTACACATGCCTCTCCCTAATGTCAATATGTCTTGTCCATTGCTGTTTTGTTTAGTGATTATTGTCTTTTTTCACTGTAGAGACTCCAGCCCTGCTCAATATGCCTTAGCTGGCCATTTTTGTTTCACATCCCACATATGCGGTGACCTCACCTGGTCTAAATTATGTCTCTAGAGACAAAAAATCTCATCGTCACTCAACGCCTAGGTTTTACCTCCACCGTATTCACATTCTACCATACCCTTGTCTGTACATTATGCCTCGAGTCTATTCTTCCGCGCCCAGAAACCTGTTCCTTTTACACTCTGTTCCGAGCACACTAGACGACCAGTTCTTATAGCCTTTAGACATACCCTTATCCTACTCCTCCTCTGTTCCTCTGGTGATGTATAGGTTAATCCAGGCCCTGCAGCACCTAGCTCCACTCCCATTCCCCAGGCACTCTCATTTGTTGACTTCTGTAACCGTAAAATCCTTGGTTTCATGTATGTTAACATTAGAAGCCTCCTCCCTACGTTTGATTTACTCACTGCTTTAGCACACTGCCAACCCGGATGTTCTAGCCGTGTCTGAATCCTGACTTAGGAAGGCCACCAAAAATCTTGAAATAACTATAACATTTTCCGACAAGATAGAACTGCCAAAGGGGCGGAGTGGAAATCTACTGCAGAGACAGCCTGCAGAGTTCTGTAATACCATCCAGGTTTGTGCCCAAACAATTAGAGCGTCTACTTCTAAAAATCCACCTTTCCAGAAACAAGTCTCTCACCGTTACCACATGTTATAGACCACCTTCTGCCCCAGCTGTGCCCTGGACACCATATGTGAATTGATTGCCCACCATCTATCTTCAGAGCTCGTACTGTTAGGTGACCTAAACTGGGACATGTTTAACACCCCGCCCATCCTACAATCTAAGCTAAATCTCACACAAATGATCAATAATCAACCAGGTACAACCCCAAATCTGTAAACACGGGCACCCTCATAGATATCATCCTGACCTCCAAATACACCTCTGCTGTCTTTAACCAGGATCTCAGCGATCACTGCCTCATTGCCTGGTCCGTAATGGGTCTGCAGTCAAACGACCACCCCTCATCACTGTCAAACGCTCCCTAAAAGAACTTCAGCAAGCAGGCCTTTCTAATCGACCTGGCCCTGGTATCCTGGAAGGATATTGACCTCATTCTGTCAGTAGAGGATGCCTGGTTAATCTTTAAAAGTGCTTTCCTCACCATCTTAAATAAGCATGCCCCATTCAAAAAATGTAGAACCAGGAACAGATATACAGTGGGGCAAAAAAGTATTTAGTCAGCCACCAATTGTGCAAGTTCTCCCACTTAAAAAGATGAGGCCTGTAATTTTCATCATAGGTACACTTTAACTATGACAGACAAAATGAGAAAAAAAATCCAGAAAATCACAGTGTAGGATTTTTTATGAATTTATTTGCAAATTATGGTGGAAAATAAGTATTTGGTCAATAACAAAAGTTTCTCAATACTTTGTTATATACCTTTGGTTGGCAATGACAGAGGTCAAACGTTTTCTGTAAGTCTTCACAAGGTTTTCACACACTGTTGCTGGTATTTTGGCCCATTCCTCAATGCAGATCTCCTCTAGAGCAGTGATGTTTTGGGGCTGTTGCTGGGCAACACGGACTTTCAACTCCCTCCAAAGATTTTCTACGGGGTTGAGATCTGGAGACTGGCTAGGCCACTCCAGGACCTTGAAATGCTTCTTACGAAGCCTACTCCTTCGTTGCCGGGTGGTGTGTTTGGGATCATTGTCATGCTGAAAGACCCAGCCACGTTTCATCTTCAATGCCCTTGCTGATGGAAGGAGGTTTTCACTCAAAATCTTACAATACATGGCCCCATTCATTCTTTCCTTTACACGGATCAGTCGTCCTGGTCCCTTTGCAGAAAAACAGCCCCAAAGCATGATGTTTCCACCCCCATGCTTCACAGTAGGTATGGTGTTCTTTGGATGCAACTCAGCATTCTTTGTCCTCTAAACACGACGAGTTGAGTTTTTACCAAAAAGTTATATTTTGGTTTCATCTGACCATATGACATTCTCCCAATCTTTTTCTGGATCATCCAAATGCTCTCTAGAAAACTTCAGATGGGCCTGGACATGTACTGGCTTAAGCAGGGGAACACGTCTGGCACTGCAGGATTTGAGTCCCTGGCGGCGTAGTCTGTTACTGATGGTAGGCTTTGTTACTTTGGTCCCAGCTCTATGCAGGTCATTCACTAGGTCCCCCCCGTGTGGTTCTGGGATTTTTGATCACCGTTCTTGTGATCATTTTGACCCCACGGGGTGAGATCTTGCGTGGAGCCCCAGATCGAGGGAGATTATCAGTGGTTTTGTATGTCTTCCATTTCCTAATAATTGCTCCCACAGTTGATTTATTCAAACCAAGCTGCTTACCTATTGCAGATTCAGTCTTCCCAGCCTGGTGCAGGTCTACAATTTTGTTTCTGGTGTCCTTTGACAGCTCTTTGGTCTTGGCCATAGTGGAGTTTGGAGTGTGACTGTATGAGGTTGTGGACAGGTGTCTTTTATACTGATAACAAGTTCAAACAGGTACCATTAATACAGGTAACGAGTGGAGGACAGAGGAGCCTCTTAAAGAAGAAGTTACAGGTCTGTGAGAGCCAGAAATCTTGCTTGTTTGTAGGTGACCAAATACTTATTTTCCACCATAATTTGCAAATAAATTCATTAAAAATCCTACAATGTGATTTTCTGGATATTTTTTTCTCATTTTGTCTGTCATAGTTGAAGTGTACCTATGATAAACATTACAGGCCTCTCATCTTTTTAAGTGGGAGAATTTGCACAATTGGTGGCTGACTAAATACTTTTTTGCCCCACTGTAGCCCCTGGTTCACTCCAGACCTGACCGCCCTTCACCAGCACAAAAACATCCTGTGGCGTACTACATTAGCATCGAATAGCCCCCGCGATATGCAACTTTTCAGGGAAGTTAGGAACCAATATACACAGGCAGTTAGGAAAGCAACGGATAGCTTTTTCAAAAATAAATTTGCTTCCTGTGGCACAAACTCCAAAAAGTTCTGGGACACTGCAAAGTCCATGGAGAATAAGAGCACCACCTGCCCACTGCACTGAGGCTAGGAAACTCTCACCACCGATAAATTGACGCATTTTTCTACAGCTGGCCATGCTTTCCACCTGGCTACTCCTAACCCGGTTATAGACCTATATCTATCCTACCCTGCCTTTCTAAGGGCTTTGAAAGCCAAATTAACAAACAGATCACAGACTATTTTGAATCCCACCGTACCTTCTCTGCTATGCAATCTGGTTTCTGAGCTGGTCATGGGTGCACCTCAGCCACGCTCAAGGTCCTAAATGATATCATAATCGCCATCGATAAAAGGCAATACTGTGCATCCGTATTCGTTGACCTGGCCAAGGCTTTGACTCTGTCAATCACCACATTCTTATTGGCAGACTCAACAGCCTTGGTTTCTCAAATGACTGCCTCACCTGGTTCACCAACTACTTCTCAGACAGAGTTCAGTGTGTCAAATCAGAGGGCCTGTTGTCCGGACCTCTGGCAGCCACTATGGGGGTGCCACAGGGTTCAAATCTCGGGCCGACTCTTTTCTCTGTATACATCAATGATGTTGCTCTTGCTGCTGGTGATTCTCTGATTCACCTCTACTCAGACGACAACATTCTGTATACTTCTGGCCCTTCTTTGGACACTGTTAACTAACCTCCAGACGAGCTTCAATGCCATACAACTCCCCTTCCATGGCCTCCAACTGCTCTTAAATGCAAGTAAAACTAAATGCCTGCTCTTTAACCGATCGCTGCCCACACCTGCCCGCCCGTCCAGCATCACTACTCTGGAATGTTCTGACTTAGAATATGTGGACAATTACAACTACCTAGGTGTCTGGTTAGACTGTAAACTCTCCTTCCAGATTCACATTAAGCATCTCCAATCCAAAGTTAAATCTAGAATTGGCTTCCTATTTCACAACAAAGCATCCTTCACTCATGCTGCCAAACATACCCTCATAAAACTGACTATCCTACCGATCCTTGACTTCGGCGATGTCATTTGGAAAATAGCCTCCAACACTCTACTCAGCAAATTGGATGCAGTCTATCACAGTGCCATCCGTTTTGTCACCAAAGCCCCATATACTACCCACCACTGCGACCTGTATGCTCTCGTTGGCTGGCCCTCGCTTCATATTTGTCGCCAAACCCACTGGCTCTAGGTCATCTATAAGTATTTGCTAGGTAAAGCCCCACCTTATCTCAGCTCACTGGTCACCATAGCAGCACCCACCCGTTGTACATGCTCCACCATATTTCACTGGTCACCCCCAAAGCCAATTCCTCGTTTGGCCGCCTTTCCTTTCAGTTCTCTGCTGCAAATGACTGGAACGAATTGCAAAAAAAAAAATCACTGAAGCTGGAGACTCATATCTCCTTCACTAACTTTAAGCACCAGCTGTCAGACCAGCTCACCGATCACTGCACCTGTACATAGCCCATCTGTAAATAGCCCATCCAACTACCTCATCCCCATAGTGTTATTTTTGTTGTTGTTGCTCCTTTGCACCCCAGTATCTCTACTTGCACATTCATCTTCTGCACACCTATCTTCTGCACACCTATCACTCCAGTGTTAAATTGGTAATTTGTAATTATTTCGCCACTATGGCCTATTTATTGCCTTACCTCCCTTATCTTACCTCATTTGCACACACTGTACATACTTCTTTTGACTGTATGTTTGTTTATTCCATGTGTAACTCTGTGTTGTTGTTTGTGTTGCACTGCTTTGCTCTATCTTGGCCAGGTCGCAGTTGTAAATGAGAACTTGTTCTCAACTAGCCTACCTGGTTAAATAAAGGTTAAATAAAAAAAATTAAAAAAGAGCGTGCAAAGCTGTCATCAAGGCAAAGGGTCCACTACTTTGAAGAATCTCAAATATATTTGGATTTGTTTAACACTTTGTTGTTTACTACTTGATTCAATGTGTTATTTCATAATTTTGATTTCTTCACTATTATTCTACACTGTAGAAAATGGTAAAAATAAAGAAAAACCCTTGAATGAGTAGTTGTGTCCAAACTTTTGACTGGTACTGTATATATTTTTACTTTTTTGACCAATCACAAGTGGAGCGCCTCCTCTAATGGACGAGCCGCTACTGAGAGACACCATATGATAAACTACAGGGGACAGAATGCATGACAGTGAAACTGATGAGAACTCGCTCTACCTACCTGCCACTGGTGCTGCTGCTGGTGCTGCTGACAGAGTTGGAACTGGAGGAACGGCTGCGAGAGCCGGTGCCACTGTGGGAGCGGGGAGGCCAGGATGCTGGACTCGCAAACCTTTGTGGAGAGAGGTTACGTGAATGTGAAGAGTGTGGAGACAGGCTGCGACTGTCGTGGTAAGATCGATCTCCATGTCGTCCCTGCTCTTCTTGGTACAGATCCCTGTGATCTATGCTGCCCAGTATAAAGGGTTCTCTGGCACGAGTATCATATTGAGGCTCTGGTGTATCAAAGTGGCTCGGGCTCCGGCTATGTGAACGGTAATATCCCACACCAACCGATGAAGATCCTCCACTTCCTCCAGCCACAGTCCCAGCCCCACCACCTGTTCCACAGGCACTGACGCAAGTACCTACAACTCCTCCACCGACCCCTGCAGAGCCAGCCCCAACACCTCCACTGGTAGTGCCAGAGCCAGTGTTAAGCATTCTCTCCCTGGTATCTCTGTAATAGTCTGAATCGTAGTGACGCTGCCGGTCAAAGCTACTGCCAGCACGCTCGTGATGTCCGTAGGCATTGTTATCATATGCTCGATCCCGACTTTCAGCAGTCCTGAGTGACAGGGAGAGATATGGAAGGAGGAAATGGAGGGAGAGAGAGAGAGAGAGAGAGAAACGTTATGCTTTTTGACACTAATTAGTAATCAACTAGTTGAGCTTTACAAGGTGGTAAATAAAAGTGTCAGGCTGTCAAATAACTAAGACAGCAGTCAAGTTGAGTGTTCAAAGGGTGTTTGTTTATTTGAGACTTAAAATATACAGTAAACATATCAATTGATATCATACTTTACTTATTAGATATTTGTAAATATGTCTCATTAATTCATATTGCTCATTATATTTTGCAGAATTTGTCACTTTTATGCAGATACTTTCTGATTTCTATCTAAATTAAATTGAACAATTACTAACTAGGCATGGCGATTAATCTTTCACTTGTTTGTGATTTTTTCCCCCTAGTATTTGACAAACATCCAAATCTTCGCAATTGGAAAATGTCATGAAAACTAGATAAAAGGAGTAGATATTTTGTACATGGAATTACATGTGCTCGACAGAAAAGCAGAATGAAAAGAAAACTAGTTTCTATATAATTCTCATGACCCACACAATAGAGAGCACAACCGGATGTGGAAAAACAAAAGTCTGGAGACTTCAATGGATGCAGTGCTAAAACCTAACGTTATTAAAAAATATATTTTTCCTATTCTGGACAGCCGTACATTAATAGTGCAGGATCAGACAAATCAAAGATGATGGCTAGCTCCAGTTTATATTTTGCAACCCTAATAACAATACAACAAATATTATTGACGAGAAGCTATTTCAAGGTATGGAATCCATTCTTAAATGGAACTGAGGAGCATTTCAGGCACTAGACAAGCAGTTGATAGTTCAATACTAATCTACTGAGCTCGCATGTTAGCTTGTCATTAGGGATGTCCAGGATTAGATTTTGATATTATGATAACCCTAAAATATCGCAATTACATGGTTTTCACTGTATTGTGCAATTAAGATCATAATGTTATTGCACAATTTGTTATGTTATATTTTAATTAAATTCACAGGGGTAGCTGCTAGCTAGAAAGATACCGCGCTTATTCATAATCAATTATGTAATCAGTACAATGCAGAAGTTTCTGAGGATTATCCTGCAAGATACTGCAACTTGCTATCTAAAGTAGAAAATCACCAGACCTCCTAACTGGTAGCTTGTCAAGGTGTGACAGCCTTCATCTATGTTAGAATGGCCTAAAACACCAATCGAAAGATTTTAGGTACACTGAAATTGATTGATATCCTCTGCTCCGATAACTAATGAATAGAATTGTACTAATTTATGTTCTTATAGCAGGTACACCACCACCTCAATAAGGAGGCATTCGGGGTCCATAAAAAAAAGCATGAGTTGAAGTGGTGAATTATCAACAAATATTTAAAAATGTTGTGAATTAGGGCAGAGGAATAAAAAAGCCCAATTCATGCCTACTTAAAAATGGAACAGCTTACAATGTAGCAAACACACTTAGATTATTAATTCACTTTTTCATACGTATGAGATTAATCTGTGACTTATTGAAACGCAGTATAAAAGGGTCTGGCGGTGTAACTTCTGCTTTGCTTGAGTCTATCAATCTCAAAGAAACCAAAGTATAACTAATATACAATCTAATTGAAATTATAAACTGGGAGATTCGAGCCCTGAATGCTGATTGGCTGACAGCCGTGGTATATCAGACCGTACACCACGGGTATGACAAAATATTTATTTTTACTGCTCTAATTACGTTGGTAACCAGTTTATAATAGCAATAAGGCACCTATGGGGTTTGTGGTTTAGGGCCAATATACTTATAATTTATTTGCAATGAGCTATGACTCAACAATCGAGCCCACTAGCCTTTTTTCTGTTAGCAAATGCATTCATATTTATGTTTTCATGTAGATTTGCATGGCTGCATGATGACATGTTGGACAATAGAGCTATATAGAGGACTCCTCTTTGTATCTGTGTCATTATACCATCTGTGATATCCTCAATGGTGCTGCACATGCAATCTTTATTTTGAAGTAGTATATTTTCTTCTTCACGATTGGCTGATCCCTCCTGATGACATGTTTAGACATGACTCCAACAAGGTTACCATGAGGGATCAGTCAATGAATTTGTAAGTCCCACCCAGTTGACTAAATTAAAATGGTGGAAGCCCTCAATGGCGCTGCCCATGCTAATACAGCCTTATGGTCACTAGAGGCCTCTATCATTCTCTATATGCCCCCACCCTAAGTTTCTGAGCAAATATTTGTATTTATTTAATATTGGACATTAAATACTTTAAAAACACCAGGAAATCAGCCCCAAGCGATTTAAATGTTGGAAATGTGTTCCCAATTATTCCCAAGCATATCAGAGAGACTCGTAATCATATACAAATGCAAGCAAGATTTAAAATTATTATGTTTTAGTCAAATATCATATTACATCTTTTTGGGCTTCTTGCGGTCAATTTGCAGTCTACAAATGATTTGAAATGATGTTCCGGCCCCCTGACCATCCACTCAACAATTAAATTGGCCCACAGCAAAATCTAGTTGATGATCCCTGCTCTATGGTTTGGACGCAAACTTTTGTGAACTCCTCCATGTAGATATTTGCAACTATGCTGTTTAGTCCAAATCTGGACAGAACCGCGTTAACCTATTTTGGGACTTTCTGAATATTTGAATCTCAAATGGGTGTACAATGCCAGTGTCTCCATTGTCCTGACACTCATAGAATTTGAATTATTCATGAATCGTAAAATAATTAAACCTATTAAGGCAGGATTTTTATCTATAATTGTTTGTTACCATCACATGCTGGTACTGTATACAGCGAACAGATTGCTAGCTAGCTACTGTAGTAGGTGTGTTGCTGTCAAGTGCATGCACTGCCCATAGCCATAAGGAATAACGGTTCTTTGGCACTGACATATTTTTAGCTACTTTGTGGCTGCCAGTATCATATAAAAACTGTAAGGTTAGTGTGAATATGTCATGCTACCTACTAGATCAACAAAATATTATTATAATTGCAGTTCTCTGATTTTACATGCAACATTGTAAATTGTGACAATTAGGGTTTCTGAAGCCAATGGATAATTTGGCTTCCAGTATAAATTCTACATCAGGAATCTGTTCCTGGACTTATCCTGCTCTTGGGCTCAGAAGAAAAAAGGACTTGACCACAAGTTTCCAAGGTTAGGCTACTAACGATCATGTAGCAAGACCAAATGAGAGACTAGCTATCTAAACATTGGCATAAACCCTTTAGTGGTGGCAAATCTGACAGTAAAATGTCATATACAATAGCAATTCAAATTGGGTTGAATATAATCTGATTTTGATTAACTGATACAACTATTAAATCTGACGTAATTGTTCATGTTTTAACAAGCATTCAGAGGAGGTGCATGATTCCTTCTCTGTTTACCATGATCTGGCCTGTATCTACATTTTTCACTTTAATGTGAAAAATGCCTCAGCAAAGTGATACTATTGACTAGGGAGAGCAGGGATTAGCAGCTGGGAAGTGGGCAGGGTAGGTTCAAGGTGAGGGGAGACAGCAGGTAAAAAGTAAAGAGTCTGCAAATAACAACAAGCAGTTAAACCGTATGTTTAACAGCTACTTCTGTTAGTGAAAAATATGGAGAGACAGGGGTTCAAACTAGGGGTTAGAGAGAACAGCTAAAATACACAGGGCAGGATATACCAACCTTTTGAGACAGCGGTAACCCGACCTACAATTCCAAATACAATCTAGGGAGACAGAACTTTGTGAGCAAAAAAAGGAAAAACCAATAGGGTGGGCATAAAAATGTACCAAAAACATTCTGGTAGGTTTATGTTCAAACAAAAGTCTTTGCAGCCAAGATAATAAATTATTCCAAGCAGATGTTTGCAGTGCTAATTCCAAAAAGAGTCAATGTAAAAATATATCCACAGAGAAAAGCACACAGTATAGGTAGGTTTATGTTCAAAACATTAATCCTCGTCAGTATGGCAGGAATCCTCACTTGCTTTGATCAGATAATCCAAAAATCAAATCCAATTGTAACAAGATTTTGATGTGGTGGAAAATAGTCATAGGACTAAACTATCCTTTCAAAAATGGTTACATAAAACATAACTGATAAAAATAAAATCATGGAAAATTAGGCTACAGAGTCCAGTCAAATCAAGAAATGATATCCAATTGTCCAGCTTCTGTAAACAGTGCTCTATTGATACCCCATGAGCAATGAGTCTGGAACATCATGGCAAACGATTTTATGGAAAAGTTTTTCATCTTCATCTTTAATAGTCCGCCACATTCTGTGTGCAAAATTGAGCAATAGTCCAACTAGATCCATTGAAGCAAAAATGATCTGACCATAACACAGTTTACCTGTCAGAAATAATCCAGTTCACCCAATGATTCTCCCGAACATGTACAGTTCCCTTAAAGGCAATAGGTTTATTCTTTGGGAAGAAGTTGACAGGATGATGTGTGTTCTGATTCTGGGAATAATTGTATCCAAGGATGGACAGATGTAGTTCCACATTCAGGAGGCAGGTAATCCAATGCCAGAAGACAGGTAGCCCCATATTTCCATGTAATTGTATTGATTTGTATGATCCAAAAATAGTCCAAACCTCTAATAAATTATGTTTAATGCTTCCCCCTACATCCATTGGACAGTCTCACTCTTTCAAGAGCAAAAATATAAATAATAATAATTTGAACCACCAACAAAATTAAGTTAGAATTCAAAAAGTGTTTGTAATTTGCTCAACATTTCTGTCATTTCTCTACAAAGTTGATCAACAGTAGAGGTCTCCCAGCATTTAATTCTTAAAACCTGAAACAAAACATAATCCCACACAAAACCGGATAACCCACAACTTTATTGAATGATAGAATATCCTTTTGTGATTGGCCAGTTAATCCAACGGGAATACATATCCGGTTTAGGTTATCCACATGACTCCGGACCACAAGGGAAGTGATGCATTTGAAAACACCACTGGAATGGGTGCAGAATGATCGAGAACCCAATTTCTACTAATCCAAAAACTAATGAATGCGTCTTTAATATGCAAATATGTATTCTTGGTTGAATTGTTATACAAAAATGACCCATTAATCCACCAAGGAGGGCATGGTACTCCAGATCAGGGTGATTCCAGGGAAGGCCGCTGGAACAAACTCTCTCCAGCATCCATTAATCCCGGGAGATTTACGATATCCAATATGCCCCATACTCTCTGCAAATGGGATATCCACCTCACAGGAATGTTTAAGTTTACAAAGATAATCCTCAACAGCAAATACGCTATTTACTACACACATAGAAATACAAGTGTGCATGATGTACATACATGCTCATTTACAGTTTCTTGGTGTCTACCATATCAATCCATGAGCGATGGCGACGCTCTGAGGACTTTGGAAGGGATGCCTACAGATTTATTCCTGCGTATGAACTTATTTTATTTCCCCCTCATTCTCCTCTTTAACCCCCAAACAAGTAAATTAATAGATTGTGGAATATGCTTGGAGGTAAGGCATTACAAGAAACAAAGTTCCCCCTGCGTTCAGAGAAACTTTGTCCACTTACCCGTCTAGTCTGCGTTCATAGCGTCCCTCTCTGCTGTGGAGCAATGCAGGGGGCACATACACCAGGTCCCCTGCCACCCTTGTGAACCCTGAAACATCACGCCCACGAGAGCCTAAGGACAGGCTATTGTCCAGCCCTCTCACGGCACTAGGGATTGTGCCTGGCTCATTGTAATCAGTGCGCAAGTCTCTATCCCCCATCTTGTTGATAGAATTATGAGCCTTCTGGGCACTTTTAATGTCCACAAAATCAACAAAGGCTGCAACTCCACCTTCTGACCCCCGCTTTGGAAGGACCTTGACACTCTCCACACGTCCATATCTATGGAGGAAAGGGGGAATTATAAGGAAAAGAGATCAGCAACAAATAATTAATTGATTTAAGGTGTATGCCATATTTCATTGGAAATGGAAACAAGTCAATGGGTAAAGGAGCCTACTGTTCACCATATATGTGTTTTATAATATTGAAATGGAAGGGAAAACCTAGTCAGTTGCACAACTGAAAGATCTCTCTCTCTCTCTCTCTCTCATCCCTTTGTGACACATTATTTGTTATTTTTCATAATGCATTGTTGGTTAAGCAGATAGCACTATACATACATGTTTCAATAGAGGATGTATTCTAGTTATGAGAAAAGTTCCTCCTTCTAGCTATTCAAAGATGGAACTCTGATGAGGTCTGCACAATGCAGCATAACTACACGTGACATTTCCTGGTTTCCTCTTGCTTGTGGGTGCAATATGTTTTATGCAATATGGCATTCCAAAAAGGCTTGATTAAGAGAAATACAGGAAAAAAGTGATGATTTCAATCGTTACCTTGAATGTAGCCTATAATTAAAATGGTTTACTGCCTGAAAATGTATTTTTATTGTAGCCTATGGCGTTTATAAACCAACTGGAGAAAAAAAAATGTGTTTGGGGTTGGTTATTTGCCAGTCTTGGAGAGCTTAGCTCCATGCAACACTTTTTTTTTATATATTCAATGAAAACTAGAGCATAAATCTGTTTCTGCTTATTTTCCGAAAGACACCCTGAGAATGCCCATAAGTGTAGTCTCTCTGTCATGCCAGTTCCCACATTGAATACCCTCCGACGCCATTTTAGAAAACCGTATACACTGCTTCCTCATTCTGCCGTCCCCCATCTTCAAGGACTCCAATCACAAATGTAGCTGTCATGCACCTGCATACGCTGGCTGTTTCTTGTTACAAAAGCTTTAACTAAAGACTGCTTGAAGAGCAGTGAGTAAGTAGACTACCCCGAAATGTGTTTTCCACGCGCACTCATTCCCCTCAACAAAATGCTTCATACTCAAAAGTCAATACAATATGTATGTGATCAATTGTCCAAAACGTTTGTCTTATTATACGTGTAATAGCCTAAGCATATTACATTCTTATGACGTAACCAATGCATTAAAATCATAAGCATGACATAAATGCCCCGCAAGATTTGAAAAACAGTTAGGCTATCATAAGCCATGCATCTGGCAATACCATCAAAGGCTAAGGATTACATTAAAGGAAAGTATGCCTAAATAAACGTCCGTTTTGGCCATTTCGGACTGTATTTTGTAGGATACTCTTGAAGTCATAATGATCTGATGAATATTGTCTACATACACTGCATAGCAAACAATGCGCTTGAAATCGTAGCAGAAATACATACGCCATTTAGCCTACAACACAGGATAGACAGCCATAATGTTACATGAATGCAGCACTTCAGCTAACGTAAAGAAATAATATGGATGTCACATCTTTTAATTAGGCTACTCCTCGTGCCTATATCGAAAGATAGGCAGGCTGTTTTTTCCTTGGCGGCCAGTATGGAGCTAGAGAGCGCACACAGCGTCGAAACAAGAACCAAATGTATTCAGATGTTGGGAAATGTTTAATGCACAAAAACGATAGCCTTTGCCGTCAAATCTGATTTGACATACTGATAACAATGTGAAATAATAGTAATGGAACAATGTGGCAAAAATGTTGCCCTTTACATTTCAGTAGTGAAAAGTAATTATTTTCAACAATAGCCTACCGTTTTTATATAAAGTTTGTTTTTTTATTAAAAAATTGCTATATCAACATGTAGTCTAAAATCGAGAATATGATCCGTGCCATATATAGCCGTGTTTCTTATATGTTGGCAGTTTCATTAGGGTTTATAATCATCATATGGTCGTTTGTTTACACAACCTATGAATGCAACCAATGTAAAGGAAGGAAATCTTAGTGACATTGTAGGATATCACTGTAATCTATACCAAATGTTATGTTAATCAACTGAACAACAACTAATAGCAACATTCAATGAACATTTCAGTTTATTTTGATAGTCAACTGGTATAGCCACTGACATTTAATGACATTAGGCTAATTGACGCCATATCAGTTACATTGTGATGCTGCTGGCAAGAGTCAGCTCTGCATCACTTCACACAAGCCACCTCAATATTTGCTACAATGTTGCAGTGAGTCTTGGCGGAACTGCAAACTACCTCAATTGTTTTTGCTTAGTTAGAATTCCATTGCACGAGACACTCTCCGCAACTGGCAAGTTTTAGGCTAACCATAAAATTGTAAACACAATTCAAGTCACTGTCTTAACACACCACAACCGGTAGGCTGTTACAGTGGCAAGAGTATTCAGTGGTGCTAGCTATAGCTGTTTTGCTAAAGCAATTAGCTAGCTAGGCTATTTCCAAGTCCACGGTGTGGAAAAGATGGCTTACAAGACCGCGAAATGCAGGTGTGGGTCATAAGATTGCAATTTGTACGTTCATGTTAGTTAACTACAATATCTATCGACTTACTCTTCATCCGAGTTTTGTGAACTTGTGTTGCTGGTTTGCTGGCAGTTGCCTAGCCAGGCTACCTACTGTCACTGCCTGGGCAATTCGCTCCAGGATTGATCATCTTCTGATTTTAGGGGAATCCGGCAGGCAGATGCTGACAGTTGTGACCTACTCAATCAAATATTCGGAATAAGATCGTTTACTCACCGCTTGAAGTGCTCAATGATTTTCTCCTCTCGTACATTTTCGGGTAAATTTCCCACCCATAAATGTCTGGTTTCACGGACCATACTGTGCGCTCCTGTCCCCCGATCATACAGAAGAGTTTGTGATGTCCTTATCTTTTCCGATACAAAGTAAAATACGTTGCGAAATTGAGCGCAGCAAAGTATCGTGCTTAGATCATCAACTGTTTGTTCTGACCCAATGTAACCATTAGGTTCAATTATTGCACTCTGTTTGATTTCCTTTACTGTGCGCGATCTGGGTGTACGAGCATGCGGTCTATTACCATTCCCGTGACTAGGCGCGTCCCTGACACCATGCGACCTTTGGCTGTCGAAATAATGCTTGTAGCTACCTAAAAAGATGCAGCACCCTTGCTCGTAATGAGGCGCACACAGCGCACGCGTGGCACTGTGTGTGAACTCTTTTTTTCCGCTTTCAGTTGAGAGCCCTTTCGTCTTGCGCATGCGTGGGTATCGAATGCTTGAGTTTGGGGTTTGGGTCATTGGTTTGGGTAGACGAAGGGTATGAAATTAATCTTTCACACACACAGGCAGCAACTGGAAAGCAGTCCAACAACAGGCCATTGAAACATGTTTTACATTGTGACATTGAATAGTGTATTATCCATTGGATAAGAAAACATAAAACTAGGTTACTGCAGTTACTATACAAAGACGCAAATGACAAAAACAACACATTTAGTAATAAAACCTTTATTAGACAGTTGTACTAAGCTTATATGGAATTTATAAGCTTATAGACATGTATTATTTTCAAGAATTTGACTTGCTTAATAAGGTTGAATTCATTTTTTAAAAGTAGGCTTACAGTGCCTTGCGAAAGTATTCGGCCCCCTTGAACTTTGCGACCTTTTGCCACATTTCAGGCTTCAAACATAAAGATATAAAACTGTATTTTTTTGTGAAGAATCAACAACAACTGGGACACAATCATGAAGTGGAACGACATTTATTGGAAATTTCAAACTTTTTTAACAAATCAAAAACTGAAAAATTGGGCGTGCAAAATTATTCAGCCCCCTTAAGTTAATACTTTGTAGCGCCACCTTTTGCTGCGATTACAGCTGTAAGTCGCTTGGGGTATGTCTCTATCAGTTTTGCACATCGAGAGACTGAATTTTTTTCCCATTCCTGCTTGCAAAACAGCTCGAGCTCAGTGAGGTTGGATGGAGAGCATTTGTGAACAGCAGTTTTCAGTTCTTTCCACAGATTCTCGATTGGATTCAGGTCTGAACTTTGACTTGGCCATTCTAACACCTGGATATGTTTATTTTTGAACCATTCCATTGTAGATTTTCCTTTATGTTTTGGATCATTGTCTTGTTGGAAGACAAATCTATGTCCCAGTCTCAGGTCTTTTGCAGACTCCATCAGGTTTTCTTCCAGAATGGTCCTGTATTTGGCTCCATCCATCTTCCCATCAATTTTAACCATCTTCCCTGTCCCTGCTGAAGAAAAGCAGGCCCAAACCATGATGCTGCCACCACCATGTTTGACAGTGGGGATGGTGTGTTCAGGGTGATGAGCTGTGTTGCTTTTACGCCAAACATAACGTTTTGCATTGTTGCCAAAAAGTTCAATTTTGGTTTCATCTGACCAGAGCACCTTCTTCCACATGTTTGGTGTGTCTCCCAGGTGGCTTGTGGCAAACTTTAAACAACACTTTTTATGGATATCTTTAAGAAATGGCTTTCTTCTTGCCACTCTTCCATAAAGGCCAGATTTGTGCAATATACGACTGATTGTTGTCCTATGGACAGAGTCTCCCACCTCAGCTGTAGATCACTGCAGTTCATCCAGAGTGATCATGGGCCTCTTGGCTGCATCTCTGATCAGTCTTCTCCTTGTATGAGCTGAAAGTTTAGAGGGACGGCCAGGTCTTGGTAGATTTTCAGTGGTCTGATACTCCTTCCATTTCAATATTATCGCTTGCACAGTGCTCCTTGGGATGTTTAAAGTTTGGGAAATCTTTTTGTATCCAAATCCGGCTTTAAACTTCTTCACAACAGTATCTCGGACCTGCCTTGTGTGTTCCTTGTTCTTCATGATGCTCTCTGCGCTTTTAACGGACCTCTGAGACTATCACAGTGCAGGTGCATTTATACGGAGACTTGATTACACACAGGTGGATTGTATTTATCATCATTAGTCATTTAGGTCAACATTGGATCATTCAGAGATCCTCACTGAACTTCTGGAGAGAGTTTGCTGCACTGAAAGTAAAGGGGCTGAATAATTTTGCACGCCCAATTCTTCAGTTTTTGATTTGTTAAAAAAGTTTGAAATATCCAATAAATGTCGTTCCACTTCATGATTGTGTCCCACTTGTTGTTGATTCTTCACAAAAAAATACAGTTTTATATATTTATGTTTGAAGCCTGAAATGTGGCAAAAGGTCGCAAAGTTCAAGGGGGCCGAATACTTTCGCAAGGCACTGTATGTATTGTCGGTTGTACATGCCTTTATTATTATTGCATTATGTAAAATAAAGAGTTAATTATGACGAAAGATGAATGTTCAAATGTGTCATGGAATTGTTTCATCCTGCTGCAAATAGTTTTCTACAGAATAACCCCTTGGCTTGAAGGACATTATGGTTACTGGTAGAGTAGAATTCCACTACCTTGGTATGAGAGAACTACAGCGACAGAATTCAGAACATGGACCGTTCTTACTGTATTCTCCCTGTACATCAAGTCAGAACCGTAGCATAAATAAAGGGGGCAGACAATGAACGCTCTTACAATATTCGATGATGTCACGTGTGCTCCCTCTCCGGCCTCTAGGTCACCAGTCTACTCGTTATGGCGCACACCTGTCACCATCGTTACGTGCACCTGCACGTCATCAGACTCACCTGGACTCCATCACTTCCCTGATTACGTTCCCTATATATGTCACTCCCTTTGGTTCCTTCCCCAGGCATTATTGTTTTGTGTGTTATGTCTGTGTTATGTCTGTGCGTTGTTCATGTTTCTTATTTTGTATTATGTTGTGTTCATTTATTAAAACACTCACTCCCTGAACTTGCTTCCCGACTCTTAGCGCATATCGTTACAGAATAATGCCTCAACTAAGGGAAGCATCAGGAAGTGTTTTTTGTTTTTTGTGTCAGTGGAAAGACGTCAGATCCGGGAGCCGCTACAGGCTCTCATGCTTCAGCCAGATCGCCAGGCTCCCCTGCCTCCGCCAACTCGCCAGGCTTCCCTACCTCCGCCGGCTTGTCAGGCTTTCATGCCTCAGCCGGATCTCTAGGCTCCCCTGCCTCAGCCAGTCTGTCAGATTCCTGCACCCCAGCCGGATTGATAGGGTTCCCACGCCTGACCGGTCCACTCCTGATCCCCAGGATCGTAATTTTGGTCAGCGCTCTGCGGTCGGAACCGCACGTAGGGGAGGGGGTACTTTCAAGTGTGCTCCCTCTCTGGCCTCTAGGTCACCAGCCTGCTCGTTATGGTGCACACCTGTCACCATCGTTACGCGCACCTGCGCATCATCAGACTCCCCTGGACTCCATCACTTCCCTGATTACCTTCCCTATATATCCCCAGGCATTATTGTTTCTGTTCCTGTGTTATGTCTGTGCAATGTTCGTATTTCTTCATTTGTATTAAGTTGTGTTTATTTATTAATACACTCACTCCCTGAACTTGCTTCCCGACTCTTAGCTCACATCGTTACAGATTATTACATTTCTCTAAAACAGGCTATAGGCTAGATGTGCACCACCAAATCAGAACAGTAGGCTAAGTTATGGGAAAGAGACCAAATTATTAGGGTGAGGCACATGCGCTACTAACAGCTTACTACAAAACATACACTTAGTATTACTTTATTAGCTACAGTGTACATATATACCTGGCATATTACATAAATTATGCAGCAGCATACAATACATTTGTGGACTCACCTTGTTGTGCTGTGCCCACTTGAACAGGAAGGTGACGCAACGGTCCTTCTTGTGGGTACATTTTGTCAATCAAGGTTTGTTATCAAAGTCTGGCATTCTCTGGATTTATGGTGCTTTTAAGATAACTGAAAACTCTGAAATAAACCAGGTCGAATCGTGATATCAGTGATCTTCAAGTTGGAGCTCTAGAAAGAGGCTTGAGTTCCCGACTTGGAATTCCGAGTTGGAAACTTATTTTCCAAGTCAGAGCTTATTTTTTTTTCAGAGTTCCCAGTTGTCTTGAACTCACTGAAGTCTGAGATTCTCCAGTTGTTTTGAACGCAGCAAAAGTCATGCTGGATTGACAGCATGGTCAATGTATTCAACTTTTTCTGGCCCATGGTGTTGAATGTTTATCCTTTCAAGCTTGGAAAAGAGACCCTTAAACCCAGACTTGGACCACATACCCACTCCATTGAATAGCAGTCTAGTGATTGCTTTGCAACACTTGCAGTTAGCCACTGATTCCTTCCAAACGACTCATTGTTGAATTTGCGATTACCAACTTTTTGTGTAATGTGGATGTCCAATGGCCGATGAGCATCAATCCGTTTTATCTATAATTTCTCTTCATATGACAAGGATTGAAAAGGATTTTCCAGTAGATTGTCGAATTGAGTCATCATGATGACTGCTTGTCTAGCTTGCTAGCTAAGATTTTGAAAGTATGATGTTGACATGATCAGTCTAATCAAAGCTACGGTAGATAAAACATAATTTTATCTGTGGCCAATGACCTTGAGCCTTTTTGGATGGGCATTTCTAATGTAACTCTATGGCAGCACCCAAAGGACTTAAATTTGAGCTCTCCGCGTAGATTTTGCGGCGACATAGTGTCCCCATGAGTGACATAACACTGAGCCAATCACGGCGCAACTAGAGGACATTACCAATCTCTACACTCCGTATTTTCCGCTGGCTGCCCCACCACCACAGAAAGCACTGAGCTAGGCAGAAACACCTGCATTTTGGAGCTGCCTTACTCAAGAAAGCAAAAAAGAGACCATGTTTGTATGCAGCTTATTAACTCAACATTTTTTTTTTTACATTGTTTGCAAACTGATATGTGACACCTACCCTGAATGATGGGTCACCACTTTAAATGGATCTTTATTTGCATAGGGTATACTCACAGCGCTCAGGGTTTCCCCCTTTTTTTACCACTTCATCCCTGGAGGATAACTAACCTAGCAAAATACACTACATGACCAAAAGTATGTGGACACCTACTCGTTGAACATCTCATTCCAAAATCATGGGTATTAATATGGAGTTGGTTCCCCCTTTGCTGCTATAACAGTCTCCACTGTTCTGGGAAGGCTTTCCACTAGATGTTGGAACATTGCTGTGGGGACTTGATTCCCCGCAGCAATGTCACTGAGCTCTTCAGTAAGGCCATTCTACTGCCACTGTTTGTCTATGGAGATTGCTTGGCGGTGAGCTCAATTTTATACACGTCAGCAACGGGTGTGGCTGAAATAGTCAAATCCACTCATTTGAAGGGTGTCCACATACTTCTGTGTATACAGTGTATATCTTTGCCCTTTTGAATAAGTCAAATCAAAGTTTATTGGTGGCTTACCCAGATTTGCAGGGAAATGTAGCGAAATGCTTATGTTTCTAGCTCCAACACTAAGTTGCAATGCCATTTCAACTTAGTGGCTATACCACAGACGTCAGTAACTCAACACTTTTGCTAGTTTCTGAGCTCTGTTTAATAATTAACAGCATAATCAGGCACAAGGCCACAAAACAAAGTAAGGTGATAAGATATAATTGCCTATAGGTCAAAGTCCTTGTGTTGCAAGTTCAGTAGGCCAGCCTTGTTAATGTTATTAAATATCAAATTACTTGATAGAACCGTAGGCTACAGTTTACAGTGAAGGTTTTATGAAATCTAATGAACAGTTTGAATAAAGATGGGTAGGCCTACGTGAAGAAAACAAATCCATTGTTTTAGGCTACGCATGCGCTGCAATGCGGTAAAAAAAAAAGAAGAAAAAAGGAGCTGCATTTGAACAAGGACGCATGCGTATGGCTCACCTACCAAGGGGCCAGAGATAGACATTTCTAGAAAGGCTACAGTTGAGTCAAGTCGTCAACGAGGAGGTACTGGCACGTTATAATTTCCACGAACTCCATACATGAATGCTCTTGGAAATAATCGTGTGCTTCCAATAACAACGCAACGATTTTTTTTTCTGATGTAAAAAGGAACTGCTAAATAAAATCCAATAACCTCGTGGATTGTACAATTGTTTTATTGTCCAAGACAGGCATTTTGTGCTGGAACTATCAAGCCTATACCATGCCATATTCCTTTACGCCTTCAGTCTTGGTCGACCCTGGATTATCATGCGGCACCATTTTATTATCCACACTTCTTCAAATGATCATGGAATAAATAAACGGAATAAACAAGTCTAACGTTGGAGGCAGGCAAATAAATACCTTACTGTGAAATACAAACTGCGCATACTAATAGTGGCCAGAAAACTGTTCTCAAAAGATAGAAAAGGACTGATAAAAAATCTGCTCTGTAGGTGCCATAAATGTGGGCTTTAAATGAGGTAGGCCTATCTGCATTCGGCAAAAAACAGTGCCGAATAGATTTTTCCTGTGAGGCGTAATTTACATTGTCATGTTTATATTCGATGTCAATTTGAATTAGACTATTTTCCTGTCCTGCTAAGCATTCAAAATGCTTAGCAGGACAGTACTTTTGGGTGTCCAAATCAAATTTTATTTGTCACGTTTATTTGTCACGTAAGGTCTACACCTTACAGTGAAATGCTTACTTACAGGCTCTAACCAATAGCGCAAAAAAGGTATTAGGGGAACAATAGGTAAGTAAAGAAATAAAACAACAGTAAAAGGACAGGCTATATACAGTAGCGAGGCTATAAAAGTAGCGAGGCTACATACAGACACCGGTTAGTCAGGCTGATTGAGGTACAGACACCGGTTAGCCAGGCTGATTGAGGTAGTATGTACATGTAGATATGATTAAAGTGACTATGCATATATGATGAACAGATAGTAGCAGTAGCGTAAAAGAGGGGTTGGCGGGTGGCGGGACACAATTCAGATAGCCCGGTTAGCCAATGTGCGGGAGCACTGGTTGGTCGGCCCAATTGAGGTAGTATGTACATGAATGTATAGTTAAAGTGACTATTCATTTATGATAAACAGAGAGTAGCAGCAGCGTAAAAAGAGGGGTTGGGGGGGGGGGGGGGTCACACAATGCAAATAGTCCTGGTAGCCATTTGATTACCTGTGCCTTTTTGTCCTAGATTTGGCAGTCTGGAAGCGCTTGCCATGCGGTAGTAGAGAGAGCAGTCTTTGACTGGGGTGGCTGGGGTTTTTAACAATTTTTAGGGCCTTCCTCTGACACCGGCTGGTGTAGAGGTCCTGGATGGCAGGCAGCTTAGCCCCAGTGATGTACTGGGCCGTATGCACTACCCTCTGTAGTGCCTTGCGGTCAGAGGCCGAGCAATTGCCTTACCAGGCAGTGATGCAACTGGTCAGGATGCTCTCGATGTTGCAGCTGTAGAACCTTTTGAGGATCTCAGGACCCATGCCAAATCTTTTTAGTTTCCTGAGGGGGAATAGGCTTTGTCGTGCCCTCTTCACGACTGTCTTGGTGTGTTTGGACCATTCTAGTTTGTTGTTGATGAGAATGGGGGCGTGCTCGGTCCTCCTTTTTCTGTAGTCCACAATCATCTCCTAAGTCTTGGTTACGTTGAGGGATAGGTTGTTATTCTGACTCCACCACCCAGCTCCTCCCTATAGGCTGTCTTGTCATTGTCGGTGATCAGGCCTACCACTGTTGTGTTGTCTGCAAACTTAATGATGGTGTTGGAGTCGTGCCTGGACGTGCAGTCATGAGTGAACAGGGAGTACAGGAGGGGGCTGAGCACGCACCCCTGGGGAGCTCCAGTGTTGAGGATCAGCGTGGCAGATGTGTTGCTACCTACCCTCACCACCTGGGGGTGGCCCGTCAGGAAGTCCAGGATCCAGTTGCAGAGGGAGGTGTTTAGTCCCAGGATCCTTAGGTTTAGTGATGAGCTTTGAGGGTACTATGGTGTTGAACGCTGAGCTGTGGTCAAAGATAGCATTCTCACATAAGTGTTCCTTTTGTCCAGGTGGGAAAGGGCAGTGTGGAGTGCAATAGAGATTGCATCATCTGTGGATCTGTTTGGGTGGTATGCAAATTGGAGTGGGTCTAGAGTTTATGGGATAATGGTGTTGATGTGAGCCATGACCAACCTTTCAAAGCACTTCATGGTTACGGAAGCGAGTGCTACGGGTCTGTAGTCATTTTGGCAGGTTGCCTTTGTGTTCTTGGGCATAGGGACTATGGTGGTCTGCTTGAAACATGCTGGAATTACAGACTCAATCAGAGACATGTTGAATATGTCTGTGAAGACACCTGCCAGTTGGTCAGCGCGTGCCCGGAGCACATGTTCTGGTAATCCATCAGTCTGGCCCCGCAGCCTTGTGTATGTTGACCTGTTTAAAGGTCTTACTCACGTTGGCTACAGAGAGCATGATCACACAGTCGTCCAGAACAGCTGATGCTCTCATGCATGCCTCAGTGTTGCTTGCCTCAAAGCGAGCATAGAAGTGATTTAGCTCATCTGGTAGACTCGTGTCACTGGGCAGCTCGCAGCTGTGCTACTACCCTTTGTAGTCTGTAATCGTTTGCAAGCCCTGCCACATAAGACGAGCGTCAGAGCCGGTGTAGTATGATTCAATCTAGGAAAATGTATGGAGTGAAAAGTAAAATATTTTCTTAAAAGGAATGTAGTGAAGTAAAAGTAAAAGTAGTCAAAAATATGAATAGAAAAGTAAAGTACAAAAAACACTTAAGTAGTACTTTAAACTATTTTTTATTTAAGTACTTTACACCACTGATAATCAATAATAATACAAAATATAATCGAAGACTGATGCTCTAAGAGTCCCAGCACAAACAGTTTCTTCCCATGTCAATTAGTCTAACTCTGGTGGTCTTTGCCAGGTGTCAGGCATCTCCTCTGGTTCTTACTCCTCTGAGAATGTGGTAACTGGTAACTTCCTCCATATCCTGCATAAATACACACATTTCTATTATGTAAGATACATTGAAATGACAGAAATATTTAGATAAATTGATAAACGTACAACAAGCTGGAATAGCACGGTCAATTGAGGGACACTCATTCTCACCTGTGTTGTAGCATCCAATAGGTCTCTGGAGGGTATCAGACAGCTAGCCTCACCGAGGAAGCACAGGATGATGTGGACCACATCTGCCCAGCGGCCGACAATCAGCATCAGGACCATGAGCCTCCCCCAAGAGTAGAAAATAATTATCATCAGCTTTCTCAATGAGAATGACAACAATATGCTTGTCCTTTACTTGCTTTCTGCTATGTACAAAATACCAAATAGTCTCTGACATTCTGCTGCTTAAAAGTTTAACCATGTAGTCTACTGTATGTTCAGTCTCTCACCCTGCATATACACCACCAGCAGTGTGTAGCAGATTGTCAGTGGAGTCCAGAACCTGAGGGGGGCAATGGCAGCCACTGCAAAGGTCCCTGGTCAGGCGCGGTAACAGAAAGCAACCTGATGTTAGCAGTGTCATGCACACTCCACAGTAACACAGTAGACTGTGTAGTCTGTGCAGTGCCATGACATGGAGTCGTAGGCGCCCAGGAACCAGCTCAGTTCTGCAGCGAGGAGCAGGCAGAGCCGGAGCTGTGGCGCCCCCTCGTGGAGAAAATGGAGACCGCAGCTGAGAGCACAGCCCAAGGAGAACTGACATTCATTTATTTTTTTTACCTTTATTTAACTAGGCAAGTCAGTTAAGAACAAATTCTTATTTTCAATGACAGCCTAGGAACAGTGAGTTAACTGCCTGTTCAGGGGCAGAACGACAGATTTGTACCTTGTCAGCTCGGAGATTTGAACTTGCTAGCCAATGCTCAGGTTACTAGCCCAATGCTCTAACCACTAGGCTACATTGGACCAGCAGCTGCTGTAGGAACCTACTGGACTCCTGCAGATTCAGAGAGCGGGAGGGAAATTAATTAAGAGGAGAGATGAATAAAGGCTGATGAATGTGAGAATGATTTTCATGTAATTTTTAGTGACAAGTATGCTATTATAATGCTCACTGGTCCAGCTGTGACCTAAGCTGACATTGTTCTGAGGGAGAACTCTAGAACCACCAGGGATGCAACCCGAGAGCCCACTACAGACTGCATCACCGGCAGGAACAAGAACTGGAGAGCTTCACTTAGCCCAATTTTAGTACTGGCTTGATGCCTTGGTATTTTCTGCATAGATGTATCTCTACTGCTGCCGTCATTATTTGAACTGAGTAGAGAGAGTAACTTGAGACAGTATACATTTCAAGGCAGTGAAATACAAAACAATGATTTCTAAGGATACATTGATTACTGTTGCCAATGTAAATCGTATAACAGTCTGTTCATAGTGATGAATAGAAGCATGTTATTCAACAGCACAAATTAGTAAACTGTACATCAATAGTCCTAAGGTTAGTAGGGAAAATGACAGTTATCCACATCCACATCTTGGATATCCTTTGGTCCACTTCTCAAGTGTTTGTTTTTTATGAGTCCCTCCCTATCTATGAAATGGTAATTGCATTCAGATTATAATTCTAGGGCAAGAGGAGGTTTAGCAACAATCGATTTCGAGTTTGTTTGCTAGTCAAATGGATGTAAAATTGTAACGTGTGAAACAAGTATAACAGCTAACAATATAGCCTAACCTATACACTGAAGCTACCTATGTAACTAACATGTAATAACATAGGTATTATTATACACTCGTTACTGAGACACGTGGAATCATGTCTTCTCATATGATCTTTCGGGACATTACCATTGGCGTATACGTTTCTCACCTTTCAGCCTTTAAGAATTAAGTGTACTGTCATCAGGTTACAGAGAGCAGAGATCCCACATGCGCAGTCCTGTATATTACCAAGAATATTTGATCACCTGACATCTCCAAAATTGACGTATTCAACAAAATGGTTCTTCAAATAAAGGTAGACTACAGCATGAGTGGTAACCTGCAAAAGGGCATTTACAATAAACCAAGAAAGGATCAGGCCAAGCGCCGACCTACCTGGGGTAGCCTAGAGAACGATACACAAATCTCACCTTAGAGTAGACTGTCCAGAGGGTTTGCGTCCAGCGTTAGCCATCCTGATAAACTCGGAAGAAATTAGGTAATGAAGGATAACATTTGCGGTAAATCGCTTCAATATTAGCCTAACGTTTCCCTATATCTATAGTTTCGATATCAAACCTGTTGAAATTATAGGCTATTTTCGGAAATAGGTAATTTCATAGCAACAATTATATTTCGATAAAAGATAAGACCACGCCCGCTTATCAATTGACAGGATACTTCAATAATTTCAAAATGTAAATTTCTACCTCGGCTGTTTATGTCCCTATGATTAAATAACACTGAGCTTTGCTCATTCATTGTGCTGTTCATAGGTCAGAGTCATGGGCAGACATTTTATTTTTATTTAACCTTTATTTAACTAGGCAAGTCAGTTAAGAACAAATTCTCATTTACAATGACGGCCTACCAAAAGGCAAAAGGCCTCCTGCGGGGATGAGGCTGGGATTAAAAATAAAATCAAAATATAGGACAAAACTCACATCACAACAAGAGAGACAACACTACATAAAGAGAAACCTAACATGCTGACTACACCGCTTGCGTCACGTGCTTGAGCATTGCAAAATCAATTTAAACATACATGTTATTCAATTATTGCACCCACACTGCTCGTGTGGCATCGAGCGTCTGTGTTGCCAAGTGCTAAAATAGAAGTCAGTTCTATTTGTACCGCTGATCGTGGTGCAAATCCTGCCTCTCCCATCTCCTCATTGGTTTATAGAAACAGATACCCACATGCCATCTCCTCATTGGTTATACCCACATGGGCGATCGAAAGACAACTGAGTTTGTCGTCGTGGTAATACTATGAAGGTTTAGATGCCAATCGCCATATAAAGTCCAAAGAAGAAAGAGCCTGGAAGGAGGAGAGATGACTAGAAACAATTCGGTTGACTGTTTTATGTGTGGATTAATTGTCGGAATAGAGGACCTTGTGCATTTCAGGTAAAATAACAACTCAACGTTTATATCCCAGGACAAATTACCTAGCACCAGCAAGCTAGCTAAAAATGACAAATTCACCATGATTTATGATCAGATCCACTATCTCCTGGGTCCATGTGGTTCCTATCAGGAATAGATATAGGTATCACATGCAGACTTTGATTGCTTTCTTACTCACCTGATATTGATGATATTTGTATTGTACTTTTCCTCACCTGCCTTTGGGGTATATGGCAAATACCAGGTCCTCTAGATATACTTAGAATTTCTCCACTTGTTCCCAGTGTGAGACTATGGGCTCCAGCAATTGGATCCCTTGTATCTCCTTCAGGGGTCAACGGGTCCTTCTCCACTATTTTTCACCTGTGGTGTGAGAGATCAAATAGGTGGAATGGTAGGAGTACGGATGGACGGTGGACCTCATTAGGCTATTATCTATCTTAGTAAACTGAACTCTGTTCATTAAGTAGATGGCGACTCGACTAAAGTGAGTTTAGAGCAGTGATTAATTTGAGCCGGATCTAAAGCCACTGTAAGTAGTTTGGTTAGGGGCGCCACTTTCTCTGGGGACATTCTGAAATTGCATCCCCCCCCCCCCCCCCCCCCCACAGTTTTATCATTGGAATGTGATTCAAAACAAGGCAACAGTTTGCTTTAGGAACCCACCTCCGAGCAGTCGGGTAAGCTGTTTGGAGTGTTTATCCTACTTGATAAAAAAAACAATTATGTACCCCTCACTTTTAAATTCACAGTTAGGCCCCTGAGTTTGGGGGTGGATGTTGAATTATTTTGTTTTGCTATATACACCCTCAAATAATTGTTACTTTTTGAGATGTAAAAATTATAATAAAACAAATTATAATAAAAGCAATCAAAGTTCCTTCGAGTTCCCCCCCGACCCCGCAAAAGTAATGTGAAAAAATAGATTTTCAGCCCGGGCATGATATTCTAATGGTTGATTCGCGTTGGGCCGGCCCAGGTTTATGGTTTGCTTAACATTGTAACCTGGAGATCAACGCCTGGCTGTGTGAGAGGCACACCTGTATCTCTTACAGAACTAGAATGAGATTCTCTTTAAATTATCTCTCGCCCTCTCTCAACTGTGATAGACCAAGACATGAGCCTGCAACTCTCATTTTATAGGCTTTTGGCACCAACGCATCGATCATCACCCCCAAGTGAGCTGCACATCATTGGGTGAATTCAGTGAAACTGGGAAGCATTTTTAGGACTATAATTTCCTCTTCATATTGTAGCCTACAATACGTGTCTGGACACACCTAAGCCTAAGCTATTTATGGATTCAAGACAAGGTCGTTTTTATTGATCTCAAATTCTCAGTTTGTCAGCGTCAAAGTAGCCTGTCATTTCGATCATTTGTACAGTATGCCCAAAAAAACATTCTGCGAACATCTCCAGTTATGTAAATGAAATGCGTTTATAAAAGGACCTAGGTAAAAACAGATTCAGGTTGGATATTCGATAGATATTCGCCTGTAGTTTTCCTTACGTCCACCAACAGCAGTTAGGGACCGTCAACATAGTGACAAATCAACATTTTCAAATTTCAATAGCTCTTTAACCAATACTCCTAAAACTTTCAAAACTGGTTCTAGCTCTCCCGATGGCATAGACACACATTGCACACACTTTTTTGTTGATTTACATCTCGCACTATTTTTTATTATAATTATTTTTTAATTAATTTCAATAGCAATTTGGTCATGTGACCTACTGACTTCAAAAAAGGTTCAGAATGTACACTCAGAGGGCCTACACATTGCACACCCTTCCCTTAAGTTTATTCCCCCCCCCCCCCCCCCCCCCCCCCCCCCCCCCCCCCCCCCCCACGTGTGTCAAAACGAGTGCGCCCCACATGTGGTTGTGTGCAGAAGGCTACTCCAGTGGTTATAGGCCTGCATCTGTTTGCATTTATTTAATTGGAGAGTTGAATAAATAATTGATTTAATTTACTATAAGGATGCCTAATGCCCAAACAATCAAATTCATTTTATTCTCAGTCAAGATGGTGATGGCAAGAGCTTTTAATGTTGTTTTTCTCTTGTTATTGACCCTGAGAGGGATAACTTAGTCCTATCCTTTGGCTTAAAAAAACAAGAGGTGGGCCTATCACGCTGGCCAGGACAAATCATCAATGTATGCTTTAGAAGTGTCTCATCTATAAATGCACTAAAGAGGAACATACTGAAGATGCACATGCTCCACAGGATGTTGTTGGCACCTTAATTGGGGAGGACGGGCTCGTGGTAATGGCTGGAGCAGAATCAGTGGAATGGTATCATATACATCAAACACATGGCTTGATGCCATTCCATTTGCTATGTTCCAGGCATTATTATGAGCCGTTCTCCCCTCAGCAGCCTCCACTGCCACGCTTGACCCCAGAATCTTTTCACATGTGTATTTTCAAAGGATAAAGCAAAGAACATTAACAACCTATTAGTTAGGAACACTATAAGAATATGGAAGAAATTAAACCGATTCTCCACAATAAATTGGTCCACATGGAAACCGTAAATTACTTGGTAATAGGAAATACATTTATTTCCATGACAGAATTCAAAAGTAATTATGGACTGACCAATGTAGATGTTTTCAAATAAAGTACATGCAACTTAAAAGTTTCATGTCATTACATTATGATTTGAAATCTTTTGAACATTTTGAGGGAATCCTATTTGAGTCAGAAAAGGATACTCATATGATAGGTAAGATATCCAAATTTTACAGCACAACGACAGAGTCATGTCTTAAGTGTAAAACGAACAATGACTCAAAAATCCATTACTTCTGGGAATGCTATGAAGTCCAAAAGTTATGAGCGCCATTAGAAAGTTGGCTGTCAGAAGTATTACAATGTACACTGAGTATACAAAGGACACCTGCTCCTTCCATGACATAGACTGACCAGATGAATCCAAGTGGAAGCTATGATCCCATATTGATGTCACCTGTTAAATCCACTTCAATCAGTGTACAGTGCCTTCGGAAAGTGTTCAGACCCCTTGACTTTTATTTACAGTGCCTTGCGAAAGTATTCGGCCCCCTTGAACTTTGCGACCTTTTGCCACATTTCAGGCTTCAAACATAAAGATATAAAACTGTATTTTTTTGTGAAGAATCAACAACAAGTGGTGCACAATCATGAAATGGAACGACATTTATTGGATATTTCAAACTTTTTTAACAAATCAAAAACTGAAAAATTGGGCGTGCAAAATTATTCAGCCCCTTTACTTTCAGTGCAGCAAACTCTCTCCAGAAGTTCAGTGAGGATCTCTGAATGATCCAATGTTGACCTAAATGACTAATGATGATAAATACAATCCACCTGTGTGTAATCAAGTCTCCGTATAAATGCACCTGCACTGTGATAGTCTCAGAGGTCCGTTAAAAGCGCAGAAAGCATCATGAAGAACAAGGAACACACCAGGCAGGTCCGAGATACTGTTGTGAAGAAGTTTAAAGCCGGATTTGGATACAAAAAGATTTCCCAAGCTTTAAACATCCCAAGGAGCACTGTGCAAGCGATAATATTGAAATGGAAGGAGTATCAGACCACTGCAAATCTACCAAGACCTGGCCGTCCCTCTAAACTTTCAGCTCATACAAGGAGAAGACTGATCAGAGATGCAGCCAAGAGGCCCATGATCACTCTGGATGAACTGCAGAGATCTACAGCTGAGGTGGGAGACTCTGTCCATAGGACAACAATCAGTCGTATATTGCACAAATCTGGCCTTTATGGAAGAGTGGCAAGAAGAAAGCCATTTCTTAAAGATATCCATAAAAAGTGTTGTTTAAAGTTTGCCACAAGCCACCTGGGAGACACACCAAACATGTGGAAGAAGGTGCTCTGGTCAGATGAAACCAAAATTGAACTTTTTGGCAACAATGCAAAACGTTATGTTTGGCGTAAAAGCAACACAGCTCATCACCCTGAACACACCATCCCCACTGTCAAACATGGTGGTGGCAGCATCATGGTTTGGGCCTGCTTTTCTTCAGCAGGGACAGGGACGATGGTTAAAATTGATGGGAAGATGGATGGAGCCAAATACAGGACCATTCTGGAAGAAAACCTGATGGAGTCTGCAAAAGACCTGAGACTGGGACGGAGATTTGTCTTCCAACAAGACAATGATCCAAAACATAAAGGAAAATCTACAATGGAATGGTTCAAAATAAACATATCCAGGTGTTAGAATGGCCAAGTCAAAGTCCAGACCTGAATCCAATCGAGAATCTGTGGAAAGAACTGAAACTGCTGTTCACAAATGCTCTCCATCCAACCTCACTGAGCTCGAGCTGTTTTGCAAGGAGGAATGGGAAAAAAATTCAGTCTCTCGATGTGCAAAACTGATAGAGACATACCCCAAGCGACTTACAGCTGTAATCGCAGCAAAAGGTGGCGCTACAAAGTATTAACTTAAGGGGGCTGAATAATTTTGCACGCCCAATTTTTCAGTTTTTGATTAGTTAAAAAAGTTTGAAATATCCAATAAATGTTGTTCCACTTCACGATTGTGTCCCACTTGTTGTTGATTCTTCACAAAAAATACAGTTTTATATCTTTATGTTTGAAGCCTGAAATGTGGCAAAAGGTCGCAAAGTTCAAGGGGGCCGAATACTTTCGCAAGGCACTGTATATTCAGACCCTTTGCTATGAGACTCATAATGTAGCTCAGGTGCATCCTGTTTCCATTGACAATCGTTGAGATGTTTCTACAACTTAGATTTCACCGGTGGTAAATTCAATTGATTGGACATTATTTGGAAAGGCACACATCTCTCTATATAAGGTCCCACAGTTGACAGTGCACGTCAGAGCAAAAACCAAGCCATGAGGCGAAGGAATTGTCTGTAGAGCTACGGGACAGAATTGTGTCGAGGCACAGATCTGGTGAAGGGTACCAACAAATTCTACAGCATTGAAGGTCCCCAAGAACACAGTGGTCTCCATTATTATTAAATGGAAGGAGTTTGGAATCACCAAGACGTTTCCTAGAGCTGGCCGGCAGGCCAAACCGATGGTCACTCTGACAGAGCTCCAGAGTTCCTCTGTGGAGATGGGAGAACCTTCCAGAAGGACAACCATCTCTGCAGCACTCCACCAATCAGGTCTTTATGGTAGAGTGGCCAGACACAAGCCCCTCCTCAGTAAAAGGCACATGACAGCCCGCTTCGAGTTTGCCAAATGCACCTAAAGACTCTCAGACCATGAGAAACAAGATTCTCTGGTCTGATGAAACCAAGATTGAACTCCTTTGCCTGAATGCCAAGCGTCACATCTGGAAGAAAGCTGGCACCATCTGTAGGGTGAAGCATGGTGGTGGCAGCATTGGTGGTGCATGGTGGTGGCAGCATTATTCTGTGGGAATGTTTTTCAGTGACAGGGACTGAGAGACTAGTCAAGATTAAGGGAAAGATGAACGGAGCAAAGTACAGAGAGATCTTTGAAAAAGACAATGCAGTGGCTTCGGGACAACCTCTCCCTCAAAGTGATCAAGACAAAGGAGATGATCATGGACTACAGGAAAAGAAGGGCCGAGCACACCCTCATTCTCATTGACGGGGCTGTGGTGGAGCAGGTTGAGAGCTTCCAGTTCTTTTATGTCCACATCACCAACGAACTGTCATGGTCCAAACACACCTAGACAGTGGTGAAAAGGACACGACAACGCCTATTCCCCCTCAGGAGACTGAAAAGATTTGGCATGGGTCCTCAGATCCTCAAAAAGTTCTACAGCTGCACCATCGAGAGCATCCTGACTGATTGCGTCACCACCTGGTATGGCAACTGCTCGACTTCTGACCTCAAGGCACTACATAGGGTAGTGCTTAGGGCTCAGTACATCACTGGGGCCAAGCTTCCTGCCATCCAGGACCTCTATACCAGGCAGTGTCAGAGAAAGCCCCTGAAAATTGTCAAAGACCCCAGCCACCCAAGTCATAGAATGTTCTCTCTAATACCGCAAGGCAAGCAGTACCGAGCGCCAAGTCTAAGTCTAAAAGGCTTCTTAACAGCTTCTACCCCCAAGCCATAAGACTCCAGAACAGCTACCCAGACTACGTATTTGCGTTGACCTTCACCCCCATTTTTACGCTGCCGCTACTCTCTGTTTATTATCGATGCATAGTCACTTTTACCTCTAACTACATGGACATATTACCTCAATTACCTTGACTATAACATACTTCAGTTTATTTAGTAAAAACTTTTTTTTAACTGCATTGTTGGTAAAGGCTTGTAAGTAAGCATTCAGCGCCTGTGACAAATACTTAAGGACATCTCTGAATGTCCTTAAGTTGCCCAGCTTGAGCCCGGACTTGAAGACGATCTAACATCTCTGGAGAGACCGGAAAATTACTCTGCAGCGATATTCCCCATCCAACCTGACAGAGCTTGAGAGGATCTGCAGAGAAGAATGAGATAAACTCCCCAAATACAGGTGTGTTAAGCTTGTACTGTCATACCCAATAAGACTGGAGGCTGTAATTGCTGCCAATGGTGCTTCAACAAAGTACTGAGTAAATGGTCTGAATAATTATGTAAATGTGATATTTCATTTTTTTTATTTGTAAAAAATTAGTAACATTTCTAAAAAGCTGTTTTTGCTTTGTCATTATTGGGTATTGTGTGTAGATTAATGAGGGAAAGAAATATTGGATACATTTTAGAATAAGGCTGTAACATCCGAAGATACTGTATATGAAGGGGAGAAGACAGGTTAAAGAAGGATTTTTAAGCCTTGAGACAATTGCGGCATGGATTGTGAAGGTGTGCCTTTGAACGGGGTATGGTAGTACAGTACGTACCAGGAAGGAAGGAAAAGAGAAGAGGTGAAAAAGGAACATCAGCGATTTATTGTATTGTTAAAAAAATGTACGTCTTGTGAATACATGCCCACTAAAAAGCTTGAGGATTGATCAATACTATTTTCATTGTAGCTGTTTATGTAGTGTATCAACAACTTACATAATATGTTTAGTCAATATGAGACAAAAGATATGTAAAGATCCATCTCGATATCTCATGCTGTAGATAATACTTAATATATGCATGTATATATGAATGAATATGAATATATGAATGTCAATGGAATTGTGCAGCCAGACAAAATAATTCAGGTATTTTCTTATTTGAAAAATGTCAACAGCTGTTTTTTTTATTTTTATTATTATTATTTTTTTACAAGAAACTCACCTATCAGCAATAGAAAGTGAAAGGTTTGAGTGAGCTTGGGTGGGATGGTATTCTCCACCTACTCCTCAAGATCCAGAGGAGTATCAATTCTCATCGATAAAACAGTCATTTAGGTCTACAGAGATTACTACAGACCCAAATGGACATTTTATAATGGAAATGGAAATCTGCCACAAGAAAAAGTTAACTTTACTGAATTGCTATTGCCCAAAATGAAGACAACCTTAAGTTCATTAACAAAACGTATACTTAAACTATCTCAGTGTAGCGGGAATATTGTATGAGGGGGTAGGTTAGACAAGTCATCAACTAAACTATCTTCTCACCCTAACATGTCTAAGGTATTAAACCTCAACATCAAAGAGATGGGTCTACATTCGGAAAGTATTCAGACCCCTAGACTTTTTCCACATATTGTAACGTTAGAGCCTTATTCTTAAATGGATTAAATTGCTTTTTCAATCTACACACAATACCCCATTATGACAAAGCAAAAGCATTTTTTTTTTTGCAAATGTATTAAACATAAAAAACGGACCCTTTATACTTTTTGAAGCACCTTTTGCGGAGATTACAGCATTGAGTCTTCTTGAGAATGTCGCTACAAGCTTGGCACCCTTGTATTTGGGATGTTTCTCCCATTCTTCTCTGCAGATCCTCTCAAGCTCTGTCAAGTTGGATGGGAAGCGTAGCTGCACAGCTATTTTCATGTCTCTCCTGAGATGTTAGATCGGGTTCAAGTCCGGGCTCTGGCTGGGCCACTCAAGGACATTCAGAGACTTGTCCCGAAGCCACTCCTGCCTTGTCTTGGCTGTGTGCTTAGTGTTGTTGCCCTGTTGGAAGGTGAACCTTTGCCCCAGTCTGAGGTCCTGAGTGTTCTGGAGCAGGTTTTCATCAAGGATCTCTCTGTACTTTGCTCCGTTCACCTTTCCCTTAATCCTGACTAGTCTCCCAGTCCCTGCTGCTAAAAACATCCCCACAGCATGATGCTGCCACAACCATGCTTCACAGTAGAGATGGTGCCAGGTTTCCTCCAGACGTGACGCTTGGCATTCAGGCCAAAGAGTTCAATCTTGGTTTCATCAGACCAGAGAATCTTGTTTCTCATGGTCTGAGAGTCTTTAGGTGCCTTTTTGCAAACTCCAAGCGGGCTGTCATGTGCCTTTTACTGAGGAGTGGCTTTCGTTTGGCCACTCTACCATAAAGATCTGATTGGTGGAGTGCTGCAGAGGTGGTTGTCCTTCTGGAAGGTTCTCCCATCTCCACAGAAGAACTCTGGAGCTCTATCAGAGTGACCATTGGGGTCTTTGTCACCTCCCTGACCAAGGCCCTTCTCCACCGATTCCTCAGTTTGGCCGGGAGGCAAGCTCTTGGAAGAGTCTTGGTTGTTCCAAACTTCTTCCATTTAAGAATGATGGAGGACACTGTGACCTTGGGGACCTTCAATGCTGCAGACATTATTTTGTATCCTTCCCCAGATCTGTGCCTCGACACAATCCTGTCTCGGAGCTCTATAAACAATTCCTTCGACCTCATGGCTTGGTTTTTGCTCTGATATGCACTGTCAACTGTGGGACCTTATATAGACAGGTGTGTGCCTTTCCAAATCGTGTCCAATCAATTGGATTTACCACAGCTGGACTCCGATCAAGTTCAAAAACATTTCAAGGATGATTAACGGAAATAGGATGCACCTGATCTTATTTTCGAGTCTCATAGCGAAGGGTCTGAATATTTATTTCTAAAAACCTGTTTTACCTTGTCATTGTGGGGTATTGTGTGTAGATTGGTGAGGAAGGAAAATAATTTAGTCAATTTCAGAATAAGGCTGTATCAAAACAAAATGTGGAAAAGGTTAAGGGGTCTGAATACTTTCCGAAGGCGCTGTATGCGAACTGTAGAGATAAACATCCAACTGAAAGAAAACACTCTCATACCCACAATTCATATTCAAGAATTTACCTTTTTATTGTAAACTTTTCTTTAATTGACTGTGTTTGAAGACAGACAGGGATGCCCTCTGTCCAGTTATTGATTTGCTCTGGCCATAGAACCCCTAGCTTCAATAATTAGTACTCATATAGAGTTTGGTGGAGAACAATGTGATATCATTGTATGCAGGTTACATTTTACTGTATTTATCTGAACAAGAACATTGTCAGTCATTTATTTTGCAACTCTTGGACACATAAGGTGCTGTATCAGAATTCAAAATTAATTGGGAGAAAACTGAAATAATGCCCATTTCTAATTATGACTTGTCAAGCTTGAAAAGTAGATTTCAGTGGAACTGGACAAAGACACATATGAAATACCTGGTTGTATGGATACCATGCAATGGAGGTGGACGATAAAATCAACTAGTTTCCTTTACTAGATAAGATTGAATCAGATGTTCAGAGACAGAGAACTCTCCGTATTTCTATGTTCGGTAGGGTCAACATAATCAAAATGAATATATTTCCATGGTTAATATGCACTGCTCAAAAAAATAAAGGGAACACTAAAATAACACATCCTAGATCTGAATGAATTAAATTCTTATTGAATACTTTTTTCTTTACATAGTTGAATGTGCTGACAACAAAATCACACAAAAATGATCAATGGAAATCAAATGTATCAACCCATGGAGGTCTGGATTTGGAGTCACACTCAAAATTAAAGTGGAAAACCACACTACAGGCTGATCCAACTTTGATGTAATGTCCTTAAAACAAGTCAAAATGAGGCTCAGTAGTGTGTGTGGCCTCCACGTGCCTGTATGACCTCCCTACAACGCCTGGGCATGCTCCTGATGAGGTGGCGGATGGTCTCCTGAAGGATCTCCTCCCAGACCTGGACTAAAGCATCCGCCAACTCCTGGACAGTCTGTGGTGCAACGTGGCATTGGTGGATGGAGCGAGACATGATGTCCCAGATGTGCTCAATTGGATTCAGGTCTGGGGAACGGGCGGGTCAGTCCATAGCATCAATGCCTTCCTCTTGCAGGAACTGCTGACACACTCCAGCCACATGAGGTCTAGCATTGTCTTGCATTAGGAGGAACCCAGGGCCAACCGTACCAGCATATGGTCTCACAAGGGGTCTGAGGATCTCATCTCGGTACCTAATGGCAGTCAGGCTACCTCTGGCGAGCACATGGAGGGCTGTGTGGCCCCCCAAAGAAATGCCACCACACACCATGACTGACCCACCGCCAAACCGGTCATGCTGGAGGATGTTGCAGGCAGCAGAACGTTCTCCACGGCATCTCCAGACTCTGTCACGTCTGTCACGTGCTCAGTGTGAACCTGCTTTCATATGTGAAGAGCACAGGGCACCAGTGGCGAATTTGCCAATCTTGGTGTTCTCTGGCAAATGCCAAATGTTATGCACGGTGTTGGGCTGTAAGCACAACCCCCACCTGTGGACGTCGGGCCCTCATACCACCCTCATGGAGTCTGTTTCTGACCGTTTGAGCAGACACATGCACATTTGTGGCCTGCTGGAGGACATTTTGCAGGGCTCTGGCAGTGCTCCTCCTTGCACAAAGGCAAAGGTAGCGGTCCTGCTGCTGGGTTGTTGCCCTCCTACGGCCTCCTCCACGTCTCCTGATGTACTGGCCTATCTCCTGGTAGCGCCTCCATGCTCTGGACACTAGGCTGACAGACACAGCAAACCTTCTTGCCACAGCTCGCATTGATGTGCCATCCTGGATGAGCTGCACTACCTGAGCCACTTGTGTGGGTTGTAGACTCCGTCTCATGCTACCACTAGAGTGAAAGCACCGTCAGCATTCAAAAGTGACCAAAACATCAGCCAGGAAGCATAGGAACTGAGAAGTGGTCTGTGGTCCCCACCTTTATTGGGGGTGTCTTGCTAATTGCCTATAATTTCCACCTGTTGTCTATTCCATTTGCACAACAGCATGTGAAATTTATTGTCAATCAGTGTTGCTTCCTAAGTGGACAGTTTGATTTCACAGAAGTGTGATTGACTTGGAGTTACATTGTGTTGTTTAAGTGTTCCCTTTATTTTTTTGAGCAGTGTATATTGTAGGCCATCTAATAATTGGGTATGGTAAGCATATATTTGAACTCACATTTCACTATCTGACATAATGTTAAGCAACGTTTTGGGCTTTAAATTAGAGATTGACTATTTTTCATGGTTTTTCCATTTATAAACCTTACTGAACGAAGAGCCGTTTGAGAGCCAAATGAGTGGCTCTTTTAGTTGAATGAAACCAAATGATCCGGCTCACAGAAAATACTCAATGTCCATCGCTAGTGACGATCCAGATTTGGAGAGGTTTTAGTGATTTTGACATCCCCACCCTCATTTAAAAATATATACCTGACGTTACCAGTGAATCCTTTTTTTAAAACTAGAAACTAAATCTATTGAACACTTATTCTGTAATTGTTTACATGGTGAGGTGTCCTGGACTGATGTAAAACTATATCTTCACAACAAAATGCATACAACCATTGAAATATCTAAATTTGACATATTATTTTACTACAATGATTCCACAATTGAACGTCAGTATGTCATAAATCCCTTTATTTTATTAGGACACATTTTCTTACACAAATCAACATTTATGAAGAAAAATCGCTTTTTCTTACATTTTTATCTGATTTGGAAAACTTTTTAGAATCATTAAAACGTATACAAAACTAAATGTAAAAAAAAAATTATTCGCTACATCTGTATTTGATTTAATATAATGTGGATTTGTATTTTTTTTTTCTTATCTTCCTTATTTATTTGTGTAATCCCTCTGGCTGTTCTGTGTCTTGTGTTTTGCATTTTACTGCTTAATAAATAATAATTTACACAAAAAAAAAAGCAGAGGGAGAGGCATGGCAACTGTGAAACGTCATTTCGTAGGAACACAAACCTGTCTACGCGGTGCCCTGGCTGTGTTGGTTCGTAAAACAAGTGATGTCAGCGAGTGGGATAAGGGGCGGATCTGGCGTGCCCATGAACGAAACTCTTCAGCGTGTCTGAAAGAATGCAACATGGATGATGAAGTTTCCCAAAGTTGTGATTAAGTAGCGGACAGTGGGGTAAGAATATGCTACAATGGAGATCTGTGGGAGTTCGTATGCATTGGCTTTTTTTTTTGCTGAGGAAAGGATCACTTGACACATTTTTAGGCAGTCCGTATGACCAACGTTCGCTTAACTAGCTTAAGTTAGCTGGCTAACATTGATAGCTAGTAAAGTTAGCAAGCAATGCCAGAAATGAAAGACGAAGTGGGACAGATATTTTTAGACACAGCTAACTGGCTAATATTAAATTCGAGCCAGGGAACTGACACAGGAAATGCAATGATGGCCCAGTCGAACCAGCCACAACATTTAGCTAGCCTTTTCTTCGCGCCGGCAACCAGCATAGTTAGCTAGCTAACCAAAACTTCTAGCCATTCAGTCAGCAACCACTACAGATGTAGTATTTTTTGACCGATTGGCAACGGGTTGCCAGCTAGCTAACGTTAGCTAGCTACCGCAGCCATTTAACGCCACGTCGTTAGCCAATCAGTTAACGTTAGCTAGCCAGATACTGATATGTTCATATTGTTAGGCTAGCACCGTTAGCCAGCTAGATAACGCTACTAGTTACAAAATAAACGCTACTAGTTAGCTAGCTAATGACATTACGTTAGCTAACGCCGGTTTGTTTGAACTAGCCAGTAACGTCGTTAGCTAATAACTGGCATGACGTTACGACAACTGAAAAGCAAGCCAAAGCTGTCCTTGGACCTGATGTGATGGAAGATTGCCCTGAATGTTCAAAATAGCTTGTTGAAACGCTTTAGGTAGCTTCACTTTAAAATCCAGATGTCTTGTATGGATAACGTTAGTTGTGTGTCCATTTATGAATGAATGCATATTTCATAAACATTTATACCGATTTATGTGCACCGATAGCTAGCGGTAATATTTGCATCTTGAAAACAAAATCATGGTGTCAATCAGGTTTCCATCTTCAACGTCAATTTACCAGCTACTAGCGATCCTATATTTCAGCCTTGCTATGGTTTTACTGCCAGTGTATAAATAACTTTGAAATTGAATCCAGCCACCCTCTACTCCCCCTTTCTACGTTGCTCTCCCAGGCTACCCCTTTTAAGTTGCATTTGGCTTAATGTTAGAATTTTTCATGCTGTATGAAATGTACAATTGCATTTTAATGACCGATCGTTCTGTTCTGTCCCCTTAATGCAGGAAATGGACAGAAGAATAGAAGGAAAGCTTAGGATCAGCCAGAAAGAGAAGTGAGTAAAGTGCTCAGTTCTGAAACACTGTTGGCCTTCCGGAGACACACTAGGCACTCACTCACACATTACTCATTAATCAAACAAGTCATGGAGCAAACATTTCTAATAATGAACAGGACTTTTGGAATATAGTCAATTAATTAATGGCATGTGCATTTCATAACCTCATTACTCAAAACATCTGCCTCCCAGCATTTTTACTAGTTTGTTGTTTTGCTCCCAGAGTGTCCAGTAATAACACTACACAGTCGCCATTGAAGACGGGCGTTGTGATCCAGGACGACTCCCCACACGCTGCGCCCCCGCCCCAGATCCGCATTCTGAAGCGGCCCTCCAGTAACGGGTCGTTAGGGTCGCCCCAGGGCCAGAACCGGCCTGTGCCACAGGTCAAGTCCCTGGCCCAGCGGGAGGCGGAGTATGCTGAGGCCAGGAAGAGAATACTGGGCAGTGCCAGCCCTGAAGAGTCGCCTCAGGAAAAGCCCAACACAGACCGGTAAATAAATAACTCACACCTACACCTGTTAGTGCTGGGCAACGTTGTGTCCACTGCACATCTACTATGTTACAGCTCTTAATCCCAAGTGTACTGTGTGTATTGTGTGTATACCTGTACATGTTTGGAACAGACACCATCATCTCTATGATTCTGTAAACAAAGTCTGGGAATCTTGTCACAGCTTTCTAATGGATCGTTATTGTATCTGCTCAATTTACAATAGATTTATTTTGTGCAAATAAAAAAACAGCTTGGAAACCCAACTATTAACTAAAGCCTATTTTTGTAGTTACTATATCTGTTCTTGGCCTTCTCCCTACCTCCAGACCAGGGCGTACAAATTCTACCACACCTCCAGAGGACCGGTCAAACAATCATGCTGTCCGCCAACCAGCAGGCCCCGACGGCACTCAAGGCTTCTGCCAAAACAGATAAGTGGAAGAGGGGCAATCCTGCTATTGGGAGAGATGGAGAGGAAGATGAAATGTCTGGGCTCCAGGGGGTATCACAGGGTTTTAAAAAACATTTCCTTCTATTCCATGGTATGGGATCAGCTGTGAATCAGAATCCTCCCCTCTCATGGCTCCCACTGGTAATGTGTGGGATGAATTAGAGGCTCTGTAGGAAGCATGCTTTCTCCCCTTCTCCATCCCACCCCCACTGTTTAACACTGTGATAAAGGACATCTTCTGCCTACTGTGATGATCCCTTTAAGTACCCCACCCTACACCCACGTTGTCCAAGGAGTCCTCTCCTTCTCTTGTCATGGGAAACCTATGGGGCTATTGCTTCTGTGGCTAATTTGGTCATCAGCCATGGACACTTCCATATGGAAATACTGAGAGCAGAGGATGCTTAACAGAAGAGTAGTGACCGAAGCAAAGCAAAATGAGGGATGGTAGTACAGTGCCTTCAAAAGTATTCATACCACCTGACTTATTCCACATTTTGTTTTAAATATAGTTTTTTCTCATCTGTCTACACATGATACCCAATAATGACAAAGTGAAAACATGTCATTTCATAAGTATTGAATCAGTATTCACACCCCTGAGTCAATACTTTGTGGAAGCACCTTTGGCAGCGATTACAACTGTCTTTTTGCGTAAGTCTCTAAAAGCTTTCCGCACCTGGGTTGTGCAACATTTGCCCATTTAATTATTTTTAAAATTCTTCAAGCTCTGTCATTGCTAGACAACCATTTTCAGGTCTTGTCATAGATTTTCAAGTAGATTTCAATTGTGACTTGGCCACTCAGGAGCATTCACTGTCTTCTTGGTAAGCAACTCCAGTGTAGATTTGGCCTTATATTTTAGGTTATTGTCCTGCTGAAAGGTGAATTCATCTCTGTGTCTGGTGGAAAGCAGACAACCAGGTTTTCCTCTGGGATTTTGCCTGTACTTAGCTCCATTCCATACATTTTTTGTTGTTATCCTATAAAACTCCCCAGACATTAACCATTACAAGCATACCATCATATGATGCAGCCACCACTATGCTTGAAAATATGGGGAATGCTACTCAATAATGTATTGGATTTTTCCAAACATAACTTTGTCCTGAATACAAAAGTATTCATTGTTTTTTAAAATTCTGTACAGGTTTCCTTTTCACTCTCAATTAGGTTAGTATTGTGGAGTAACTACAGTGTTGTTGATCCATCCTCAGTTTTCTCCTATCACAGCCATTATACTCAGTAACTGTTTTAAAGTCACAATTGACATCATGGTGAAATTCCTGAGCGGGTTCCTTCCTCTCTGGCAACTGAGTTAGGAAGGCTGTCAATCTTTTTGTAGTGACTGGGTGTATTGATACACCATCCGAAGTGTAATTAACTTCACCATGCTCAAAGGGATATTCAATGTCTACTTTTTTTTTTACCCATCTACCAATGGGTAGCATTCTTTGCAAGGCATTGGAAAACCTTGGTCTTTGGTTGAATCTGTGTTTGAAATTCACTGATCAACTGCGGGGACCTCATAGATAATTGTATGTGGGGTACAGAGATGAGGTAGTCATTCAAATATCATGTTAAACACTTATTGCACACAGTGAGTCCATGCAACTTATGTGAGTTGTTTAGCAAATTGTTACTCCTGAACTTATTTAGGCTTGCCTTAAAGGGGTTGAATACTTATTGACTGACTCAACATTTCAGCTTTTCATTATTACATAACATAATTCCTATTTTACATTATGGGGTATTGTGTGTGTGTAGGCCAGTGGCAAATCTACATTTTAAATGTAGCTTCTAACACAACAAAATGTGGGGAAAAGTTGAGGGTTGTGAATACTTTTTGAAGGCACTATACCTGTTACCAGCTTCACCCAGCAATAATGCTAGAGATACCATTCAATTCCCCCTTACTCCACAGCCCTCATCTCATGTTTTTTGTTGTCAATGTTCCACTTATATTTTGATGATTGATGATCAAATCTGTACATTGCCATTAGTTTTCAATGGAGGGTGATGTGTGTAAGTTAAGTTCTGATAACTTCTGTTTACGGTTGTCTTTTTTTAAATTTAGCTTTTTCTGGCGTCTGTCCTGATTTCTATTTAAAATATTTAAATAAAACAGTACAACAAGACAAATGGAGATCAAATTGTGGATTTTGGTCCTTTTTGTTTAATATTTTCTGTATTTTTGTATGATGAGACGGTAGTGATGTCAGAGCAGTATTTTAATCAACCCCCATTTTAAATCATTCTGTTAATATTGGTTAGTTCAAACTCAACTGTAGAGGTGGTGCTGGCAGGACTTGGGGGGGGTGTCATGGGAAATAAACGTACTGCTGTACCCTTTACTGCCCCTCCATATCTACTGTCAACTGTATGTTCATTTCTTCTATGTACTTCACTGAAGTAACTCAGGTGCTGATGAGAGACAGTCTTTGACATTTCAATCTTAGGGAGGGATTGAGTGCAAAAAAAGGTGATGTTCATAATAATACCTGAGTTAGCACCTACTTTCAAAACTGATAATGCTGCACCGATGTGTTCAACAAATGTATGTTTGGAATGAAAGGAATCTGAGACAGTCCAAGTCTGCCAGGTGGTTAGCCTCTGGCCCCTTCAGTATGCCATGGTATTTGAATGGAGGAATATCACTACGCTACTCCAAAGAACCCAGTGGAGTCCAGGACCCTCTATAGCAGCCATGTTACTGCTTCAGATAGAAATGTGCAAAATGGACACTGTGGTAGTCACTTAACTATGAACCATCCATCTGGAGTGTTCGGTTACATTGCTTCCCCACTGACTTAAGTTTTCACCTGATGTCATATTAGTGAGGAGGTTTTGGTTGTGTAAACTGAATATGCTAAAGGTTAAACCCTGGATACTGTAAGGGATTCCTGAAAGTCTGTCTGCACCAACCCAACTAGCGGGGGGAGGCAGAGGATCAACATGGTTTGTGAAGCGCTGAGTGAGAACACAAAAAGGCCTGTAAATATTGATTGAATAAAAATGATTTGTAAAATAATCCACTGCTTGTCCTTCATATCTCAACTTGGCCATGAGACAGTTTAAAATTATATGGATTTCACCAGTGATACATTGTATATTCTCATACACATTTGTTGTACGAAGTCCATCGGAGTCCCCTATTGAACAAATCTTTATTTATGGGATCAAATTCGCTCTTTACTAAACATTTCAAGTTTCTCAATTCTCACAAATGAATGCAACCTGACAAGGTTATTTGACGTTTTATAGTCTAATATTGCTGGCTGCTACCAGTGGCACAGTATTGTACTTCACATTGCTGTTGAAAATTAAAATGTGTAAAACATACCTCAGAGTTTGCTCATTTGACTCAGATCCCAGGCACTCTGGCCGGGGGAATAATATTGTCCAATGGGAGGGGAGGCTGATGCTAGCTCAGGCCAATGACTGCATTGGGGCGGGGCTAGTGGTTGGGCTAGGAGGGCGAGTCTGACAGGAGGACTTCTAGGCGCTTGTACTGCTTATTGGACGGTTGCCTCCCTTGTAGCAGACGCAGACAGACCAAGGCATGCGGTACTATCAGTATCTAGAGGAGAGCCAGTGGGACATAGTAACACACAGTCAATCCTAAAATTAGTTTACCTCAAAGAAGGAAGGATGCTTTTAACAATATTGGAACATGGCCCTAGAGTTGGCTCTGCATACAGTACCTCCAATAGGAAGCAGATGACGAAGATGAGTGTGGCTACACTTTTTTTGTAACTGATTTGCAAGACACGTCAGTACAACATTACCAAACCCAACAAATAATGTGATACATTACATGGCCAAAAGTTTCGATAACTGTTTAAATCTTTCTAGGACAAGGGGACTTTTATCAATATATTCACCTGTATTTACCATGTCTACTTTGATGCTAATCAGCATTTTAGAATCTGAGAGTAAATAAAGCTGAATATATTGATAAAAGTCAGCTTGTCCGAGAGGAATTTACATGATTATCAAAATGTAAACTTTGACAGCCCTTATTTTAAGCGTTTCTAAAATCCCCTATAGGAAATATGAATGGTGGGAAAACGATTGGAACCATTTCCCCGTTGACCGCTAGGTTTTATTGGTATTATGACACCTCCATTGTGGGGCTCTATGAAAGGTGCTATACAATTCAAGTTGATCATAATCACTATTAATCAATGGTCCTTACCAGTACTGGGTGGTGGTGATCTGCAGAGTGGACACCTGGCCCAGGATGAGCAGCAGGGTGTGCAGCATCAGGCTAGCTAGGACCGGCAGCGCCAGAAGTCTGGTGTGGGGCCGCTAGGGGCACAGCTCAATGCTGGGTCCCCCTTTCCCTATAATGATTGCCAGCAGCATCACCAGGAAAGAACAGGAACTGCAGGTTGACCAGGTTAGTCTTCTCCTGAAAGGGGCACACAAAATGGCGGAGAGTCAACACGTGCTATAGGTGAGTGAGGGTAAAATTAAATTCCAAAGCATTCTTCTGATCCAGACAAATTGAATGTTAGATATCGACAAGAAGTAAGTTAAAACTTGTCATGAGGAAGTGTGCACCGTAAACCCCTCCAAAACATTGCACACATTATCTGTCATATCTCCTGCCTTTATTTCATTCCATAGGTAAATAAACTGTAGGCTTGGCTTAGCAACCACTGTAGAACTCAGTGTAGAGGATGAGTAAAGACGGGAACTTGGATGAGACTATACAATACTTAAAGAGACTGAACGATGTCACCAGAGAATACCGGTCCTCCATGTGAGACAGGAAGAATCACCCTTGTCAAAAATAATTACAACAGCACATATTTTTTCTATGACATTACAGTACTCGGTACTGTTGGATGTCAGGTGTCCTTACCGTGTACAGCTGATGTTGTCTGACTTGGAGGTGAAGGGAGAGTCCACAGAAGCATCATCCTCAGACAGACACACTTACATCTGCGGCCCTCAAGGCTCCGCAGTCATTGAGCCCGTCTCCCCATATGCCCACACTGTAGCTACACAGGGAGGGAGATGGGGAGTGGGTGAGACCTTAGGCCTGTACCCTTTTCACACTACTGAGCTGTGCCAAAGTGAACTGAGCCAATCAATGGAAGAATCTGCCCTTCGTCTGTCCTTTCATGTACCTCCATTCGCTACAGAGTTTCTTTGTCTTTCTCCTTTTCCATACTTTCAATCAATGTCATTCTAGTCCCGTCTCCTCCTCTGGGGCCTAATTTATAAACCATGCGTACATACAAAACATACCCTAAAACATGCGTGTGGCAGTTTTCACACAAAATGTACCTTTATAAAAACTCAATTTGAGGTTAGAATGTGCTCACCATCTCGCAAACTTTAGACCATGCGTATCCACAGTTTCTAGTGCTTGAAGTATTGCAAGCAGGCAAGTAGCCTAGTATTTTGTGCAAATGGGGGATAAGATGGACACGTTTGTTCATAACAAATTGATAAGATGAAATTGTTTGCTGTTAGTGAGAAGAGAGAACAGCAATTTTGTTTCTTTGCATTCTAGAATAATTAGAAATAGGCATCCTTTTCCTAGGTTAGATTAGAATCATTGCAGAATAAATTCCTCACCTGTTCTGTGATGGTTTTATACTCACAAGGTATCCTATAGACCCGCAACAAGTTAGGATACCATTCTTCCTGTCTTTCATTTAATTGGACCAACTTCACAGTAGTCAATAGATAAGCTATTTCAAGTATTTGTGAATGTCATCTGATCCAGAGCACAGTTTATTAACAGTAGAACAGACCATGTTTGGGCTACAAAGACAGAGAGATGCTATTCATACCAGTGACCATGATGATATGAAGATGTGCCAATATGAGGGTAGTTATGACCTCAGCACTCACCGGCTTGACCAGATTGTTCATTACCAGCAGACCGCAGGGACTGCATGTCTATCTCTAACTCCCCCCTGTGGACACAAACACATCTCCATCAACACCTAGTAAATGTGATAGTTCACAATCGGCGCTACAGGTAGAGGTTTAGAAGAGGTCATGGAGGACTTGGGTAGTAGCTAGGAGGGACATAAAGAACATAAAATGTGGTTCAATGGTGAAACGTTGTTCAATGGTGCTCAAGTCAGTCTGCCCATCCAGAGGTTTGTAGCTGAGAGGTAGCACCCTGAAGCCTTCACTTGCAAAAGTATGCAGGGTGTTTGAGAATTGTGTAGGCACTGCAAGACATGGTTTAAAAGAAAGACAATAGAGCTAAACAATAATCAAAGAAGACGAGCTTAAAACACCTCACAAAATTCATTTGAACAAGTGTTAATGCTAATCTTATCGCAACTTATTCTTTCTGTAAAATATCTATAACTTCATGGCTCTCTTTATCTCTCCTCTCTCTTTGTCTTTCTCCCGTACTGCTTTCTTTCAGGCAGAGCCTGGCCATGATCTCGGGCCCTCTTTGATAAAGGCGAGGGATGGCTGTCCCCCGGGGGCCACCGTCACCACACTCATCTGCTGGAGGGATGAGAAGGGCAACAGCGCAAGAGGGCCATAGCCTCATGAATGGATTGATAGAACATGACAGAAGAAAAACATGGTTAAACTTCCCATGAATCCATCATAACAGTGTTATAAATATGTCATAAACAGGCATGACAACTGGAAGTCAGTTTATGACAACAGCCTTAACCCTTATTTATTTCTTAACTTTTGTTGTTGAACAAACTCTTATTCAAATGCAGGCTATATAGTCCATACTGTATGGGCTTCCGTAGAAATGTGCTTGCCAGTCGTATAGATAGTGACAAGGATTTTTTTGTTCTTAGGTTCCTCTCAGAATTATTAATTTATAGCATCTCTGCCCAGATCGGCATTTCCCAGACTCAATTCTGGGCACCCCAAGAGGTTCATATTTTGGGTTTTGCCCTAGCACTACACAGCTGATTCAAATAATCAACTCATCATCAATCTTTGATTATTTGAATCAGCTGTGTTGTGCTAGGGCAAAAAAACTAAACGTGCCCTCCTTGGGGTCCCCATGACCGAGTCTGGGAAATACTGATCTGAGTAAAGGGGTTCCAATGACATAAACATAGCAGAGATTCTATAAATTATGAATTAATAATTCTGAGAGGAACCCAAGAACAAAGAAATCCTTGCCACTATCTATACGACTCGCAAACTGAGGTCTGACGAGCAAAACAAGTACCCCATACTAGAGAGAGCGCTAGCTTACCTTTATCTTCTATTTTGCCTGTGACATCTAAGCACATTTCTACGGAAGCCCATACAGTATGGGCTATATAGCCTGCTTTTGAATAAGAGTTTGTTCAACAACAAAAGTTTTGAAATAAATAAGGATTAAATGTAATGTTTTTTGTGTGGTTTTTAAAATCATTATAGGCCTACTGTTTATAATCTAAAAATGACCACTATATGCCAGATTGCATGAGACTATCCCTACACATGATACCTAGGACATTCCATAAACAGAGCCAAAAATAAATAAATTAGGCGGCTGCATCATGCGTGACTGAGCTTACTATGCTTATATAGCCTCGGCGGCTCAGCCTGTTCACACAAGTGAAATGCAAATCCAACATAATCATGAGATCAAATTTCTAATTGATACTGTTCCCATCCCCATGGGACAATGATAAATCATAGTATTTAAAACATACAGTGCTTTCGGAAAATGTTCAGACCCCTTCACTTTTTCCATTTTTGTTACGTTACAGCCTTATTCTAAAATGGATTAAATTACTTTTCCCCCCTAATCAATCTACTCACAATACTCCATAATAACAAAGTGAAAACAGGTTTTTAGACATTTTTGCACATTTATAAAAATAAAAACAGAAATACTTTATTTACATAAGTATTCCAACCCTATGCTATGAGACTCGAAATTGATCTCAGCTGCATCCTGTTTCCATTGATTATCCATGAGATGTTTCTACAACTTCATTGGAGCCCACCTGTGGTAAATTCAATTGATTGGACATGATTTGGAAAGGCACACACCTGTAAGGTTCCACAGTTGACAGTAGATGTCAGAGCAAAAACCAAGCAATTAGGTCAAAGGAATTGTCCGTAGAGCTCCAAGACAGGATTGTGTTGAGGCACAGATCTGGTGAAGGGTACCAAAACATGTCTGCAGCATTGAAGGTCTCCAAGAACACAGTGGCCTCGTTCATTCTTAAATGGAAGAAGTTTGGAACCACCAAGACTCTTCAGCACTCTACCAATCAGGCCTTTATGGTAAAGTGGCCAGACGGAAGCCACTCCTCAGTAAAAGGCACATGACAGCCCCCTTTGGAGTTTGCCAAAAGGCACCTAAAGGACTCTCAGACCATGAAAAACAAGATTATCTGGTCTGATGAAACCAAGATTGAACTCTTTGCCTGCCTGAATGCCAAGCGTCACATTTGGAGGAAACCTGGCACCATCCCTACGGTGAAGCATGGTAGTGGCAGCATCATCATCATGCTGTGGGGATGTTTTTCAGCAGCAGGGAGACAGGTCAGGATTGAGGGAAAGATTTACCGAGCAAAGTACAGAGAGATCCTTGATGAAAACCTTCTACAGAGCACTCAGGACCTCAGACTGGGGTTAAGACTCACCTTCCAACAGGACAACAACTCTAAGCACCCAGCCAAGACAACGCAGGAGTGGCTTCGGGACAAGTCTCTGAGCGTCCTTGAGTGGCCCAGCCAGAGCCCAGACTTGAACCCGATCGAACATCTCTGGATAGACCTGAAAATAGCTGTACAGCGACATTCCCCATCCAACCTGACAGAGCTTGAGAGGATCTGCAAAGAATGTGACAAACTCCCCAAATACAGGTGTGCGAAGCTTGTAGCGTCATACACAAGAAAACTTGAGGCTCTAATCGCTGCCAAAGGTGCTTCGACAAAGTAAAAAACAATTTAATAAGGCTGTAAAGTAACAAAAATGTGGAAAAAGTCAAGGGGTCTGAATACTTTGCTGAATGCACTGTACTTGCATTCTGAGTAGATCATTTATCACGACTCAGGATATGACTTAGATGCAGACACGGGAGGCGGATAGTACAGTTCTCAAGATGATTTATCCGAAACAGGCAAAGGGCAGGTCGAGGGCAGGGTTCGTGATCAGGTCCGAGTCAGGCAGGTACAGGATGGCAGGCATGCTCGGGGTCATGCAGGCAGAATGGTCAGAATCGGCAAAAACTAGGAAACAGAACTAGAGAAACAGGAAGGCAGTATTTTAATACAATGGTATTAAAACATCCCCAAGCCTGTTTGACTTCCACTTCCTTTATTAAGAAGCATTTCAATCATATTTACATGTTAAATAACATTTAACTGGTTTTCCTCATGGTATTATTTATATACAGTTTATCCAATGAATACACAAACATCAAATGGTGGTCCAGAGCTCAACATCATGCCATAATATGGTTATAAGGCTGTTAGCTGTAAAATCTGTCCTTGCTTAATGCTCATCTATACACACTGAGTAATAAACTCACATTATCACGTCATCACACATCCCCTTTCTGTATTTTTCTCTCTAAAGGGAGCAGTGATTCCATTTCTTCTTCTTTTCTCTCCTAGCTTTAAGCACGCATTCACTCTTACACACTGTATGGGGAGAAACGTTAGGACGATTCTACGGGCCTGTGACTGACAGGGGCCCTAAAAAATGATTAGGACCTTTGGTTAATAATTTTTATATTGAAAAAAAAATGTACCTATCATTATATTTGATTTACAATGTACTAATAAAACGAACGGTTTATTTTTCTTGTTTTTGGCAAAAAGGAAACATCCAGAGAGCCTCTTTTGGCCAGAGAGCTTCTGTATTGCCCAAACCCCCTCATATTTACATCAAATGGTTCGGTCCTGCCCCCAAACCAGGCGCGAACTGTACTTGCTAGCAATGAATTGCGAGTGAGGAGTGCCGGTGGAGCATCATGTCTCAGCTTCCCAAAGAAAGATCTGGCTTCCAAAAACGAAAAGGACACAGGAGAGAGAAAAGGGCCATAGTATGTCACCCAATTTTTGACAAAGGAAGGGAGGTATACTCCGTGAGTGATGGAATTAACCTTTTAGCTTAGTCCATAGTGAAATGGGCTACTTTTGCTCCCCTAACATTAACGTTAGTTAATGTCTTGACAGAACATTCTGTGTTTACATTTCGCTCCTCTAACCCGACATTTAATCAATTCAGGCAAACTTTTAGCAAGCTATTCATACTAATTCGATTGTCCTTGCCCCTGTCTGGTGCCAGGCCCAACAGAAGCAGTATCAGGCTTGGCAGCCCTGTCTCCCCATCACCATACCCCTGAATCATCCCTACTCCCAACTGAAGAAGGTGAGCAGCATTGTGTTGAATGACATGTCAGTTGGCATAATTGCAGGTACTGCAATGAATTGAGGACAGGAATGTGATTCTCCAGTCAGGAAAAATCGAATTTGACACAGAGCCTTAAAGGAAGAGATGCAGGCTCTTAGAGATGGATGAGAGTCTCTCCTGTTTGAGGCGCCACTGATTGCTACGCAAATGGATGTTGCACCTCAATTTAGCAAGGAACACAGCCGTCAAAGGAAAGGGAAGAGATTCCATGATGAGACGTCTCAGGAGACAGCTCAGGACAGTGCAGCAACGGTGTTTCAGAACACAGTGTTTTTTACTGCTATGGACAACATAAGTGACTTCGACACTAGGTTCCACACCACTGCAAATTGTAGAAAAATGTTCTGCTGTTCTGAAAGTTGGGCTGATTAGTGAGGATAAAGTCCCTTCTGTGTGCCAACCACTGATCATGAAATATTCCAGAGATCTTACACCTGAGTTTCAAAATGAAGTAAAACACCTGAACACTATATATGCTGCCACTTTCCCCCCTAACGTGTCCCCTCTTGGTCTCCTGAATGCAATTTGTAAGATGCAGCTGCAAAGCATTTTTGGAGAGGTGTGCATTGCTTTATGTATATTTTGCACACTGCCTGTGACTGTTGGTGAGAGAGCTTTCAGTAAGCTAAAACTGATTTAAAAAATATTAAAATAGTTGAGGTCCACTATGTCCCAGGACAGGATTTGCAGTCTTGCCATGCTGTCCATTTGAAGTCAGTTAGCTAGAAAGCTGGATTTCAAAGACCTGATCAGTGACTTTGCTAGCAAGAAGGCTCGGCCCTGGGCTCTTGGTGAGTAAGGCTGAGCAAGGGCCAGTGACAACTGTTAAATGGCATGGCTCTTGGATCACTACACAAACAGGCTGAGAACAAGACTGAAAATAAGAGATCTGAAAGTAATGGCTGGACTGCCATAAAAATGTATTGTGCAAAATCAAGACCAAGTGGAAGAAACCTATTGATTTGGTGACCACTTGACCTTTTCATTTCCATTTTTACAGCTGCTTATTTTCTAGGTCTACATTTTATTATATCATTCTATAGTTGTTAATTTATTTTCATTGAAGAGGTTAATGTATATTTAAATTATTTATTTTAAGTTATTCATTAATGTTAATAGAATTTTCCATTCAAGAATTTTACCATTAATTACATTTAGACTGTAAAAGATGGCCTTTAGCACATTTCTTATAGAGGGTATCAGTCTTGAATCAAATAGTGAATTTGACTGTATGCAGAATGTTGCATGCATGTCTGCACAGTGTTATATTTTCACAGCTCACTGTCAGTAAATACCAATAGTAAATATTGGACTACAAGAGAGTTCCAAGCCTGCAAAGGTAGAGTTATTTAAAGCTTTGAATGGGTCGATTGGGTTCTGGAGGTGTGTGGTTACAGCAATTGCGCAGGGTTGGTGTGGCCTGTGGTGGTGGGGCCCAATGTGCTATCTTTTCGTGGTGCCCCAAAATCTCTGGCGGCACATAAAAAGCACTGGAATCTTCTAGACTGTCTTTTTTTTCTCCCATGTGTGAAATCTAATGAAAGGGACATGATTTACTTTTATTTTGTTGAAAAGATGTGTGATGGAAAATTCAGCATTGAGTCATTACTTTTTTCGCCCCGTGCCTTTTGCTCCCTCCTCTAGTTAGCTACCTGGATAATGGCGGACGGAAGACAGGGTGGTGCGGCAGGTGCCGCTTCTCATACCAATCCTGTTATTTTATCTAAAACATCAGGTGTACGCCGACCCCAGCTAAGTAACTCATGCAAAGAGTTAAAGCGCAATTATGTGTTTTATCTCCAGTACTTTGCCATGATTGTCAGTTATGTAGCTGCTCTACTGATAATCTCAGTGTGTCCTTGCTGGGATGACACAATAAATCTACTGCCGGAGAATACCAACACCAAACACATTGGTTCACCGTTCCACCGGAGCGGACATTACACAGCATACCATAATGTTCTGAAAATTGGCCGTCTACCTCGCTCCCTATTCCACTGAACTGAAGTCCAACATTTATCGGAAACTGTTAAACTACCTGTTCACTACCCTCCTGCTCTCCGGGGATGTGCAACTCAATCCTGGGCCTAACATCACCGAGCCATCTATACTCACCGGAGTGGAAAGTATCGTTGCCGCTGTGGAAGTGGGTGAGTGCTATGGTCCCATAGTTTCTCTCGACTCACCCGGCTCCAGGATGGACTTTGACTCTTCAAACATACCCAAGTCGCTATATGCGATCCCTGACTCTGTTTCTGGTACGCAAGCTGTTTTAATTAGTTCCCCTCACCCAGTGCAGGCGGGAGGGATTGTTAATTGTGCTACCGAACTGCCCCTAATCAAAACTAAACAAAACGGCCTAAACCCAGCCGTCAGAAAACACAGAAAATGTAATTTCTTTCAATGTGTCAATCACTCTCGAGTCATCTGGGACCCACGAACTAAGCCCAAGGGACTACTAGGGGGGCACTTGAACATTCGTAGTGTCATTCCAAAAAGTGATCAAATTCAACATCTACTCACAGACTCCAACCTTGACTCCGTCTGCCTCTCAGAGACATGGCTCCATAAAAACTCTCCATATGCTGCTTTGATTGTGCCTGGCTACAATGTTTTCAGGAGAGACAGGAGGGGGTGTGATGATTTACATTAAAGAACATATCCGATGTAAACAAATTGAGTGGTCATGTGATAATGAACTAGAATGTATTGACCTGAACGTTACACTGTCTCCCCAAATGTCTTTTACCCTTATTGGAATGTATAGGCCACCTTCCACCAAAAGTGTGTTTTTTGATCAGTTTAATAACATGCTTAGGGAATGTGATTTGGGGCAAGACAAGTCTGGTAGGAAAACCCTCAAACGGATCACTAATACCTTTGACCATACACAGCTAGTTAAAGGGCCAACCAGGGTGACTTGTTGCTCTAAAACACAGATTGATTTGGTGTTCAGTAATAAACCAGAGAGAGTGACTAAATCATTCAATATGGTAACTGGGCTATCTGATCATAATCTGACACTTATAGCCAGAAAGCTGTCTAAGAGCAGGTTTAACCTCTCTACTGTTAGAAAGCCGGATCAACTAAGAATACATAAGAGTGAATTAAACTATTTTGAAAATGCAATTAAGGGAATTAACTAGAATGAACTCTTGTCCTATACAGACGTGGAAGCTGATAGTCAAGTTTTTCTATCCACAATCCATACTACATAAATGGTTTCCTAAAGAAAATCAAATCCAAACCTGGCCAAAAGAGCACTCTTCCTTGGCTAAATGGAGAAATCTGGAAATGTATGAAAGAACGAGATTATGCTCTAAAAATAGCCCTAAGATCCAAATTAGAGCATGACAGATGTAGTAACACTGCAAAAACACTAGAACTCATGGTGAATAACAATCTAACACAGGATGCAGTTAAAATAGCAATAGCCTTCTATTCCTACTTTATTGACTGTCAGGGTACTGACACAGAACCCCTCCACTGGTTTCTTGGGCTTAGTGCTAGTGAATGACGCTCAACCTGTCTTCATCATAAGGGAGGTTACTGAGTCAAAGGTAAACAAGGTGATTAACTCACTAAAGAACTCTAAAGCCAAATATGTGTTTGGGCTGGACTCTACCTTTCTTAAAAACTACAAAGAGTCATTCATTGGCCCCATTACTAAGGTCACCAACACATCGTTGGTCTGGGGGTGTTTCCAAGGGTATGGAAGTCGGCTATAATAACGGTCATCTTTAAATCGTGCGACCCTACTGACGTGAGTAACTACAGGCCCATTAGTATACTACCTGTGGTGTCAAAGATTGTTGAAAAGTGTGTAGCAGAACAACTGATTGCCCACCTCAAAAACAGCCCCTTCACATTACATTCCATGCAGTTTGGCTTCAGAGCAAAACACTCCACAGAAACGGCCAACTGCTTTCTTCTGGAAAATGTGAAGTCCAAGATGGACAAAGGGGGCGTTGTTGGGGCTGTGTTTCTGGACCTAAGAAAGGCTTTTGATACTCTTAACCATGAGATTCTCATCACAAAATTGACCAAGTTCAACTTTTCCCCCGGATGCCTTGAGATGGATGAAATCATACCTTGAAGGTAGAACTCAGTGTGTCAGAGTGAGCAATGAGCTGTCGCCCACTCTTAGCTATGATGTGGGCGTGCCCCAAGGGTCAATACTGGGGCCCCTCCTGTTCAGCCTGTACATTAAAGATCTGCCTTCTGTCTGTACTGGGTGTGAAGTTCAAATGTATGCAGATGATACAGTGATATATGTGTATGCAAAGAGCAAACAACAAGCTGCACAAGAACTCATTACTGTAATGGTCCAGGTTACAAAGTGGCTCAGTGACTCGTGTTTGCATCTCAATGTGAAAAAAACTGTTTGCATGTTCTTCACAAAGAGGGCAACAGATGATATTGAGCCAGATGTCAATGTGTCAGGGGAGAAGCTCCAGGTTGTATCTGATTTTAAGTGCCTTGGCATCATACTCAATTCCAACCTCTCTTTTAAAAAGCATGTGAAAAAGGTCATTCAAATAACCAAATTCAACCTAGCTAATTTCCGATTTATACGAAATTGTTTGACTACAGAGGTAGCAAAACTACTTCAGATACTCCCCCACTTAACATACTTCAAATCTATGATACTCCCCCACTTAACATACTGCTTGACTAGTTGGGCCCAAGCTTGCTGTACAACATTAAAACCTATTCAGTCTGTCTTCAGGCTCTCAAAGTGCTTGGTAGGAATCCCAATAGCCATCATCACTGTTACATCCTCAGAAAGCATGTGCTCCTGAGTTGGGAAAATCTTGTGCAATACATCAATGCATGTCTTGCATTCAAGATCCTAAATGGCCTGGCTCCCCCTCCACTCAGTATTTTTGTTAAACAGAAAACCCAAACATATGGCAGCAGATCCACAAGGTCTGCCATGAGAGGTGACTGTATAGTTCCCTTAAGGAAAAGCACCTTTAGTAAATCCGCTTTCTCTGTGAGAGCTTCCCATGTCTGGAATACACTGCCATCAGACACACATAACTGCCCCACATATCACACTTTCACAAAATGCATGAAGACATGGCTAAAGGTCAATCAGATTTGTGAACATAACCCCAAGCTGTGTATTGCCGCTTTCCATGTTGTCTGTCGTTTGTAAGGTATGGAAACACTTTGTTGCTTTTATGAATTTTGTCTTGCTGCTTTTTGTTCTATGTTGCTCTGTCTGTATGCTATGTCTTGCTTGTCCTATGTTGCTCTGTCTGTATGCTATGTCTTGCTTGTCCTATGTTGCTCTGCGTGTGCTCACTGCTCAATGATTGTCTATATGGTAATTGTTTTTAATAACCTGCGGTTAACTGAGGTTGAAAATTAGCTGGCTGGCTAAAACCGGCACTTTTACTGAAACGTTGTAAAACCCTGTAAAAAATAAAATAAACTAAAATAAACTCAAACTTCAATCATTTAGAGTTATTACTAGTTGAATTCAAGGCAGGTGGTTTTTCACAATGTTCATGGGGTTAATGACCTGTTTGTATGGTGCCATAATTTTCTTGATCTCAGTGATTGCCTATCCTGGGTTGAGTCCCTGTGAAATGAAAATAAAATAAGAGGTAAATAAAAGTAGCCTGATGCGCACCAAATTAGAAACATAACAGAGAGGGATTGGTGATGACTACTTCTGAGCTGCAGGAGTTGTATAAAATCCACTGTGCTGAACTCTACACTAGCCTAATTACTGTCTTATTACAGATGCAGTGTATTCAGATAGTGAGTGTACCTTGGGCCAGGTCTTAATCCAGATCATGGTACAACATCCAGTGCTTAATTTGAACCGGATCCGGCACATCTCAGATTTGACTTGGTTTGTTCCGGCACCTATTTGCCCGCACCGGTACCTCTCACCGGCATGATTTATTAATTGTTTCACTGTTCGCACTGTAGACATTCTAATAAAAGAGATCAGCGTTAAATCAAGTTGCCTCCTCGTTATTTCTCCCACCCCCCAGAAAGACAATCATATAAAAGCACAGTGATCCTTCTGTGTAATCATCCTATCCTGCCACACTGATTCCAGACCTGCTTTCTTATTTGTACATAGAGGTTATGGGGAGGGCCGGTGGGGTAAGCAACTGATCTTGACACAGGTCTTGGTAGTGGTGGTCAGCTGGTGAAGAGGTCCTTACCTAATCACGTTACGTAGCCTAGGCTAGTCGTCTCCCTAATGAATTTGAATTGTGGGAAAGACAAATAAAAAAAGGATAAGAAGAGGCAGTCGAGTTTGATTACATTTTTCAAGTCCACAAATCCAGAGAAAGACTGAATCCAACCCAGAACGAGCCAGATAACTGTCAGTGCCGGAGGAGAGGAGTGAGGGGCAAACTGTTCCTGATGGCGATGCCGTCGTAGCAGCGCTGCTAATCCCACCAGTTCAGCATCACCACCGGCACCTCCACTAGCGAGTCAGACTCAGTGGGAGGGAGACTGGGAGCAGTGCATCTACCGACAAAGTGGTGGATTTGCAGTTCAAGGACAAGCAAACATATAACCCATGGCTTTTCATGCAGAATTAAAAATTGGTCTGGACAACATGCAAAAAGGTATGGCGTTTGGGTGGGTTACGACTGGATGGATTAAACTAGCCAAAGAGTAGGTGGGATGTACAGTAAATTAACATCCTATGCCTCAGACGTAAACAAACAAAGAGCCCTTCAAAGAAAGTGTTTTGTACATGCCCGAACCAAGGCGCATTTGGTGCCAGTAAGCCTTGTAGACAAGGCTAGAGAGGACACCCAGGTTATAGTTAACAATTAAAAATAGACACGACAGACAGTCTTCTGAACAGCCTTGAAATGAGGATAAACATCACAGCCACAAGCTCACTCATGGCTTTGAGCAAGAAATGGACTCTCAGGAGTTAAGTGGACTTGACATGGTTATGGGAGGTTTTGAAAACTAAGGTAGGACATTTTTGGCAACAGCGGTAGAGAGAGAAGGGGTCCTTCGACAGTCTGTCCTCATTGCCTGACTCAATCATCCAACAATAGGCCTGTTGAGGAGGGAAACACATTCATTAGATTTACTTCATACACCAAGATCATAAAATGCTTGTCTCTGGGATGAGATTTTCAGACAAACTCAGACAAACATTACCTGAGTCAATTGTCCAATTATATGCCTGTTGAAAAAGCATCCACACATCACCTTTACTTTGTTTTAAGACATTGCTTATCCTTGTCAAAAAAGCAAAAATAAGAATTGCATATTCACTTACAACCAAATACACACCTGCATGAGGAAAGCAAGGCCCAGATACTTATATCCATTCCACCAGTAGCTAGGGCAGCTGGTGCTACGGCAGGCACAGAGAATGCACTCAGACCAACCTGGGAGAGGAGGATCATTAGAGATCAGAGTCCTTGTGGTCTTACCACTTTGTATATTTGAAAGAACTTTATAGTGTAAGTTGAAACTCCAGAAAGCTATGGCAAAGTGTGGTTCACATGTATTAAAAAATATATATATACAGTGCCTTGCGAAAGTATTCACTTTAAAGAACAAAACAAACAAATTAAACGTGACGCTAATATAATGCTCACAGGCATTATACATAGAGCTACACAGCTGCCTCTGATTGGGAACCATACTAGGCCAACATAGAAATATAATTCACCTAGATAACCCACCCTTAAATCACACCCCGACCTAACCAACATAGAGATTAAAAGCTCTTTATGGTCAGGGCGTGACAGTACCCCCCCCCCCCCCCCCCCCCCCAAAGGTGCGAGTCTGGCCGCAAAACCTGACTCAATAGGGGAGGGTCCGGGTGGGCATCTACCGTCGGGGGCGGCTCCGGTGCGGGGCGAAGTACCCACTCCGCTCGTGGACACGTCATCGGAGGTACCGGACCGTGGCTCGTCGCCGGAAGAACCGGACCGTGGGTCATCGGCAGAGGAACCGGACCGTGAATCATTGCCGGATGCTCCGAACCGTGGATCGTCGCCGGGGACTCCGGACCGTAGATCGTCGCCGGGGACTCCGGACTGGGAACCCTCGCAGGAGGCTCCGGACTGAGAACCCCCGCTGGAGGCTCCGGACCGCAAACCGTTGCTGGTGGCTCCGGACCGCCGACCGTCGCTGGAGGCTCTGGACCGCCGATTATCGTTGGAGGTTCCTATTATTTTCTTTTGAACTATTATTTTGATAAACACCTTTGAAACTGAGCTAATCCTACTCTGTCTGATCTGTGTAAATGTTCTGACCCAACCCCCTGGTCTGCCACACCAAGTAGACTAAAATAGGGGGGCACCGGTACCGAGTCAGTGTGCAGGTTAGTTGAGGTAATTTGTACATGTAGTTGGGGGGGATGTGACTATGCATAGATAATAAACAGTGAGTAGCAGCAGTGTACAAAGGGGGTGTCAATGTAAATTGTCCGGTGGCGATTGTTTTGTTGTTCAACAGTCTTATGGCTTGGAGGTAGAAGCTGTTGAGGAGCCTTTTGGTCTTAGACTTTGCGCTCCAGTACCGCTTGCTGTACGGTAGCAGAGATAACAGTCTACAACTTGGGTGATTGGAGTCTCTGACAATTTTATGGGCTTTCATCTGACACCGCCTATTGTATAGGTCCTGGATGACAGGGAGCTTGGCCCCAGTGAGGTACTGGGCCGTTCTGCAGTGCCTTATGGTCAGATGCCGAGCAGTTGCCATAGCAGGCAGTGATGCAACCATGCTCTCGATGGTAGAACCTTTTGAGGATTTGGTGACCCATGCCAAATCTTTTCAGTCTCCTGAGGGGGAAAAGGTTTTGTTGTGCCCTCTTCATGGCTGTCTTGGCATGTTTGGACCATGATAGTTCGTTGGTGATGTGAACACCAAGGAACTTGAAACGCTCGACCCGCTCCACTACAGCCCCGTCAATGGTTATGGGGGCCTGTTCGGCCCTACTTTTCCTGTAGTCCACGATCAGCTCACATTGAGGGAGAGGTTGTTGTCCTGGCACCACACTGACAGTTCTCTGACCTCCTCCCTATAGGCCGTCTCATCATTGTTGGGGTGATCAGGCCTACCACTGTTGTGGCGTCAGCAAAATTAGTGAGGGTGTTGGAGTCGTGTTTGGCCACGGAGTCGTGTTTGGCCAAGCAGTCGTGGGTGAACAGGGAATACTGGAGGGTACTAAGTACACACCCCTGAGGGGCCCCTGTGTTGAGGATCAGCGTGGCAGACGTGTTGTTGCCTACTTTTACCACCTGGGGGCGGCCCGTCAGGAAGTTCAGAATCCAGTTGCAAAGGGAGGTGTTTAGTCCCAGAGTCCTTAGCTTGGTGATGAGCTTCCTGGGCACTGTGGTGTTGAACGCTGAGCTGTAGTCAATAAACAGCATTCTCACATAGGTGTTCCTTTTGTCCAGGTGCGAAAGGGCAGTGTGGAGTGCGATTGAGATTGCGTCAGATCTGTGGATCTGTTGGGGCGGTATGCAAATTGGAGTGGGTCTAGGGTGTCTGGGAGGATGCTGTTGATGTGAGCTATGACCAGCCTTTCAAAGCACTTCATGGCTACCGACGTGAGTGCCACGGGGCGGTAATCATTTAGGCAGGTTACCTTCACTTCCTTGGGTACAGGGACTGTTGGTCTGCTTGAAACTTGTAAGTATTACAGACTCGGTCAGGGAGAGGTTGAAAAAGTCTGTGAAGACACTGGTCCGCACATGCTTTGAGTACACGTCCTGGTAATCCGTCTGGCCCAGCGGCTTTGTGAATGTTGAACTGTTTAAAGGTTTTGTTCACATCGGCTAGCGAGAGCGTTATCACACAGTCATCCAGAACAGCTTGTGCTCTCGTGCATGCTTCAGTGTTGCTTGCCTCGAGGCGAGCATAAAAGGCATTTAGCTCGTCTGGTCGGCTCGTGTCACTGGGCAGCTCGCGTCTGGTTTTCCATTGTAGTCTGTAATAGTTTTCCAGCCCTGCCACATCCGACGAGCATCAGAGACGGTGTAGTAGGATTCAATCTTAATCATGTATTGACGCTTTGCTTGTTTGATGGTTCGTCTGAGGGCATAGCGGGATTTCTTATAAGCGTCCAGATTAGTCTCCCGCTCCTTGAAAGTGGCAGCTCTAGCCTTTAGCTCGATGTGGATGGTGTCTGTAGTCCATGGCTTCTGGTTGGGATATGTATGTACAGTCACTGTGGGAACGATGTCGTCGATGCGCTTATTGATGAAGCCGATGACTGAGGTGATGTACTCCTCAATGCCATTGGATGAATCCCGGAACATATTCCAGTCTGTGCTCGCAAATGGTTTGTGTGTTTTTTTCCCCCTTAGATGAACTGTCTAATAAGCCAAATATGATTACTATTTGAATCCATGCCATAAACCATACATACATTCATACACCTATTGACAACTAGTAAAAACACATTGCATGGCCAGGCAGGCAGGGGGTATACCCATTCATAGGCCCTTTTGCATTCCCTTTTTTCTTAATGTTCTTCTTCTTTAAAAATAACTCTCCCTCCCTTACATATTACTCTCCAAGATCGCATAGCAGTTCAGACGTCTTTTGTCCTCGTCGTGTCCTCTATATATATATATATATATATATTTACAACTTTTTTCACATACATTTTATTTTTATTTTCCATCAACTCATCTTCTAAACACTCTCCTGCAACCAGCCTCACCAATTTATATTTATAAAAAAGTATTATTTACCTCAGATCTGTAATCCTCCAAGAAGCTAGCCAGAAACTCCAAGAAGCTAGCCAGAAGCTAGCCAGGAGCTAGCCCAGAAGCTAATCCAGAAGCTAATCAGAAGCTAGTTAGCTTCTTTACTGGCAAATTGTTAGTATTCAGCTAACCCACGGTTTGTGGTCATCAGCTATCCTTTAGCTCGAAAATCTATCGAAAATCTATCGCCAGTTTTGTACGGCGCAGCGCGGCTCGGAACGGAACATACCGGACCAATTTTTCTCTCCATGTCCCTGGATTTCAACTGCTCTCTGGACATTCATACCCGGATCTCACAGCTAGCTAGCTGCTATCCGTGTGACAGTCGGCTTTCGTCGATTCCGGAGCAAACATCGATTGTTCCGGTGCTAGCCAGCTCCGTCAATCACTCCTGAGTTCCATCTTTCACTCCTGGGCTGCAGTCACCTATCCGGACCCGTTTTGCTGCCTACGCGGAGCCCCACCGGGCCTTCACAACTGGACTGCCGACGTTATCTACCTGAAGGAGATCCGGCTGGCTCCTCCGTCGCGACGTTACCTGAACGTCCATCTGCGGCCCGCTAACCGTTAGCTGTCTTACCGGCTGCTATCTGAATAGACAATCAGACAATTTATTTATTTTTATTATTATTATGTTTTCTTCTCGGGCCTCTATAACTATATCTATTGTTCTTATTTTTGTTGTTGTTGTGTGATTTGGATTAATCCCCTCTACCACACGGAACCCCACTAATCTACTGACCGAACGCAAGAGGTGGCTAACAGCAGACCTCCATCCTATGCTAGCTTGCTACCGATGGCCTGGCTAGCTGTCTAAATCGCCGTGACCCTCAACCAACCTCTCCACTCACTGGACCCTTTTGATCACTCGACTAAGCATGCCTCTCCTTAATGTCAATATGTCTTGTCCATTGCTGTTCTGGTTAGTGTTTATTGGCTTATTTCACTGTAGAGCCTCTAGTCCTGCTCACTATACCTTATCCAACCTATTAGTTCCACCACCCACACATGCAATGACATCTCCTGGTTTCAATGATGTTTCTAGAGACAATATCTCTCTCTTCATCACTCAATACCTAGGTTTACCTCCACTGTATTCACATCCTACCTTACCTTTGTCTGTACATTATACCTTGATGCTATTTTATCGCCCCCAGAAACCTCCTTTTACTCTCTGTTCCAGACGTTCTAGACGACCAATTCTTATTGCTTTTAGCCGCACCCTTATTCTACTCCTCCTATGTTCCTCTGGCGATGTAGAGGTGAATCCAGGCCCTGCAGTGCCTAGCTCCACTCCTATTCCCCAGGCGCTCTCTTTTGATGACTTCTGTAACCGTAATAGCCTTGGTTTCATGCATGTTAACATTAGAAGCCTCCTCCCTAAGTTTGTTATATTCACTGCTTTAGCACACTCTGCCAACCCGGATGTTCTAGCTGTGTCTGAATCCTGGCTTAGGAAGACCACCAAAAATTCAGACATTTTAATTCCAAACTACAACATTTTCAGACAAGATAGAACTGCCAAAGGGGGCGGTGTTGCAATCTACTGCAAAGATAGCCTGCAGAGTTCTGTCCTACTATCCAGGTCTGTACCCAAACAATTTGAACTTCTACTTTTAAAAATCCACCTCTCTAAAAACAAGTCTCTCACCGTTGCCGCCTGCTATAGACCACCCTCTGCCCCCAGCTGTGCTCTGGACACCATATGTGAACTGATTGCCCCCCATCTATCTTCAGAGCTTGTGCTGCTAGGCGACCTAAACTGGAACATGCTTAACACCCCAGCCATCCTACAATCTAAACTTGATGCCCTCAACCTCACACAAATTATCAATGAACCTACCAGGTACCCCCCCAAAGCCTTAAACACGGGCACCCTCATAGATATCATCCTAACCAACTTCCCCTCTATAGATGGGGGGCAAACCTCTGCTGTCTTCAACCAAGATCTCAGCGATCACTGCCTCATTGCCTGCATCCGCAATGGGTCAGCGGTCAAACGACCTCCTCTCATCACTGTAAAACGCTCCCTGAAACACTTCAGCGAGCAGGCCTTTCTAATCGACCTGGCCGGGGTATCCTGGAAGGATATTGACCTCATCCCGTCAGTAGAGGATGCCTGGATATTTTTTAAAAATGCCTTCCTAACCATCTTAAATAAACATGCCCCATTCAAGAAATTTAGAACCAGGAACAGATATAGCCCTTGGTTCTCCCCAGACCTGACTGCCCTTAACCAACACAAAAACATCCTATGGCGTTCTGCATTAGCATCGAACAGCCCCCGTGATATGCAGCTGTTCAGGGAAGCTAGAAACCATTATACACAGGCAGTTAGAAAAGCCAAGGCTAGCTTTTTCAAGCAGAAATTTGCTTCTTGCAACACTAACTCAAAAAAGTTCTGGGACACTGTAAAGTCCATGGAGAATAAGAACACCTCCTCCCAGCTGCCCACTGCACTGAAGATAGGAAACACTGTCACCACTGATAAATCCACCATAATTGAAAATTTCAATAAGCATTTTTCTACTGCTGGCCATGCTTTCCACCTGGCTACTCCTACCCCTGTCAACAGCACTGCACCCCCAACAGCAACTCGCCCAAGCCTTCCCCATTTCTCCTTCTCCCAAATCCATTCAGCTGATGTTCTGAAAGAGCTGCAAAATCTGGACCCCTACAAATCAGCCGGGCTAGACAATCTGGACCCTTTCTTTCTAAAATTATCTGCCGAAATTGTTGCCACCCCTATTACTAGCCTGTTCAACCTCTCTTTCGTGTCGTCTGAGATTCCCAAAGATTGGAAAGCAGCTGCGGTCATCCCCCTCTTCAAAGGGGGGGACACTCTTGACCCAAACTGCTACAGACCTATATCTATCCTACCATGCCTTTCTAAGGTCTTCGAAAGCCAAGTCAACAAACAGATTACCGACCATTTCGAATCTCACCATACCTTCTCTGCTATGCAATCTGGTTTCAGAGCTGGTCATGGGTGCACCTCAGCCACGCTCAAGGTCCTAAACGATCGATATCTTAACCGCCATTGATAAGAAACATTACTGTGCAGCCGTATTCATTGATCTGGCCAAGGCTTTCGACTCTGTCAATCACCACATCCTCATCGGCAGACTCAACAGCCTTGGTTTCTCAAATGATTGCCTCGCCTGGTTCACCAACTACTTCTCTGATAGAGTTCAGTGTGTCAAATCAGAGGGTCTGTTGTCCGGACCTCTGGCAGTCTCTATGGGGGTGCCACAGGGTTCAATTCTTGGACCGACTCTCTTCTCTGTATACATCAATGAGGTCGCTCTTGCTGCCGGTGAGTCTCTGATCCACCTCTACGCAGACGACACCATTCTGTATACTTCCGGCCCTTCTTTGGACACTGTGTTAACAACCCTCCAGGCAAGCTTCAATGCCATACAACTCTCCTTCCGTGGCCTCCAATTGCTCTTAAATACAAGTAAAACTAAATGCATGCTCTTCAACCGATCGCTACCTGCACCTACCCGCCTGTCCAACATCACTACTCTGGACGGCTCTGACTTAGAATACGTGGACAACTACAAATACTTAGGTGTCTGGTTAGACTGTAAACTCTCCTTCCAGACCCATATCAAACATCTCCAATCCAAAGTTAAATCTAGAATTGGCTTCCTATTTCGCAACAAAGCATCCTTCACTCATGCTGCCAAACATACCCTTGTAAAACTGACCATCCTACCAATCCTCGACTTTGGCGACGTCATTTACAAAATAGCCTCCAATACCCTACTCAACAAATTGGATGCAGTCTATCACAGTGCAATCCGTTTTGTCACCAAAGCCCCATATACTACCCACCATTGCGACCTGTACGCTCTCGTTGGCTGGCCCTCGCTTCATACTCGTCGCCAAACCCACTGGCTCCATGTCATCTACAAGACCCTGCTAGGTAAAGTCCCTCCTTATCTCAGCTCGCTGGTCACCATAGCATCTCCCACCTGTAGCACACGCTCCAGCAGGTATATCTCTCTAGTCACCCCCAAAACCAATTCTTTCTTTGGCCGCCTCTCTTTCCAGTTCTCTGCTGCCAATGACTGGAACGAACTACAAAAATCTCTGAAACTGGAAACACTTATCTCCCTCACTAGCTTTAAGCACCAACTGTCAGAGCAGCTCACAGATTACTGCACCTGTACATAGCCCACCTATAATTTAGCCCAAACAACTACCTCTTTCCCAACTGTATTTAATTAATTTATTTATTTTGCTCCTTTGCACCCCATTATTTTTATTTCTACTTTGCACATTCTTCCATTGCAAAACTACCATTCCAGTGTTTTACTTGCTATATTGTATTTACCTTGCCACCATGGCCTTTTTTGCCTTTACCTCCCTTCTCACCTCATTTGCTCACATTGTATATAGACTTGTTTATACTGTATTATTGACTGTATGTTTGTTTTACTCCATGTGTAACTCTGTGTCGTTGTATCTGTCGAACTGCTTTGCTTTATCTTGGCCAGGTCGCAATTGTAAATGAGAACTTGTTCTCAACTTGCCTACCTGGTTAAATAAAGGTGAAATAAATAAATAAATGAAATAAAAAAACTTGCCACCATTGGCCAAGTGTTCAGTAATGCCACGATATTGCAGCCCATACAGGTGCAAACCACGAATACAGCACGATGCCGGGTTCCAGCCTATATAACTTGTTGCTGTACACCTCAGGCATGACCTCAGATTATGTCAAAATCAGGAGGAGCCTACTGAAAGCTATGTATTATGTCAGAGCCTAATTGCTTATACAGGGTTCGGTTATAGAAGGACATTAGCATAGTTAGTAGGATAGCCATGGGAAGTTGGGGTGCTGAGTGTGCTGCAGCATCCCCTGAATAATCAGAATTAAAAATAATATATTTCTTCACAAAAGTAGTGCACTGGGCCTTTACTTGTCCTGTATTAGCGGACCGATATAGACGTCTGAAGCACAGGCAAAACAAAAAAAAGTAAGCTTTGCTGCTGTGTCAAAAAAGGTAGTTGTATACTTAAGAACAGAATCTTGAAGGATTCAATAGTTGGAATTGTAAGACTTGTTGCCCCGTCCTTTTCTCTGTGATCGTCATTCCAATGGAATCCAGAAAGAACACGTTTCTTCGTGCATAAGAACAGCCCTTAGCCATGGTATATTGGCCATATACCACATCCCCTTGGGCCTACAGCGGAATAAATGTAGTTGTATTACAATGGTGTAATACAGTTGCTACTGTTGAATTAAAACCATCTGACCATCTCCCTGCATGGGTATTCTGTGCCTACCCCATGTCTTACCATTTGTCAATAAAGATTACTTAAAGGATACTCATTACACTCTGGCTGGTCTGGAGAGGTTTGGTAGGCTGTCATTGTAAATAAGAATTTGTTCCTAAAACTTCTTATGGCTTCAGGGGCAGTATTGAGTAGCTTGGATGAAAGGTGCCCAGAGTAAACGGCCTGCTCCTCAGTCCCAGTTGCTAATATATGCATATTATTAGTAGTATTGGATAGAAAACACTCTGAAGTTTCTAAAACTGTTTGAATGATGTCTGTGAGTATAACAGAACTCATATGGCATGCAAAAACCTGAGAAGAAATCCAAACAGGAAGTGGGAAATCTGAGGTTGGTCTGAGGTTGGTCGTCCCTATTGAATACACAGTAGGATATGGATAAAGTTTCACTTCCTAGGGCTTCCACTAGATGTCAACCGTCTTTAGAAACACAGCTTCTACTGTGTTGTGGAGCCGGATGGGAGCTCTTTGAGACAGTGGTCTGGCAGATAGCCAGGTCCTGGTCACGCGCATTTCACATGATAGCGACCTGCGTTCCATGGCTTCTCTACAGACAGGAATTCTCCGGTTGGAACTATTGAAGATTTATGATAACAATATCCTAAAGATTGATTCTATACTTAGTTTGACAAGGTTCTTCGACCTGTATAATAACTTTTTGAAGTTTTCGTCCGATGTTCAGATGGACCTGCACGAGCGTTTGGATTTGTGTACTAAACGCGCTAACAAAAGTAGCTACTTGGACATAAATAATGGACATTATCGAACAAATCAAGCATTTATTGTGGAACTAGGATTCCTGGGAGTGCATTCTGATGAAGATCGTCAAAGGTAAGGGAATATTTATAATGTGATTTCTGATTTCTTTTGACTCCAACATGGCGGATAATTGTATTTATTTTCTGAGCGCCGTCTCAGATTATTGCATGGTTTGCTTTTTCCATAAAGTGTTTTTGAAATCTGAGACAGCGGTTGCATTAAGGAGAGGTATATCTATAATTCCATGTCTAACAATTGTATATATCGATATTTATAATGAGTATTTCTGTAAAATGATGTGGCTCTGCAATATCACCGGATGTTTTTGGAACTAGTGAATGTAACGCGCCCAATGTATACTGAGATTTTTTTATATAAATATGAACTTTATCAAACAAAACATACATGTATTGTGTAACATGAAGTCCTATGAGTGTCATCTGATGAAGATCATCAAAGGTTAGTGATTAATTTTATCTCTATTTGTGCTTTTTGTGACTCCTCTCTTTGGCTGGAAAAATGGCAGCATTTTTCTGTGAGTTGGTGGTGACCTAACATAATCGTTTGTGGCGCTTTCGCTGTAAGGCCTATTTGAAATCGGACACTGTGGTGGGATTAACAACAAGATTACCTTTAAAACAGTATAAAATACATGTATGTTTGAGGAATTTTAATTATGAGATTTCTGTTGTTTTGAATTTGGTGCCAGGCATTTTCACGGCTGTTGTCATATCGATCCCGTTACCAAGATTGCAGCCCTGAGAAGTTTTAACTGACTTCCCTAGTTAAATAAAGGTTAAATAAATAAAAATAAAAAGTAGCCCGAACCACACACAAGATGGTGTTCTCCGTTTTGCTCTACCAATCCCACAACACGTACATGTCGGTTGTGTTGCTCTAGGATGCCCACAGGCCTCACAAGATTCGTCTGAAGATCCTTTGGTACCAGTTTAAAAAAATGAATGGAAGTATATATGGAGACTGTTCAGGGCCAAAATAAGGGGTTAAATACATGTAAAAAAAATATATATAAAAAAATATGTTTCCTAATCTTTCAGATATAGGACAAACACTTCAGAACAAACTTCCTGTTCCATGTAATGAATCTGTTATTCAATGCGTTCATATGGGCCAATAGCAGTAAGGCCAAAAATAATGGTTTAATATTTAATATATTGATACTTCAAAGGGTCTTTAAAATTCAAAATCAAATAACAAAATTAACCTAGACCTTCTTAAAACTATTTCATATAGCTTTGTAGAATTAGACAGGGTTAGATTGTTATGGGTTAAACATTGTGTGCATCCATAGATACCAACCATTAATCTGTGTGATTAAAGGGGGCTGAGTTAGAACGGTGTTTGTAAGACAAGGGCCGATACCGAAGGGCCCGGGGCTGGGTCTTTTGACAGAAACGTCAGCAGTGTCTGAATGGTTTGAGCAACAAACCTATCCATGAAAAGCTGAGACTCTCGTGAACCCGCACATATAAAATGTTTTGCTCTATGACGCTCACAAGTTACACAAGACTCACTGGAAGGTAAAGGGGTTATAGAATATCATAGGAAATCCCAGGACATTGTGTATATAATGCTGTAATAAGCTCACATAGTTGCTGTCGCAAACTCCACACAGTTGTCACTGACTAGTTGGATATTTGTTTCCCAGTGAGTAAAAGTGTTTTGTACTTACAACATTCATATAAATTCATTTTCACCAGGTTTTTGCTTTGGTGGACCTTATTAATTGTATTGACATTTGTCAATAAAATGTATGAATGCAACTGTTTATGTCAAAGTGTTTTGTGTTCTATTTGTAGCCCTGTTTGTCCTGAAAATAAAATGGTAAAACACTTCATTGCGAGTCAAAATCTAAGGGCTGGACATGCAGATCGATGAAAATCAGATCAATGAAAAACAGATTTTTGTTGGGGTCTTGGGTTGGATTTGTAGAATCAGGAGTGTTACTGCTTGGCTGGAGCACAAGTGACTGTTTTGCAAGGTGGATGATAAAATGTACATCTATCCAATGCATAATACGTTTTTGACTGTTATGCCAATTTCCTACTATCTAGCTCACACACTGGAAAGTGTATGCAAGGCTTAATTTCTCTGATAAAAGTTCAGAAATTAGTCTAGAAATGTGAGGAATGGGTGGCTTTCATGCACCTGGCAATGTCCTTGTATGGTGTCGTCTACCATTTATATTTTTATTTCAATGGTACTTGATGTTTTTATGTAATGCAATTTTGGTTAACATAGGTAGTGTGTTCTATTATGCTTCCTGATTTTTTGAGGCATAATTTTTAAGTTGTCCCTAATCTATTCAAAATGTGATGTGCGCAATGGACACTCAGGCAGTCCAGGTCATTTGGAATATAGCTAACCGCAGCATCCGATGCTGTCGAGCAGGAGAGAACCTCGTCAGTGTAGTAACCAATAAGGATGCAGTATTTTATATATAGTCCTGCCCACCACACGTCGCGCTTGCGTGGAAGAGTCTACCCGACACACATGGAGCTATAGTGGTGTTTAGGGTCCTGTGTATAATAGTGGTGGTAGAAGAAACTGGACCCTTCAGTCCACTGCAGCACGGGGAGTTAGAAGACGAATCCATTTGAGTAATCATGTCGTGGCTCTTCGGCTGGGGAAGGGGGTCCACTAAACCCCCGACAGATGAAGCAGAGACCCCTGAAGGAGAAGGGGGATCTTCTGATAAATCGTTCGGAGAGAAGCCCAAGGACAAATGGAGTAACTTCGACCCGACCGGGCTTGAACGAGCCGCAAAATCTGCGAGGGAACTTGACAGATCACGTTCGTACAATAGTTATCACATTGTCATGTCATTTGTTAAAGCTTCTTGTTCTCTTTCGGAAGTTACGTTTTTGTTTTGTGTGAGTTCAGTATCGCATGCAACTGTACGATATCGTTGCAGAATATGAGCAATTAACCGTTCTGACAACTGCAACAAAGTATCAATTGAACATTAATCAACTATAGAAAGTATGTAATGAACTGGACTCGACTGTATCAACAAAGACTGTCTGCAACAGGCTTTGGTGGGCGTGACAGTGATCGAAAGAACAAAGTGTTCTTCATGGGGATGTTTTCTGACCTGCCACTTGTTCAAGATAACATTCCCAATGTTTGCAAGAGAGCATGTGGCCTGCATAGACGTATGACCTGCTGTTGCATATATGGGGTTATAAATTTAAGCAGTAAGGCACGAGGGGGTGTAGTATATGGCCAATATACCACGGCAACGGGCTGTTTTTTGCCTGGACACAGCCCTTAGCCGTGGTATGTTGGCCATATACCACAAACCCCCAAGGTGCCTTGTTGCTATTATAAACTGGTTACCAACGTAATTAGATAAGTAAAAATACATGTTTTGTTATACCTGTGGTATATGGTCTGATCTACCACGCCTGTCAGCCAATCAGCATTCAGGGCTCGAACCACCCAGGGTATAATTAACCATGAACGTCAGTTTGGCGCATGCCTATGTATGCCATGACAGTGAAAGTGGTATTATTTGTGAATTAATGGCAATTAATGTTAAATAATTTATCCTGTTCCCCAAATGAACATCTAAACTCATAGTATCAAGTGACCAATTGACATTGAAGTGTCTTAATTTTGTTTCCACCTCAACTCTATAGGCCATGCGAAAGAGGCGCTTGATCTGGCTCGCATGCAGGAGCAATCGGTACAGCTGGAGCATCAGAGTAAAGTGAAGGTGGGACACTTTCAAATGTCTGGTTATTAGGTTTATCCATTGAAATGTTGGGAGCATAAAAAGTGTGCAATTTTCTGATAAAAAAAAATAAATACAGTTTACCTAGTCTACTGCTACAAACATTTATGGGTGTGCATTAGCTCATGCTTTTTACTTTTAGTTTTCAAGTGTCAGCCTTCTTCTATTTAGCTGCAGCATTTGTTTTTGTAGAATAAGTCAAGTGTTATCCACTATTGCCTTATGATCTTCCCTGTCCTAGACATTCCGGTACTGTCACCTACATTTCAAAACAGGAACACATGGGTTCTCATTTCTATATATTCATCCACTTTCTCTCAATCCTCCCTTGACTTTTCTCTTTGGGTCCATATACTTGGCATCTATGATGCTCTGAATAATGAGATTAGGGTTTAAGTATAACAGTTCTTTGTCCTTCAAACTTACTACCTATTCCTCTCTGAAAACATGCTTTAATCCCATTCACTAACAGGAATATGAAGCAGCCTTGGAGCAGCTGAAGGGGGAACAGATCCGTCTCCAGGCCGAGGAAAGGCGGAAAACACTGACAGAGGAGACCAAGCAAAATCAAGCGGTATGGGAGTGGTTGAGAGTTGCTGACAAGTAGTCCTTGACTACATTCCGCTGATGTAATTTACCAGTCAAGTGTGAATAAATCTAGTGTTGCCCTAAGTATGTTGTAATGGGGATAATGTACATTATTTATCTTTATTGTATTGCATCCTTAATGTTGGCTCATGCTTCAAATGGTGCAAAGGTGTTTTCTGTCTTATTTCTTCTAGAGGGCACAGTATCAAGACAAACTTGCCAGACAGAGATATGATGATCAAGTCAGGCAGCAGGTAAGCTCTCTGTTCTGATTTCTGTTGAATCTCAGACATAGCTATACAGAAACACAAAAAGAAACCCGATTGGGACCCATGCTGATAGAAAAAGGACAAGAATGAGAAATATGTTCAGCATGTGTTTTGTATTTGCAGCAAGCCCTCAATGAGGAGAACTTGCGCAAGCAAGAGGAATCAGTAACAAAGCAGGAGGCTATGCGAAAAGGTGCAGGAAAATTACCCATGTCATTATGACACACAGGAGAAGGTTTACTAAGCATTTGCACCTGTTCTTCATCAAGGAAAATGAAACATGAAGAATAGTGAACGGAGACCGTTTCATGTTTTTGTCATTGTTTACAGCAGGGGTAGGCAACTCTGTTCCTGGAGTGCCGCAGGTACTGCCAGATTTTGTTCCGTCTAGGCATCACACCTGACCAAGCTGGCCTTCCGGGTCAGTAAATCAAAAACATGAAGTGCCTGCGGTTGTCTACACCTGGTTTAGAGTATATCTGTAGTTCTCTTCTGACAGAAACGGGTGCAAATGCTTTGTAAATCAGTCCCACAGTATGTTTACTAATAGCAGACTCAGTCAAAGACATATTTGAACTTACTTTAGTTCCACTCTCTTACCTAGCCACTATTGAACATGAAATGGCTTTGCGGCACAAGAACGAATTGCTTCGTGTAGAGGCAGAGTCTGCAGCTCGTGCCAAGGTAGAGCGGGAGAATGCGGACCTCATCCGTGAACAGATCCGCCTTAAAGCAGCCGAACACAGGCAGACGGTCCTGGAGTCCATCAGGTGAGATGGGAAGGGTCAAAAGGTCAAAATGGTTCTACACTCTACAGCAGTGTCCCATTATTGGGTCGGGCCCAATGGCGGGTTGCACTTGCAGTTACTTTTTAGAGGGTCACAGCTTGAGACTGGGCTGTGGAAGACAATCAGTTGTAAAGAGCTTTATACATTCCAATTCTTATCACATCTCATATTATGTAATACATTTAATTTGATCAGCCAGTATTCTGTTATGTTTGGATAAGAACCCAGGAATGCTGTGAATGTTTGGTAGTCATAATGGGAGCAGTCACTGTAATAATTATGTTTTTGTTTCTCTCAGGACTGCAGGAGCAGTCTTTGGGGAAGGGTTCCATGCCTTTGTGTCCGACTGGGATAAACTCACTGCCACGGTAAAAAGTCTCCCCCTTACTACCAATCTTCTATCACACTTTCACCCTACAAGCTGCGATATAGCTTGAATTTCGCATTGTGGTTGCTTACCATATCTGAGTCATTGACACACACTGTTTGGTGAATGCCCTGCAGGTGGCTGGGTTCACACTGCTGGCAGTAGGGGTGTATTCAGCGCGGAACGCCACCGGGGTGATTGGGCGCTACATAGAGGCTCGTCTGGGAAAGCCTTCGCTGGTTCGAGAGACCTCCAGAATCACTGTTGGCGAGGCCATCAAACACCCTGTTAAGGTAACTAAAGAAGAGATAAAATAGTTCCCTTTCAGGACATAACAAATTGATATGGGATATTTGTTGTCCCTGCTCTTTGAAGTGCACTGAACAAAAATATAAACACAACATGCAACAATTTCAAGGATTTTGCAGAGTTACAGTTCATATTAGGAAATCAGTCAATTGACCCTGATCTTTGGATTTCACATGACTGGGAATACAGATATGCTTCTGTTGGTCACGTACCTTTACTAAAAAGGTAGGAGCGTGGATCAGAGAACCAGTCCATATCTGGTGTGACCACCATTTGCCTCATGTAGCATGACACATCTCCTTCACATAGAGTTGATCAGGCTGTTGACTGTGGGCTGTGCAATGTTGTCCCACTCTTTTAATGGCTGTGCAAAGTTGTGGGATATTGGCGGGAACTGGACATGCTGTTGTACACGTCGATCCAGAGCATACCAAACATGGTCAATGGGTGACATGACTGGTGAGTATGCAGGCCATGGAAGAACTGGGACATTTTCAGCTTCCAGGAATTGTGTACAGATCCTTGTGACATGGGGCTGTGCATGATCTTCCTAAAACATGAGGTGATGGCGACGAATGAATGGCACGACAATGTGCTTCAGGATCTTGTCACATTATCTCTGTGCATTCAAATTGCCATCAATAAAATGCAATTGTGTTCGTTGTCCGTAGCTTATGCCTGCCCATACCATAACCCCACTGCCACCATGGGGGGCACTCTGTTCACAACGTTGACATCAGCAAACCGCTCGCATACACAATGCTATACACGTCTGCCATCTGCCCGGTACATTTGAAACCAGGATTCATCCATAAAGAGCACACTTCTTCAGTGTGTCAGTGGCCATCGAAGGTGAGCATTTTGCCACAGAAGTCGGTTATGACGCCGAACTGTAGTCTGGTCAAGACCCTGTTGAGTACAATGGGGACGCAGATGAGTTTACCTGAGACGGTTTCTGATAGTTTGTGCAGAGATTCTTCTGTCTTCTGTTGTGCAAACCCACAGTTTCATCAGCTGTCCAGGTGGCTTGTCTCAGACGATACCTCGGGTGAAAAATCCAGATGTGGAGGTCCTGGGCTGGCGTGGTTACACGTGGTCTGCGGTTTTTAAGCCGGTCGGACCTACTGACAAATTCTCTAAAATTACGTTGGAGGCGGTTTATGGTAGATAAATTAAAATAAAATAATCTGGCAACAGCTCTGGTTGAGACATTTGTGGCATTGTGTTATGTGAGAGAACTGCACATTTTAGAGTGGCCTTTTATTGTCCCCAGCACAAGGTGCACCTGTGTAATGATCATGCTGTTTAATCAGCTTCTTGATATGCCACAACTGTCAGGTGGATGGATTATCTTGGCAAAGGACAAATGCTCACTAACAGGGATGTAAACAAATGTGCTCAAAATTTAAGAGAATAAGCTTTTTGTGTATATGGAGCTCATAAGACCAACACTTTACATTGCGTTTATATTTCTGTTCAGTGTAGTTAAAATGATGACCATTATACAGTGAATTCGGAAAATATTCAGACCCCTTGACTTTTTCTACATTTTGTTATGTTACAGCCTTATTCTAAAATGGATTAAATTACTTTTTTCCCTCGTCAATCTACACGATACACCATAATGACAAAGCGAATACAGAAACACCATATTTACATAAGTATTCAACCCCTTCGCTATGAGACTCAACATTGGGCTCAGTTGCATCCTGTTTCCATTGATCATCCTTGAGATGTTTCTACAATTTGATTTGTGTCCACTTGTTGTAAAGTCAAGTGATTGGACATGATTTGGAAAGACACACACCTGTCTATATAAGGTCCCACAGTTGACAGTGCATGTCGGAGCAAAAACCAAACCATGAGGTCAAAGGAATTGTCCGTAGAGCTCATAGACTGGATTGTGTCTCGGCACAGATCTGGGTAGTGTGTAGTGTACCAAAACATTTCTGCAGCATTGAAGGTCCCCAAGAACATGGTGGCCTCCATCATTCTTAAATGGAAAAAGTTTGGAACCAGCAAGAATCTTCATAGAGTTGGCCGCCCAGCCAAACTGAGCAATTAGGGGAGAACCCAATGGTCACTCTGACAGAGCTCCAGAGTTTATCTGTGGAGATGGGAGAACGTTCCAGAAGGACAACCATCTCTGCAGCACTCCACCAATCCGGCCTTTATGGTAGAGTGGCCAAATTGAAGCCACTCCTCAGTAAAAGGCACGTGACAGCCCACTTGGAGATTGCCAAAAGGCACCTAAAGGACTCTGACCATGAGAAACAAGATTCTCTGGTCTGATGAAACCAAGATCAAACTCTTTGGCCGGAATGCCAAGCGTCCTGTCTGGAGGAAACCTGGCACCCCCTACGGTGAAGCATGGTGGTGGCAGCATCATGCTGTCGGGACATTTTTCAGCGGCAGGGACTGGGAAGCTGGTCAGGATCGAGGGAATGATCAACGGAGCAAAGCACAGAGAGATCTTTGATGAAAACCTGCTCCAGAGCGCTCAGGACCTCCGACTTGGGAATTCAACCTACAGAATGCACTTTAGGTTGAATATCATATTAACTGTATTATAATACATGTGTGAAGTGTTTAACTGTATGTATGTGAACTCTGAACTCTTTTCTACCTTCAGACAACGAAACGTCTGAGAAGTAGACCACAGGATGCTCTGGAGGGAGTAGTTCTTAGTGTAAGTACACAGTGTACATTCAGTATTGTTCCATACACATCATGGAAGAATTCTTTACATTACAGTAAAAGCAGATATCCCTACACTGATGTCATTGCTAAAGTAGGTTGACCTCCCTTAAGTTGACATTTCTCCTGCCCTCTCTCTCTTCTCTCCCCTCTCTCTGTTGTGTAGCCATCCCTGGAGGAGCGTGTGCGGGACATTGCCATTGCGACTCGTAACACTCGACAGAATAAGGGGCTCTATAGAAACATCCTTATGTATGGACCCCCTGGGACTGGCAAGACCCTCTTTGCCAAGGTATTACATGGCATGCACTATACATGTTAGTATAGTTTAACATGTACTTTACTAGAATAAGGAAAACATTTCAACATTTTTCAAAATTGTATTGGTTAGGTGCAGGGTGGCATAACTGGAAAATAATGTTTTGCCATTAACTTTACACCGGTGTGTATAGTACAGTCGTCACGAGCTGTCCATTGTCAACAGGGTCACACTTAGCCAATAGTTGCTGCATCCACTATTTTACTGAATGATGGTCTGTTACGTTGCCCTGCAGAAACTGGCCCTCCATTCTGGGATGGATTACGCCATCATGACAGGTGGAGATGTAGCCCCTATGGGCCGTGACGGCGTGACGGCCATGCACAAGGTCTTTGACTGGGCCAGTACAAGCCAGCGCGGGTAGGACATTCATTCACTGTGTTGTGTTAAATGTCCAAAATTAAATGTACAGATCCTCTTTGGCACAAATCTTATGGGTGTTTATGTAAAATCAGAGCCATACACTACCTGTCAAAAGTTTTTAGAGCACCTACTCTTTCAAGGGTTTTTCTTTAATTTTACTCTTTTCTACATTGTATAATAGTAGTGAAGACATCAAAACTATAAACAAACAAATATAGTGGCAAGCAAAAGTATGTGAACCCTTTGGAGTTACCTGGATTTCTGCATAAATTGGTCATAAAATTTGTCAAAGTCAAAACATCTAAATCATAACAATAGACAAACACAGTCTGCTTAAACTAATAACACAAACAATTATACGTTTTTATGTCTTTATTGAACACACCGTGTAAACATTCACAGTGCAGGGTGGGAAAAGTATGTGAACCCTTGGATTTAATAACTGGTTGACCCTCCTTTGGCAGCAATAACTTCAACCAAACGTTTTCTGTAGTTGTGGATCAGACCTGCACAATGGTCCGAAGGAATTTTGGACCATTCCTCTTTACAAAACTTTTTCACTTCAGCAATATTCTTGGAATGTCTGGTGTGAACTGCTCTCTTGAGGTCATGCAACAGCATCTCATTCGGGTTGAGGTCAGGACCACTTCAAAAGGGCCACTTAAAAAGGCGTATTTTCTTCTGTGGAAGCCTTCTGTTGTTGATTTACTTCTGTGTTTTGGGTCATTGTCTTGTTGCATCACCACACTTCTAGGTGATGTCCTGTTGAGCTTCAAATGGCCTTACATTCTCCTGCAAAATGTCTTGATAAACTTGGGAAATCAGACTGATAGCAAGCTGTCCAGGCCCTGATGCTCCCTCCACCATGCTTTACAGTTGGGATGAGGTTTTGATGTTGGTGTGCTGTCTTTTTTTACTCCACACAGTGTTGTGTGTTCCTCCCAAACAACTCAACTGTAGTTTCATCTGTCCGCAGAATATTTTGCCAGTAGCGCTGTGGAATATCCAGGTGCTCCTTTGTGAACTTCAGACGTGCAGCAATGCTTTTTTAGGACAGAGGTGGCTTCTTCCGTGGTGTCCTCCCATGAACACCATTCTTGTTTAGTGTTTTACATATCGTAGACTTGTCAACAGAGATGTTAGCATGTTCCAGAGATTTCTGTAAGTCTTTAGCTAACCTCAAATGAGCATTCTGCGCTGTGCTTATGCAGTCATCTTTACAGTACGGCCACTCCTAGATAGAGTAGCGACAGTACTGAACTTTCTCCATTTTATAGACTGATGGACATTAAGTCATATAGGGATACTTTTGTAACCCTTTTCAGCTTTATGCAAGTCAAGAATTCTCTTTTTTTGTTTGAGGCATGGTTCACATCAAGTAATGCTTCTTGTGAATAGCAAGCTCATATTTTGTGAGTGTTTTTGATAGGGCAGGGCAGCTCTAACCAACATCTCCAATCTCGTCTCATTGATTGGACTTCAGGTTAGCTGACTCCTGACTCCAATTATCTTTTGGAGAAGTCGTTAGCCTAGGGCTTCACATGCTTTTTCCAAAATTCACTGTGAATGTTTAAATGATGTATTCAGTATAGACAAAATACAATAATTTGTTTGTTATTAGTTTAAGCACACTGTTTGTGTATTGTTGTGACTTAGATGAAGATCATGTAAAATGCTATGGCCGATTTATGCAGAAATCCAGGTAATTCCAAAGGGTTCACATACTTTTTCTTGCCACTGTATGGAATCATGTAGTAACCAAAAAAAGTGTTAAACAAATAGAAATATATTTTAGATTATTCAAATTGCCACCCTTTTCCTTGATGACAGCTTTGCACACTCTTGGCATTCTCTCAACCAGCTTCACCTGGAATACTTTTCCAACAGTCTTGAAGGAGTTCCCACATATGCTGAGCACTTGTTGGCTGCTTTTTCTTCAATATGCGGTCCAACTCATCCAAAACCATCTCAATATGGTTGAGGTCGGGTGATTGTGGAGGCCAGGTCATCTGATGCAGCACTCCATCACTCTCCTTCTTGGTCAAATAACCCTTACACAGCCTGGAGCTGTGTTTGGTCATTGTCCTGTTGAAAAACAAATGATCATCCCACTAAGCCCAAACCAGATGGGATGGCGTATCGCTGCAGAATGCTGTGGTAGCTATGCTGATGGTGTGCCTTGAATTCTAAGTAAATCACAGACCTTGTCACCAGCAAAGCACCTCCACATCATAACACCTCCTCCATGCTTTACTGTGGGAAATACATGCAGAGATCATCCGTTCACCCACACCGCATCTCACAAAGACACGGCGGTTGGAACCAAAAATCTCCAATTCGCGCTCCAGACCAAAGGACACATTTCCACCGGTCTAATTATCATTGCTTGTGTTTCTTGGCCCAAGCAAGTCTCTTCTTATTGGTGTCCTTTAGTAGTGGTTTCTTTGCAGCAATTCGTCCATGAAGGCCTGATTCACGCAGTCTCATCTGAACAGCTGATGTTGAGATGTGTCTGTTACTTGAACTTTGTGAAGCATTTATTTGGGCTGTAATTTCTGAGGCTGGTGACTAGGAACGTATCCTCTCCAACAGGGGTAACTCTGGGTCTTCCATTCCTGTGGCAGTCCTCATGAGGGCCAGATTCATCATAGGGCTTGATGGCTTTGCAACTGCGCTTGAAAAAACGTTCAGTTTTTGAAATTTTCCTTATTGACTGACTTTCATGTCTTAAAGTAATGATGGACTGTCATTTCTCTTTGCCTATTTGAGCTGTTCTTGCCATAGTATGGTCGTGGTCTTTTACCAAATAGGGCTATCTTCTGTACCACCCCTACCTTGTCACAACACAACTGATTGGCTCAAACGCATTAAGAAGGAAAGAAATTCCACAAATTAACTTTTAAGAAGGCACACCTGTTAATTGAAATGCATTCCAGGTGACCTCCTCATGAAGCTGGTTGCGAGAATGCCAAGAGTGTGCAAAGCTGTTATGAAAGCAAAGGATGGCTGTTTGAAGAATCTCAATATAAAATATATTTGGATTTGTTTAACACTTTTATTGTTACAAATTATTCTATGAGTCCATAGTTTTGTTGTCTTCACTATTATTCTACAATGTATAAATAAATAAAAACCCTTGAATGAGTAGGTGTTCTAAAACTTTTGACCGGTAGTGTGTATATAAAGATCATCTGCAGTTGAAGTCGGAAGTTTACATACACCTAAGCCAAATACATTTAAACTCAGTTTTTCACAATTCCTGACATTTAATCCTAGTTAAAATTCTCTGTCTTAGGTCAGTAAGGATCACCACATTATTCTAAGAATGTGAAATGTCAGAATAATAGTAGAGAATTATTTATTTCAGCTTTTCTTTATTTCATCACATTCCCAGTGGGTCAGAAGTTTACATACACTCAATTAGTATTTGGTAGCATTGCCTTTAAATTGTTGAACTTGGGTCAAACGTTTCAGGTAGCCTTCCACAAGCGTCCCACAATAAGTTGGGTGAATTTTGACCCATTCCTCCTAACAGAGATGGTGTAACCGAGTCAGGTTTTTAGGCCTCCTTGCTCGCACATGCTTTTTCAGTTCTGCCCACACATTTTCTATAGGATTGATGGCAGGGCTTTGTTATGGCCACGCCAGTACCTTGACTTTGTTGTCCTTAAGCCATTTTGCCAGAACTTTGGAAGTATGCTTGGGGTCAATGTCCATTTGGGAGACCCATTTGCAACCAATCTTTAACTTCCTGACTGATGTCTTGAGATGTTGCTTCAATATATCCACATAGTTGTACTTCATCATGATGCCATCTATTTTGTGAAGTGCACCAGTCCCTCCTGCAGCAAAGCACCCCCACAACATGGTGCTGCCACCCCCGTGCTTCACGGTTGGGATGGTGTTCTTCAGCTTGCAAGCCTCCCCCTTTTTCCTCCAAACATAACGATGGTCATTATGGCCAAACAGTTCTATTTTTGTTTCATCAGACTAGAGGACATTTCTAAAAATTAAATTTAAAAAAAGAAATACGATCTTTGTCCCCATGTGCCGTTGCAAACCATAGTCTGGCTTTTTTATGGCGGTTTTGGAGCAGTGGCTTCTTACTTGCTGAGCGGCCTTTCAGGTTATGTTGATATAGGACTTGTTTTACTGTGGATATAGACACTTTTGTACCTGTTTCCTCCAGCATCTTCACAAGGTCCTTTACTGTTGTTCTGGGATTGATTTGCACTTTTCGCACCAAAGTATGTTTATCTCTAGAAGACAGAACGTGTCTCCTTCCTGAGAGGTATGACGGCTGCGTGGTCCCATGGTGTTTATACTTGCATACTACTGTTTGTACAGATGAACGTGGTACCTTCAGGCGTATGGAAATTGCTCCCAAGGATGAACCAGACTTGTGGTCTACAATATCTGAGGTCTTGGCTGATTTCTTTTGATTTTCCCCATGATGTCAAGCAAAGAGGCCCTGAGTTTGAAGGTAGGCCTTGAAATACATCCACAGGTACACCTCCAAATGGCAAAGGCTAATTGACATAATTTATCAGAAGCTTCTAAAGCCATGACATAATTTCCTGAAATTTTCCAAGCTGTTTAAAGGCACAGTCAACTTAGTGTATGTAAACTTCTGACCCACTGGAATTGTGATACAGTGAATAATAAGTGAAATAATCTGTCTGTAAACAGTTAATGGATAAATTACTTGTGTCATGCACAATGTCCTAACCGACTTGCCAAAACTATAGTTTGTTAACAAGAAATTTGTGGAGTGGTTGAAAAACAAGTTTTAATGACTCCAACCTAAGTGTATGTAAACTTCCGACTTCAACAGTATCTACGTGCGTGTCAGATTCAAATAACCATTGTGGGTCAATAGTAAAAATAAAAAAATAGCAGTTTTCTAATAAAGCCATTAGATTTGCTAATCTCTTTCTCTTCATTTGCCTCAACTTCTGTAGCCTCCTGCTTTTTGTAGATGAAGCAGATGCATTCCTACGCAAGAGATCCACAGTGAGTCCCGTAACAGAACTAAGCACATGTTCTGTTTTCAAGAGTCAACATGTCGGCTATTTTGATCACATCAATTACTTTCTTGCAGGAGACAATCAGTGAGGACCTCAGATCCACCCTTAACGCATTCCTTTATCGCACTGGAGAGCAGAGCAACAAGTTGGTACCAACCTAAATAAAAAACTATGTTCCTTTTAAGTGATTTTACACTGGCTAGTTACCATAGTGATTTTTTTTTTTCCTATGTATATTATTTGAGTTTTGAGGAAGTGCATGAAAAGGTTGACTTGACTAAAAAGATCATGGTCTCTCTCCCCAGGTTTATGCTAGTGTTGGCCAGTAACCAGCCTGAGCAGTTTGACTGGGCCATCAACGACCGTATTGATGAGATTGTAAACTTTGCCTTGCCTGGGCTGGAGGAGAGGGAGAGACTGGTGCGCCTGTACTTTGACAGATTTGTACTGGAGCCTGCCACATTAGGGAGACAGTGAGTACACTATTCTCCACTTGTACTACAATGCCACTATCTATGTGGCATAATGATTTGGGTAATCTCTACAATCAATATTCATTAGATGTATTTTTCAACTAATGACTGCTCTGACGAAACAATAGTGTGTTGAGTTGAAGGTTTATTTCACTAACATATATCCCCCTGCAGCAGAATGAAGTTGGCCCAGTTTGACTATGGCCAGAAGTGTTCGAACATTGCAATTCGTGCAGAGGGCATGTCGGGCCGTGAGATCTCTAAACTGGGTGTGGCCTGGCAGGTTAGTACATGTGACCTGTCCAGTTAGTTGTCTTTAGATAACGGGACACAGGATAACATTCCATCCCTGTTTTCTCATCAGGCTGCTGCATACTCCTCAGAAGACGGCGTCTTGACAGAAGCTATGATCGATGCACGTGTTGACGACGCTGTCCATCAGCATGCGCAAAAAATGGACTGGCTCCACATGGAAAGTGGCGCGGAAAGTGCGGGTAAGCACGGGGTGGTGGTGCCAAAGGAAGCGGCAGCAGAGAGTGTAATAGAATTAACAGTGGTGCAAGAGGCTGTACCACAGGCCCTGGATTCAGTCCCCACCATCCAAGTGGTGCTCCCTGTCATGGAGGCCATCATCTCGAACGCTCAGGCCGCAGCGGAAGCTGAGCCAGTGAAGGTTAACGAGGCAGCTGCCATTATTGAGGAGGCAGTTACCCTAGTTAACGAGGCAGAGGGTGTTACCCCCATTGTCACTGAGACTGTTGCAGCATTTCCAGCACTCAAAGAGGCAGAAGTGGTGGAGGATCCTGTGGAAACTGCTACTGCTATACCATTGGTGCAGGAGGTAGAAATAATCAAGGATGTGCCCGAAAAGGCTACAGCATCTCTTGTTCCAGAGACTGTAGCAGTGCCTAAGGTAGAGGTCTATGTGACAGCAGAGGTGTCTGTACCCAAGGACACAGAAGCAGAGGTACTTGTAGACACAGCCCCTATCATTAAAGAAGAACCAGCTCCAATTAAAACCACCCAAGAGTTGGATGCTGCAGAAGCAGTCAAGTATTCAGAAGCCATTGCAGTAGAGTTGGAGGCCACAGCAGTTCCTGTTGCCCAGGAGACAGAGGCCGCGGCCACCCCCGTTGTCGCGGGGGCTGCGGCCACCCCCGTTGTCGCGGAGGCCTCTGATTCTGAAACTAAGACCACAGCAACCTCTGTTGCCCAGGAAACTGAGACCCCTGTAACCAAGGAGACAGAGGCCACAGTAACCCCTGTAGCCCAGAACACAGAGGCCACTACAGCAAAGGTTGACACAGAAACTGCAGCTGAGGTCCCTGCAACGGTTGTGGCCAAGGAATCTGAGGCGACTGAAACTACAGTTGCCAAGGAAGCAGTGGACCCTGAAATCCCTGTCACCCCCGAGGCGGATGCTAGTAAAGTTAAAACACCTCAAGCAAAGGACCAGGAAAGTTGACGACTTAACCAAACCAGAAGACCCTCCTAAAAAAATTGAATAAATGGTGATGCTACTGAAACACTTTGGTAGGGAGCAAGTAGGTTAAATATTTTGAAGCAAAAATATGTACTGTACTGAATAATGGGTATTTTGTCGTGATTAAACGGCTATTGATCATTCTATCTCAATGGTGTCTTATTACACTTATCTATTGAACTATTTGTTTTTCAAAATTGCATGCCTTTATTTTTCAATTAAAGCACTTTGAAATTGTAATGAAAAGCGGTATAAAAGTTTCATAAATTATACTTTCAGTTTAAGTTGGATTTGCAAGTTCTTAAGTATATGGGAAATGTAATGGTTACAGGGGTGACCGGTTGTCTGGAAGATTGGAAACAATAAGAAAATGGCAACAGATAAGACTTTAGGCCTGTATACATCTCATTAGCAAATTAACTAGGTTGGTTGAGCACCATGTTACATCAATCCCTCTTAACATGTCTGAGAAAATATCTTTCCCTTACATTATTTTCCATGTGAGGCGCAAAGGCTCACAAAGCAACATCCAGGTATTTTAGTATTTGCAAGTGCAAAGTCAAAAAAGAAAAGGAACAGGTGCCCATAAGGTAATAATATATAACCACACAGCATGGTCTCATAGACTAGATGTAACATAGTAAATCTGGGACACTCAGATTAGTATGATATGTTACATTTGGTATGGTTACTTAAGGCAAAAACTAAAATAGGCTGGTTGGTCGGTGTGAATGTCTAGCGCATTGGAATCTCATCACGGACAACTTTAGCATTTTTGCAACTTTTCAACTACTTACTACTTATTAGCTACTTTGCAACTGCTTAGCATATTAGCTAACCTTAACCCTTTTAGTTTAACCTAACTCCTAACCTTAACCCCTAGCCTAGCTAACGTTAGCAACATATACGTTTTGAAAATGTGTAGCATATTGTACATTTAGCAAATTCTTATCATGTAATATGAATTGTAATTCGGGAACATATCATACAAAATGAGTGATGGATATCCACAAATGAATACATACCATGTGAAACATAACATCATACTAAATGGAGTGTCTCGGATTTACATACAGAATCATACAAAATGCTCCGAGACCAGGTTGAACCACAGAGGAAATAAAAACTACAGATTGAACCTCTACTTGCAAGGTTTTTAAATTCATCAACATCGAACTGATTTTGTAGATCATGGTGTCCCGAATATCTGCATATAAAATATAGGATGAGAGGATTGACCACTGACTGATTTCAAATGTAATTCATATACAAATTTCAATGCGTAATTATACAAACCACAAATGTGTGTAACAGTTAAAGTCTGTAACAATGTGTACTACACTGTAATTACTGTACCTGCCTATGTAAGCACAATGTTTAAATACCTAGATATTAAGAATGCTTATGGGAAAGTGGTGTTGATCATTTAGCGAAATGGACAAATGTCACACTATCCCTTTAATCTTTTTTTTAAAAGTCCCAGACATACCAGAAGTAGCCTCTCTGAGGTTAATTGGTGTTCATGAAATCACATTTATATTTCTTGATTAATTAAACCACAATTAGGTTTACTGCATGTGGATGGCATATACTAAAATATTCAATTGAACTGAACAGTTGATCTACATTCCATATTTCCTGTTTAAAAACATAACCGCTCACAAGTACAACCTCTAGGAATATTTTTTTTTCTCCATACATACACTGTTCAATGGTATGGTTACCAATGTTGAGGCAATGACACATTCAAACGTCAGGGGTCACTGTTGTGCTTCAATGGCACTTTTAATAAAACAGACATTTTATCTTCACAACAGCAATGTCTGGACAGAGAGGGAGAGAGGGACTGGGTGAGGGTTCCCACTGCTTCTAGGCTGGTTGCTTTTGAGTAAGTATGAAGGAATTGGATGTAGCAAAGTGGGAAGTGCTATTGGACACAATATTGGGAAGACGAGGGAAGCACTGAACTGTCTCCGTCTTATCTTGACTGGCATTCATTTTCTACCTTCTCATAAATAATAACAGTGCAGAGAACCCTAACCACAAACGTATGCTCCCCTCCCCCTCTTATATTTACAGGTAAAATTAATACATTCATTTAATTCACTAGGTAACAAAACAAATTAATCTGTTTTTAGCAGACATCACACTGTTCACTTCCAGACGGCTGTCATCCTCCTCTTTCCTACGCTCCGTTTATCCTTCCATACAGTCCATCAGCTCTACTCGTAACACTTGACTCACCACACTCACGAACAAACCTACCCTGTGTTCCCACTTCCCCATATTTAGAAGTATTTACAGAAGCAGCAATCTAAACTTCCCATCATAAAATCTTGAAACCCACCCCTATCCATTTACCTCCCTCCCACTTTAGAGAAATACCCTCCCCATAGAGATTTTTTTTAATAAACACTGTGCCCCCCATCATCGTACCCTGTTCTAAAAGATCATGCCAAGTTTCAACAATGAACACAGAACATTTTTCTATACAGAAAGCACCCTTAAAAATGCTTGTTTTTCCTTCCTACCTCAATGGTGGACATGGACATAGACAAGATTTCAGTGACGACTATCTTCTGCTCGAGTTTGGATTGGTGGGTGCTGACTTGTGTCAGGATCATCGTAAGAAAGTTTCGGGCCAGGTGTGTTATGAACAGTCGGAGGGCAGTTTTCCAGTGTCTCTGAGGCAGCAGTTGGCCTTGGGGCAGTTTGAGGGGCTGGAGGGGGGATTCTTGTTTCAGAGTCAGAGGTGGCGTGGGCTGGGGTGGCCGTTGTGGTAGAGCTTCTGCTTGATGTGGACCATGTTGCCAGTGGAGTCCTCCAGCTGTCTGAGCTGGGCGCGTCGACGCAGATCTCGAAGGTTACAGAATGAGGGGAGCCATGACCAGGAAGGGGTGTCTGGGGGACAAGAGGAGAGAGGGAGGTTGTTAGAGGAGTGAAGAAACTAGAGAAGTGAAATAAACGATTAGAACATGTATCGTGGGGTAATAAGAGAATGGGAGTGCATTTGGTTAGGTTTATTAGATGCCCAAAATGTCCTTGATGCTCCCATCAACCGAATCCTTGGTAGTACAATAGTCCAATTACAGAAACACATTTGTTGCCCACACATTCATCTGCCAAACATAGAATTTTACCCATACTGTACGTGGTACACTATATATATAAAAGTATGTGGACACCCTTTCAAATTAGTGTATTCGGTCGGCTACTTCAGCCACACCTGCTGGCAGGTGTATAAAATCGAGCACACCGCCATGCAATCTCCATAGACAAACATTGGCAGTAGAATTGTTACGTTCGTTGAAAGGATCGGACCAAGGCGCAGCGTGGTATACGTACATTCTCTTATTTAAAAGAATGAACACCGAACAAACCAACAAAAATAACAAATGAAACGTGACGCTATACAATATGGTGCTGACAGGCAACTACACATAGTCAAGATCCCACACCAGAAAGTGGGAAAAAGGCCTGCCTAAATATGATCCCCCAATCAGAGACAACGATAAACAGCTGTCTCTGATTGGGAACCATATCAGGCCAACATAGATATACAAAAAACCCTAGAGTACCCACCCTAGTCACACCCTGACCTAACCAAAATATATAGAAAATATAGATATCTAAGGTCAGGGCGTGACAAGAATGGCCTCAATGAAGAGCTCAGTGACTTTCAACGTGGTACTGTCATACAGTGGGATGCCACCTTTCCGACAAGTCAGTTCATCAAATTTCTGCCCTGCTAGAGCTGCACCGGTCAACTGTAAGTACTGTTATTGTGAAGTGGAAATGCGTAGGAGTAACAATGGCTCATCCGCAAATTGGTAGGCCACACAAGTTCACAGAACTAAATCGCGTAGCGCGCGAACATCGTTTGTCCTCGGTTACAATACTCATTACCAAGTTCCAAACTGCCTCTGGAAACTTCACCATCTGGCAGTCCGATGGACGAATCTGGATTTGGCGGATGCCAGGAGAATGCTGTAAAGTTTGCTCAAGGAGGAATAATGGTCTGGGACTGTTTTTCATGGTTCGGACTAGGCCCCTCAGTTTCAGTGATAGGAAATGTCAATGCTACAGCATACAATGACATTCTAGACGATTCTGCTTTTCCAACCTTTTGGCAACAGTTTAGGGAAGGCCCTTTCCTGTTTCCGCATGACAATGCACCCGTGTGAAAAGAAGTTCATACAGAAATGGTTTGTCGAGATCGGTGTAGAAGAACTTGAGTGACCTGCACAGAGCCCTGACCTCAATCCATCAAACACCTTTGGGATGAATTGGAATGCCGACTGCGAGCCAGGCCTAATCGCCCAACATCAGTGCCCGACCTTAGTAATGCTCTTGTGGATGAATGGAACCAATTCCCCGCAGCAATGTTCCAACATCTAGTGGAAAGCCTTCCCAGAAGAGTGGAGGCTGTTATAGCAGCAAAGGTGGGACCAACTCCATATTAATGCCCATGATTTTGGAATGAGATGTTCGACGAGCTGGTGTCCACATACTTTTTCTCATGTAGTATATGTACGTTTCAATTTATATATCCTGTTATACATTAATAATAGCGACTTGAAAAAAATATTTTTGGATTTCTTTCCCCAAGCATATGAGTGTGAGGTAAAATTTGTGGAGGGATTTGTCCCTGTCAGGCTTAGATGGTGAGGCCCGCTGAGATGGTAGAGAAACAGGAGGGAGAGCCCCAGACAGCACTAGCAAATGTCCCTGCAAAAGGTTGGGGGGGAAGGGGAGTAGCTGGAAGAAGGGAGGGAGGAGGGAGTTATTTATAACTGTGAATGGGTATGAAATCCACAAGGACTGTTCTGAAGGGTATCCAAAGGAAACGTCAGAACGAGACAGGTCCTTCTCATTTCAATAAAAGGATGGAGAGATGGAGATGGAGTCAGGAGAAAAATGTAAATGGTAATGTAATGCGGAAAGTGGGGTGAGGGCAGAAATGTTAAGGTCTTTCTACGGAGGGAGGGAAGGGGGCGATGGTTTTGCCAAGTCATAATTTTCCCCTTTTGTTATCATATTTTGTTACCCTATTTTGCTAAATCAAATGTCTTTCCACCGACGTCACTGGTGCCAAAGAATATGAATCAGGTATTCATGAGAAATAGACAATAAGAAAGGAATCATCCCTTTCCAAAAAGATGCTGTATAAAGAAAATGGATAGAAAAGGGGGATTCAATAACTGAATGGAGAGCATATAGGGTATATAGATGGAATTAGAAAAAGCAAAAGGAATCAATGTGCTCCTCAATGTAGTGTGTGTGTTTGTGTGTGTGTATGGTGTGCATGTTTCTACCTCGCCCGCCATTCCAGCTGCTCTCTTTCACTCTATTAATAGCTCCCGAGAAGAGAGTGTGTGTGTGTGTGTGCGTGCGTGCGTGCGTGCGTGCGAGAGAGAGTGTATGTGGGGGTGGGGATGTGACAGTATCTGCACCCCCCCTCCTTCCTTCCCGCTCCATCAGCCTTACCTTCACTCCCCTTCTCAGGGAGGCTAAACGAGTCTGACCCGCCATCAACGTCACAGCCAAACACCGGTGAAGGGGCATTCCTTCCATGCACAAGGATTCCAGCACAAAGTAAAACCTAGAGCCACCCTTCTATACCTCGAGGGAATCATTTGAATGTATAATCTGGGTATATTTTTTACGTTGATGTTATGCACATAATATCAAATGGGTTGATTCTGTGCTGCAAAGCTAAACCAGTTGTTTCTTGCCTAATACTACTAGAATCACAATCTAAGACTGGCAATATATGTATGCTTCAAACTACCAAATTCTCTTTTATCATCAAGAAAAATATGACATGCATCAAAAAAATATGGCATTACTACTTTTAATTGAGTATTTTCAGGACAAAAAAATAATGTAATACTGTTGTTTAGTACCCCATCTTTGTGTACTGGTTTCATATTAATCAAAGGTAATTAATTGGCCATCTCTTTCATTTACACTCACTAGACATTTTACACCTCTATTTTCTGACCATAAAAGCAGTCATCCAGGTCACATCACCTACATTAGCATTGTCTTATATCTAAAGGATCCATGCCAGCTACAAAAATAGGCCTGTTCTGACATTGAGAGCTGCACAAGATTAAGCTTAGCTGACATAATTGGAATATTCCAACACTTATATAAGAACACTGGATAAATGATTGAATCAGGAGTAGGAGTATGGACAAGAAGTCCTCTAATATGTTCACATTGGCATAGCCTCGCCCCCAGTGAGGTCTGGCTTGCTAATCTAACATTGGCAAGACTTGAGACATTGTATATCTTTGTGGTGTGCCCTCTGTATTACGGGTAGGGAATCTTTGTCTCAGTCAATCAGCATGTACTAAACACATGACATCTGAGGGCAGCAATATTTCCACAGCAATATTCATATTAGTTTCACTGTGCCTGTACTTTACACACATAATTATTCCCCCTCAATGGAAACAAAGTAAGCTTTTTCCAATTTCCTTCACCCACTAATTACCTGCATAACGTCTTAATTCCGATCCATGACCACAACACACTGCATACAGTACTGTACATTATATATCTTGTGAGACAATTAATTTAGCCTGGAACACACTTTTCCATTTTTCCCCTATTAAATTAAAAAACAACTTTGAAAAAACAACTGAGCCCTTATGTCCTCAAGTTCTGTAACGTTTCCCATAACCATCACTTATAGCCAGGTGCGTTGGGCTATCCACCCACCCAAGGAAGCCTGGTTTCAATGAATGGTACGGTGGTCAACAGCAGCCTGTATGTCAACTCTGGCCATTTGCACACCCATGTCACATCCCCACGAAAATATGTAGGAGTAACACTGATCAACCTCATATAATGTAGCAGTCAAAATATTAATGCCAATACCACTTCACTCACCATCTCTCTTTTCACGGAGGTGGGAATCAACAAAACAATACTTCTCTCATCAGATTATTGAAAACATTTCTGCTCATTCTGAGGCACATTTGTCAGGTCATGTCAAACTTTTCCCAGTCAACTGGACCAAGTCTCTTGTTGACTCACCATAGTAGCGGCTGGCCCTCCATGCCCTGACAGCACAGTGCAGCACTCCATCCAGCCACAGTAGGAGCCAGCTGATACAGAAGCCCAGCAGCAGCCCCAGCATCAGGTCCATCTCCTGCTTGGTTACGCTGTCACTGACAAAGTAGTTCTCCGACGAGTCCACCAGAGAATGGTCCCCATCGTACGGGATCACATAGTGGACATGATGCCTGGAAGAGACCAAGCTGGAGGTTAGAAGGTGTTAGTGATGGAGGGAAGGACAAGGACAAGATGAGATGGGGCAAGGGAGGTGAAATTAGGGGGGTGGGTGATGAAATTGGATAAATAGCAGGAATTCTCATTACTAATTTGGTATAAATTGGAGAATAGAAAGGCATGCTGGTGAATAGAGAATAATTAATATCTAGAAACATACTCGAACATCAGTGGAAACAGCTGCGATATGAATATAAATGTCTCATTCCCATTTCCAATTCCAAATAAACACCAGAGTATTATCAAAGCCTTACATAACAGCATACCTAACGTTGCTCTCAAAGGTAGCCTGCATCTCATACAATGAGAACCTGTGGTTCACAAGCAGTGATCTGACAAGCTAGCAATTGCTGGTGCCAAATGAAATTACTGTGGATGTGGCCTCATGCCTGATCCTCAACACAGGGGCCCCTCAGGGGTGCGTGGTTAGTCCCCTCCTGTACTCCTGTTCACCCACGACTGCGTGGCCAAACATGACTCCAACACCATCATTAAGACTGCTGACGACACAGCAGTGGTAGGCCTGATCACTGACAACGATGAGACAGCCTATATGGAGGAGGTCAGAGACCTGGAAGTGTGGTGCCAGGACAACAACCTCTCCCTCAACGTGAGCAAGACAAAGGAACTGATCGTGGACTACAGGAAAAGGAGGGCCGAACAGGCCCTCATTCACATCGACGGGGCTGTAGTGGAGTGGGTCGAGAGTTTCAAGTTCCTTGGTGTCCACATCATCAACAAACTATCATGGTCCAAAAACACAAAGACAGTTGTGAAGAGGGCACGACAACGCCTTTTCCACCTCAGGAGAGGGAAAAGATTTGGCATGGGTTCCCAGATCCTCAAAAAGTTCTACAGCTACACCATCGAGAGCATCCTGACCAGTTGCATCACAGCTTTGTATGGCAACTGCTCGGCATCTGACCGTAAGATTCTATAGAGGGTAGTGCGTACGGCCAATACATCACTGAGGCCAAGTTTCCTGCCATCCTGGACCTACAGTATATACTAGGCAGTTTCAGAGGAAGGCTCAAAAAATTGTCAAAGACTCCAGTCACCCAAGTCATAGACTGTTCTCTCTGCTACCGCAAGGCAAGTGGTACCAGAGCGCCTAAGTCTAGGTCCAAAAAGCTCCTCTACCCCAAGCCATAACACTGCTGAACAATTAATCAAATGGCCACCTGGACCATTTGCATCGTCACTTGACCCCTACCTATATGTACAAATTATCTTGACTAACCTGTACCCCTGCACATTGTATCCCCTGTATATAGCCTCGTTATTGTTATTAAAAATATATATATACATTTTTTTACTTTAGTCTATTTAGTAAATATTTTCTTAACTTTATTTTCTTATAACTGCATTGTTGGTTACGGGCTTATAAGTAAGCATTTCACGGTAAGGTCTACTACACCTGTTGTATTCGGTGAATGTGACAAACAAATAGATTTCATTTAGTTTGATTCCACATGCACTTAAGGTAGGCTCGGGCAGCATTCAAGCTCAGGTGGCCTCATCTGTCTATCTGTTCCATTAAATGTTTATGCTGAGAGGATAAACATTTTACGTAAAATTAGTAGCTCTTATTTAAGAGCATTTCCATTGCAGTAAAAGACAACGTGGGCTGCGTGTCAAATGGCACCTTTTCCCTACATAGTGCACTACTTTTCACCAGAGCCTGAATGCAGCCACTGTGTCACTCACTTTCCATTGGCTTAATTCAGGGGAGTCATGCACCCCCAAAATCTGACAGGCCACAAAATAATTGAGGATGTCTGGGGGTAGATCCGGAGAGAGGCCTCCCGTCCTGTAGTTGGAGAATATTGGATTTTTAAAAGACCTGAAATACTGTAGCTTTTTCCTGCAATCTAGAGCCATAATCATTATGCTTAATTCTATGTCAAAAAAACATGTCTATTTTTTTGCATATCTAAGCATATCTCTTGGGCTGTCTGTATCCGCCTGACTGAAATAAAATTGTGGCTAGTAGTATTCCAGAGAAACAACGACAAAAAAGATTATACGGTGCATTCTGAAAGTATTCAGACCCCTTGACTTCTCCACATTTGATACAATGATACTTTTGTTACAGCCTTATCCTAAAATAGATTAAATACATTTTTTCCCTCATTAATCGACACACGATACCCCATAATCACAAAGCGAAAACAGGTTTTTAGATTTTTTTGCAAAAATATAAGATCCTATTGTTGACAGTGCATGTCAGAGCAAAAACCAAGCCATGATGTCGAAGGAATGTCCGTACAGCTCCAAGACATGATTGTGTCGAGGCGCAGATGTGGAGAAGGGTACCAAAAAAAATCTGCATCATTAAAGGGCCCCAAGAACACAGTGGCCTCCATCATTCTTAAATGGAAGAAGTTTGGAACCACCTACACTCTTCCTAGAGTCCAAGCTTAGCAATCGCGTGAGAAGTGCCTTGGTCAGAGACATTACCATCTCTGCAACACTCCACCAATCAGGCCTTTATGGTAGAGTGGCCAGACGGAAGCCACTCCTCAGTAAAAGGCACATGACAGCTCGCTTGGAGTTTGTCAAAAGGAACCTAAAGGACTCTGACCATGAGAAAGAAGATTCTCTGACCCGATGAAACCAAGATCAAACTCTTTGGCCTGAATGCCAAGTGTCACGTCTGGAGGAAACCTGGCACCATCCCTATGGTGAAGCATGGTGGTGGCAGCATCATGTTGTGGGGATGTTTTTGAGCGGCAGGGACTGGGAGACTAGTCAGGATTGAGGCAAAGATGAACAGAGTAAAGTACAGAGAGATCCTTGATGAAAACCTGCTCCAGAGCACTCAGGACCTCAGACTGGGGAAAAGGTTCACCTTCCAACAGGACAATGACCCTAAGCACACAGCAAAGACAACACAGGAGTGGCTTCGGGACAAGTCTCTGAATGTCCTTGAGTGGCCCAGCCAGAGCCCGGAATTTAACCTGATCAAACATCTCTGGAGAGACCTGAAAATAGTTCTGCAGCAATGCTCCACATCCAACCAGAGTTTGAGAGGATCTGCAAAGAAGAAGAAGAACTGTATCACCGACAACAACGAGACAGCCTATTGGGAGGAGGTCAGAGACCTGGCTGGGTGGTGCCAGAATAACAACCTATCCCTCAACGTAACCAAGACCAAGGAGATAATTGTGGACTACAGGAAAAGGAGCACTGAGCACATCCCCATTCTCATCGACGGGGCTGTAGTGGAGCAGGTTGAGAGCTTCAAATGATCCAAACACACCAAGACAGTCATGAAGAGGGCACAACAAAGCCTATTCCCCCTCAGGAAACTAAAAAGATTTGGAATGGGTCCTGAGATCCTCAAAAGGTTCTACAGCTGCAACATCGAGAGCATCCTGATCGGTTACATCACTGCCTGGTACGGCAATTGCTCGGTCTCCGACCGCAAGGCACTTCAGAGGGAAGTGCGTACGGCCCAGTACATTACTGGGGCAAAGCTGCCTGCCATCCAGGACCTCTACACCAGGCGGTGCCAGAGGAAGGCCCTGAAAATTGTCAAAGACCCCAGCCACCCCAGTCATAGACTGTTCTCGCTACTACCGCATGGCAAGCGGTACCGGAGTGCCAAGTCTAGAACAAAAAGCCTTCTCAAACAGTTTTTACCCCCAAGCCATAAGACTCCTGAACAGGTAACCAAATGGTTATCTGGACTATTTGCATTGTGTGCACCCCCCCCCCCAACCCCTCTTTTACGCTGCTGCTACTCTCTGTTTATCTAATATGCATAATCACTTTAACTATACATTAATGTACATACTACCTCAATTGGCCCGACCAACTAGTGCTCCTGCACATTGGCTAACCAGGCTATCTGCATTGTGTCCCACCACCTTCCAACCCCTATTTTTACGCTACTGCTACTCTCTCTGTTCATCATATATGCATAGTCACTTTAACCATACCTACATGTACATTCTACCTTAATAAGCCTGACTAACCTGTGTCTGTATATAGCCTTGCTACTCTTATTTTCAAATGTCTTTTTACTGTTGTTTTATTTCTTTACTTACACACACACACACACACACACACACTTTTTTTCTCCACACTATTGGTTAGAGCCTGTAAGTAAGCATTTCACTGCAAGGAATACCTGTTGTATTCGGCGCACATGACAAATAAACTTGATTTGATTTGACTTTGACACCTACCCACTCAAGGGTTTGTCTTTATTTTTACTATTTTCTACATTGTAGAATAATAGTGAAGACATCAAAACTATGAAATAACACATATGGAATCATGTACAGTAATAACCAAAAAAGGGTTAAACAAATCAAAATATATTTATATTGGAGATTCTTCAAAGGAGCCACCCTTTGCCTTGATGACAGCTTTGCACACTTGGCATTCTCTCAACCAGCTTCACCTGGAGTTCCCACACATGCTGAGCACTTGTTGGCTGCTTTTCCTTCACTCTTCGGTCCAACTATCTCAATTGGGTTGAAGTCAGGTGAATGTGGAGTCCAGGTCATCTGATGCAGCACTTGATCACTCTCCTTCTTGGTCAAATAGCCCTTACACAGCCTGGAGGTGTGTTGGGTCATCCTGTTGAATTACAAATGATAGTCCCACTAAATGCAACTGGAATGGTGTATTGTTGCAGAATGCTGTGGTAGCCATGATGGTTAAGTGTGCCTTGAATTCTAAATGAATCACCGACAGTGTCACCAGCAAAGCACCCCCACACCATCACACCTCCTCCTCCGTGCTTCACAGTGGGAACCACACATGCAGAGATCATCAGTTCACCTACTCTGCGTCTCACAAAGACACAGAGGTTGGAACCAAAAATCTCACATTTGGACTCATCAGACCAAAGGACAGATATCCACCAGTCTAATGTCCATTGCTCATTTTCCTTGGCCCAAGCAAGTCTCTTCTTATTATTGGCGTCCTTTAGCAGTGGATTCTGTGCAGCAATTTGACCATGAAGGTCTGATTCACAGTCTCCTCTGAACAATTGATGTTGAGATATGTCTGTTTGTCACGTTCATCTAATGAATTAACGGACCAAGGTACGTAGAGTTCCACATATTTATTAGACAGTGAAACTTAGAAAAAACAAAACAATAAAGAATAAACTAAACGTGACGACAATGCAGTGCAAACAGGCAACTAAACATAAACAATATCCCATAACCCACAGGTGGAAAAAATGCTACTTAAGTATGATCCCCAATTAGAGACAACGATAACCAGCTGCCTCTAATTGGGAATCATACAAATCACCAACATAGAAAATCAACCTAGAACCCCACATAGAAAATATAAACTAGAACAACCCCCCAGTCATGCCCTGACCTATTCTACCATAGAAAATAAAAGCTTTCTATGGTCAGGACATGACACTGTTACTTGAACTCTGTGAAGCATTTATTTGGGCTGCAATTTCTGAGGCTGGTAACTATAATGAACTTATCTTCTGCAGCAGAGGTAACTCTGGGTCAGCAGAGGTAACTCTGGCAGTCCTCATGAGAGCCAGTTTCAGCTTTGCGGTTAATGGCTTTGCGACTGCACTTGAAGAAACTTTCAAAGGTCTTGAAATTTTCCGGAATGACTGACTTTCATGTCTTCAAGTAATGATGGACTGTTGTTTCACTGCTTATTCGAGCTGTTCTTGCCATTATATGGACAAATAGGGATATCTTCTGTATACCACCCCTACCTTGTCACAACACAACTGACTGGCTCAAACACTTGAAGACGGAAAGAAATTCCACAATTGAACTTTTACCAAGGCACACCTGTTAACTGAAACGCATTCCAGGTGACTACCTCATGAAGCTGGTGTGCCAAGAGTGTGCAAAGCTGTCATCAAGGCAAAGGGTGGCTCCTTTGAAGACTCTCAAATATAAAATATATTTGGATTTGTTTAACACTTTTTTGGTCACTACATGATTCCATATGCATTATTTCATAGTTTTGCTGTCTTCACTATTATTCTACAATGTAAAAAATAGTAAAAATAAAGAAAAACCCTTGAATGAGTAGGTGTGTCAAACTTTTGACTGATACTGTAAAAAAATGTATAGGACAAATCTTAGGGGTCAAGTACCCCTGTTCCCCCTATGGGCATGACGCCTCTGGCTTAATTAAAGACAATGACAAGCAGAAGTGTGTTGGAAACAAAAGTGCAATTGTTGGGGTCTAGTTTAGGACTAGATGTACTGTATGTCCCCGGGTACAGAAAGGTAACAAGCACAAGTATGAAAATATATAATTAATTCAAAGCTAAGAATATTATATGCATTGCACATTGAATATTGAGTAGCAGAGGATGTATCAATATTTAAAAATGACTTCAAATAAACCACACAAAAAATATTGCAATGATAAACGGCATAAATTATGTCACTAGACATAATTGGCATATATTTTTTACAAATGTGTCTCTACAATTCTTCTAAAGGCATATATAGGCCTAATGTAGCATTACTATGAGAATTTCTTGAAATTAGAGGGGGTGAGAGAGAGGCCCTTCTCCAAATTTTGGCCAATTTTATTTTATGATGACAATCCTGATCTTAGTGACACTTCATGACCCATATCTCAGGTTGTTGAACTGTAGGCAGTCAAAAGAACAGTATTCATACAGGGCCAAGACCTGCTACAATGTGACTATGCAGTGATATCACATCAGCGGGGCAACTCAGAACAGATTTTCCTGTTCTCAGTGAATATATTAGATCCAAGCAAGTTAGGAATTAATTTGACTAAGATTCTGCACTGACCAAGAATAACCCAGCACTTACAAAATGTTGCAATATGTATGTGTTCAGACTCAGGCCTCAACTTGCCTTTATCCAGGGCGTAATATCCTAATGAAGTCGATAGGTGTGTATCTATTGGATCAGAGGGCTCTTATTTTAAAACCTGGCACAACACTGTTGCCATACCCTTGGGCAAGCTACAGCACTTAACAGAAATAAAATAAAATAAAACTTCCAAGACCAAGGGCCCAATTTTGTTTTACAGTTCCTGTATGTGAGTCAGTCATGTAAAACCTGTACCAATCTCATTGCATTATTTAATGTTTTAAAACACACTAATTGAAGTAGTAAGGAGCCTAGACCACCAATCGACAAAATATGAGGCTACATATAACTTGTTTAGGCCTAATCACAACAGTAATAGAAAACCTGGCCTAATTATCATTAAACTGGGCCTAGTTGTTTTATGTTTCATTCAATTTTCAGCCTTCATAATAGGGGTTATAAGTAATAGATCAATGTATATTTAGGCACATTCTCACAACTGGTTCAATATAGGTATAGGCTAGCCCTAATGTCCTCTCTCCAACAACATTTCCTCATATCTAAATATTTAAAATGATTCCTTAGCCCATTCCTCATAATTCATAACATATTTATGGCTCACGTATGCAGTAAAAGCCAAATAACTGAATAAAGCTTAAAAACACCGTCACAAGCTAGGCATCGCAAAAATAAGGCTATCCTTCGGTTAGACACACACATACTCGAATGAAACCATAGTCGACATCCATTAGGTACATTTTCAAGAGATTAGGCCTATGCATGGAGCATGTTTGGAGGCTTATTAAAACGAACAGTTCAGCAGGAGAAATCATTCGAGAGGCCTATTGATCGAGTATGAGCCTATGATTAGACGGGTAACATAGCAGCTATCTTGACTCTATAGGCTACGCTTTCATTTCAGATGTTTGTATACATCCAAACGAATCACTGTATGCTATTTTTTTTTTACCTTCCACAGTTGCAATGACAGACGCGGTCTTCCCCTCGTAGATGCGGTAAGATGTAGTTGTGAAAGCGATCCAGTAGTGCGTTCATGTCCATTAAACAGGCAATCGCCTGCAAATAACCATTCGAGTCAACTCACATGACAAGCACCATTTCCAACACAGCACCGTTATATGACCTGGCATTAGGCTACAGTCCATATAAGAGAAATCGAAAAATACATTTGGAAACCCACTTTACAACCCTCGTTCTAAAATGTTCTTTAGATTGTTTATTTATGATAGCCAAGTATGTAGGCTACTGTCTCAAGTCATCATTATTTTCAGTGATATCAAATGTGATCTGTATGCTATTTGTAATAGCTATAGCTACATTATTAGTCTATAGACTACATACGTAAAAAAAACATGTTGTAGGCGTTTAACACACACGATAGGGGGCACAATAAAAAGCAAATATCTTACCATTACAACTGAAGCGCCAAGAATCATAAAAATCATGGTGGTTGTGATCATATGCATCAAAACTTCCAAACACGCCGCCGTTCTCTAGCCTTCTCTACCTGTCCCGGGATGAGACGGTCATTGAGGCGCCCTTACTGCACCGGACTCTCCGTCCCTCCAAACTTGCCAGATTAGAGCGCAATTAACCGGTGCAGGGGGTTGAGCTGGCCCGGTCTCCCTCTGTCCCCCTTTTGACACACGCACTCACGGTCTTCACAGTCTATGCTACTCCCCATCCAGTAATGCGTCGATTTGATGGCGCGGACCGGGTCGTGGACGGGTTTGCGTTCGGTGCCGCGTTTGCTGCCCCTGGAACGGCGAAAATAGGGTGCTGGTGGAGAGGGTGTCCTAGCCTGATTACTAATGCAATTATGTTATTTTCACGGCAGCCTACGTACCGATCTCATTTTTAAAAAATCGCAGCAAACAGGAGAACGGGTGAGCCGGTCGTCTCACGGGGATGTCCCTGGTTATTTCCCTTCCTCCAAGACAGCACTTCAATAGTTATTATAAATAAGATCCTCCTCCATCGATGGTAGCATTTAATTACACCATTCAGATGTTTTCAATAATTGCGGTTGCGCTTTTTAGGCTACATCAGTCGTTGTCTTCTTACATGTAAATAGCTTGATAACATCGATGTCAAGCCGAATCGAGATGAAGATCCAGTCGGAACCGGAACAACCCTACCCTCAGCCCAGTAAAGATCAGGCAACGGCAGCTGCATCAACGCCCGGGGCCAGACACGCATGATTATCCCACCTCGTCTTAGCCATCGAGTCAGGAGCATCCACCATCCCTTTTCGTGTGTGTGTGTGTGTGTGTGTGAGAGAGAGAGAGAGAGAGAGAGAGAGAGAGAGAGAGAGAGAGAGAGGTGGGGGGGGGGGGGGGGGGTTCTGTGTCCGGATTGCATTTCTCTGTGAAACACCCAGAGACATTCAAGCAAATCATTCCAAGAATATGCGCTATGGTTTAACATATATATTTCACCCGCTTTACTGATCACCCTTCGTCATACCGGTCTCTCGCTCTATAGTCTCTCCCCCCTCGACGTTGCAGTTCATTTTCGGATTCTGTGCCATTTCGCTTCGCTGAATTCCTGATTGCGGCCAACTTCTCATTGGCTGGCACTGTGTGATACAAGATTGCACCTTATGCGCTTTTTGAACCAGCCTTTAAAAAACGACTGCTTTTTTTTATTTACCCGCATTACAACGGGTAAATAAATGAAGGTTGGGTTTTGATTGGTGATGTCCATTTGCCCACTAAGGGGGTGAACGACTGCGGTCATTGCTCTCTATCCAATACCACAGACAGTGAGACAGACCTACCTAGTAGCTCCAACTGTTTACATAAGACAACACGTCGCACATTTTTTACTTGATAAATACGGCACCAAACACCTTAGTTAGATGTGAAACGGAACAACTAAAACATACTTGGCAAAAAAGTCGAAATGAATTACAGATTTCTTAAATGATCTTTGATTCATTTTGGAGATTTTGAGGAAATGAAATAGGCTTCAACTTCTCACGGGGGACAAACATCATTAACCAAACCCGGAATTGGTCAAGATACACACCTCCAAGACTTGAATCTCGTTTTTCTAATGAACAACATAAAAACACGTGTCAATCAGCATGTTCTGTGGATCTTCAAGGCAAAAACGCGAACTTCTAGCAACACAAAGATTGCAAGTTCGAATCTCATCTCAAACCATGTTTCCATCGACAGTTTTGATGTGAGTGAAGTCATACTGTAAATGCCGATTTAAAATTTGTTCTTTTGACATGGTGGGATCTATGTGTGTTGGTAAAATTAATTATACAACAAATGGTGGTGGAAACACCTTTATGCATAAACACTGATATAACCATCAAAAGTCTTGGAAAAACTTAATAATCAACTGACTGGCTTTCTTGATGTCTATAGTATTGTCTCAGGTATGCAATCTGGTTTCCGCTCAGGTTATGGATGTGTCACTGCAACCTTAAAGGTTCTCAATGATGTCACCATTGCCCTTGATTCTAAGCAATATTGTGCTGCTATTATTATTGACTTGACCAAAGCTTTTGATACGGTAGACCATTCCATTCTTGTGGGCCGGCGAAGGAGTATTAGTGTCTCTGAGGGGTCTTTGGCCAAGTTTGCTAAGTTTGCTAAGTCAGAAAATCTGCTGTCTCGGCCACTGCCTGTCACCAAGGGTGTACCCCAAGGCTCAATTCTAGGCCCCACGCTCTTCTCAATTTACATCAACAACATAGCTCAGGCAGTAGGAAGCTCTCTCATCCATTTATATGCAGATGATACAGTCTTATACTCAGCTGGCCCCTCCCCGGATTTTGTGTTAAATGCTCTACAAGCTTTCTTAGTGTCCAACAAGCTTTCTCTACCCTTAACCAACAAGCTTTCTCTACCCTCTACCCTTAACAGCGGATATAGCCTGCAGAGTTCTGTTATACTATCCAGGTCTGTGCCCAAACAATTCAAGCTTCTGCTTTTAAAAATCCACCTTTCCAAAAACAAGTCTCTCACCGTTGCCGCTTGTTATAGACCCCCCTCGGCCCCCAGTTGTGCCCTGGACACCATATGTGAATTGATCGCTCCCCATCTACCTTCAGAGTTCGTACTGTTAGGTGACCTAAACTGGGAAATGCTTAACACCCTGGCCGTCCTACAATCTAAGCTAGATGCCCTCAATCTCACACAAGTCATCAAGGAACCTACCAGGTACAACCCTAAATCCGTAACCCTCTTAGATATCATCCTGACCAACCTGCCCTCTAAATACACCTCTGCTGTCTTCAACCAGGATCTCAGCGATCAGTGCCTGCGTGCGTACTGGGTCCGCGTTCAAACCACCACCCCTCATCACTGTCAAACGCTCGCTAAAACACTTCAGCGAGCAGGCCTTTCTAATTGACCTGGCCCGGGTATCCTGGAAGGATATTGACCTCATCCCGTCAGTAGAGGATGCCTGGTTGCTCTTCAAAAGTGCTTTCCTCTCCATCTTAAATAAGCATGCCCCATTCAAAAAAATGTAGATTTAAAAACAGATATAGCCCTTGCTTCACCCCAGACTTGACTGCCCTTGACAAGCAGAAAAACATCCTGTGGCATTCTGCATTAGCATCGAATAGCCCCCGCAATATGCAACTTTTCATGGAAGTCAAGAACCAATATACTAAGTCAGTTAGGAAAGCTGAGGCTAGCCTTTTCAAACAGAAATTTGCTTCCAGGAGCTCTAATTCCAAACAGTTTTGGGACACTGAAGAGGGGGAGCACCTCTAGACCCAAACTGTTATAGATCTATATCCATCCTGCCCTGCCTTTCTAAAATCTTCGAAAGCCAAGTTAACAAACAGATCACTGACCATTTCGAATCCCACCGTACCTTCTCCGCTATGCAATCTGGATTCAGAGCTGGTCATGGGTGCACCTCATCCACGCTCAAGGTCCTAAAGGATATCATAACCGGCATCGATAAAAGACAGTACTGTGCAGCCTTCTTCATCGACCTGGCCAAGGCTTTCGACTCTGTCAATCACTGCATTAATATCGGCAGAACTCAATAGCCTTGTCTTCGCAAATAACTGCCTCACCTGGTTGTCTGGCCCTCTGGCAGTCTCTATGGGGGTGCCACAGGGTTCAAATCTCGGGCCGACTCTTTTCTCTGTATACATAAATGATGTCGCTCTTGCTGCTGATGATTCTTTGATCCACCTCTAAGCAGACGACACCATTATGTGTACATCTGGCCCTTCTTTGGACACTGTGCTAACAAACCTCCAAACGAGCTTCAACGCCATACAACACTCCTTCCGTGGCCTCCAACTACTTTTAAATGCTAGTAAAACTAAGTGCATGCTCTTCAACCGATGTTTGCCCGCACCCTCCCGCCCAACTAGCATCACTACTCTGGACAGTTCTGACCTAAAATATGTGGACAACTAAAAATACCTAGGTTAGACTGTAAACTCTCCTTCCAGACTCACATTAAGCATCTCCTATCTGCCTCCCGGGTGGCGCAGTGGTTAAGGGCGCTGTACTGCAGCGCCAGCTGTGCCATCAGAGACTCTGGGTTCGCGCTCAGGCTCTGTCGTAACCGGCCGCGACCGGGAGGTCCATGGGGCGACGCACAATTGTCCGGGTTAGGGAGGGCTTGGTCGGTAGGGATGTCCTTGTTTCATCGCGCACCAGCGACTCCTGTGGCGGGCCGGGCGCAGTGCGCGCTAGCCAAGGTTGCCAGGTACACAGTGTTTCCTCCGGCACATTGGTGCAATTGGGGCTTCCGGGTTGGATGCGCTCTGGTAAAAAATAAAAAATAAATAAATAAAATAAAAAAGCACCTATTTCGCAACAAAGCCTCCTTCACTCATGCCACCAAACATACCCTCGTAAAACTGACTGTCCTACTGATCTTTGACTTCGACTATGTCATTTACAAAATACCCCCCAACACTCTACTCAGCAAACTGGATGTAGTCTATCACAGTAACATCCGTTTTGTCACCAAAGCTACCCACCACTGCGACCTGTATGCTCTCGTTGGCTGGCCCACACAACATATCCGTTGCCAAACCCACTGGCTCCAGGTCATCTATAAGTCTTTGCTAGGTAAAGCCCCGCCTTATCTCAGCTCACTGGTCACCATAGCAACATCCACCCATAGCACGCGCTCCAGCTTTGCGTTCCTAGGAAACTATGCAGTATTTAGTTTTTTAACCTGTTATTTCTTACATTGGTACCCCAGGTAATCTTAGGTTTCATTACATACAGTCGGGAGGAACTACTGAATATAAGAGCAACGTCAACTCACCATCATTACGACCAGGAATATGACTCTCCCGAAGCGGATCCTGTGTTTTGCCTTCCTCCCAGGACATTGGATCGGATCCCAGCCGGCGTCCCTAAACAACAACGTCGTAAAAGGGGCAAACGAGGCGGTCTTCTGGTCAGGCTCCGGAGACGAGCACATCGCGCACCACTCCCTAGCATATTACTCGCCAATGTCCAGTCTCTTGACAACAAGGTTGATGAAATCCGAGCAAGGGTAGCATTCCAGAGAGACATCAGAGACTGTAACGTTCTTTGTTTCACGGAAACATGGCTCACTCGAGAGACGCTAACGGAGTCGGTGCAGCTGAGACGTGGTGTGATCATAACAACATACAGGAACTCAAGTCCTTTTGTTCACCTGACTTAGAATTCCTCACAATCAAATGTCGACCGCATTATCTACCAAGGGAATTCTCTTCGATTATAATCACAGCCGCATATATTCCCCCCCAAGCAGACACATCGATGGCCCTGAACAAACTTTATTTGACTCTATGTAAACTGGAAACCACATATCCTGAGGCTGCATTCATTGTAGCTGGGGATTTTAACAAGGCTAATCTGAAAACAAGCCTCCCTAAATTCTATCAGCATATCGATTGCACAACCAGGGCTGGTAAAACCCTGGATCATTGTTATTCTAACTTCCGCGACGCATATAAGACCCTCCCCCACCCTCCTTTCGGAAAAGCTGACCACGACTCCATTTTGTTGCTTCCAGCCTACAGACAGAGACTAAAACAAGAAGCTCCCATGCTCAGGTCTGTTCAACGCTGGTCCGACCAATCTGATTCCACGCTTCAAAACTGCTTCGATCACGTGGATTGGGATATATTCCGCATTGCGTCCAACAACAACATTGACGAATACGCTGATTCGATGAGCGAGTTCATTAGAAAGTGCATTGACGATGTCGTACCCATAGCAACGATTAAAACATTCCCAAACCAGAAACCGTGGATTGATGGCAGCATTCGCACGAAACTGAAAGCATGAACCACTGCTTTTAACCAGGGCAAGGTGACCGGAAACATGACCGAATACAAACAGTGTAGCTATTCCTTCCGCAAGGCAATCAAACAAGCTAAGTGTCAGTATAGAGACAAAGTAGAGTCGCAATTCAACGGCCCAGACACGAGGTATGTGGCAGGGTCTACAGTCAATCACGGATTACATGAAGAAAACCAGCCCTGTCGCGGACCAGGATGTCTTGCTCCCAGACAGACTAAATAACTTTTTTGCCCGCTTTGTGGACAATACAGTGTCACTAACACGGCCGCTACCAAAACCTGCGGACTCTCCTTCACTGCAGCCGACGTGAGTAAAACATTTAAACGTGTTAACCCTCGCAAGGCTGCAGGCCCAGATGGCATCCCCAGCCGCGTCCTCAGAACATGCGCAGACCAGCTGGCTGGTGTGTTTACAGATACATATTCAGTCAATCCTTATCCCAGTCTGCTGTTCCCACATGCTTCAAGAGGGCCACCATTGTTCCTGTTCCCAAGAAAGCTAAGGTAACTGAGCTAAATGACTACCGCCCCGTAGCACTCACTTACGTCATCATGAAGTGCTTTGAGAGACTAGTGAAGGACCATATCACCTCCACCCTACCTGACACCCTAGACACACTCCAATTTGCTTACCGCCCCAATAGGTCCACAGACGACGCAATCGCAACCACACTGCCCTAACCCATCTGGACAAGAGGAATACCTATGTGAGAATGCTGTTCATCGACTACAGCTCAGCATTTAACACCATTGTACCCTCCATAGTACCCTGGGTCTCGACCCCGCCCTGTGCAACTGGGTACTGGACTTCCTGACGGGCCGCCCCCAGGTGGTGAGGGAAGGTAACAACATCTCCACCCCGCTGATCCTCAACACTGGGGCCCCACAAGGGTGCGTTCTGAACCCTCTCCTGTACTCCATGTTCACCCACGACAGCGTGGCCATGCACGCCTCCAACTCAATCATCAAGTTTGCGGACGACACTACAGTGGTAGGCTTGATTACCAACAACGACGAGATGGCCTACAGGGAGGAGATGAGGGCCCTTGGAGTGTGGTGTCAGGAAAATAACCTCACACTCAACGTCAACAAACAAAGGAGTTGATTGTGGACTTCAGGAAACAGCAGAGGGAGCACCCCCCTATCCACATCGACGGGACAGTAGTGGAGAGGGTAGTAAGTTTTAAGTTCCTCGGCGTACACATCACGGACAAACTGAATTGGTCCACCCACACAGACAGCATTGTGAAGAAGGCGCAGCAGCGCCTCTTCAACCTCAGGTGGCTGAAGAAATTCGGCTTGTCACCAAAAGCACTCACAAACTTCTACAGATGCACGATCGAGAGCATCCTGTCGGGCTGTATCACCCGCCCACAACCGTAAGGCTCTCCAGAGGGTAGTGAGGTCTGCACAACGCATCACCGGGGGCAAACTATCTGCCCTCCAGGAGACCTACACCACCATCTCATAATGTAGACTAGCCTAGCCTACCAGCACAGTTTACCTGCACTGTATCTGCAAGCTGTTGGCTAGAACGCATGTGCCAAGACCAGAGTATGTCTGTTGCTATTCAACACAACAGTTTTTTAGTATTATTATTTTTATTCAGTACATGAAAACTTAAGCAAAAAATACATTTTGTGTGCACTACGTCATCACGCACTGAAGTCTATTGCGTGGGAAAATGCGTATATTTTCTTTGTGTGGATTTTAAAATATTCACAAGAAAACCTAGCTACAGACAACTTTAGCAGTTTAGCTAATTAGAACTTTGCAACTACTTAGCTTGTTGGCTAACCCTTCCCCTAACACTAACATTAACCCTTTAAACTAACCCTAACCCTAAGCACTAACCCCTAGCCTAGCCTAATGAACAACCTGTAGTGAAGGGTAATTTGTTGTAATTTGTGTGGCTAATGCTAACATTAACCACCTAGTTAGCATTGGCATTAGCCACCTAGCCACTTAGCTAACGTTAGCGAAAACACATTGGAATTGGTACGATACCATACGAAATATAACATATCATACAAATTGGAGTATCCTCTCTGCTATCTCACGGCAAGCGGTACTGGAGCGCCAAGTCTAGGTCGAAGAGGCTTCTAAACAGCTTCTACCCCCTAGCCTATAGGTTACTGAACATCTAATCAAATGGCTACCCAGACAACTTGCATTGACCCCCCCTCTTTTACGCTGCTGCTACTCTGTTATTAACTATGCATGAGTCACTTGAATAACTCTACCCACATGTATATATTTGTCACGTCCTGACCTTAGAGATCCGCTATGTTTGGTTAGGTCAGGGTGTGACTCGGGTGGGAAAATCTGTTTTCTATTTCTTTGTGTTTTTGGCTGAGTATGGTTCCCAATCAGAGGCAGCTGTCTATTGTTGTCTCTGATTGGGGATCATATATAGTTTGTCATTTTCCTTTTGGGTTTTGTGGGATCTTGTTTTCTGTATAGTTTATTTTGCCTTACAGAACTGTGCGCTTTTGTTTTTGTCGTTGTTATTTTGCTTTTGGTGTCATCAATAAAAAGAACGATGTACGCCTACCACCTTGGTCCGGTCATTCCACAAACGAGAGCCGTAACAATATTACCTCAATTACCTTGACTAACCGGTGCCCCCGTACGTTGACTTTGCACTGGTACACCCTGTATATAGTCTCGCTATTGTTATTTTACTGCTGCTCTTTAATTATTTGTTTTGAGTTGATTTTTATCCCGGATTTACATTTACTATGTTACGCTTACCCCTGAGTCCAGGTTGTTCATTCAGACCCAACTGGTTGTGCAACACAACCCAAAGACAAATCTCACAAGATGTAAGCTAGATCACAAATGTATTTAGCCCTACTTGGCAGGCTGCTTCTATAGTCTAAACATCAAAATTAAAATAGGCTACGCATTCCGGACAAAATCCAGAGGACATCCCGTTAGGCTACCTATTAGTAGATAAACTGTAATGTAATTACACTCTACTTTGTTACCTTCAATATTCCTGGCTGTATGTTATTTAACTAGTTAGCTAGTAGCCCAACACAGAGAAAGAGGGAGAAATCCATTGGCAGTGGTGCTCTCCATGATCCGGAACTGATAGCAAGCAGCCTAACAGCCCAACACAAAGGGAGAGTGGCAGGCTGCTTTCCATGGTCTGGAATTAGTAGATTAGCCTCGTGGCTTATTTTGATTGAACCTCTTTTTTTTCAATTTCCGCCTAAAATGACATACCCAAATGTAACTGCCTGAAGCTCAGAACCTGAAGCAAGGATAAGCATATTCTTGATACCATTTGAAAGGAAACACGTTGAAGTTTGTGGAAATGGGAAATTAATGTAGGAGAATATTACACATTAGATCTGGTAAAAGATAATACAACAACAAAAAACATGAGTTTTCTATTTTTCAAAAAATCATCTTTGAAATGCAAGAGAAAGACCATACATTTAGATAGAATTATAGGTGTAATTTTGATGTTGTCCACAAGATGGCAGCAGTGCGTGTGCAAAGTTTCAGACCAATTCAGTGAAGAATTACATCATGACACAATATTATGCATATTAAAGTTTGCCAGGAGTTTGCTCAAATGTGCCAAATTGGTCAATTTATACATTTTCGAGTACATAACTATAGAGAACATACAAAAATGCTATAGTAATAACAGATTTAAGTTTACACACTTCCAGAAATGTAATACATGATGGATTATTGGCTTCCCTACAGAAAAGACACTAACCTTCACACATCTAGATGGCCAGATTGGGTAGGTGTGGAGCCAGAGACAGAAGTGGGGTCAAACTGTAGACCCCAGTTCCTACATTTAAGTAAAACATTTATTTTATCAAACAAAACTATGCTACATTTAATCTCTGGGACCCTCAGGATGACAAATCAGAGCAAGATTACTGAATGTCAGTACATTATTTACCTTCAGAGGTTAATCAAATCAAATTTGATTTGTCATGTGCGCCGAATACAACAGGTGTAGGTAGACCTTACAGTGAAATGCTTACTTACAGGCTCTAACCAATAGTGCGAAAAAAAGGTGTGTGTGTGTGTGTGTGTGTGTGTAGGTAAGTAAAGAAATAAAACAACAGTTAAAAGACATTTGAAAATAAGAGTAGCAAGGCTATATACAGACACCGGTTAGTCAGGCTTATTGAGGTACAGTGCCTTGCGAAAGTATTCGGCCCCCTTGAACTTTGCGACCTTTTGCCACATTTCAGGCTTCAAACATAAAGATATAAAACTGTATTTTTTTGTGAAGAATCAACAACAAGTGGGACACAATCATGAAGTGGAACGACATTTATTGGATATTTCAAACTTTTTTAACAAATCAAAAACTGAAAAATTGGGCGTGCAAAATTATTCAGCCCCTTTACTTTCAGTGCAGCAAACTCTCTCCAGAAGATCAGTGAGGATCTCTGAATGATCCAATGTTGACCTAAATGACTAATGATGATAAATACAATCCACCTGTGTGTAATCAAGTCTCCGTATAAATGCACCTGCACTGTAATAGTCTCAGAGGTCCGTTAAAAGCGCAGAGAGCATCATGAAGAACAAGGAACACACCAGGCAGGTCCGAGATACTGTTGTGAAGAAGTTTCAAGCCGGATTTGGATACAAAAAGATTTCCCAAGCTTTAAACATCCCAAGGAGCACTGTGCAAGCGATAATATTGAAATGGAAGGAGTATCAGACCACTGCAAATCTACCAAGACCTGGCCGTCCCTCTAAACTTTCAGCTCATACAAGGAGAAGACTGATCAGAGATGCAGCCAAGAGGCCCATGATCACTCTGGATGAACTGCAGAGATCTACAGCTGAGGTGGGAGACTCTGTCCATAGGACAACAATCAGTCATATATTGCACAAATCTGGCCTTTATGGAAGAGTGGCAAGAACAAAGCCATTTCTTAAAGATATCCATAAAAAGTGTCGTTTAAAGTTTGCCACAAGCCACCTGGGAGACACACCAAACATGTGGAAGAAGGTGCTCTGGTCAGATGAAACCAAAATTGAACTTTTTGGCAACAATGCAAAACGTTATGTTTGGTGTAAAAGCAACACAGCTGAACACACCATCCCCACTGTCAAACATGGTGGTGGCAGCATCATGGTTTGGGCCTGCTTTTCTTCAGCAGGGACAGGGAAGATGGTTAAAATTGATGGGAAGATGGATGGAGCCAAATACAGGACCATTCTGGAAGAACCTGATGGAGTCTGCAAAAGACCTGAGACTGGGACGGAGATTTGTCTTCCAACAAGACAATGATCCAAAACATAAAGCAAAATCTACAATGGAATGGTTCAAAAATAAACATATCCAGGTGTTAGAATGGCCAAGTCAAAGTCCAGACCTGAATCCAATCGAGAATCTGTGGAAAGAACTGAAAACTGCTGTTCACAAATGCTCTCCATCCAACCTCACTGAGCTAGAGCTGTTTTGCAAGGAGGAATGGGAAAAACTTTCAGTCTCTCGATGTGCAAAACTGATAGAGACATACCCCAAGCGACTTACAGCTGTAATCGCAGCAAAAGGTGGCGCTACAAAGTATTAACTTGAGGGGGCTGAATAATTTTGCATGCCCAATTTTTCAGTTTTTGATTTGTTAAAAAAGTTTGAAATATCCAACAAATGTCGTTCCACTTCATGATTGTGTCCCACTTGTTGTTGATTCTTCACAAAAAAATACAGTTTTATATCTTTATGTTTGAAGCCTGAAATGTGGCAAAAGGTCGCAAAGTTCAAGGGGGCCGAATACTTTCGCAAGGCACTGTAGAATGTACATGTAGGTATGGTTAAAGTGACTATGCATATATGATGAACAGAGAGTAGCAGTAGCGTAAAAATAGGGGTTGGCGGGTGGTAGGACACAATGCAGATAGCCTGGTTAGCCAAAGTGTGGGAGCACTGGTTGGTCGGGCCAATTGAGGTAATATGTACATGAATGTATAGTAAAGTGACTATGCATATAAGCTAAACAGAGAGTAGCAGCAGCGTAAAAAGAGGGGTTGGGGGGGGGGGGGGGTGCACCCAATGCAGATAGTCCGGGTAACCATTTGGTTACCTGAGTCTTATGGCTTGGGGGTAAAAACTGTTGAGAAGCCTTTTTGTCCTAGACTTGGCACTCCGGTACCGCTTGCCATGCGGTAGTAACGAGAACAGTCTATGACGGGGTGGCTGGGGTCTTCGACAATTTTCAGAGCCTTCCTCTGGCACCGCCTGGTGTAGAGGTCCTGGATGGCAGGCAGCTTTGTCCCAGTGATGTACTGTGCCCTACGCACTACCCTCTGAAGTGCCTTGCGGTCGGAGGCCGAGCAATTGCTGTACCAGTCAGTGATGCAACTGGTCAGGATGCTCTCGATATTGCAGCTGTAGAACCTTTGTATCAAACCAGTTGCTGTGATAAATGTGTTTTGTCATTGTGCACTATCCTCAAGCAAAGAATATTTTTTAGCTACTGTAATAGTTACTGTAAATTGGACAATGCAGTTAGATTAACAAGAATTTAAGCTTTCTGCACATATAAAATATGTCTATTTGTAACGCTTGTCTGATGAAGAAGGAATGGACCAACGCGCGGTAAGTGTTCAAGATTTATTTTCCAAACACTTGAACAAAATAACAAAGAGCAAAACGACAACAAACAGTTCTGTCAGGTGCAGAAACATAAAACAGAAAATAACTACCCACAAAACACAGGTGGGAAAAAGCTGCCTAAGTATGATTCTCAATCAGAGACAACGATAAGACAGCTGCCTCTGATTGAGAACCACACCCCGCCAAACACAAAGAAATAGAAAACACAGAAATAAAGAAACTAGAATGCCCACCCTAGTCACACCCTGGCCTAACCCAAAATAGGGAATAAAAGCCTCTCTATGGCCAGTGCGTGACACTATGTCCCGGAAAGTTGGCTGATGTTTACTTCATTCTTGTCACATTATCACATATTGAGCAACAGCTGTCCCGGTTTAGGGACACCAATCCCGCAGAGGTTAACTAGTTCAGTACCATGGAAAGCACCACATCCAACGGATTTCTTCCTCTTTCTCTCTTTGCTTTTTGTTTTGGACCAACTTTCCTGTTCGAAAATATGTCTTTGAATAGATTGACTTTGCTGTTCCTCTAGGCCACAATAATAAATAGTGGTCTATGTACTTAAGAAGAACAACACAATCTAACACTTTTCCTCAATGATATGTATCTGTTCATCCCCTATTCATTCAACTAACTCCCTGCTTCCCTAACTCCCTGCTTTTTGCACTATCCTCTGCTAGGAGCCTGTGAGCCTCCTTCACACGGTCCAGGATCCAATGTCAGACCCACCCTCCTGACCGCCTGCCTGCTTCAATGGACTCTCTGCAAAGTGTATTGAGACTTTATGAAATGGACTTTAAATAAATTGTGACTTGACTTAAGTTGACTTAACTAATGCTTGTACTTGTGTCTTCTTCAGTAATGTACACTATTTGCTGAGATGAGGGTTTTAAATGAACCATTTTTTAAAAAATTATTTCACCTTAATTTAACCAGGTAGGCCAGTTGAGAACAAGTTCTCATTTACAACTGTGACCTGGCCAAGATAAAGCAAAGCAGTGCGACAAAAACAACAACACAGAGTTACAGTCAATAACACAATAGAAAATAAAAATGATGTACAGTGTGTGCAAATGTAGAAGAGTAGGTAGACAATAAGGTAGACAATTGTCGAGGTAGACAATAAATAGGCCATAGAGGCAAAATAATTACAATTTAGCATTAATACTGGGGTAATAGATGTGTAGATGATGATGTGCAAGTAGAGATACCAGGGTGCCAAAGAGCAAGAGGATAAATAATAATATGGGGATGAGGTAGTCGGGTGTGCTATTTACAGATGGCTGTGTACTGGTACAGTGATCGGCAAGCTGCTCAGACAGCTGATGCTTAAAGTTAGAGAGGGAGATATAAGACTCCAGCTTCAGTGATTATTGCAATTCATTCCAGTCATTGGCAGCAGAGAACTGGAAGGAAAGGTAGTGTTGGGTTTGGGGATGACCAGTGCAATATACCTGCTGGAGCACCTGCTACGGGTGAGTGTTGCTATGGTGACCAGTGACCTGAGATAAGGCAGGGCTTTACCTAGCAAAGACTTATAGATGACCTGGAGCCAGTGGGTTTGGCGACGGATATGTAGTGAGGGCCAGCCAACGAGAGCATACAGGTCGCAGCGGTGGGTAGTATATGGGGCTTTCGTGACAAAACGGATGGCACTGTGATAGACTACATCCAGTTTGCTGAGTAGAGTGTTGGGGGTATTTTGTAAATTACATCGCCGAAGTCAAAGATCGGTAGGATAGTCAGTTTTAGGAGGGTATGTTAGACAGCAAGAGTAAAGAAGGCTTTGTTGCGAAATAGGAAGCCAATTCTAGATTTAATTTTGGATTGGAGATGCTTAATGTGAGTCTGGAAGGAGAGTTTACAGTCTAAACAGGCACCTAGGTATTTGTAGTTGTCCACATACTCTAGGTCAGAACCGTCCAGAGTAGTGATGCTAGTTGGGCGGGAAGGTGCAGAAAGCAATCGGCTGAAGAGCTTGCACTTAGTTTTACTAGCATTTAAAAGCAGTTGGAGGCCACAGAAGGAGTGTTGTACGACGTTGAAGCTCATTTGGAGGTTTGGTGTCGTATGCGTAGAGGTGGATCAGAGAATCACCAGCAGCAAGAGCGACATCATTGCTATATACAGAGAAAAGAGTCGGCCCGAGATTTGAACCCTGTGGCACCCCCATAGAGACTGCCAGAGGTCCGGGCAACAGGCCCTCCGATTTGACACACTGAACTCTACCTGAGAAATAGTTGGTGAACCAGGCGAGGCAGTCATTTGAGAAGCCAAGGCTATTGAGTCTGTCGATTAGAATGCGGTGATTGACAGGATGCCTGGTTTGACAGAGTCAAAAGCCTTGGCCAGGTCGATGAAGACGGCTGCACAGTACTGTGATTGACAGAGTCGAAAGCCTTGGCCAGGTCGATGAAGACGGCTGCACAGTACTGTCTTTTGTCGATGGCGGTTATGATATCGTTTAGGACCTTGAGCGTGGCTGAGGTGCACCCATGACCAGCTCGGAATCCAGATTGCATAGAAGGTACGGTGATCTGATTGTTAACTTGGCTTTCGAAGATTTTAGAAAGGCAGGGCAGGATGGATATAGGTCTATAACAGTTTGGGTCTAGAGTGTCTCCCCCTTTGAAGAGGTGGATGAACGCGGCAGCTTTCCAATCTTTGGGGATCTCAGACAATACGAAAGAGAGGTTGAATAGGCTAGTAATAGGGGTTGCAACATTTTCGGCAGATCATTTTAGAAAGAGAGGGTCCAGATTGTCTAGCCCAGCTGATTTGTAGGGATCAAGATTTTGCAGCTCTTTCAGAACATCAGCTGTCTGGATTTGGGTGAAGGAGAAGCGGGGGGGCTTGGGCAAGTTGCTGCAGGGGGTGCTGAGATGTTGGCCAGGGTAGGGGTAGCCAGCTGGAAAGTATGGCCAGCCGTAGAAAAATGCTTATTGAAATGATTGATTATCGTAGATTTATCAGTGGTGACAGTGTTTCCTATCCTCAGTGCAGTGGGCAGCTGGGAGGAGGTGCTCTTATTCTCCATGGACTTTACAGTGTCCCAAAACTGTTTGGGACAAAACAGTGAGTGCTCCAGGATCAAAAAATGAGGATAAAAAAACGAGTGCTCCAGGATGCAAATTTCTGTTTGAAAAAGCTACCCTTAGCTTTCCTAACTGAGTATATTGGTTCTTGACTTCCCTGAAAAGTTGCATATCGCAGGGGCTATCCGATGCTAATGCAGAACGCCACAGGATGTTTTTGTGCTGGTCAAGGGCAGTCAAGTCTTGGGGCATGCTTATTTAAGATGAAGAGGAAAGTACTTTTGAAGAGCAACCAGGCTTCCTCTACTGACGGGATGAGGTCAATATCCTTCCAGGATACCCGGCCCGGGTAGGCCAATTAGAAAGGTCTGCTTCGCTGAAGTGTTTTAGGGAACGTTTGACAGTGATGAGGGGTGGTCGTTTGACCGCGAACCCATTACGCACGCAGGAAATGAGGCAGTGATCGCTGAGGTCCTGATTGAAGACAGCAGAGGTGTATTTAGAGGGCAGGTTGGTCAGGATGATATCTAAGAGGGTGCCCATGGTTATGGATTTAGGGTTGTACCTGGTAGGTTTCTTGATAATTTGTGTGAAATTGAGGGCATATAGCTTAGATTGTAGGACGGCCGGGGTGTTAAGCACGTCCCAGTTTAGGTCACCTAACAGTACGAACTCTGAAGATAAATGGGGGGGACGATAAATTCACATATGGTGCCCAGGGCACAGCTGGGGGCTGAAGGGGGTCTATAACAAGCGGCAATGGTGAGAGACTTGTTTCTGGAAAGGTGGAATTTTAAAAGTAGAAGTTTGAATTGTTTGGGAACACACCTGGATAGTATGACAGAACTCTGCAGGCTATCTCTGCAGTAGATTGCAACTCCGCTCCCTTTGGCAGTTCTATCTTGATGGAAAATGTTACAGTTAGGGATGGAAATTTCAAGATTTCAAGATTTTCCTAAGACAGGATTCAGACACGGCTAGGACATCCAGGTTGGCGGAGTGTGCTAAAGCAGTGAATAAAACAAACTTTGGGAGGAGGCTTCTAATGTTAACATGCATGAAACCAAGGCTTTAACGGTTACAGAAGTCAACAAATGAGAGCGCCTGGGGAATGGGAGTGATGCTGGGGGCTGCAGGGCCTGGGTTAACCTCTACATCACCAGAGGAACAGAGAAGGAGTAGGATAAGAGTATGGCTAAAGGCTAAAAGAACTGGTTGTCTAGTGCGTTCGGAACAGAGAGCGAAAGGAGCAGATTTCTGGGTGCGGAAGAATAGATTCAAGGCATAATGCACAGACAAGGGTATGGTAGGATGTGAGTACAGTGGATGTAAACCTAGGCATTGAGTGATGATGAGAGAGGTTTTGTCTCTAGAGGCACCATTTGAGCCAGGTGAGGGGGGTGGAACAAAAGGGCTAGCTAAGGTATATTGAGCAGGGCTGGAGGCTCTACAATGAAATAAGACAAAAATCACTAAACAAAACAGCAGTAGACAAGGCATATTGACATTAGGGAGAGGCATGTGTAGCCAAGTGATCATATGGTCCAGTGAGTAGCTAGGCGAGCTGGAGGCACGGCAATTCAGACAGCTAGCAGACCAGGGCTAGCAGGCTAGCAGATGGGCCTCAGGGGGACGTCGCAATGGACGAGCCTGTTGAAACCCCCTCGGACGGTTACGTCGGCAGACCAGTCGTGATGGATGAGGCTTTGTGTCGGCAGCAAAGAGTCCAGGCCAATTGGCAAAAGAGGTATTGAAGCCCAGGAATTGTCTGATGGATTTCTTTGGCTAGCCGGGACATGGGCCTAGCTCGAGGCTAGCTCCAGGCTAACTGGTGCTTTCTTCGAGACAGAGACGTTAGCCAGGAGTAGCCTCTTGGATAGCAGCTAGCTAGCTGCGATGATCCGGAGTAAAGGTTCAGAGCTTGCGGTAGGATTTCAGAGATGTGGTAGAGAAAAAGCAGCCCGATATGCTCTGGGTTGATATCGCGCTTTGCAGACTGGCAGGAATTGACCGGGCTGAGGCTGGCAGATGTCTGAGTTAATGGTGATGACTGCTAGCACTGGCTAACTGACTACTAGCTAGTAACAATGAACTGTATAGGCTACACATAGTAAAAGGGGCATCATGTTAACCTTGTTGTTCCTTACCTTCTCATATAGGGCTAAGGTAATGAGTAGAGCAGGTATAGTACATCCCTTTACACTTTAAACAAAGCAGATAGCTACTTTATGTACAAGATGTCAATGCATAAACAAATACACAACAAAATACATTCCTAGCTTGTAAACCAGAACACATAGTTTTAGTTTCTAATTCAAATCTCTAATACAACTGGGAAGGTATACACTGGAATGTGTTTGTTATATAGACCGTCTTCTTTCCTTCCAATGCCTGCTGATGCACTTTTTGGTCCTGAGGCTACATCTGTGACAATGTCTGATGGTATTCTCCACAGCAAACACTCTCTGTCCTCCTCAACCCACTCCTCCTCCACAAGACTCTTTCCAACTGCAATCTGTCATAAGGAGGAGAGGACTGGAAATTAGGGCCTGCATTGTGGGGCATCAAAATATAACACATTTTCACTTTATCCTGAGTCATACACTGTAACACACACATTTCTGACATTAACATGATTCAGAGCTTGTTCGTTTGATGACTGTTGACTGTCATGTACCAACTAAATTTTAATATCTCAGTTGGTAGAAATGCAAAGTTGTTTTATAGCACAGAAAGCTTGATCTGAACTTAACCACAACTTTAATAAGTAGGCCTAGCCTACACAATGACCAAAGATATGCAACTGTCGTAAAGATGATTGCCAAGGGGTTGTCTTTCCCTGTTATTGTGCCCCACTCTATCCCCAATTTCTCTACATCAACATTAGCTAAACCATTCTTGCTTAGTGAAAATCAAGTAATTCATATTTATCAACACAGTTGAAGTAGGGTTTTTTTTGTTAGCTGAATGTTTTACGAATAGGTCATTTTCAATAAAATGTCACAAAAAGTTGTAGTGTTCGATTTCTCTGTTGTGAAACAAGGAGACACATAGCTTTTCTAAAACCATTGACAACTGTGTGCTGTTTTCAAGGGATTGTCAAATACATGTTAACTATTTGGTTGTAATATCATCACCTCCTGAAGAGCATAGTCAGACCTACACATTTCTGATTATTCCATGCAAAACAATTGCACACATTTAGCTCTATCATCAGTTATACAACATCAATTGATCATATAATTTCAGACATGTAGGGTAGCCTCATGATATCTCTTAATATAGGCCACCATTAATTGGATATTTGAGTGATTTTTAATACAAGTGAACTATACCTGACAACTATGAGTGGTTTAGGTTAATTTCACATCTTTTGTGGGCTCTGCCTATCAAACAGCAGCACCACCATTTACCGTGGTACATAGCCGCGGGAAGTAGGGGTGCTGAGGGTGCTGTAGCACCCCCTGAAAATCATAATTTAAAACATATATTAATATAAATATTAATATATATTTTCACAAAAGTAGTGCACTGGGCCTTTACTAGTATCAGCGGACCAATATAGACATCTGCAGGATTAAGTAGTTGGAACTGTACGAGTTGTGGCCCTGTCCCTTTCTCTGCTATTGTCATTCTAATAGAATCCAGAAAGAACAAAACCCAATCCTCAAAGGTGCAAAGTGATGGACAAAGACACAAAACATCCACATCAAATTAAATAATTTCTTGATCAAATAACATGGAAAATATTACTATAACATCCTTACAAACCACTTATTGTACATAGGCTGGTCATCTAGGTTTGGTACCTGTAGACCTGAGTACGTTGAGACATCAAGTGGATTGTGATGATATGTGGCTCAGTTGGTAGAGCATGGTGCTTGCAACACTAGGGTTATGGGTTTGATTCCCATGGGAGACCAGTACTAAAATGTAGGCCTTACTACTGTAAATTGCTCTTGATAAGAGCACCTACTAACATGTACAATAATTTAATAGACCGTTTCAGTTAACACATAGAAATAAGTTTCAATTGCTAAATATTTAAAGGAAGTGGAAAACATATCAAGCAAATATTTTTTATATTACACAAGTATTATCAGATTAATTGTTTAGTACAAATAATTATCAGACTCAAATTACAAATGCTGGTAAATACTCAAATACATTTAGTAAAAAACATTTTCACAAAAGTAGTTGTTTTAACAGACCAATATAGACATCTTCAGTGCGGGCATTTTCTATTATGCATCATTGATGTTTATACTCATCATGAAAAGCTTGCAATTACTTGCAGTATAACTCTGATGATACAGCTAAATGTGCGCAATTGTTTTGCATTGAATAATCGGACATTTGTCGTTGCTGATTATGCTCAATAGGTGACGATATTAAAACCAAATAGTTATAACATGTATTTAACAATCCCTAGAAAACGGCAAGTAGTTTGTCAATGATTTTAGTGGAGCTGGGGGTCTACTTGCAGCCAGATCAAACGTATTGTGACGTTTTATTGAAAACGACCTGTTGATATGATTTGATGCACTCACACTTCCGTACTCGGAGATGGTGGCGCTGAACAGCAAATGTAAACAAGCTCATGAGTCAGATCTTATTTAGGTAAAAATAACGTAGTACAGGACGTTCGTTGAGTATCATCGGGTGTTCTCTGTGGAATGTGAGTAACTTGTTACCTTCGTTGTATTCTGATGGCTTGACATGTATTCACTGTTGTGGTTAACTCGAAATCAGCGAGAACGAGACTGGAGCTAGCCAACTGGCTAACAAACATATCCAGTAGCATTAGCAGCTAACGTTTGCAAACTAGTTACCTAGCTAAAAAGTCGGCTAACCTAGCTTTCTTGCAGTCATATCCAGCTGACATAACAGTTGCTCGTAAGCTAGCTAGTTGCTGATCAGCGAATGCAATTAGCTATAGCTAGCTACGGTAACGCGTCAATTGGCCAGTCCACTAACGTCAGGCTGAACACATGAAATGTTTAACACCGCTTTTTTTCTGATAACTAGTTCATTACATCCGCCGTGCAGCCCAGTTTCACAATATTACCATATGTCCCAGCTGCTTGAAGTAATCACGAAAAACAGGCCTTATTTTGGTGCATTTTTCACCCTACCAGCTTCTATTAGTTCTATTGAACACGGTGGCACCAGTTCGCCTCCTGAACGTTCTATTCAATTAATTTGCTATGGCCTCGCGCTAGTGTTCCAGTTTAGCCAACGTTCTTTTGCCGTTTTTCAGCCTTGGGTGAATTTAGACTCGTTCTATTGTCCAGCCTACTGACGCAGCCGTAGGCTCGCTCAAGCTTGTCGACATCAACCCGTCACAGAATTAGGCATTATAATATAATATATACTAATATAATTAGTAGTTTAATAGGATCTCTATGCCCTGTCAGCTGTTGCTGTTGTCCAGGATGCCAGGTATACCAGCTAGCTAGCATGACAGGTCCTTGATCATGACTCAGTTCCATTTCATTGCACATACACTACATGACCAAAAGTATGTGGGCACCTGCTCCTCAAACCTCTCATTCCAATATCATGGGCGTTAATATGGAGTTGGTCTCCTTTTGATGCTGTAACAGCCTCCACTCTCCTGGGAAGGCTTTCAAATAGATTTGGAACATTGCTGAGGGGACTTGCTTCCATCAGCCACAAGAGCATTAGTGGGGTCAGGCACTGATGTTGGGCGATTAGGCCTGGCTCGCAGTTGGTGTTCCAATTCATCCCAAAGGTGTTCGATGGGGTTGAGGTCAGGGCTCTGTGCATGCCAGTCAAGTGTTTCCTCACAGATCTCGCCAAACCTTTTTTGTATGGACCTCGCTTTGTGCACGGGGGCATTGTCATGCGGAAACAGGAAAGGGCCTTCCCCAAACTGATTCCACAAAGTTGAAAGCACAGAATTGTCTAGAATGTCATTGTATGCTGTAGCGTTAAGATTTCCATTCATTGAAACTGAGGGGCCTAGCCCGAACCATGAAAAACCACTCCAGACCATTATTCCTCCTCCACCACCAAACTTTACAGTTGGCATAATGCCTTGGGCCAGATTCGTCTGTCAGACTGCCAGATGTTGAACCGTAATTCGTCACTCCAGAGAATGCGTTTCGACTGCTTCAGAGACCAATGTTAGCAAGATTTACACCACTCCAGCCGACGCTTGGCCTTACGCATGGTGATCTTAAGCTTGTGTGCAGCTGCTTGGCCACGGCAACCCATTTCATGAAGCTCCCGACGAACAGTTCTTGTGCTGACGTTGCTTCCAGAGGCAGTTCTGTGAGCTTGTGTGGCTTACCACTTCGCAGCTGAGCCATTGTTGCTCCTAGATGTTTCCACTTCACAATAACAGCACTTACAGTTGACCTGAGCAGCTCTAGGAGGGGAGAAATTTGACGTACTGACTTGTTGGAAACGTGGCATCCTATGATGGTGCCACTTTGAAAGTCACTCAGCTCTTCAGTAAGGCCATTCTACTGCCGATGTTTGTCTATGGAGATTGCATGGCTGCGAGCAACAGGTGTGTCTGAAATAGTTGAATACGCTAATTTCAAGGGGTGTCCACATACTTTTGTATATATAGTGTAAGTCATTGGATAAAGGCGTCTTCTCTATCGAGTAGTTTTTTTAACCGCCCAACGCATCGTTTGCGGAATGGTTTTGGAAGCATAAGGATCTTATCTTTCATATCAGCGAAAAATAATAATACAAGGAAAGGTTAAATAGATACACCTTTTTACAGGGCTTAGGGTTAACTCAGTGTTCCCACATGACCATATCTCCATGTTACAGTGCTTGTTTAATGAAAAAAGACATGCTAATTAGCTATCTAGTGTGCTCCAAACACTTGTTTCTAAGCATAACTCAGGAAGTTTATCAGAAGTGTAGTTTTGTGGATTGAGGCACCCATAGATGTATGGCTCTGTGCAGAACTGCTACAGTAAGTATATATATTAATTTTAAGGATAGTTTCTCGCTTATGAAATATAAAGGCCATATGTTTCGAAAGCTATATCACAAGCGATGATTGTTGACGTTTCTGAACAATAAAAAACAGCTTTGGGATTGTAGTTCACATGAGCCAGTCGTGGGCGAAGCAGAAGGCTGAAAACAGTTAGGAGAAGGCAGAATGCTGCCTACAGTTTGAGAGCTAGACAGCTACATCATAATTAGCTAACCCATTTGGAATTGCAATTGCCTGCTGTGCCACGTATCAACTGACTGTAACTAGCTAATATGAACCATCTTTTTGTAGCTGGCTACTATCCCAGTTAGTGTATGTGAAATGTGGAAGTAACTAAGTTGTTACACGTTGTAGCTCATTTTCTAAGTTGCATTCAAACTCTCATCTCTATTCTTTCCCTCCTCTTTCTGAAACACAGGATTCCACCTGTGTGGAAGTAACCCAACTGCATGTGCCAGTGAATGACGGAGAGATCTACTGCATCTGTAAAGATCTGTGTCTGTAGGCCCGGCAGCCATGTCTCGGAAGCAGACAGGAAAGCCAGTGCGTGGAGGAAACAGGAAGTGTGACGCGGAGCGGAAGCGGGATGAGCGGTCCGCGCGCAGGGCAATCGCAAAGGACCGTAAGAACCGCCCCCAGGACAGGGATGATGGAGAGGAGTTCGTCAGCTTCTCCAACCAGCTCCATGCGCTGGGGCTCAAACTGAGAGAGGTGCCTGGAGATGGGTAAGATTCAGAGAGAGAAGGACCACGTTCCAGGCTGACTACATTGCAGACACTTGCCAGACCTCACAACGCAATAGGTATTTAACATATCAGCTAACCACATATCATATGATATAGCATTCTGATGCCAGACTGTAATTGATGATGTGGCATGCAATCATTGGTTGATGCAATGCAAAGTCTGAAATGTAGTCAGCCTGGAATGCCACCAAAGTGCTGTTCTAAATGTATGTTATAACGTTGACTAATACTGTGTCCGTCCTGTAGTAATTGCCTGTTCCGGGCTCTGGGTGACCAGTTGGAGGGACACTCTCGGGGACACCTGCGCCTGCGCCAGGAGACTGTGCAGTACATGATGTCACACCGGCAGGACTTTGAGCCCTTTGTGGAGGATGATGTGCCCTTCACACAGCATTGTAAGGAAATGGCCCAATATGATAGAAACCAAATACTATTTGCATGTGAAAATGTTGTTGGCTGCCCAAGTTTCTGATAGCATGCAAGTCAACCTAAATATTGTCTTTAAAGGTCTTGTCACTAATGTTTTTCTCTGTTGTTATGTTGTTCTCTTCCTCTCAGTGTCAAACCTCTCCCAGCCTGGCACTTTTGCTGGCAATGATGCCATCGTGGCGTTCGCCCGCAGCCAACAGCTTAAAGTGGTCATTCATCAGCTCAACACCCCACTGTGGGAGGTAGTAACCTCAATGACACCCTATTGCCCATATAGTTTACTACTTTTGGCTAGAGATATTAAGCTGTATAAAGGGTATAGCAATGCACAATTGGGTAAGCACTTTATTTGACTTTGTTTGGGATCTCCTTTAAAAACAATCTCATTAAGTAAGCCTATTTTTTTAGTTTATTATATTTTTTTTCTGAAAGAACAATAGGAAAGTAAATAAGGGCGTAGTACAAAATAGAAGGATATAAATGAAAAAGTCAGCGAGGAGAGGCATGAATCCCCTGTTGCGAGGTGGTATATATGGTCCTACCACGAGACTACATTCTGGCACACTACTGTTTTTTAAACTGAAGTCCTCTTCTAATGAAACAGAATGTACAAAATACCCCTATTGATAGTTCCTACTCATTATGTTTCCTCAATTCAGATAAATGGCTCTGAGAAGCTGGTTGGCCGAGAGTTACACATTGCCTATCGCTATGGAGACCATTATGACAGTGTAAGACCATTCGGTGACAACTCTGAGAGCCCTGCTCAGCTGCGTATAGAGGTACGAAAACAACCCTTTCAACTAAAACACACTACTAAATATTTTGACCTTTGGATTAGTCCTATTCTCACAATTTCCTTTACCCCCCCCCCCCCCACCCCACTCTTGTCCCTTCAGAATCTACATAATTCGAGTGGGCAGCGTGAGTTTGGTGACAGCCAGACAGACAGACGGAAAGCCCCCTCGCCCACCTCCTCAGAGGAGGACAATGTGATCCTAAATTCCCTGAAGAACATGGGCCCGAACTGTGAGTGTCTTCTCCCCCAGTGCATTCTGATTATCAGTGTCTTCTAGCTGTTTGGGGTCCTTTTCTAACCCCAACTCCCTATCAAACTTTAATTTGTCTGCAGTCTTAGCCTACCTCTTATAATAAACATTGCTAATAAATACAACTGATGTTTATTGGCTGTTTTGGGGATTTCCATCTTTTAGAGGGAGCTACCAACCAAAAACCTCTTGATAATGATCAACAGGAGCATCTGATATATATATGTTTTGTGTGCTATGTCTCTCAGGTGAAGAGGAGAATCTGTTTCAGCTGAGTGTCGCCACAATCAACGCTGGGTGGCTGTTGGATTCTGAGCTATCAGCCCAAGTGTGTCACGGCCAGTGTGCCTCGGGATCATGCTCTGCGTGTAGAGAGGCAGCGACAGAATGCAGTGATCACAAACTTCCACCTGATGGAGGCAACCTACACAAATCCAAGGTAAGATGCTCAAATTCTAATTATTTAAAAATATATATTATTTTGTAATTTAACACATTCTATTCAGACAGTAAGGAAATTAGATGGGGAGACAGGCAAGTTGGAGAAACAGTGGGAAAGGTGAACACATGGATTGAACCCTGGTCTCATGTGGGGAGTTGTAATAGTATATGTGAAGTGTCGGAGAGTGTTATTGCTATACGACGGCTCTGCACTCAAATCCCAGTTCTGTATCAGTATTCTGAGTCTGTGCGACTATTTCAATTCAAGTTTCAGATTAAATAGACCTGCATTTCTCAATTGAATTCAGAACGGACATGAAGTCTCCCCCTTTTCATCTTGACCCCCTGATTTTCAACCCCTCTCTCAGGCTTCAAACAAGCAGAGGAAAGAGCAGCAACACTTGGTGAAGAAAAAGCGACAAGAGGAAAGGCATCGACAGAAGGTTCTTCAGAGCAAAGGAACACCTGACCAGAACCTCTCGGAGCCGGTCACTCTAGTGCCAGCTCTAAATACACTTACTATATAGACAGAGCATAGCCAAATAAAGCAGCGGTTGACAATGTTTTGCACACAGAATCAATCTCAATCACATTGGATGACTTTCATATACCCTTTAGTTTCTTTGCAAATGTATAGTGCCTGCGATAGGGTGTGTGTGAATGTGTTCAGGGTTGTGGTTGACTATGAGGATATTGGTGTACATAGTTTCCTCTGTAGAGTCAATACAGTGTCTCTTTCTATGCTGGTGAATGAGGGATGATGTTGACATTGACCATGCAGTACATCTTGGCCTCTGAGTTTGTTTTGTGTTGAATTTCTCTGATTACAGCCAAAGAAGAAAGGGAAGAGAGAAACATCATTGTAAACAGAATTAAATGTTTTGTGAACAATACTGAAAAAGTTTAGGTGACTTGTAATGAATTTATATTTTATCTGGTTAATGACAGTTCCAGTATTATTGATCAGGTTTAAAGAAATACTTAATTTGGGAGATTTGCTTATGAATGATTGTGAAGCACTCTGTCTTGTATGACATGTAATGTGGCAATAAATGAACATCTTTACAGTATTTGATTTCATTAATATTTTGAAATATCTTATTTTAAATGTATATTGTTTTACTTTTTGATTAAGTACAGTATGTCAATGACTGAATCAATAGATATCTTCAATAGCTGATACAAGATAACGTTACATTCTGGTAGGCTGCACTATTATTTTCTGTGATAATTTGGGAAATATTTTGGCCAATGATCTTCTCAAATTACAAGTATGTTTTATAAAACTGATTTATTATTTTTCCATGGATAATGTAGATTGGAGCAGTATCAATGTTCTGGATGTTGACTGACTCCTCCCCTTTACTGTGTACTGTGTCACAATAAGGGTGCATATATGACATCAGTGGTCCAGGCTGCAAGCATAGAACACAGTTTCACTCATAAAATCATTATGACTCAAGGTTAATACACTCTCCAATGATGTTCTGAATCTGCAAGGTGGTGAGTACCTCTTAATGAGAACTGTATTGATTTTAATTTGTAGCATTGGTGATGTGGTTCTGAGAGCAACATGTGTGAGAAGCATAATGGTATTAAACAATTTAGGTTCAGGTGAATATAGGAAGCTAGAGGTCAAGCAACATTTTTTAAAGCTATAGGGATACTGAATTTTGATTGCCAAGGCAGCAGCTACTCATCCTGGGGTCTGGTAAAATTAAGGCAGTTAAACAATTTTAAAAACATTACAATACATTCATTACAGAATTCACAATGTAAGTGTGTGCCCTCAGGTCTATACTCCACTACAACATATCTACAAAACAAAATCCATGTGTACGTGTGTGTATAGTGCATATGTTATGTGTGCCTGCATGTGTCTGTGCCTATGTTTGTGTTGCTTCACAGTCCTCACTCTTCCATAAGGTGTATCTTTATCTGTTTAAAAAAAATCTGATTATACTGCTTGCATCAGTTACTTGATGTGGAATAGAGTTCCATGTAGTCATGGCTGTATGTAGTACTGTGCACCTGCCATAGTCTGTTCTGGACTTGGGGACTGTGAAGGGGCCTCTGGTGGCATGTCTTGTGGGGTATGCATGGGTGTCTGAGCTGTGTGCTAGTTGCTTAAACAGACAGCTTGGTGCTTTCAACATGTCAATACCTCTCATAAATACAAGTAGTGATGAAGTCAATCTCTGCTCTACTTTGAGTCAGGAGAGATTGACATGCATATTATTGTTTGCTCTCTGTGTACCTCCAAGTGCCAGCCGTGCTGCCCCGTTCGGAGCCAATTGCAATGTTCCTAAGTCCCTCTTTGTGGCACCTGACCACACAACTGAACAGTAGTCCACGTGCGACAAAATTAGAGCCTGTAGGACCTGCCTTGTTGATAGCGCTGTTAAGAAGGTAGAGGAGTGCTTTATTAAGGACATACTTCTCCCCATCTTAGCTCCTGTTGTATCCATATTTTTTGACCATGACCGTTTACAGTCCAGGGTTACTCCAAGCAGTTTAGTCACCTCAACTTGCTCAATTGCCACATTATTAACTACAAGATTTAGTTGAGGTTTAGGGTTTAGTGAATGATTTGTCCCAAATACACTGCTTTTAGTTTTTGAAATATTTAGGACTAACTTATTCCTTGCCATCCATTCTGAAACTAACTGCAGCTCTTTGTTAAGTGTTGTAGTCATTTCAGTTGCTGTAGTAGCTGACGTGTATTGTGTTGAGTCATCTGCATACATAGACACACTGGCTTTACTAGAATTCCTGATTCTACCTGGATTATGTTGTAAAGGCCTCGATTAAAGAACACCCTCTGTGTTCTATTAGACAGGTAACTCTTTATCCACAATATAGCAGGTGGTGTAAAGCCATAACACATTTTTCTAGCAGCAGACCATGATCGATAATGTCAAAAGCAGCACTGAACAAAACAAGTTTCTAATAGTTTGTCAGTATTTAATGGACTATATTTCAACAACAGCACCATTTACAAATTCCACACAACATTGTGCACATTTTATACGTTTTCTTTTGGCATTTTTGAGTAATTGACTCTTAAAAGCTGTAGTCTTGGTATCGTATTTTCAATTGATCAAATATCGAAACAAAATGGCACTGCACACTGTTAGACCTAATTTTCCACTTGTTTTTAGTGTTGAAGCATCATCCAAATAGTTGTTTTGGTCAGAGTTCCATTCCTGAAATTTGTTTGGCTGGCTTAATTGCTTGCATGAGCCATTTAGTGGTAGTGGCCTGACTATGTGCTTTAAAACGTCCCCACAATAAACTCTACAGCCATCTCATGTCTTTGCAGGCTATACACCAGGGCTATACACCAGTGTTCCGTCTTTGACCGAGACACCCACCAACAGAAAGATTGATTATGCCTTGATCATGCCAACAGTGTTATTGCGCAAAATGATATGCAGCAATCATCTGGATATGTGTGCAACAGAAATTCAATATTCCTCAGTATTTGAAAAATATTTCCAACATACCCGGACTTGATAATCACCAAGCCTTGGTGTGAAAGGGCAAAATATAATGATCTGATGATCCTATATATCCAGTAAAGCTGTCTGTACCCAGCTCACTGGCACGGGAAACTCTGAGGGTCCGGAATAGGCTATTTAATACAATGTTTCAAGTTCGCTAGCGACAGCTTCTGGCCGGACCCAGTTGATGATTTGATACAATGTTGGACTTCACTAGTGATAGCTCAAGTCAAGACAGAAAGAACTAAAGGGAGGCAGACAGGCGGAGTAGAGAGATAAATGTGATTGAAAGAACAGGCATTTTTATTTGTCGGCTATAGGCCTATTTATTTTTACTTAGTTAACGATGGAAGTCATAGGCCTACTGCTGCAAGTCATAGGCCTACTGCTGCATTGGTCCTATCCTATCTCTGAGTTCTATGTGCTCATTTTGTTAGCTGCCAATGGACCACAGGTCAAGGGCAGGCAGAGGTCAGTAATCCAGAGCAGAGTCCGAATGGTACAGAACGGCAAGCAGGCTCAGGGTCAGGACAGGCAGACGTCAGTAATCCAGGGTGGTGTGACAAGGTACAGAATGGCAGATAGGCTCAGGCAAAATGGTCAAAACCAGGAAAACAGGAACTAGAGCAAGACAGGAGAACAGGAAAAATGCTGGTAGGCTTGACGAAACATAACGAACTGGCAACAGACAGAGAACACATGTATAAATACACTGGGGATAATGGGGAAGATGGTCGACACCTGGATGGGGGTGGAGACGAGCACAAAGACAGGTGGAACAGATCAGGGTGTGACACGCACCTGCTTCTCTGTACCACTTGATTTTCAAGAATGTATAAAGACTGAATACGTAATGACGCCAAGATGTATTACACAACATGTATATGGCTATAACCATGTAAATACAAGGTGTATAAGTGCCTTTGACTATGTGAACAACATAAAGTTACTTGTTCTTTAACATTGTTCCCAAATAATTTTATGACACATAAGCATGTTCCCAAATAAAGGTAACACTGTGCAAGTACAGTATGTTTTGTAGACAATTGATTTGTAATAAAGGTTATAAAAGTAAACACACATACAGTACAACTAATAAAAAAATACACTTTTGCATAAGTAAATGAACATATAAACATGTTCTACACTACTACTTTAGCAATCCAACAACCTATGGGCTCCCGGGTGGCACAGTGGTCTAAGGCACTGCATCTCAGCGCAAGAGGTGCCACTACAGTCCCTGGTTTGAATCCAGGCTGTATCACATCCAGCCATGATTGGGAGTCCCATAAGGCAGCGCACAGTTGGCCCAGCTGGGTTTGGCTGGGGTAGGTCGTCATTGTAAATAATAATTTGTTCTTAACTGACTTTCCTAGTTAACTAAAGGTTACGTGTAGCTTCTTTGTCATCTAGGCTTTCTGTAATCTTATCCCTGTCCAAGCTAGTGACATCTAGGCCAACTAGAACAATGAGACAGATATTTCACTGGACATATAAATGTGAAGTATCCAGTTGGCATTTCCATTCACTGCCAAATATGGTGATGAAAGGAAGCCCAGTGGGAGATGATAGATTTTGGTTGACATTCTTAAAATGTTCTCATCTATGAAATATTTGACCTCCATACGGTTTTCTGTTTCCAAAACTATAATCTGTAACAACAGAGTGGACAGGGTTTTGTAGACTTTAACCTTTGCCAAAGTTTTAAAAAATTGCATTGTTTAGAAGGAGTGCAAATTTAGTTATTGCACAAGCGCACTTCACAGAGTAGACTTTTCGTAACGGAAATATGCAAATAAATGCTAGAACGCGCCAATAGGATCTCACTAACTCATGCTTGGCTCTGCCCACGTCCTTGCTTGTTCTGCCAACTATTATTAATTTGCACCCATTGGAAACGACAGACTCTGGTCTATCTTGGGTTAGTTATAAAAATCTTTGCATGCAACAAACTACGACTGAAGTAGCTAGTCCATTTTCTTTAAAAGCACAATTGCGAAAGTTTGCAGAAAAAAACAATATCAGATTTTTCTACAGCCTCCCTGAAAACTTAATAGTCTTTAGAATTTTATGTGGAGATTTTTTGAAGCACGTCTTTGGGTGAGTCTGGCCACTACCACTATGTGGCTAATGCAAGCACCTAAGCCTGCCAAATAAATATCAGGAATGGAACTCTGACTAAAAAAAACTGTCTGGATGATGCTTCAACACTAAAAGTAAGTTGGCTGGATGTCCTTTGGGTGGTGGACCATTCTTGATACACATGGGAAACTGTTGAGCGTGAAAAACCCAGCAGCGTTGCAGTTCTTGACATACTCAAACCAGTCCACCTGGCACCGACTACCATACTGTGTCCAAAAGCACTTAAATATTTTGGCTTGCCCATGGCACACATACACAATCCACGTCTCAATTATCTCAAGGGGGGATTTGTACTTCAAAATAGTTTTGTTGACGTAACTTAAAAAGTTGGGATGAGACAGATTACATTTTTTTGTTGAGCAAAACTAGTTGCATCTGTTTAAAAAAACGATGACATAAACTGGTTTCTGTGAGAATTACAGGAGTGGGGCATTTAACCCCAAGCCACCCTACATTAGGAGGTTGGAGTAAATTCTCACAGTTACAAAGGCCCAACTGATTCAATCATTTACCTATTAAAATCCAGGCTTGAAAATCACACAGTGAATTGTTAATTTTAAGAAAAAACTGTTTCTGTTTTTTAGTAGAAACATCACCATGTGAAGATATTTGTAAGTAAGTATATATGTACAGTATATATTATAGGTACATGTTTTGTATTAGTTGTATTAGTAATTGTAGCAGTAGTTTTTATTAGCTGTAGGCCTATTAGTAGTTGTACAAAAATTACTTTATTATGCTCTTAATGTATGTTTTTTATATATATATAATTGAATTGTTACTATTATAAGATAGTAGTTGCCATTATTTTTGTTACTGAGTATTACTTTATTTTTACACTCTTGAAAATGAAATGGTGCATCTCAAGAGATTTTATCCTGCAAAATGTCAAATAAATAACATACATATATATTATTAAAGAATTTTAATAGATATAATTGATTTATTTCACAATTAAATGTATTCTATATAATCAACGAAAGGCAGTTTAGTCAGTTTCTCATTAATGATCATGACTGACCTTTTTAAAAAGGTAGCTACAGTGGCTTGCGAAAGTATTCACCCCCTTTGGCATTTTTCCTATTTTGTTGACTTACAACTTGGAATAAAAAATAAAAAAACAGAACATTTGTGCACGCATAACTATTCATCCCCCCCAAAGTCAATACTTTGTAGAGCCACCTTTTGCGGCAATTACAGCTGCAAGTCTCTTGGGTTATGTCTCTATAAGCTTGGCACATCTAGCCACTGGGATTTTTGCCCATTCTTCTAGACAAAACTGCTCCAGCTCCTTCAAATTGGATGGGTTCCACTGGTGTACAGCAATCTTTAAGTCATACCACAGATTCTCAATTGGATTGAGGTCTGGGCTTTGACTAGGCCATTTCAAGACATTTAAATGTTTCCCCTTAAACCACTCAAGTGTTGCTTTAGCAGTATGCTTAAGGTCATTGTCCTGCTGGAAGGTGAACCTCCATCCCAGTCTCAAATCTCTGGAAGACTGAAACAGGTTTCCCTCAAGAATTTCCCTGTATTTAGCGCCATCCATCATTCCTTAAATTCTGACCAGTTTCCCAGTCCCTGCCGATGAAAAACATCCCCACAGCATGATGCTGCCACCACCATGCTTCACTGTAGATCATCAATTTTATTTTCCATGTTACATGTTAGCAAGTAGAATTGATGGCAGTGGGAGTTTACTCCCTCGCCTACGGATTCTCAAAAGGAAGCCTGGTATGCATCCTCTTTTCATCTGCCTTTTATTCACACAAATGACGGGGATCTGGGCCTGTTCCCAGGAAAGCAGTATATTTTTATCGTCGGACTCGTTAAAGGAAAAAGCTTCTTCCAGTCCGTGGTGAGTAATCCCAGTTCTGATGTCCAGAAGTTATTTTCGGTCATAAGAGACGGTAGCAGCAACATTATGTGCAAAATAAGTTACAAACAATGCAAAGAAACAAACAAAATAGCACAATTGATTATGGGCATGTAAAACGTCAACCAACGTCTTCGGCGCAATCTTACAGGTGACTAGCTCATGAAGCTGGATCAGAGAATGCCAAGAGTGTGCAAAGCTGTCATCAAGGCAAAGGGTGGCTATTTTAAGAATCTCAAATTTAAAATATATTTAGATTTGCTTAACACTTTTTTGGTTACTACATGATTCCATATGTGTTGTTTCATAGTTTTGATGTCTTCACTCTTAATCTACAATGTAGAAAATAGTCAAAATAAAGAAAAACCCTTGAATGAGTAGGCGTTCTAAAACTTTTGACCGGTAGTGTATATTAGAAAATATTTGTCAATTCACCTCTGGAATTTTGAAATGTGCTTTCTGAGTTCTACCAGAAGCTGACAGAGCTCAACCAGAAGATGGAGACAGCCATGTTCAAGATTCTCCAACATGGAATAGCAGCAAGGTGTCACACCCTGATCTTTTTTCACCTGTCTTTGTGAATGTCTCCACCCTCCTCCAGGTGTCGCCCATTATCCCCTTTGTATTTATAGCATTTTTCCCCTTGCTCCTGTCCTGTCTATAGTGCCTGTTTTCTAGTTGTTGTTTTTTTAGTTTTGACCTTTCTGCCTGTCCTGATCCTGTCTGCAGGCCTGTACCTTTGCCCCGCTACTCTGGATTACTGACCTCTGCCTGACCTGACTCTGAGCCTGCCTGCCGTCCTTACCTTTGACTGCCCGTGTTCGATTTAATAAACTTTTGTTATTTCGACATTGTCTTCACCTGGGTCTTACCTTCAAACGTGTTAGTACAAACTAGCCATGACTGACCCAGCAAACCCGGGAGGGGGATGAGTGACCACCTTCAACACGGACAGCGACCACTACGAGTATTTGGTCATGCCATTTGGCCTCATCAACGCCCCTGTTGTGTTACAGGCTCTGGTAAATGATGTTCTCCGCGACATGTTGAACTGGTTCATCTTTGTCTACATTGATGACATCCTCGTCTTCTCCCGCTCCCCCCAAGAACATGTGCTCCTAGTCCGACAGGTTCTTCAACAACTCCTGGAGAACCAGCTGTTTGTTAAGGCAGAGAAGTGCGAGTTCCATCGCTCCACCATCCCCTTTCAGGGGTGCATCATCTCTGCTGGGAGTGTCCAGATGGATCACAGGGAGGGGAGAGTGGTGGTGGACTGGCCCCAGCCTTCGTCCAGGGTGCAGCTGCAACGATTCCTGGGTTTTTTTATCCGGGGTTACAGCACCCTGGCTTCCCCCTTGTCAGCACTCCCCTCTCCCAAGGTTTTGTTCACATGGTCCTCTGCTGCTGAGCGGGCCTAAAACATCGCTTCACCACTGTTCCCATCCTGGTTCAACCTTCCCGTCAGTTCGTAATAGAGGCCAATGCGTCTGATGTAGGAGTGGGGGCAGTCCTGTCCCTTGTGAAACATAGGAAGTGAGGAGGAAGGGAAAGGAGAACCTAAAGGAGAGTGAGAAAAAAAGAGAAGAAGGAGAGGGAGAAAACTTCTGAGTGATAATGAGGGTGATGAGGAGGAGAGACTGGTGTTAAACAACAAAGACAATTCATAGAACAGGAGTTAAAGAACAAACAGCAGATCCTCAAGAAATTGCAGCAGAAGGCAAAAGCAGGGAAGAAAGGGCAAAAAGACAGAACAGGTGATAATGGGAAAGGAGGAGAAAAGGTGTTGGGAGAAACAGAGAATGAGGGATAAAGAGAGGGAGAAAATATAAGATAAGGATAGTGTGGGAAAAAGAGGAGGAAAAGAAGCAAGTGCAGTAGGAGGCAAAAAAGAGAGCTGAGGAGAAAAAAACGATTGAATGAGAAGAAGGAAGAGGCAGAAGAAAATAAGGAAGCAACAATTAAAATAAAAAAAGCAGGAGGCGAAAATGGCAAAGAGGGAGAAGAGAAAATTAGAATATTGTGAGGGCCATGAAATAAGACTCATCCTTTGACAACCTCCATTTCCAACCAATCACTTTCCCTCGCCAATCAGCATACATCTGATTACATCTGATTCATGTTCATCCTAATTTCTGCAATCCCTTTTGTTATCAACCCTTCCTTAATGAATTACTCCAATCAGCATCCCGATCCTCAATAAATAGTCAAAGGCATTCAGTCCCTGTGTCTTAACTGATGTACAACTCCCAATTTATTGAATATGAACCAACCTAGAACCTTGAATGCATCTAAAAATTTGTAGATCTAAAACACATCAGTACAACTTCCACAGGGAGGCAGCAGAGACCAGCAGTAAATAGAGCCAGATACTGTGAACAGATCTACACACAGTACAGTATGAACATGGTCAAAGGAATTTGGTAGAATAATGTATATTTCCTCTGCAGACCTACAGTGGGTATCATAAGTATTCATCCCCTTTAGATTTTTTAAATGTTGTTGTGTTTCAAAGTGGGATTGAAATAGATGTAATGGTGATCTACACAAGATACTCTATAATGTCAAAGTGAAAATACAATTTTACAAATGTTTACAAATTAAATAACTAAAATCTAGTTGTTGCATAAGTATTCACCCCCTTTGTTTAGGCAAGCATAACGTTCAGGAGTAAATTTAGGCTTAACAAGTCACATAATAAGTTGCATGGACTCAATAATAGTGTTTAACATTATTTTTGAATAACTACCTCATCCCTGTACCCCACACATACAAACAATCTCTCAGTTGAGCAGTGAATTTCAAACACAGATTCAACCACAAAGACCAGAGAGGTTTTCCAATGCCTCACAAAGAAGGGCACCTATTGGTAGATGGGTAAAACAAAAGCAGATATTGAATATCCCTTTGAGCATGGTTAAGTTATTAATTACACTTTGGATGCTGTATTAATACACCCAGTCACTACAAATATATCATAGCTGTTGGAAGTAGGGGTGCTGCATCACACCCTGATAAATAAATACATTTAAAAAAATCACACAAATAATTAACTAGAAGCCTGTACAGAATAAAATACATTCCAAAACATGCATCCTGTTTGCAATAAGGCACTAAAGTGAAACTCTTTTTATTTTAATATTGCCAAAGAAATTAACTTTATGTCCTGAAAACAAAGCGTTGTGTTTGGGACAAATCCAACACAGTTATTTGCGAGGAAACTCAATTATTGTAATTGTGTTGGTGGTTCAGTGGTAAAGTTGTTGCCTACAACGTGGGAGACTGAGATTCGTATCTCTGCCTTGGCACTGATAGACAAAAATGATTTTAGATTGTAATTCAACCATTTGTATGTTTTGCCTGGAAAAATACGGTCGCTAGTGAACTTTTTACAAGGTTGTTTAGGTTGAATTGAGAGAATAATGGCGAGGCAATTTCGATGTAATATGTTGTGTTGCCCAAAATGATCTGCTGGAATAATGTATTGAGACGGGAGTCGTATTTAAATAAATGTATCATAGAAGAGAAAGTCACCTAAACCGGATGAATTCTAAGGAATAACAGAGAGATACGATAACGTTTAGTGCCATCAGGATGTTATATTTTTTATGAATCGACTGACATACGATATAAATTTAGCAAAGAACATGGTAGGTTTACATTTTGGGGTATAGAAAGTTGGGAAGTTCGGTTGGTTTTACTTTTTCGATAGAATTTAAAGCAGAACTTTTTCTGCTTTTATTTTCTGAGTTTTAATTAGACAAGTGAATTATTATTATTTTAAGATAAAGGGTTCTTTAATATGTCTAATATGATATAGAACACGAATGTAAAGGGGTGGTGTAACCTTTGACCAGTTTTCATGGCTCTCCCAGTTGGTCTGATCAGCCACAGGGGGGAGCCATTTGAATAATGAATTTGTGGTCATGAGTGATACTGGTTTTTAAGGTAAATTAATTATAATGGAGTTTATAGTACTGCAACAGGAACAGAAATCACATTAATCATCGATAATAAATGGGGGAGGATGGTCCTTTGAGGTTTGGACAGGACACCGTTTTAACCCAATAGGGCAGGAAAATACATGATAGAAAAGGCGATTTTATAAGCATTAAAATTATTTATGAAAATAAATAAGTTGCAGTTCTTAGGGATGGTAAATTACGGTAGATAAGGTATCTCAAACTAATAATATTTTTTAGCTAACAAGTAGGCATAGAAGTTAAAGATATAATCAGATAGAACGTATGAGAAACTGTTTGTTAACCAAACCTGTATGTCCAAGATTTATGCACTACAGGTGAACTACAGGATAAGGTGATTCACTCAATCCAGTCCCAGAGGAGAATAGACAGGAAGCAGCACAGTGGGTGGGGCCATACCAAGTACTCCTGGTGACTGCCTACGCGAGGAGGATAGCTGAAAGAGCAACTTGGGTGCATATCACACATTGTAAGAGGGTAGGACACTCTGACACTGACGAACAATCATAGGGGTAGGAGCAGAACCGTAATCAACAGGATACGGGGGTTACACTCCTACTGAAGACTTCCCTTTTACCCAACCTTTCCCTGCTGTGAGCGTTCATAGAAGTGAAAGTGTGTCTTGGCCTCTTGCTGCTGATATGTTTTCCGGGAAAAGGGTTGGGCTTCACCGGAGTGCTGTCTTATCGTGGGAGCCATATTCCTGATACACCACGTCCCACCTGAGTATGCGGAGAGTGGTAATTTGACCCATGGTTTAGACGATGAGGATTTTGTTACAAACAAGCATAAGAGATCCCTAGATCTGGGTAGACAGGAAGTTAGAGTAGAGGTTGGGAAGGATGTCTCAATGGAGTTTTATGTAGACCAAATGGGGTCTCTAACTACATGGCAGTCTACTACTCTGAGCCATTATGGTATATATCAGTGCAGGTCCCCATGTTGGTCGTGGACACAGGTCATAGCTCATACGGAGAGAGAGGGCTATATGAATTCACTCACCTAGTATGGAAGGAGGTGTAGTATAGTGAAGGTGAGAGTTTTTGACTGTAATCTGGAGATACGCCTTATCCTTAAAAAAGTAATGAAAGAGGATCTAGGGTTATGGTATGTTGGATTTGACCAGTTTTCGGTCGACACCCTAGTACGGTTCCGGGTAGAGGAGGTTAGGCCAGGTGGTAACTCTATTGTCAGCAGGAATACAAGCAGAGCACCTGACACAACAGACACTGACAGCAGAGTAGTCCAGAGCCAAGGGCCGGTGAAGATAGTGAAGACGAAAGATCTGAAGGAAGTGATTGAGGTAGAAACTGGTTATGGGGATTCTAACCTTTGGATCCACTATACAGCCAGATCAGTAGCTAAACAAGAATGTTATGCCTGCGCCACAGCCAAACCTCAGCTGACTGCCATCCACTTTCCATTTGATGGAATTGATTTACCCAGGGGAATGGCCTGCATGGTAAAGCTGTTCTTGAAGGCCGGAGAAGCCAGACGATGACAGTTGCATTGATCTGCATTATTTTAGGTTTCCCTTCCCTTCGATATGTCCATCGCATCCAGGCTTCCCCCTTTCACAGTTACAGGAGGACATTATTAATGTATGGCTCGCTACATCACAAACGGATGGGACATAGGGGAAGTAAGAACATGCAATAGGACAGAGAATGTTACAGCTGACAAGACAATGAGGGACCTGACTGGGTCTGAGGACTTTAGTAAGATAAAAGGCCTAGAACGGATGTCTGGTGGTTTGTGGAGGTGTGAGACTGGGGCCAACCCGCCTACCGATTGGACCGGTAGTTGTGCAACTAGTGCAGTTAGGCATGCCTTTCCCCTTATCAAACACAAAGACCTAGAGCCAGGTAGAAGAGAGAGAGAGAGAGTGCTCCGTCTGGATCTTTTAACAATATAATTTACATAGGATAGTATTGGATATGTTTGTTGGCTGGAAAGGGTGAGAGTGGGTGGAGGTGGTTTGTTCCCCGATGGCACAGCTCCGGACTAATCAGTGACCAAAGCCTTAGCTGGTTTGACCACCCTGGCTCACGAGTTGGCAGAAAACTCTGGGGTGGATACTTCTCTGACTAATTGGTTTGATAGTATGTTTGGAAAATGGAAAAATGTTATGATCACTGTGTTATGGGCTACCTTCACCTGTGTGACTGTTTTAGTTTTGTGTAGCTATAGTCTAATTCCCTCTGTATGAGGTCTCATTTCCAGGACTCAGAAATCAATGAGAAAACAGATGGTGTGGTACGGACTGATTCCAAGATCTGACCAGTGGAATGATGAATACATGCCTCAAACCTAAATAGATGAATGAATCCGGATTCTTCATATGCGAGGAACATAAGTCTTGATTAGACCATTTTGATATTTAGAGATGTTAGGTTGTATCTTGTTTCGATGAAGATTGTAACGAAAATCCTGATAAGAAGAGTTATGATTCTGATGTAGGCCTAAAAACAGTCAGGGTGAATGCAAGTATTGGTTTATGTTAGAAGGTATTTTTGATAACAAGATATATTTCTAATAAAAATAGATGTATGCTTTTTAATATTTTAATAAAACTGGATGTGTGATTGGATGTATAATATTTAATCATTGGGTGGATATGTTAAGGGATTTTTTTAAATCAATAATGGCTAATTATGTATACATTTCAATCAGGACTGACTAATCAGAATACTATTATGTTACTGTATAGATGTATGAATTTTCTTTTAATCCTAGTACTGAAAATAATGTGTGTAATTATAATCAAGAAGTAGAACAATGACTGTCTGTTCCATGGTAGAAACGAATGAATTTATCGTCAGACTGGCTAGAATGCTTATCTACACAGGAAGACCTTGGCTTGGTCATAAATGATCTAAATTGGTGAGAGACGATGTAGGAAGGCTTGAGAACTATACTGTCTTTGTACCGGAGTGGAGGAGGGACAGGACAGTTTGAAACCTAATGACGTCATTTTCAGTTTATAACCTGTTGTAAATTGTATCATGTTCAGTACTCTCGAGAATAAACGCTTGTGCTTGATTTTGAGACTGGTCTCCGCCCATTTTATGCAAATAAGTTTCTTACAAATCCTTAGAAATGGGCTGAGTGTATTAATTTAATTGGGTATTAAACATATAGGAATTGAATTCCTCTATCAAAAACCTGGTTCAGTCTGCATTCCAACAGACATTGGGAGACAAATTCAACTTTCACAGGACAAAAACCTAAAACACAAGGCCAAAATATACACTGGAGTTGCTTACCAAGATTACATTGAATGTTACTGTGTGGCCTCGTTACAGTTTTGACTTAAATCGTCTTGAAAATCTATGGCAAGACTTGCAAATTGAATAATTTTAAGAAGAATAATGTGCAAATATTGTACAATCCAGGTATGCAAAGTTCTTAGAGATTTACCCAGAAAGACTCACAGTTGTAATTGCAGCCAAAGGTGCTTCTAACATGTACTGACTCAGGGGGTTGAATATTTATCTAATCAAGATATATTACTGTATTTTTTTTACAAATGTTTGAATTTTTCTTCCACAATAACATATTATTTTGAGTAGATTGTTGACAAAAAAAAGACAATTAAACCCACTTTGTAACACAACAAAATGTGGAAAAAGTCAAGGGGTATGAATACTTATGATACCCACTCTATGCCCCCTGGTTCAATGGCCAACCTGTATGACTGAATACAGCATCATCCAAAGTAACAGTTTGCCAATACCTCCATGTATAAGTGTTGGTGGTGATGAGTCAAAACAATCCTGGAAAATATCAGTGTGACCATCCTTTATCAAAAGCACATCTGCAACATCTCACGAGTAGAACAGTCTGTAGTTTTATCAGTGTAGCCACATAGAGAATCTGTTTGGGATTTGTAATTAGTTCAAAGGAGTTCCTCTCTGTTATTAAGGGTTCTGTGTTCACTTGCCCTTCAATTCAAGTCTAAACTGAGATTGAGCACTTATTTATTCAATGTTCCAAAATATTACGGGTGGGTGCCTTGGGAAACATTGAAAGTATATTGCATAGTTGTTCTCTGTGCGCTAGAAAAATGTTACTGTACGTTAATCTTTTTGATTAAAACTACATCTTGTATGATACCGCAAACCAGAATTAGCTTGATCTAGACTGCTATGCTTGGCCAACCTCTATCTTAAGATCATATCAAAAACAAACAGTCAAACAAACAAATGTTTTAAGTATGATTACAGGTTTTAGGCAATATGTGAAAATCTGCATTGCAGAAGATAGCAACCCACAGTTCAGTTAGGGTGCTGACTAATAGAGCAACAGTTTTATAGTATAGTAAGCCTATATGTATTGTATCAGTATCTATTAAACACAAGTGCTTTGTAAGCCAAAGGCCTCGTGTATTGTGGATGATGTCCAGAGAGGATAGAATGAACTGAGAGAGGGACGCAAGTTCAGATGTATTGTTCTTCTATCTGTTCTTCTCCTTCCTCCCTCCATCCTTGCCATAGTACAGTGCCTGTTAAACTCAGCAATGTTATGATCTGTGGCCCCAAGCCGATGCATCTGAAAGGCAGAAGGAAACAGACGCACATTAAAACCTCACACCAGTCCTTCCCAGTAGCAAGCCAAGAGGCATACCATATCAAACTGTAATGAACACTGTTAGTTAGTTGCCATGGAAACCCCAGTAGCCATAACCACAACTACCTTTTGGTGTGGTTACTTTGGGGTCAGACAGAATCTATTGGCAGAGTGCTAATTACGGAGGGCCCAGTTGGGGTCTTAGACCCCTAGAATGAGACATGAACTAGATGCAACAAAGTCAAACTTGGAGGGGGGGGGGGGTCTCTAAATAATACTTATTTAACTATTCTCCTACTTGTTTCAAATGCAATTTGTACTGGTACAGTGGTAAATATTAAAATGAAAGCTTATTCCAAATTAAACACACACCCCTACCTCTGTCTCATGGTTTAAACAATTTTTTCCCATGTGGCTGCATTTGTCATCCCAGGACAGTCCCCTATCTCAGCCCCTTTTCAGGTGTCCCAACTTTTCTTTCTACAAAAAAAAGGTCCTTTCTTCAGCAAGACACCGAACGTAATTATACTTTTTTTGTGTTTTTGTTTTGTTTAGGGGGCAGATCAGCTTTAATATTGCAGATATATTGTAGCTTCCATCAATATAAGTGTCTGCATCATTTCCAATCCCTCATATATTTTTTGTAAATATATATATATATATATACTGTGCCTTCGGAAAGTATTCAGGCCCCTTGACTTTTTCCACATTTTGTTACGTTACAGCCTTATTCAAAAATGGATTACATCGTTTTCCCCCCTCATCAATCAACACACAATCTCACCTTAATTACAAAGCAAAAACAGGCTTTTAGAAAGGTTTGCAATTTTATAAATAATAAATAAACGGAAATATCACATTTACATAAGTATTCAGACCCTTTACTCAGTACTTTGTTGAAGCACCTTTGGCAGCGACTACAGCCTCCAGTCTTCTTGGGTATGACGCAACAAGCTTGGCACACCTGTATTTGGGGAGTTTCTCACATTTTTATCTGCAGATCCTCTCAAGCTCTGTAAGGTTGGATGGGGAGCGTTGCTGCACAGCTATTTTCAGGTTTCTCCAGAGATGTTCGATCGGGTTCAAGTTCGGGCTCTGGCTGGGCCACTCAAGGACATTCAGAGACTTGTCGCAAAGCCACTCCTGCGTTGTCTTGGCTGTGTGCTTAGGGTTGTTGTCCTGTTGGAAGGTGAACCATCGCCCCAGTCTGAGGTCCTGAGTGCTCTGGAGCAGGTTTTCATGAAGGATCTCTGTACTTTGCTCCGTTAATCTTTGCCTCGATCCTGACTAGTCTCCCAGTCCCTGCCGCTGAAAAACATCCCCACAGCATGATGATGATGCTGCCACCACCATGCTTCATGTTGGGGTGGTGCCAGGTCTCCTCCAACGTGAAGCATGAACTCTTGGCATTCAGGCCAATCTTGGTTTCATTGGACCAGAGAATCTTATTTCTCATGGTCTGAGAGTCCTTTAAGTGCTTTTTGGCAAACTCCAAGTGGGCTGTCATGTGCCTTTTACTGAGGAGTGGCTTACGTCTGGCCACTACCATAAAGGCCTGATTGGTGAAGTGCTGCAGAGATGGTTGTCCTTCTGCAAGGTTCTCCCATCTGCACAGAGGAACTCTAGAGCTCTGTCAGAGTGACCATCGGGTCCTTGGTCACCTCCCAGACCAAAAACCTTCTCCCCCGATTGCTCAGTTTGGCCTGGCAGCCAGCTCTAGAAAGAGTCTGTCAACTGTCAACTGTGGGACCTTTTTATAGACAGTTGTGTGCCTTTATAAATCATGTCCAATCAAATGAATTTACCACAGGAGGTCTCCAATGAAGTTGTATAATCATCTCAAGGATGATCAATGGAAACAGGATACACCTAAGCTCAACTTGAATCTCGGATCGACTTCCAGCGCCGACAGAGATGGCTGCCTCGCTTCAAGTTCCTAGGAAACTATGCAGTATTTTGTTTTTTACGTGTTATTGTTATTATTACATTGGTAGCCCAGGTAATCTTAGGTTTCATTACATACAGTCGGGAGGAACTACTGAATATAAGAGCAACGTCAACTCACCATCATTACGACCAGGAATATGACTCTCCCGAAGCGGATCCTGTGTTTTGCCTTCCTCCCAGGACATTGGATCGGATCCCAGCCGGCGTCCCTAAACAACAACGCCGTAAAAGGGGCAAACGAGGCGGTCTTCTGGTCAGGCTCCGGAGACGAGCACATTGCGCACCACTCCCTAGCATATTACTCGCCAATGTCCAGTCTCTTGACAACAAGGTTGATGAAATCCGAGCAAGGGTAGCATTCCAGAGAGACATCAGAGACTGTAACGTTCTTTGTTTCACGGAAACATGGCTCACTCGAGAGACGCTAACGGAGTCGGTGCAGCTGAGACGTGGTGTGATCATAACAACATACAGGAACTCAAGTCCTTCTGTTCAACTGACTTAGAATTCCTCACAATCAAATGTCGACCGCATTATCTACCAAGGGAATTCTCTTCGATTATAATCACAGCCGTATATATTCCCTCCCAACCAGACACATTGATGGCCCTGACTAACTTTATTTGACTCTATGCAAACTGGAAACCACATATCCTGAGGCTGCATTCATTGTAGCTGGCGATTTTAACAAGGCTAATCTGAAAACAAGACACCCTAAATTGTATCAGTATATCGATTGCGCAACCAGGGCTGGTAAAACCCTGGATCATTGCTATTCTCACTTCCGCGACACAAATAAGGCCCTCCCCCGCCCTCCTTTCGGAAAAGCTGACCATGACTACATCCTACAGACAGAAACAAAAACAAGAAGCCCCCGCGCTCAGGTCTGTTCAATGCTGGTCCGACCAATCTGATTCCATGCTTCAAGATTGCTTTGATCACGTGGACTGGCATATGTTCCGCATTGTGTCAAACAACAACATTGATGAATACGCTGATTCGGTGAGCGAGTTCATTAGAAAGTGCATTGACGATGTCGTACCCATAGAACGATTAAAACATTCCCAAACCAGAAACCGTGGATTGATGGCAGCATTCGCGTGAAACTGAAAGCGCGAACCACTGCTTTTAACCAGGGCAAGGTGACCGGAAACATGACCGAATACAAACAGTGCAGCTATTCCCTCCGCAAGGCAATCAAACAAGCTGAGCTTCAGTATAGAGACAAAGTAGAGTTGCAATTCAACGGCTCAGACACAAGAGGTATGTGGCAGGGTCTACAGTCAATCACAGACTACACAAAGAAAACCAGCCCTGTCGCGGACCAGGATGTCTTGCTCCCAGACAGACTGAATAAAAATTTTGCCCGCTTTGAGGACAATACAGTGCCACTGACACGGACCGCAACCAAAAGCTGCGGACTCTCCTTCACTGCAGCCGACGTAAGTAAAACATTTAAACGTGTTAACCCTCGCAAGGCTGCAGGCCCAGACGGCATCCCCAGCCACGTCCTCAGAGCATGCGCAGACCAGCTGGCTGGTGTGTTTACGGACATATTCAATTAATCCTTATCCCAGTCTGCTGTTCCCACATGCTTCAAGAGGGCCACCATTGTCCCTGTTCCCAAGAAAGCTAAGGTAACTGAGCTAAACGACTACCGCCCCGTAGCCCTAACTTCCGTCATCATGAAGTGCTTTGAGAGACTAGTCAAGGACCATATCACCTCCACCCTACCTGACACCCTAGACCCACTCCAATTTGCTTACCGCCCAAATAGGTCCACAGACGACGCAATCGCAACCACACTGCACACTGCCCTAACCCATCTGGACAAGAGGAATACCTATGTGAGAATGCTGTTCATCGACTACAGCTCAGCATTTAACATCCTGTCGGGCTGTATCACCGCCTGGTACGGCAACTGCTCCGCCCACAACCGTAAGGCTCTCCAGAGGGTAATGAGGTCTGCACAACGCATCACCGGGGACAAACTACCTGCCCTTCAGGACACCTACAACACCCAATCTCACAGGAAGGCCATAAAGATCATCAAGGACAACAACCACCCGAGCCACTGCCTGTTCACCCCGCTATCATCCAGAAGGCGAGGTCAGTACAGGTGCATCAAAGCAGGGACCGAGAGACTGAAAAACAGCTTCTATCTCAAGGCCATCAGACTGTTAAACAGCCACCACTAACAGTGAGTGGCTGCTGTCAACACACTGACTCAACTCCAGCCACTTTAATAATGGAAATTGATGGAAATTGATGTAAAAATATATCACTAGCCACTTTAAACAATGCTACTTAATAATGTTTACATACCCCTCATCTCATATACTGTACTCTATATCATCTAGTGCATCTTTATGTAATACATGTATCACTAGCCACTTCAAACTATGCCACTTGGTTTACATACCCTACATTACTCATCTCATATGTATATACTGTACTCGATACCATCTACTGCATCTTGCCTATGCCGTTCTGTACCATCACTCATTCATATATCTTTATGTACATATTCTTTATCCCTTTACACTTGTGTGTATAAGGTAGTAGTTTTGGAATTGTTAGCTAGATTACTTGTTGGTTATTACTGCATTGTCGGAACTAGAAGCACAAGCATTTCACTACACTCGCATTAACATCTGCTAACCATGTGTACAGTGGGGAGAACAAGTATTTGATACACTGCCGATTTTGCAGGTTTTCCTACTTACAAAGCATGTAGAGGTCTGTCATTTTTATCATAGGTACACTTCAACTGTGAGAGACGGAATCTAAAACAAAAATCACATTGTATGATTTTAAAGTAATTAATTTGCATTTTATTGCATGACATAAGTATTTGATACATCAGAAAAACAGAACTTAATATTTGGTACAGAAACCTTTGTTTGTAATTACAGAGATCATATGTTTCCTGTAGTTCTTGACTAGGTTTGCACACACTGGAGCAGGGATTTTGGCCCACTCCTCCATACAGACCTTCTCCAGATCCTTCAGGTTTCGGGGCTGTCGCTGGGCAATACGGACTTTCAGCTCCCTCCAAAGATTTTCTATTGAGACTGGCTACGGCTCTCCAGGACCTTGAGATGCTTCTTACGGAGCCACTACTTAGTTGCCCTGGCTGTGTGTTTTGGGTCATTGTCATGCTGGAAGAACCAGCCACGACCAATCTTCAATGCTCTTACTGAGGGAAGGAGGTTGTTGGCCAAGATCTCGCGATACATGGCCCCATCCATCCTCCCCTCAATACGGTGCAGTCGTCCTGTCCCCTTTGCAGAAAAGCATCCCCAAAGAATGATGGTTTCCACCTCCATGCTTCATGGTTGGGATGGTGTTCTTGGGATTGTACTCATCCTTCTTCTTCCTCCAAACACGGCGAGTGGAGTTTAGACCAAAAAGCTCTATTTTTGTCTCATCAGACCACATGACCTTCTCCCATTCCTCCTCTGGATCATCCAGATGGTCATTGGCAAACTTCAGACGGGCCTGGACATGCGCTGGCTTGAGCAGGGGGACCTTGCGTGCGCTGCAGGATTTTAATCCATGACGGCGTAGTGTGTTACTAATGGTTTTCTTTGAGACTGTGGTCCCAGCTCTCTTCAGGTCATTGACCAGGTCCTGCCGTGTAGTTCTGGGCTGATCCCTCACCTTCCTCATGATCATTGATGCCCCACGAGGTGAGATATTGCATGGAACCCCAGACCGAGGGTGATTGACCATCATCTTGAACTTCTTCCATTTTCTAATAATTGTGCCAACAGTTGTTGCCTTCTCACCAAGCTGCTTGCCTATTGTCCTGTAGCCCATCCCAGCCTTGTGCAGGTCTACAATTTTATCCCTGATGTCCTTACACAGCTCTCTGGTCTTGGCCATTGTGGAGAGGTTGGAGTCTGTTTGATTGAGTGTGTGGACAGGTGTCTTTTATACAGGTAACGAGTTCAAACAGGTGCAGTTAATACAGGTAATGAGTGGAGAACAGGAGGGCTTCTTCAAGAAAAACTAACAGGTCTGTGAGAGCCGGAATTATTACTGGTTAGTAGGTGATCAAATACTTATGTCATGCAATAAAATGCAAATTAATTACTTTAAAATCATACAATGTGATTTTCTGGATTTTTGATTTATATTCCGTCTCTCACAGTTGAAGTGTACCTATAATAAAAATGACAGACCTCTACATGCTTTGTAAGTAGGAAAACCTGCAAAATCGGCATAGTATTAAATACTTGTTCTCTCCACTGTATTAGACAAATACAATTTGATTTGATTTGATTTGAATCTCATAGCAAAGGGTTTGAATGCTTACATAAATAAGGTTTTTATTTAATCAATTTCAGAATAAGGCTGTAACATAACAACAATTTATGGAAAAAGTAAAGGGATCTGAATACAGTACCAGTCAAAAGTTTGGACACACCTACTCATTCAAAGGTTTTTATTTATTTTTTACTATTTTCTACATGGTAGAATAACGGCGAAGAAATCAAAACTATGAAATAACACATGGAATCATGTAGTAACCCAAAAAGTGTTAAACAAATCAAAATATATTTTACATCTGAGATTCTTCAAAGAAGCCACCCTTCGCCTTGATGACAGCTTTGCACATTTTTTACATTCTCTCAACCAGCTTTACCTGGAATGCTTTTCCAACTATCTTGAAGGAGTTCACCACATTTGCTAAGCACTTGTCGGCTGCTTTTCCTTCACTCTGCGGTCCAACTCATCCCAAACCATCTCAATTGGGTTGAGGTTGGGTGATTGTAGAGGCCAGGTCATCTGATGCAGCACTCCATCACTCTCCTATTTGGTCAAATAGCCCTTACACAGCCTGGAGGTGAGTTGGGTCATTGTCCTGTTGAAAAACAAATGATAGTCCCACTAAGCGCAAACCAGATGGGATGGCGTGACGCTGCAGAATGCTGTGGTAGCCATGCTAGTTAAGTGTGCCTTGAATTGTAAATAAATCACTGACAGTGTCACCAACAAAGCACCCCCACACCATCACCTCCTCCATGCTTCACGGTTGGAACTACACATGTGGAGATCATCCGTTCACCTACTCTGCGCTCGCAAAGACACAGCGGTTGGAACCAAAAATCTCACATATCTTCTTCTCATTGGTGTCCTTTAGTAGTGGTTTCTTTACAACAATATGACCATGAAGGCCTGATTCACAAAGTCTCCTCTGAACAGTTGATGTTGAGATGTGTCTGTTACTTGAAAAATAAATACAAGTTCTGATCCCTTCTATTCTCATAGTTTCTACAGATTGTAAATTAACAAAACATTTTTGCTAAAAGTATTATTACATTATTGATCGATTGACTATGACTTTTCAAATCACCGAGTAGTGCTATCTGCAGAGTTAGCTCCAGGTAAATGTTGCAATTCTTCGGCCATCCCTGGACCTGCGACCAAAAACAAGCTATATATGGACAGTACCAAAACAAATTATGTATTGATTGTCTCTTCGCAGCAAAATCTGCAGAGCTGGGATGGTTGTTTCCCCATAACATTCTATTGGTTGCAAGAATTTTGTATAATTTAAATTGAAAAAGTTTTGAAACCGGTGTCATTTTGCGTATCAGTTCATAAAACGTGCCATGGAATCGGTACATCGAAAATCACTTCCCAAATATTTTGCATCTATATGACACAGCTGTACATTTTTTGGTCCTTAAATGAAAGTGGTATACTTTTTTATTTAGCACAATTTCCTTAAACTAATGTTGGTCTTTATGTCAGAGTTTACTAGGAGTGGTGGGTTGGAGTCAGGCGCAGAGAGCAGAGTGTTCGGTAAATCGTAATATTTATTCTCCAGCACAAAACGGTCACGCCAAAATACAGGGCGCATGAAACAGACAAGCCCAAACACAGGACAAAACAGTCTGGAGACAACAAACACGCAAACACATCCACAACCAACAGAGTAACAATCCCGCACAAACCTAAGCGGACCTAACAGGCTTAAAGAAACATAAATCAAGAAACGAAACAGGGAACATGTGCAACCAATAAGACAAAACTAAAGGAAAAAGGGATCGGTGGTGGCTAGTAGACCGGCGACGACGACCGCCAAGCGCCGCCCGAACAGGCAGGGGAGAGCCACCTTTGGGCAGCCGTGCATTACGGCTGCCCAAACAAGTTCCAAACTTTTTCCCCATTCCACTTGCCTCTTTCGTTTTTGCATTAATGCTGCAATTAGTTGATTGTAATTTTGTGTAGAGCAGACAATTCCATATATTTTTGTTAGCTGCATGTGTGACATAACTCCACCAATTATGTTTATGATATCATTTACAAAGATTATACCTTTTTTTAAACATTTTTTAAATGTTTTTTTTTTAAATCAATGAGTTAGTATATTTGCGTTTAATCACAATAGTTGTATTATTTGTTCTGTCTTTTCTGGTGGACTAAACTGAAATTGCAACCAACTTTCTAACAGATGTCTCTTTCCATTCATCAAATGGCGCGAGTGCACAGTGCACGGTTGGGATGCTGAATGTATTTTAGACGAGTGGACGAACATATGCATGTACCCTACTTTTTGAAGTAATTTGTTTGACAATAAGATGAAAACATCATGACTGGTAAAGTTCATGCCAAATTAAAAGGTAATCAAAATGTATTTTGACAGTTAAATTACATGCCTTTACTATTAGGCTCATACATTTTTTTTTAGGAACATCCTGTCTAGCAGGAACTATTTTGGAGTTGTTAAAACAATTCTCAGGAGTCCTAGCGACATACTACCAGTGAATCAATGTTGTAATATGGGCAATAAAAAGGCTACCTCTTCATCCAAACAAAGAGTTGGCTTGGATGGATTCAAAAGCGCCAATTCTAGGATCCAATTGAACATGTCTTTAAAATATCCATGTTTGCTCCAATTGACCAACTGAACACAACTGATATTAACTGACCCCAACCAACAGTGCTGAAGGGTTCACATCCTCATTCAAAATGGCGGCGGCCCGTTCTCTCACCTGAATGAAACTGGGCCGTGCAGCAGAGGCCCTTCCCGCGTGTCGTCCGGTATACAGGCCACACACACACTCTGGTGGTGGGGGGCAGGTGTGTCAGACGTGTGGACAGTAAGTTGGGGGGCAGGTAGAAGGAGGAGCGCTGGGCGGTGGTAGAGCCGTGGCCGTCCTGTCCCTCCCAGGTGAGCCAGTAGCCCCTGAGGCCGTCCATGCTGGCTTTCCAGTCCACCTGCACAGAGTCACTGCCCACCGTGGTCAGCCGCAGGTCTGCAAGATCCGGCCTCACTGAGAAGGGAGGGAGGTAGGGATGGGATTCATTTTCCAAAGTACACTTTGGCAATTTATACATTGTTACGTCATGCCAATAAAGCAATTGAAATTAAATGGAGAGAGAGATAAAAAGGCTGACGTGCTGCATCTGTACAGTGGTATGTGAAGGGTAATAGTACATTTAGCATTTTCCCATTTTATTGCTTCAGTTTAAAGACGTTGAGGCTAATCTCATACCGCATCTGTGCCTAAGAACATATCCTTAATGCTATATGCTCCTTACCCTCCTCAGTGCACACTTTGACAGACATGGCCCTCTCCTGGCCATAGGAGTGACGGGCGCTCACGGTGACCAAGTACTGGGTGTCTGGCTGGAGGTTGGTCAGCATGGTGGAGTTCTGCCCCCGGCCCACAGTAGTCATGTGGAGCTTCCCCCCCGGGAGCGCTGAGTACTCCACCTGGAAGCTCTGGACAGACTCTGGCTGCAGAGGACCCCAGCTCACCCTCACACTATTGGCCTCTGAGTCCGACACCGTCACCACGGCTGGGCTCAACACCTCTGAGGAGACGATAAGTTATATGTAATAATATAATATTAAAATATATATTATCTGGTGATTTACCAGGTGCTTTTGTCGAATGTGACTTCAGAATATTCGGTATACAGTGTGCCCATGCTGGACACTACCCCAAAGATATAACATCCCAACCAACTGAGCCAACATTGTTACAATTAACAATGTAAATGTTGTAAATGTCAAATGTAAACATGCCACCTCTTACCTGGCTTAGTGGTGAAGGTGACGGAGAGGGGGTTGAGCACCTGCAGGTTGGACTCAGGAGTCAGTGTGGCTGTGTAGGTGGTGTCTGGCTTTAGTCCCGTCAGCCTGGCCGTGCTAGAGTCCCCTGGCCGGGTGAGTCTCTGGTACTGGCCACCGCTGGTACTGGGGCTGGTACCAGGCCCCCCTGCTCCTCCTCCAACCACTCCCCCACTGGGAGCCGGTCCAAACCGGATGTCATAATAACCGTTCAATCCGGCCAGAACCGGTCGCCACTGCAGCACAGCGCTGTCTGTGGACACATCTCGCACCTGGAGCCGTTCAGCCCAGAGGATCTCTGTTAGAGGAGAGACAGAACGAGACCGGAGGACTGAAACACTGGTGAAATATAAAACTCCACTTTAAATTGAAGGACCATGTCAATTGCTGTCAATTGAGGAATCAAATTGGACACACACACTCACCAATAATGGCATCCCTCAGGTCCTCGGTGATGATACTCATATCGTCAATGTCCACAAAGTACAGGTGTGACTCCACAGGTGGGGTGACCACCTGCCGCAGCACCTGGTAGTTCCCGTGGCCCGTGGAGATCACCAGAACGGCTACGCCCTCCTCTCTCAGCTCCTCCATTGGTCCAATCACATCACCCGGCTTCACCCCGTCCGTCAGCCACACTAAAACCCTGGGTAGCTCTGCCCTGGCCCCTCTGGCCCCTCCAGGCTTCAGCACCCAGTCCTTGGCCATCCTGAGGGCCTCCTCTGTATTGGTGTCGCCCCTCAGAGCCTTGGTGTTCCCCAGTGCCTCCTGGAGGCCAGATTGGGTATTGTGGGCGTCAAAGCCAAACTCGAGGCGGGGTTGGGTGCCCACCTGCAGTAGCCCCACCCTCACCTGGTCCTCGCCCAATGAGAAGGGGAGGAGGAGCTCGGACAGGAAGCCCAGCATGCGGGAGTACTCATAGGATGAGACGCTGCCTGAGGAGTCCAATAGGAAGAGGATGTCGCCCTCACAGCAGTTCAACACTGAGAGGAGAGAAAAGGAAAGGAGAGTGTTACAGATGGTGGACACTAGATTTTTACAGATATAGGGTATATAGAATATAGATTAATATCTATAGGCTATAGCTATAGAATATAATGCTAATATTATGTGAAAATGAATAACTGAATAAGTCACAGAATACTGTTGAGAATTAAATACTCCCAGAGTTAAGCAATATTTACACCACTGTGGGTCTTCACGATGGGGAACTTTCTATAAGCATAGTGCTTATAGTAGATGTGTGAGATACACTACAATTAGTGTATGTGGGAAACAGCGAAACAATGTGGTATAGTTATTTGTTTACCCACAAACTTACCGTAGAGAAGCAAACTAATTATTAATGATAGCCAGCCAAACATTTACAGGGATAAATACAATCCCAGAACTCACTGAGACTGTGTGGAGCATGTGGGAAAACCCACTACTATTTTCAACTTTCTCTCTCTTTTCTCATTCTCTCTCTGATTCCTTCTCCCTCCCTTAACTTTTTCCAGTGGTCCTCCTTCTGTTCAGTATGTGAGTGTGCACACACTGGCACGCACGCACGCACGCACACACACACACACACACACACACACACACACACACACACACACACACACACACACACACACACACACACACACACACACACACACACACACACACACACACACAAAGAATCTCCCCCTCACCATCCACCTCTTTGGAACAACACTATCCCACAGTCATTAAAACCTTTATAGAAAATGCCACAAGTCTGAAAGCGGGAGAAACTGAAACAAAATGAAAAGAGGAAAAATGTGTGGAGAGGTGTGAACTGTCTGTAGAAAGGAAATGAGTGGAAAACAAGTAATTACAGCAATAAGACCAGATCAAAACAAACAGGCCAACCTAAAATAAGGGATGAAGAAGTGAGCTAGATCAGAGGAGTGGTGGCCAGATGAGGGATGGATGAAAATGCTGTCATAACATTTAGACTAGGCAACATTTTACAAATGTTCCATATTTCATAACAGTAGCACGGAACAGTGCTTCTCATTAAAGAGAGAGAGTGAGTAAGAAGGGGTGAGGGGGAGAGGGGGAGAACTGTAGGAACTCCTTATATTGGTGTTATAAGGAGGAGGGTAGGTTGGAGGTGGGGATAGAGAGAGAAATGTTAAGGGGGAGGTGTGTATTGGCAGTTCCATTTGTGAGAAGAAGAGGAATGTTTGGTAGTAGACGTATACCCATATACAGAGAGAGAAAGAGAGCGAGAGAGCGAGAGAGAGAGGAAGTGAGGGATAGTGAGAGAGACGTGCCATGTTCATTTTCTAGCGTTGAGTGCTTTGGAATATCATTATTTTCTTTGGGCCCTTAGCAATTAATTTCTTAACGCTTCAATTTGACACTCGATGTGTGGTCACTGTACTGATAAGAGTGTAGTGTTGAAAGAAGAGTGTACACTCAAGCATGCACACACGCACACATGCACACACACACATCTGGACTTTGTACTCCAGCTCTCTAAGAGGGAGGGGCTGCAGTTACACTGCACATATGGCCTCTAATGTTAAACCCCAGTAAACTGTAGTTCTGTCTGTGTCTCTCTGGTCTCTCTATGTTTACTGTAAACCAACTGTTTGGGTCTGAACTGTCTTGTACATTAGTATTAGCTTTATTGCGGTGTTAGGTTTACAGTACACCCTGAACAAGCTTGACAAATAACGTATATTAGTGGTTACACACTGAATGTAAATTATGAAACCACAGAGCCTTCATGGGCATGGGAGTAACTGACAATAACTCTTTAGACCTGCTTCACACATGCACACACACACACACACACACATACATACACACACACACGTATGCATGTATTATTGCATGTGCGCGCACACACACACACAGCTCAGATGTGTTAGAAAAGGCCTCCTCCACAGCTCTTCTTGGTTCTAAAACATCATCACCATATCACCATCAGTAGGCTGTAAGTAGGATCAAAATACATCATCACAGGGGATCAAACCTGGATCATCTGTGATTCTCTGCCAGTCTTTAGTATTAAAAGCATTTATATTAGTGGGGGCTCTTGAGAGGAGGAAGGGGAGGACCATCCTCCTCAGTGAATTTAATAAAAATAAAAATTGTAAAACATTGAAAAAGTTATAATTTTTAGATAAAACTATACTAAATATATTCACATGACCAAATAATTGATTAAAACACAGTAGCCTCAACAGCACTCTGTAGGGTAGCACCATGGTGTAGCCGGAGGACAGCTAGCTTCCATTCTCCTCTCGGTACATTGACTACAATATAAAACATTGGAGGCTCTTGGTTCTCACCCCCTTCCATAGACTTACACAGTAATTATGACACCGGAGGACGTCCTCCAACCTATCAGAGCTCTTACAGCATGCACTGACATGTTGTCCACCCAATCAAAGGATCACAGAATTAATCTAGTACTGAAAGCATAAGCTACAGCTAGCTAGCACTGTAGTGCATACAATATGGTGAGTAGTTGACTCAAAGAGAGAGAAAGATAATAGTTGAACAGTTCTCAACAAATGAATTTCTTCAAAAATGAAGGCGAAGCAAGAGAGAGAGAGCGAAAGAGAGATCTTTTTTATTTCATGTTCAGTTTAACTTACTTAGCTAGTAAATGCAGCTGGCTAGTTTAGTTACTCAAACACCTCAAACAGAGGGATGCTATGTTTGCTAGCTGGCTATGACTATCCAACACAACACTGAAAGTCTTCCAAGTCAAGGTTAGCTTTTCGTTTTATTAATGTATTGTCACCAGGGCCTGCCGGTCTAAATACTTACTGACTATACACTGTAGCATTACTGCATGATTGTAGCGGGTTAACTAACACATTAGTTATATTAGCTATGTTGACTAGGACGTTACTTTAGCTAATATGGAGACAATGATGTAGGCTGTGTGTTGCGGTTATGACATGGTTTGGCTTGGAAAGTTTTTTTAACCTGGTCACATACAGCTGATGTATTGTTCATTGAAGTCCACAAACAAAGGGAAAATGTGAGAGGAGGAGAGTGCATAGAGGCTAGAATGAATACATTGAATACATACTATGAAAGTGATTAGGGGTGTATTCATTCTGCCGATTCTGTTGAAAAAACGTTTCTTAAACGGATGCAAATGAAACGGAGATTAAAAAAATAGCTGAATTTGTCTAATAGAAACTCTCATTTGCAACTGTTGGACTAATGATTACACCCTAGATAAGCTAGATACAGACAAGAGTGTGTAAGGCAGTATTGAATGTGTCACTGTCTGGCCATGTGTCACTGTCTGTTTTTCTCTCAACCTGTGTTCACCTACGTTGTAAACTTTTATTCATAGGCTAGGTTGTAGCAACCTCATGATGGATATAGGGAAAACTTGAGTATCATGTAGTAGCCTAAACCTATCGATGTTACATTGAACTGGGTTGAATGGAACATGAATGACAGTCTTCCAACATGCAACAACGGCACTGACCGCAACTGATTTCTATGTTTGAGTGAGACGCATAGAAAGTAATTAAGCTATGTTAGTCAAAGCCTGTCTATTCTCTATAGATGGAAGTCTGTGTGAGAAGTCTAATGTTCTGTCTGTCCACTGTATACTTACACTGAGTCATAAAGACAGACCACTGACAGATGGAACTGACTCACCAGCAAGTTTAGTTTTCACCATTACAGTATATGTTATGAGCTTTAACTACCACATGCATGGTTGTAACAAGCATTCAGTAATTAGTAATGGTGTTATAATCAATAATTTGTTTTAATTTACATCGCATGTAATAATAATAAGCACAACAATTTCACATAGTGTTAAAGTCAGGAACAGATATCAACATACACTGAGTATACCAACATTAGGAATGCCTTCCTTATATTGGACAACGGAACAGCCTCAATTCATCGGGGCATGGACTCTACAAGGTTTCAAAAGCATTCTATAGGGATGATGACCCATGTTGACTTCAATGCTTCCCACAGTTGTGTCTAGTTAGCTGGATGTCCTTTGGGTGGTGGACCATTCTTGATACACACTGGAAACTGTTGAACGTGAAAAACCCAACAGCACTTAAAGTATTTTGTCTTTCCCATTCACCCTCTGAATGGCACACATGTCAGAAAAGGCTAAAAAATCCTTCTTTAACCTGTCTCCTCCCCTTCATCTACACTGACTGAAGTGGATTTAACAAGTGACATGAATAAGGGATCATAGCTTGGATCATAGCTTTCACCTGGTCAGTCTATGTCATTGGAAAGAGCAGGTGTTCTTAATGCTTTGTATACTCAGTGTATATTACTGTCAAAGTTGTAGAAATTATATGACAGATGATACAAGTATTGTGCCTTTAATATAATAACACCAGTTGGAGACACTCTGACTTCTCCTCCCTAGTCTCTCAGTCACCCCACCACTAGACCATCGGCCACCACCTGCAATGCTCACCTTCTTCAGTTGCTGAGTTTTGACCACAGGATTTCCGCAGGAACATTCCAACCAGTATGCAAGTAAACAAAATCCGATTCTTCATCTCAAGTGTTTATTGTGATCAATTTCGGTAGAAATAATTATGATGATATCAATAGGGTTTCCTCCAAAAATGTGTTCATTTCCTGAACCGTCGCTCCAACTGAAATGGTAATGAGCCTTCCATTCAGGATACTTAGGCAATAAATTGCGGCTTGAAACTTCATATCCCAAATTCTCACTTTCACCGAGACTTTCCCGTTTTGTTTCCGCTTTTCTGGAACATTACATTCTTGTAATATTTCCCAAAGATCAAATGTTGTCTGTTGGTTGCTCTGGTAGCCTCCGTGAGTTAGTGCGCGCAAGTTAAAAAGCGCGAGCATTCTAGTCGGTTCTTCGCTCTGACCCCCCCTCCCATCCAGTGTTCACTCCCTTATTTCTTAACCGTCTTTCAAGACACTTCGAATAGCAATAGGCGTAAGAGCTCTGGCCAAACGTCATTGCTCTGGAAAGGTGCCCATTTTCTCATATCTTTACATTTTATGGCAAACTAGACAATCTTGCAAAAAGTGAAGAGAGTCTTTAAAATGTAAAACAATATAAGGAAGAATTTAAACTTTCAGCTTTGAAATTAACTAATGGAGATGTATAATTATCTAGACAATTAAAACTAAGAAATGCAGTTAATTATGGAGCCTTATCTGAGGGCCACTGACTTTCAGCACTAAAATCCTTGGAATGAGAGTGCCTTTTCAAGATCATAGGTCCAGGGGTGGAATGGTTTTGTGGTATTTTGGGGAAATGCCAGATGGGCCGGTCCATTTTTAGACAAGTGGGCCTGTCTGGTTTTTTGCGCAAAATAATAATGATCTGGTGAATAATGGGGGCCTCAAGAAAATGGGCTGATGCGGGGGTTCTCAAGGAGAAAAATTTGCTGGTGTGGGGGCCTCAAAGGGGAAGAAATGGTCAGGTGTATTAGAAATGCCAAGGATGTTTTCTGGTTCCAGTCCACCCCTGGATAGGCCTACATGTAGGCTATTGTCTATTTCATTTGTTGGCCTTCCACTGGACACAGACATCATCAGTTCAACGTCTACTTTTTATGTACATTTCGCTGAGTTATCAACTAACATGAATTCAACATGAAATCAACATTTCTACATGTCATTGGATTTTGGTTAAAAGTTGGGAGGAAAAAAGGCTAAATTCTCTTACGTTGATGACGTTTTGCTAATCCAATCAATTTTCCTTGTTGATTTAAAGTCATCACATCACATTGCATTTTGTTGTTGTTGAAGTGACGTGGAAACAACGTTGATTCAACCAGTTTTTGCCCAGTGGGCTATGTGCATGTTTAGATTATTGTGAGACTATAAGAACATGGGACACAATTATGGGGTCAAGCTCATGGACTTCAGCATCAACTGCTCAAGTTGGCGAAATAGATTCCATGGGAAATATAATTTTTTATTGAATTGCATCAGCCTATAGTGCCTCAGGAGATTTGGAGAATGTGATATTGAGATGGTGTCTGTTTGAGAATGAAAAGCAGCGTGCTTATGAGAGAGAGACCGAGAGAGAAAGAGCGAGAGAGAGAGGTGAGGAGGAGTGGGAATAGGGTAGAAGACGATAGTGGGAATTAAGAGAAGGGACAAAGGTCTGATGTCTGGAGACCTCGGTGACACATCACATGACCTAAGCTTATTTCTATTGTTCCATTGTAACAGAACACCCCATCACACACCTAGTAACTAAACACTGAGTCTATACAAACCTGTGAAAGATAGGCGCTGTTCTATGAAAGATAAGTAGTTGACCATTTCCAAACAGAATAGTATGTTGAGTTTGACCTACAGTATTGAGTGGCTGTTTTGAATCGTGTTTCCTACACACTAAACTTGCCCTTACACGCAACCCCTTCTGACCCCCTCAGTCTGGTCACTGACCCCACTGTATAGTTTACTGTTTATGTCTTCAGATGGGAGTCCTGCTCTTTCAACTGTCCCGGCTGTATGCTATTCACATAACATGTTGTTACCGGAGGACCAGAGGAAAGGAAATGTTTTAAATCTCACACACGTTCATGTCAACACATTTCTATCCTCTCAATAAACATAGGTCATGAAACCATACGTGGTTGTCTTTGTTCTCTTATTTGCACATTCCCTATAAAGAGTAGTAAGCTCCTCTGAGATTCATGTGTCTTTGGAGTACAGTTTCATTGAAAGCGATTGGGTAAAGCTGCAAAGAGTGGTTAGTTGACCATTTTTGGCAGTGGACAAGGCTATGGGAATAAGGGAGGAAGGGAAGTGAAAGAGTAAGGGAGGTGGAAGACGCAGACAGATGGATGACGAGTCCCATATGACAACCCTCACAGTGTGACAACATGGAAACACAGAGAAACAGCATTACGTGAGAGGAGAGATCTATTTTGTTGAATTCTGAACACTTGAAGTTTATACAACTGAGCACCATTTGTAATTGGGTTTTATACAGTCTCTTGACACTTTGGCACATAGTAGCGCTCCCGCTGTTATTTACCATTAAAACTTTGGCTCCAGTGCTTCTGGCATCACAATGGAAATCCCATTTCATTAGTAAAGACAGTTCTCTCCTTCACTACTTGCCAGTTATTCCCCCTTCTTTGGTGAGATTGAGACATTTTAGGTTTATGTAGCGTGCCATGTTCTGATAGATTTGACTTGGATACCAGCCATAAATAAAAGTATAAATAAGTCAGGAAGGGGAAGTCAGAGGGGTTTCCCATCACTGGGCCGTGTTGAAGTTCTTATTTACCAAAAATGCACAGAGTCTTCCTGGCACGCTCTGACCCTTCTGTTCCTGCATCACTAGATCACCCTGCTCATGGTGTCTGGGTCCTGCACATTGCTCATCCTGCAAGCTTTTTTACCAGGTCTGTTTGTGAAGTACTGATAGTTTTTATTTTACAGTTTCCTGTCTGTTCTCAGGGTGATGGTGAGATACTGGTCCAAAGGGTAACAGAGGAATTCCAAGCCAAGGGCAGATGCTATGCACACTGTTACTGTTTTATGGTTACTTCTTAGTAAAATGACTAGCCAAATGCAGGACATCCCTTACAAAAAAATTACATATAAAAAAGATACACATTTATTAAATGTAGAGTTGACATACAAACATCACATTTCAACATGAGGAGAATAGCGTCTTCACCTCACATGTGAATTGCATGTTCACATTTGAAAAACATTAACATGTGAAAAGCCATTTGCTGTTGTACATGTAAGAAACCTCCACATGGGTAAATCTCACTTTCTCATGTTGAATTGCAAGTTCACATGTGAAAAACAATCACGTGACAATCACATTTGCAGTTTTCCATGTAAGAAAACTCCACATGTGAAAATTGCAAGTTAACATGTAGGGGTGAAATAGTGTTATTCTCCTCATTTGAAAAGGTGGTGTTAACATGTTGCAGTAGCAATGTTTCCTCAAATTCTGTAATGCCATTCTGTAAAAAGGTTACTTAGCCTACCCGAGTAGAATAATTGAAGTGCATTAAAATGAGTGATTTCTTATTTCTGAGCCATCCACTCCATTATTATTGTAGTAATCCATAATGTTGCTTTTGATATATATGTATACTTAGCGCTACACTAGGGAGAGTCATTCGGAGTGTTACTGCTGCTGGGATGCGCCTCTCTTCTTCGAACACGTTGCTCCTTGACAATTGGAAGAAGCACAGAAAAAGAACAAAGAAGCTAGCTCTTCGTGTCTCTTTATTTTTTTAATCCTCTTTTCTGGTTTGTAGGTTTGGTAACTTTTTTTTTAAATCCAGAGATAACATGTTTATTTGGTCATTTTGATGTATAATTTAATTATTTTGACCTACTGAAAAATGAGGGAGATTTTTCCATTCACATGCTCACTTTTGTATTTTTACCAACTAGGGCTCATATTGAGTGTATTTAAATGTGTACATGTATTTTAGAAGGTTACTTTTTATGAAATTTGTATCTAATGGTCGCATGTTAACCGCTAGCTAGCTTATTGACAGGTGATAGCGAGCCTTCCATTTCCTCCTAGCTAGCTATTTGTAGCTTCTGTAATTGTTAGCGGTCCATTGATTTGTGTTACATTTAATTACACAGGCCTAAAAGGGATTTTAAGGAATTTGAAAATGTGTGAATGTGTTTGCTTTAGGAACGAATGTTGACAGATTCTTTTCCACAAAAAGATGATTTTGAATTAGGGCTGTCAGAGTTAATCAGTTAATTCGAGCACATTTTTGTGCACAATTTTTTTTGTATTGATTATTGCATTGTCTGAAAGCATTCAAAATGCACAAAAACATCCACAAATACATAATCTATACAGCTAAAAATGCAATGTCAAAACAAGTTAACATTGAGGTTAAAGAAAATGTGATTTATCAATTTACCTGATTTTGCTAAGCGTTACTTTGGACAAAATCAAGCTGTCAGTATTCTGGTAATGCTTTTTACATAAAATATCTTAAATTAAATTATTACTTAAATTCTGAATTTGTGATTTTCTGATTTGTGATCCTTTGATTAGTCATCGATGTCAGAGTTCTACAAGCCAAGCTCTTACTCCAACGTTCTGTCATACAATCTGGTGGAAAGACTGCAAAATTAAAATGTACCACAACAAAGTGCCCACAAACCTCCAGCTCTGTGCAGAAATGTTTTTGTCACTGTTCACATTATAAGGATTCCACCTCTCCAGCTACAAGGCCACACTCTTTTATCTCCCTCTCTTCTTCTCCACCTAGGCCCCTCTTTATCCTTCGTTCTCTCTCTTCTTCTCTGAACCAACACCTCACAAAGAAGGGCACCTATTGGTATATTGGTAAAAATAAAGAAAGCAGAAATTGAATATCCCTTTGAGCATTCTGAAGTAATTAATTACACTTTGGGATGGTGTCTCAATACATCCAGTCCCTTCAAAGATACAGGCGTCCTTCCTAAATCAGTTGCCAGAGGGGAAGGAAACCACTCAGGGAATTCACTGTTTAGACAATGGTGACTTTAAAACAGTAACAGAGTTAAATGACTGTGATAGGAGAAAACTGAGGATGGATCAACACATTGAAGTTACTCCACAATACTAACCTAAATGACAGAGTGAAAAAAGGATGCCTGTTCAGAATTACAAATATTCTAAAACATGCATCCTGTTTGCAATAAGGCACAAAAGTAAAACTGTTAAAAATGTGGCAATCTATTGAACTTTATGTCCTGAGTGTTATGCTTGGGGCAAATCCAACACAACACATCACTGAGTGTCATACCTTCAAGCACAGTGAAGGCTGAATCATGGTATGGGTATGCCTGTCATCGGCAAGGACTAGGGAGTTTTTCAGGATGAAAATAAACTAAATAGAGCTAAGCACAGGCAGGATCATAGAGGAATTCCATCTGCCTTCCAACAGACACTGGGAGACAAATTCACCTTTTAGCAGGACAATAACCAAAACAAAAGGCCAAATATACACTGGAGTTGTGTACCAAGATGACATTGAATGTTCCTGAGTGGCCTAGTTCCAGTTTTGACTTATGGCAAGACTTGAAAATAGCTATCTAGCAATGATCAACAACCAACTTGACAGAATTTTTTTTTAAAGAATAATGTGCAAAATATTGTACAATCCAGGTGTGCAAAGCTCTTAGAGACTTACCCAGAAAGACTCATAGCTGTAGTCACTGCCAAAGGTGATTCTAACATGTATTGGCTCAGGGGTGTGAATACTTACGTCAATTAGATATTTCTGTATTTTATTTTCAATAAATTTGATAAAATCTCTAAAAATATGTTTTGACTTTGTCATTATGGGGTACTGTCTGTAAATGGGTGAAAAATGTTTTTTATGTAATCCATTTTTAATTCAGGCTATAACACAACAAAATGTGGACTAAATCAAGGGGTATGAATAGTTTCTGAAGGCATTGTTTACACACACTGCTTACATACGTGCAAACCTTACTTTCCGTTATATCCGTACTCACTAGTACTCAATAGTCCTCTAAGCAAGGATCTGCTAAGAGTTGGCCATTGTGTTTTCCTGATCCAGGTACCGTAGCTGGGGGTCATAGACTATATGAATGTGTTTGTGTGCATTCTTATTTTGCTTCTTTATTTCTGGAGCGAGTGGATGCAAGTAAGGGTTTACTTTATGAAACCTTTGATTGGTTGCCAAGTTCTCCAAATCTCTCTGAACCTGCCCTAACAGATTCCACTGCGGATGTACCCACAGCTGCACATCCCAGTTCCTGTGAGCTAAACACAACAACAGTGTGTGTGTGTATGTGTGTTTGTGTGTGTGTAGCTGAGTGTGCAACTGCATGTACATCTTGTGGAGACAGACAGCAGTGCAAACCTGCACTCATATCTCTCACAAGATGTGTAATGTGGCTGCACACTCAGATACACACACACAAACACACATACACACACACACTGTTGTTGTGTTTAGCTCACAGGAACTGGGATGTGCAGCTGTGGGTACATCCGCAGTGGAATCTGTTAGGGCAGGTTCAGAGAGATTGACACATTTGTGAAATTGCTTATTGCAGTTACTAATAAGCATGCACCCATTAATAATTAAGAAAATGAAGAAAAATGGTATGAATGAGAGGGACGAGGCAAAAGGAATGGCAAATAAGTCTGGCTGCACAGCTGATTGCCAAACGTACTGTATATTGAGAAATCAAGAGACTAAACTACACAAAAAAAACTAGAAACTGTATTATGAAACAAAGAAAAATTATATAAAGGATGATAGTAAAAAGCTTTGGAGCATCTTAAATGAAATTTTGTGCAAAGAAATGCGAACTCTGCTCCATCCTTCATTGAATCAGATGGCTCATTCATCACAAAACCAATGATATTGTCAACTACTTTTTGCATTGGCAAGATTAGCAAACTTAGGCATGACATCCCAACAACAAACTCTGAACATACAGATCCATGCATAACTAAACAAATTATGAAAGACAAGCATTGTAAAAAAAAAAAAATCTGGTAAGTGAGTGTTGAATGATATTGTTTGTTGTTGTCTATCAACAATGACAAACCACCTAGGACTGACAATTTGGATGGAAAATGAGTGAGGATAATATTGCCACCCCTATTTGCCATCTCTTCAATCTAAGCCTACAGGAAAGTGTGAGCACTCAGGCCTGGTGGGAAGCAAAAGTCATTCCGCTACCCAAGAATAGTAAAGCAACCTTTACTGGTTCAAACAGAAGACCAATCAGCCTACTACCAAGCCTTAGTAAACCTTTGGGAAAAAATGGTGTTTGACCAGATACAAAGCTATTTCACAGTAAACAAATTAACAACTGACTTTCAGCACGCTTATAGGGAAGGGCACTCAACTTACACAAGTGACTAATGATTGGTTGAAATTGATAATAAGAAGATTGTGGGCACTGTTTTGTTAGACTTCAGTGCAGCTTTTGACATCATCGATCATAGTCTGCTGCTGAAAAAAATGGTGTAATGGCTTTACTCCTTCTGCTATATCGTGGATCAAGAGTTACCTATGTAGCATAACACAGAGGGTGTTCTTTAATAGGAGCCTCTCCAACATAATCCAGGTAGAGTTGGGCATACCCCAGGACAGCTGTCTAAGCCCCTTACGTTTTAAATGTTTTTACTAATGACCTGCCACTGGCACTAGTAAAGACTGTGTGTCTATGTATATTTTTTTGTGATGTAATTGCCTTAATCTTGCTTTGGACCATAGGAAGAGTCCAAACATGAACCAACTAATGGGGATCCTTAATAAATACAAAGACAAATTACTTCTCAATCACAGGAAGATGACAGTCAGTGTGCCCAGCTCATCCTGCCTGTTAACATACTCTACTATTATCAATGTTTTCCTTTCATTCCACATGTTTCACTTCTCCTTTATGTCTCTCCCTCCCTTTCTCAGTGCCCTAGGGTCAGTCGGTGATGCTGCCTGCCTTATTTTAATTTGTCAAGGAACGAGAGGGAGGCGAAAAGAGGCATCACATTGTCCGTCAGTGATATGGCACCTGTGAGGTTGTGTTTGAACTTGTCTGCAAGATTATTGCTGTCTACCTGTCTGCAGTCAAAGAGTAATCAATCCATCCTTTGTCTAAGGCTGATCTCACACAGAATTGAAGCGTGTGTCACATAGCTCAGAGTAGACGCATGCGGAAATGTGTGTTTTACCTGGGGGGATAGATAAAGGAGATAGTCAGGAGTGTTCCAAGGTTAAAGGATTGACGGCTATCTCCTACAAAATCAAGATAGGATCTGTCGGATATATATCAAGGAATATTTATGGTATATAATGTATAGCCAAAGTTGTTTCGCAAACTTGATACATAGGCTACAAATAATCACTTATAACAGTGATTATAACTTTTTCTCTGTGTCACATGGCTTTCAGATTCAGATCCTTTTACGCACCAAGTAAACAAACTATTTTTCTTGCAACACCCAAAAGTAATGGGCTGCGACCCACAAGTGGGTCATGCCCCACCCTTTGGGAAACACTGACTTTATTTTGTCATCAGTGAACTCCATCAAAGTATTTCTCTTTACTGCCACATTGTAAGTAAATGCTATCTATTTTTCCAGAGTAAAATGAATAACTTGTGAACAGGGCTATTTAACCAAATCTAATCAAATGAAATCAAATTGTATTAGTCACATGCGCAGAATACAATAGGTACAGTGAAATGCTTACTTACAAGCCCCTAACCAACAATGCAGTTTAAAAAACACAAATAAGAATAAGAAATAAAAGGAACAAGTAATTAAAGAGCAGAAGTAAAAAATAATAGCGAGACTATATACAGGGGGTACCTGTACAGAGTCAATGTGTGGGGGCACCGGTTAATCGAGGTAATTGAGGTAGTATGTACATGTAGGTAGAGTTATTAAAGTGACTATGCATAGATAATAACAGAGAGTAGCAGCGTAAAAGAGGGGGGGGGGGGGCAACGCAAGTAGTCTAAGTAGCCATTTTATTAGATGCTCAGGGGTCTTATGGCTTGGGAGTAGAAGCTGTTAAGAAGCCTCTTGGTCCTACACTTGGCGTTCCGGTACCGCTTGCCATGCGGTAGCAGAGAGAACAGTCTATAACTACGGTGGCTAGAGTCTTTGACCATTTTTAGGGCTTTCCTCTGACACCGCCTGGTATAGAGGTCCTGGATGGCAGGAAGCTTGGCCCCAGTGATGTACTGGGCCATATGCACTGCCCTCTGTAGCGCCTTGTGGACAGAGGCCGAGCAGTTGCCATACCAGGCAGTGATGCAACCAGTTGCTCTCGATGGTGCAGCTATAGAACCTTTTGAGGATCTGAGGACCCATGCCAAATCTTTTCAGTCCCCTGAGGAGGAATAGGTTTTGTCGTGCCCTCTTCACGACTGTCTTGGTGTGCTTGTGCCATGTTAGTTTGTTGGTGATGTGGATATCAAGGAATTTGAAGCTCTCAACCTGCTCCATTACAGCCCCGTTGATGAGAATGGGGGTGTGCTCGGTCCTCCTTTTCCTGTAGTCCACAATCATCTCCTTTATCTTGATCACGTTGAGGGAGAGGTTGTTGTCCTGGCACCACACGGCCAGGTCTCTGACCTCCTCCCTATAGAGTGTCTTGTCAATGTCCGTGATCAGGCCTACCACTGTTGTGTCATCGGCAAACTTAATGATGGTGTTGAAGTCGTGCCTGGCCATTAAGTCATGAGTGAACAGGGAGTACAGGAGGGGACTGAGCACGCACCCCTGAGAGGCCCCTGTGTTGAGGATCAGCGTGGCGGATGTGTTGTGACCTACCCTTGCCACCTGGGGGCGGCCCGTCAGGAGGTCCAGGATAATGGTGTTGATGTGAGCCATGACCAGCCTTTCAAAGCACTTCATGTCTACAGACATAGTCATTTAGGCAGGTTACCTTTGTGTCCTTGGGCACAGGGACAATGGTGGTCTGCTTAAAACATGTTGGTATTACAGCCTCAGACAGGGAGAGGTTGAAAATGTCAGTGAAGACAATTGCCAGTTGGTCAGCGCATGCTCGCAGTACACGTCCTGGTAATCGGTCTGGCTCTGCGGCCTTGTGAATGTTGACCTGTTTAAAGGTCTTACTCACATTGGCTGCAGAGAGTGTGATCACACTGTCGTCCTGAACAGCTGGTGCTCTCATGCATGTTTCAGTGTTATTTGCCTCGAAGCAAGCATAAAAGTAGTTTAGCTCGTCTGGTAGGCTTGTGTCACTGGGCAGCTCTCGGCTGTGCTTCCCTTTGTAGTCTGTAATGGTTTGCAAGCCCTCCCACATCCGACAAGCGTCGGAGCCGGTGTAGTACTATTCGATCTTAGTCCTGTATTGATGCTTTGCCTGTTCGATGGTTCGTCGGAGGGCATAGCTGGATTTCTTATAAGCTTCCGGTTAGAATCCCACTCCTTGAAAGTGGCAGCTCTAGCCTTTAGCTCAGTGCGGATGTTGCCTGTAATCCATGGCTTCTGTTTGGGGTATGTACATACATACGGTCACTGTGGGGTTGACGTTATCGATGCACTTATTGATGAAGCCAATGACTGATGTGGTGTACTCCTCAATGCCATCAGAAGAATCGCGGAGACCCACAATTGCACATGCCCATATCCATGAGTTCATCCGACTCTGCGTAAGAGGAAGCTTGGGGCGGCAGGGTAGCCTAGTGGTTAGAGCGTTGAACTAGTAACCGGAAGGTTGCGAGTTCAAACCCCCGAGCTGACAAGGTACAAATCTGTCGTTCTGCCCCTGAACAGGCAGTTAACCCACTGTTCCCAGGCCGTCATTGAAAATAAGAATTTGTTCTTAACTGACTTGCCTGGTTAAATAAAGGTAAAATAAAATAAAAAAAATAAAAATAAAAAGGGCTGCCTTCATTGCCCAAATCTCTGAATGTGGTTGTTATTAGCTGTGTGTGCAGGCTCGTGAGTGCTGAGCAGCAGAAAATGGCTACTCACAACCCAAGCGGGAGACAGACAATTTCCAGTAGATGGCACAGCCACAAAGTCAATATTGCCTATATCGTAAAAATGCATGAAAACTCAAATTAAGTTTTAGGTTAGAGTTAGGCAGTGCGATTAAGGTTAGGCTGTGTTTATGACTTTGTCACTGTGGTAACTAGTGATGACCGGGACAAAGTCATAAACACAGCCTAACCTTAATCGCACTGCCTAACTCTATCCATCTCCTGCCCATTTTTACAAGAGGAAATCAGAAAAGCAACTAATGGAGGAAAATTTTCTGATTTCCTCTTGTAAAAATGGGCAGGAGATGGATTTTTATCGGGGTGGGACAGGAACATTTCCGGGTTATAGAACTGTTGTGGGATCAGGACTGTACAGGGATTTTTCTTTTACAGGACAAGACAGGACAGGAATACATTTTCACTCCCGTGTCAACCTCTAATTTGACATCCCAAGTGCTATTCTGATACCAGCTGTTATGGAAAGAGGTGCTCTGCTTTATAAGCAGTAGGCCTAATATAAATGTGTGTTTTACGTCACATTGAACCATGATATAATGTGTTTACATGCATACCCACATATGTACAGTGTTTTATAGAGCTTTTATAAACTTCTGAAACAGTGGTTTTGAGTCATAAACTTTTCTCTGGTCTTTTCTCTTTGAAACCTCTTGTGAAGTGCACATATGCTCATCAATTGAAAAACATATGATCAGTGTTGCATCCCGAGAAATCGGATTTGACTATGCAATGTTTCAATCAGTGTTAGCCTACATCTGATTACTATGCAATGTTTCAATCAGTGTTAGCCTACATCTGATTACTATGCAATGTTTTAATCAGTGTTAGCCTACATCTGATTACTATGCAATGTTTTAATCAGTGTTAGCCTACATCTGATTACTATGCAATGTTTTAATCAGTGTTAGCCTACATCTGATTACTATGCAATGTTTTAATCAGTGTTAGCCTACATCTGATTACTATGCAATGTTTTAATCAGTGTTAGCCTACATCTGATTACTATGCAATGTTTTAATCAGTTAGCCTACATCTGATTACTATGCAATGTTTTAATCAGTGTTAGCCTACATCTGATTACTATGCAATGTTTTAATCAGTGTTAGCCTACATCTGATTACTATGCAATGTTTCAATCAGTTTTTTTGCTCGTTTTTTTATATTAATTTGTCTTTAGGTGGAATCATATGAACTGAACTTGTAGCTCCTGCGAAGAATGCCTCATATTTCTAATTTTCCCATGGTGTTCCTTCTAGATAACATACTGGGAGTTGACTTCATCAATGCACTTATTGATGAAGCCAATGACTGATGTGGTGTACTACTCAATGCCATCAGAAGAATCCCGGAACATATCTCAGTCTGTACTAGCAAAACAGTACTGTAGCTTAGCATCTGCTTCATCTGACCACTTTTTTATTGACCGAGCCACTGGTGCTTCCTGCTTTCAATTTTTGCTTGTAAGCAGGAATCAGGAGGATAGAATTATGGTCAGATTTGCCAAATGGAGGACAAGGAAGCGCTTTGTACGCATCTCTGTGTGTGGAGAAAAGGTGGTCTAGAGTTTTTCCCCTCTGGTTGCACATTTAACATGCGGATAGAAATTTGGTAAAACGGATTTGAAGTTTCCCTCGATTAAATTCCCCAGCCACTTGGAGCGCCGCCTCTGGATGACCATTTTCTTGTTTGCTTATGGCGGAATACAGCTCATTGAGTGCGGTCTTAGTGCCAGCATTGGTCTGTGGTGGTATGTAGACAGCTACGAAAAATACAGATGAAAACTCTCTAGGTAGATAGTGTGGTCTACAGCTTATCATGGGATATTTAACCTCAGGCGAGCAAAACCTCAAGACTTCCTTAGATATTATGCACCAGCTGTTGTTTGCAAATATACATAGTCCGCCCCCCCTCCTTGTCTTACCAGACGCCGCTGTTCTATCCTGCCAATATAGCGTATAACCAGCCAGCTGTATGTTGATAATGTTGTCGTTCCACCACAACTCCGTGAAGCATAAGATATTACCGTTTTTAATGTCCCGTTGCTGAATCGAATCATTTATTTTATTCAAAGCTGCCTTTTTTTCTCCCTTTTATTCATTTCAATATCAGCTACAGCTTGATGGCATCTACTGGCAGCATTTACCTGCCAGATTCCGATGCTCAAAAACCCCGTTAGCTAAAACGCTTAAAAACACCTTTTAAATTTTGTCCGAAGATTAGAAGAAAAAAACTTCACATCATTTGTGAATTTTTTAAAAGTTATTTTAATTCGTTTTGAAGTCAAATATAATAGTTTCAGTATAGGTTTCGTTGTTCAAATGTTTTCGGTTAAAATTTTGGTCAGTTTACAAAATAGTTTTTCGAATTTTAGTTTTTATTTTAGATTAAGTTTTTTGTTTACTATAATAACCTTGGAAGCTGCAGACACAGATGAGAAGCACACAGTTAGACAAGGTCATGGCAAGAGTAATACTATGTGATGAGTGAAAATACATAGAATTTGTTTAGATCAGATGCATAATGGCTTATGCCACACATTCACACTCTGTTGCCCCTGAAAGCCCCAATAATAAGTGTAATAACATACAACATGTATTAGTCTCCTCAAATAATAGTGCAGCACACTCTTATTTATTCATGTTATTTGGTTTCATGATATATACCGTGTTCATAATTCAAGTATGATGGTACATTTGTTTGTGTAACTGTTCTGGATGTGTCTGAAAATATCTCCATAAACCCACCCCCCCTCTCTCTCTCTTTATGACTCACTGTCTCACCAGTTCATTCTTGGCACCATTTACGGGCCCGGCACATCTTACAGTGCATCTGTATAATGACAGGGGTCTATGGAAAGACAGGAAAGTGTGTGTGGGTGGATTAAGAGCAAGGCCTTTATGCAGTGAAACTGTTAATACAACCTGGGTACTCTGTCAAACTAATATCCTGCCTCATCAGTGTGGAATCCCCAGCCTACGTGGTGTATATTAAGGTCACGTCCCAAAACGGCACCATTTCCCCAATTAAGTTCACTACTTACGGAATAGGGTGCCATTTGGGATGCACTCTAGGTCTCTGTAAAGCATCCTGCTTACACTGTCTTTCCATTCTTGAGTCTTCATTGTATTATAAACATTTCTTTATTTAGTAGGGACACAAATCATAAGTAGCCTATACAAATAAGAAAAGTAAAGTAATTAAGTAAGTATAACAATTAAGAATAAGAGGCATGTGAAATATTTTCTAGTGAATCTGGCTAGAATTGCTGTAATCTTGTCGTCCACCCGGCATGCGGTAGGTAGCAACTGAGCCTGGGGAGTTGGTTAGAGTTGCTGAAGTTGGTCCGTGGGGCGACGCACAATTGGCCTAGCGTCGCCCGGGTTAGGGAGGGCTTGGTCGGTAGGGGTGTCCTTGTCTCATCGCGCACCAGCGACTCCTGTGGCGGGCTGGGCGCAGTGTACGCTAGCCAAGGTGGCCAGGTGCACGGTGTTTCCTCCGGCGCATTGGTGCGGCTGGCTTCCGGGTTGGATGTGCGCTGTGTTAAAGAAGCAGCGGCTTGGTTGGTTGTGTATCGGAGGACGCATGACTTTCAACCTTCGTCTCTCCCGAGCCCGTACGGGAGTAAAATTCAAAAAAAAAAAAAAGATTTGCTGAAGTTGGTGAAAATATGTTATGGAGCAAGACATCTAATGTTTGAGTTCCATTTATGTGCAGTGCCGTGTTCAATTCAGTCTATGCCGATGTTTCCAATAGGCCTAGCTTGTCCATCACTAGCTAACAGGTAAGAAATCTGAAGGTGAGAACAGAGCGTGAGTGGGCCTCTGTACGCAAGGCACTACAGGGGCCAAGTTTCCTGCCATCCAGGACCTCTATACCAGGCGGTGTCAGAGAAAGGCCCTAAGAATTGCCTAAGACTCCAGTCACCCTAGTCATAGACTGTTCTCTCTGCTACCGCACGGCAAGCGGTACCGGAGCGCCAAGTCTAGGTCCAAGAGGCTTCTTTTGGACCCTCCCCCCTATTTTTACGCTGCTACTACTCTCTGTTTATTATTTATGCATAGTCACTTTACCTCTACCTACAAGTACATATTACCTCAATTACCTTGACTAACCTGTGCCCCCGCACATTGACTCTGTACACGTACCCCTGTATATATATATTTTTACATTTTTTACTTCAGTTTATTTTAGTAAATACTTTCTTAACACATGTTTTTCTTAAAACTGCATTGTTGGTTAAGGGCTTGTAAGTAAGCATTTCACAGTATTTCACCTGTTGCATTTGGTGCATATGACAAATATAATTGTATTTTATTTTGATTTGCAGCAGCTTGCCTGATGGCCCCACATGTGTCTCTAGTACTTCTCTCAACAGAGATGGAGCCGCTAAGGAAGGTAGCAGAGTCTGTTGTATTTCAGAAAATCAGAGAGTACAGCCATCGAGCAGCGCAACCCCAGGAAGATGCCAGCACGATGAATCCAGCAAGCATCTCAACCACAGTGCTTCAGAAATATAGCTTTGTCGTATCGAAGATTGTGTCTGAGGTCACTGTACAGCCGGAGGGTCAACCTGGCAGGGCATTAAGTTCCCTGTGTAAGCTGTGGAAATACCTGGAAGAGGTAAAAGGTGGTATGTTTACAGAGTCACCTCTCCAGTTCTGGCAGTGCAACACACATTTTTTATTGGTCGCAAGGGTGCTAGTGAAATGTTTTTACCTGGTCATGTTAGTTTTTGGTTCACAAAGCTTTTTTAATAATCATGTTTTATTCAAACTGTAATGTGCAATTGACCAAACATAAACAAAGTTTCTGAAGAGGCAACAACTGTGTGTCAGGGCTCTACATACAGGGGAGATTTTGGAAACCCTCTGGGCCAGTCGATCTTCCCTGTCAGTGGCCCACTGACAGGGAAGAAAAATATATTGTAAAAATTATATTTTTAATCTAGGCTATATAATTGATAAAAAAAAGGCTTTCCAAAATGGCTTTCCATACAAAGCGTTCCATTACAAAGGGAACCTGGCTTTTGGTTGCTTTCTTGTTTTAAAACGTGATACAATAACCCCTCTAACTCTCAACATCTCAAATGGCAAGACTGACTAGATACCACATTGACAGATACCACACTGGTGTGTTTGTGTCGGGAGCATGTTGTCTATTTAGCCATGCAATGCCCACATTATTCTGACATATTTTAGAATGTAAAAATAATGTGAATGTCAATGCATAATGCCATTGGGTTGGCCGATTAAAAAATACATTATTTTTTAAGTGGTAAAGCAAACATTTTTGTATGCATTTTAGGGGAGTTGGTTTTCTATAGGCTATTACAACAATTAAATATAAAGGTCCTTGAAAATTACAATTAAGTGCTTGAAAATGTAATTGAAAGTCCTTGAATGTGACTAGCCAATGTCTGTATAAACCATGTATATGCTCTACATCTTGAAAATCAGATTTCATGTATGGCATATAAATCTAAAGTTCAATGTGTATCCATCGCATTTTCTACCGATATTTTTCTCACAAAAACTGGCTCAAATAGCAAATGTGCAGACTCTGGTCTTGGCACGCGTGCTCTAGCCAACAGCAAGCATATTCAGTGCATGTAGGATAGTCTACATGATGAGATAATTAAGAGAGATAATATTTTTATTTGTCAAATGGGAATCAAGCATCAATCATCACCTCGCTAGAATCAGACCCTCGATATTTATTGGAAAGGAGGATCAAGATCACCATACACTTTCGCTACACTGTGAAGTTCATCATACATTATTTCATCTGTAGCCTAACTAATAAACTGCATGGTTTCCGAGTCAGTGGGAGGACCACACACCATATCATTGTGTGAATCCAAGTTTACTTTTATATGATGGTTATTAGGGTATATCCATATTTGCGCATTAAGGCGTTCCCACCGCTATTTCTCGCATAATTCATTTTACCCACACAAAAAGATCCCACCATGTCAGATGAACAAATGTTCTGTCAGCATTTATAAAATTGTGACGAAACTTACAGTTTCCATCACAGCTGTCATGATTTTATTAATATGGTTGGCCTATGACATTACTTGCGGGTTGGATGCGCGCTGTGTTAATAAGAAGCAGTGCGGCTTGGTTGGGTTGTGTATCGGAGGACGCATGATTTTCAACCTTCGTCGATGACAAGAATACCACGAAATTGGGGAGAAATTGGTTAGTGGTGGGAAAATGCATTTTTTTTTTATTTTATACATTTTACCCCTTTTCCTCCCCAATTTCGTGGTGTCCAATAGCTTTTTAGTAGCTACTATCTTGTCTCATCGCTACAACTCCCGTACGGGCTCGGGAGAGACGAAGGTTGAAAGTCATGCCTCCTCCGATACACAACCCAACCAAGCCGCCATCCCACCACAGGAGTCGCTGGTGCGCGATGAGACAAGGATATCCCTACTGGCCAAACCCTCCCTAACCCGGATGACGCTAGGCCAATTGTGCGTACCTCCCGGACCTCCCGGTAGCGGCCGGTTACGACAGAGCCTGGGCGCGAACCCTAAGTCTCTGATGGCACACCTGGCGCTGCAGTACATACAGCGCCCGGGAGGCCTTGAAATAGACCGCACATTTTATCGGTAAACTTTCCAAATGTCCACAAAACAAAATTCGATAGAAAAGTTGGGATATTTTTGTGTTAGTAAAATCAATTGTGTTGTGTGGTCCTCCCACGACTCAGGAAAGCATGCAGTGTTGGCAACTTAGCGACTTTGTCACTATATTTAGTGAGCATTCAGACCCCTCTAGCGACACATTTTCATGAAAATCGACTAGCGACAAATCTAGTGACTTTTTCTGATGTTATTGGAGACTTTTGGAGACTGACGTGAAAGCACGTATCTTTCTTACTCTTCTCAACGAGCAGCGGGTGCTGTCGTGGGGGGCGGGGCCCCACCCGGGTCCCAAAGCACTCACTCACAGGTGGCCCAGTCCTCTTGCAGCAGTCCCTCCCAGCTGCAGTCAGAGCAGGAGATGTTCACACCTCCGCCTCCACGTCCCGACTGCAAATGAATCGCGCATGCGGGAAGCCGCCGCTGGCTGATCCCGCCCTGGCTTACATTCAGGGTGGGATGTAAATGTAAAATGTTCTTTGTCTAAAATAAATCACTGCACACAAAAAAAATCATTGCATTTGACTCACACAACCTCAGTCACTTACTCACCTTGTCCACTGTGTGTGTGCCTCTCTGTGACATAAGCTAAACATCTAGCTGGCTAGCTCATCATGTCTCAGTCTAAACTGTACACTCAAAAATACAGAAAGCAGTGGGAATCCTGAATTCAAAGGCTGGTTGAAGCCGTTTATTGGAGATGATACACGGGCATACTGCCTGTACTGTAAGGCTGATTTCTACGCCAAACTTAGTGATGTAAAAAAACACATGACAACTCAAAAACATACTCAAAAGGCAAAGCCTTATAACAGTTCCACTCAAAACAAGCTGCCATTTATGATTTAAAAAATTGACTCTGCAAAAAAGGCTGAGGCCACCATGGCATTAGCTATCGCTAAACACTGTTCTATGCTGGCATGTGATCACATTGGAGAAGCATGTAGAGCTGCTTTCTCAGACTCCACTGCTGCTACCCACTTCAAAATGCACAGGACAAAGTGCACAGAAATTATTAATGGTGTTCTAGCACCATCCTTTCTGAAAAAGTTGGTTGCAAATGTGGGTGACCAGCGTTTCAGCCTCCTCCTCGATGAGTCCACGGATGTAAATGTTTCAAAGTACCCGGGGGTTGTGATAAGGTACTTTAGTGACACCAAGCAGACAATTGTATCAACATTTCTGGGGCTTGTTGAGTTGGAGGGAGATGCCAAATCTATAGCCCGTGCTGTTGTGGCTTTCCTCGAGATGTGTTGTCTTAAAAAAGAGAAACTCCTGGGGATAGGGACTGACAATGCCTCTGTTATGACAGGGATTAACAAAGGGGTCCATAAAGTGCTGAAGGAGGCGTATGGCCTCAAATATCTGGTTCTTATTCGCTGTGTGTGCCACTCTCTGCAGCTTGCTGTTGGTCATGCTTCCAATGACATCATCCCCCGTAGTTGGTTCGAGAGACTTATAACTGGTTTTCAGTGTCTCCAAAGCGCAGGGAGGCCTACAAGGCCATATATGAGACCATCAACTGTGAGGAGAAACCTTTACAGATAACCATACGTTGGCTCTCCATTGAACCTGCGGTTTCATGCATTTTGGACCAGTGGGAGGAGCTTAGGCTGCAGTTCGCAGTCACCAAGTCCAGTGAACACTGCTACATGGCTGAGGTTTTATACTCCATGTACAGTGATCCTCAAAACATATTGGATCTGACTTTTTTGACGTCAGTGCTGGGTGAGGTACAGTTGGCCATCAAGGCTTTTGAGAGAGAGCAAGTAGATCCTCTTAAGCTACTTGACAGCTTGGTTAGCCTGATCATGTCTGTGAGCAGCAGGGTGCTGAATCCACTGGCAAATGTTGATGTACTCAAAGGGCCAATAGATGGATACATCAGTCCCAAACAGTACCATGGTTACCTTTTTGAGTCAAAGGCAGCTGAGCTCCACCTTGTGCCTAAGGATTAAAACAATGTCTGAAAGTGGTGTGTAGCCTTCACCATATCCCTCACTAATGAGTTGAGGGTGAGACTGCCAGACAACATCGAAGCACTGCAGTACATGTCCGTTTTTAATGTGGAGGAAACTCTAAAGCACAATAAGAGCCCTGGAGAAATATAAAAAATAGCCAAGCTCCTTGGCTACTCCCCTGCAGAGATAGACAAGATTGTCCATTAATGGCGTGCCATCCATTTTAGTAAATGGAATGAGACAAAAACACACGAGGCTTGTTGGCAACACTGAAAGTATGCAGTTTATTAGGCTACAGATGAAAAGTTATGATGCACTTCACAGTATGGTGAAAGTGCACGTTGATGAGCTTGATGCTCCTTTCCAATAAATATTGAGGGAACATATAATAATTTCCCCTCATCCATTTACTCTTGCCGAATGAACGAACGAGGTGTTTCAGATCGTTACACGTCTGTACAAGCTGTGTCTCAACGTTACAATTTTGAACACGACCTTGCTTGGACGCGTCAGCTCTTTGGTCAAGTTGCAAAAAGTTCATTGAACTTTCAACCACAAGTAGATAATAACAACCTAGCTGAGCCATCATGCTAACAAAGTGAAATGGAGGAGGAAAGATCAAAACAACACTGTTTTAATCCAGTGTTGACTCAAGGTAATCGATCATGTTTTGCATTTATAAAGAAACATCTACGTGTCAAAGTGGGGTTGTCTAGCTAGTTAACTTAAACCAGCTAACGTTAGCTAGCTAACTTAACGTTACATAGCTAACGTTAGCTATCTATCCGCCAGCTGTTTCGAATAGTGAGTGCACATTAGCTAGATAACTTGTATCATAGTCCCCAGTTTATTTGGATAGATAGCTAACTAGAACAAGTAACTTATTTTTGTTGTCTAACTAGTTAGCGAACGTACTCATTTGAGGCAGTGTATGGAAGGAGGTAGCTAGCTAGCAAGTTGCTAAATATTTTTTGGGGGACTTATTTTTGCCTGGGTTCAGTGAGTTTCTCCGTGATGCAGGAGAATATTTGTTTTTCATGTAGCTAGCTAGCACATTTTTGTATATTTGTTGTTACCTTTCACTGACTGTTCTAGTGCAGCATCGTTGAAAATGTCAGATGTATCAAACCTTTATCAATATATGATACATTTTGTTCTTGTGTAATAGCAGTAACGTTATCTGTCAATATCTTCAGATCCAGGGGAGGAGAAGCCCGGTCGAGAAAGGCCGGATGAACCGATCGCTGTGGCAGTGATTGGCAGGCAGCTGACTGAACCAGGGCGCTTTGCCTACGCTGGGCTCTGTGGGGTCTCCTTGGGCCAGCTGTTTCCTGGACCGGAGAACAGGTACTGTACTGCAAGGGTTACCAAACTGTTTCACACGGGCCCTTTTCAGCATTGGGGAACAATGCAGAGATGGTTGTCCTTCTGTAAGGTTATTTTAATGCATTTGTTGATATGAATATGAACGTCTTGCTGGCTTTGCCTAATCTTTTGTCCTCTAATCATTGTACAGGTGTTTCCGGGAGCTGTACCTGGAGGGGCTGGTGCAATGGCTGGGTCTGGACGAGTCGGTGATGCCCGTCATGGGGGCCTTTCTGGCAGGCCTGGGATTCGAGGGCAGCGACACCTTCCTCTCTATCCTTCAGGCAGAGCCACTACTGTCTGCAGGTGCCACTCCCATCACACAGGTGGGTTCGGTCACTGCCCTGCACATATCTAATCAAATGCTGGAATGATTCATCAGTGTATTGGTGATATGACCATGCTCTCTCTTTCTTTTTTGCACAAGTGACCTGCATGTAACTTATGTTTGTGGCCCAGCACTTCAAAACAAAGTAAGCTTTGGGCATACTGACACTTCTAAGATCATTCACAAGTTCCTTGTGTCATTCTCTCTCACTCACAGGACCTTGTGTCTTTTTCTGTCAAAGATGGTAAGTAGCTTACATTAATTAGTAGTGTTGGCCTTCATCATAACTGGAAAGTTCATAAAGTACTAACAATGTCTCTGAATGTGACCAAGACATACTTTGTCCACAGGCCTGTATGACTCCAGATCACGAGTCCTAATTCGCCATGTCAGCTGTCTACTGCGAGTGTCCCCTCAGCAATTGGAGGAGTTTGAGGCGACGCTGGGCGAACGACTGAGAGAGGGAGTGGTGGAGACCGCGTAAGTGAGGGAGAGAAGAATGAATTAAAACAAATTTCCCTCGTCATGAAGATGTTTAACTAGATAAAATGTTTAACCATGTATGCGGCAGTGTGATTTTTGCATGGGTAATTACATTCAGTGTACTCTCTTTTATGTGTCATTGCTTTGCCTCAGGACTGACTACAACAGTAAGTTTGTTTATCCTTTATGGTCTACTTGGTTTGGCTTTTAGTATGGAATGACCCTGTGGTGAAACATGTAACCATAAACTGTAGTACTTCCTTCACATTGTAAACATTGTCTTTGAGAAGCCTATATGAATGCACCAATACATATATTGTTTATAGACATTATGTATCTCACTGTATATTCAGATTGTCTTCTTTCTTTTATCTCTCAGAGAGGAGTCATCTCGGCGACAGACAAAAGAGAGAGGACGCAAATTACGACGCTACCTTCTCATTGGCCTGGCCACTGTGGGCGGAGGAGCTGTGATTGGTCAGTGCTTTTACTTGGGCCAATTGCTAGTATGAGAGGCAACATTGAGAAATTCCCCCAAAAATGTATTACTCACTCATTGGAAAATTCTGCCATTATTTAATGTACAGTTGAAGTCAGAAGTTTACATACACTTATGTTGGAGTCATTAAAACTAGTTTTTCAACAACTCCACAAATTTCTTGTTAACAAACTACAGTTTTGTCAAGTTGGTTAGGACATCTACTTTGTACATGACACAAGTAATTTTTCCAACAATTGTTCACAGACAGATTATTTCACTTATAATTCACTGTATCACAATTCCAGTGGGTCAGAAGTTTACATATACTAAGTTGACTGTGCCTTTAAACAGCTTGGAAAATTCCAGAAAATGATGTCATGGCTTTAGAAGCTTCTGATAGGATAATTGACATCATTTGAGTCAATTGGAGGTGTACTTGTGGATGTACTTCAAGGCCTACCTTCAAACTCAGTGCCTCTTTGCTTGACATCATGGGAAAATCAAAAGAAATCAGCTAAGACCTCAGAAACAAAATTGTAGACCTCCACAAGTCTGGTTCATCCTTGGTAGCAATTTCCAAACGCCTGTAGGTATCACGTTCATCTGTACAAATAATAGTATGCAAGTATAAACACCACGCAGCCGCCATACCGTTCAGGAAGGAGACACATTCCGTCTCCTAGAGATGAACGTACTTTGGTGCGAAAAGTGCAAATCAATCCCAGAACAACAGCAAAGGACCTTGTGAAGATGCTGGAGGAAACAGGTAACGAAGTATCTAAATCCACAGTAAAACGAGTCCTATATTGACATAACCTGAAAGGCCGCTCAGCAAGGAAGAAGCCACTGCTCCAAAAACGCCATAAAAAAGCCAGACTACGATTTTCAACTGCACATAGGGACAAAGATCGTACTTTTTGGAGAAATGTCCTCTGGTCTGATGAAACAAATAGAACTGTTTGGCTGTAATGACCATCTTTATGTTTGGAGAGAAAGGGGGAGGCTTGCAAACCGAAGAACACCATCCCAACCGTGAAGCATGGGGGTGGCAGTATCATGTTGTGTGGGTGCTTTGCTGCTGGAGGGACTGATGCACTTCACAAAATAGATGGCATCACGAGGAGGCAAAATTATGTGAATATATTGAAGCAACATCTCAAGACATCAGTTAAGTTAACCAAGTTAAAGCTTGGTTGCAAATGGGTCTTCCAAATGGACAATGACCCCAAGCATACTTCCAAAGTTGTCAAAATGGTTTAAGGAGAACAAAGTCAAGATATTGGAGTGGCCATCACAAAGCCCTGACCTCAATCCTATAGAAAATTTGTGGGCAGAACTAAAAAAGTGTGTGTGAGCAAGGAGGCAAATCCTACTCAGTTACAGCAGCTCTGTCAGGAGGAATTGGCCAAAATTCACCCAACTTACAGTGGGAAGCTTGTGGAAGGCTACACAAAATGTTTGACCCACGTTAAACAATTTAAAGGCAATACACTCAATTAGTATTTGGTAGCATGTAAACTTCTGACCCACTGGGAATGTGATAAAAGAAATAAAAGCTGAAATAAATCATTCTCTACTATTATTCTGACATTTCACATTCTTAAAATAAGGTGGTAATCCTAACTGACCTAAGACCGGGGATTTTTACTAGGATTAAATGTCAGGAATTGTGAAAAATTGAGTTTAAATGTATTTGGCTAAAGTGTATTTAAACTTTCTACTTTAACTGTAGGTGTGACGGGCGGGTTGGCGGCGCCACTGGTGGCGGCGGGGGCATCGGCCGTACTAGGGGCAGGAGGGGCGGCTGTTCTGGGCTCAGCCACTGGCATCGCCATCATGGCCTCCCTGTTTGGAGCAGCAGGGGCTGGCTTAACTGGTGAGATCACTGGTAGATGAAGGGACTTTGGCAGTGTATGAAGATAGTTGGTCTTGTTTTTTTTTGGTGATAGTTTGTCTACTTTTTACATTTTTTGTTTGAGATCAGAATGTCTTTCCTTTGATCATTTACCTTATTTTCTCACTCGCTCTTTCTCTGTCTCTCGCTAGGCTATAAGATGAATAAGCGGGTGGGAGCAATAGAGGAGTTTGAGTTTCTGCCACTGAGCTCAGGGAAGCACCTACACCTGACTGTGGCTGTGACCGGCTGGCTGTGCACTGGAAAATACAGTGAGCAAGCATAACCTCTCACCAGTCTCACTTTAGAATTTACCATCAATAATACTAACATCAAACTGTGTCCACATACACTGACTGCCACTTAAAAACTACCAAGGTCATCTACTGTACATACTTTACAAACCCATGGAGGCAAAATGTAGGAGAATCTTGACGGAACAGAAAGTTGCAATGTTATTCATAACACCATATGATATCGGTAGCAAATTGAAAAAATGCAACTGATTTAGATTTTCCGTATCGGTGTCTATCACTATTACAACTAATAGTTTCATGGGACGCACACTTACCGGTATCCACTTTGCTGAACTCCCACTTCCTGTCCCCTCTCCCACCCTCAGGTTCTTTCCAGGCTCCTTGGTGCAGTCTGGGTGCGTGCGGGGAGCAGTACTGTCTGGTGTGGGAGTCTCGTTTCCTTCGGGACCTGGGTTCCACCATGGCTGCTCTTCTCGATGGCCTGGTCAGCATGGTGGCCCAGGAGGCCCTCAAGTATACCGTACTGTCAGGTAGGTAATCACACCACGCCTCCCCATCAAAACATGCCTCACCCCTGGCTAGTTGTTTTAAAAACAATGTAGAGTGGAATTCCACTGAATTGTACAAATTTGTATTTATTTAATTAGACAGATATTGCATTGAAATGAGAGGGAAGACATAGGGATACATTCAGAGAAGCTGGTTGAACAGACGATACCTTAGGTTGATCTTGTCAAGGGGAGGCATATTTGTATGGGTTACAATATCTTGTGCTGAAAATGCTATCAATAGGGATGACACGTCGTGATACGGAGGCTTGTCTGGTAGAACGTCGGCAACAGCTGTTAGAAAGAAGCCTGAGGGTTCCTTTGATATTTGTGTGGGTGGAAATAAGGGGCCATGTGAGTTTATATGCAAGCAATGTGACTGAATTAAATGAGCCTTTGTTTGGTTGAATAGGATTTTGTAGTAGGCTACACCATTGAGAATTCTTTCCGGTTTCACCCAGGAGTTCAACAACCAACTTTGAACATGCCCCTCACTCAATTAATCCTGCACTGTAGAAACAAAGTCTAAATACATTTTTGTTTAAAGTAAAACTTTTCCATGAACATAGCAAGTTTGATTGTTGAATTCCAACCAGCATCCTAAATTGAGTGTTGTCCTCCAGTCTCATAGATAGCCTAGTAACCCTCCACTACTGAGAAGCTCTTTCCCCTACTTGTCCCTGTCTAGGTATTGTGACTGCTCTTACGTGGCCTGCCTCTCTGCTTGCGGTGGCCAGTGTTATAGACAATCCCTGGTCTGTGTGTCTTAGTCGCTCAGCCGAGGTGGGAAAACACCTCGCTCAGGTGCTGAGGAGTAGGCATCAGGTACGCTTCTCACTACTGACAACAGCTGCCACCACACACCAGCATGACCGCTCAGTAGGATTCAATCCCGTTGAAACAGGGATCTCTTGTTAATTACATAAGTAAATACATTTAAGGATGGATGAAATATAGATTTACAGTGCCCTCTAATTATTGGGACAGTGAAGCATTTTTTTCTTCTTTTGGCTCTATACTTCAAAGGTTTGGATATGAAATCAAATAATGACTGAGGTTAAAGTGCAGGCTGTCACCTTTAATTTGAGGGTCTTTACACCCATTATGGGTGAACTGTTTCGATATTACAGCACTTTTTGTACATAGTCCCCCCCAGTGGAGCAAACGTATTGGGACAAATTCACTTGTGTATCATTATTCACGATTCATTCAGGATTATCTGTAATCATGGTAGCATCTATAGTGGGGCAAAAAAGTATTGAGTCAGTGACCAATTGTGCAAGTTCTTCCACTTAAAAAGATGAGAGGCCTGTAATTTTCATCATAGGTATACTTCAACTATGACAGACAAAATGAGAAAAGAAAATCCAGAAAATCACATTGTAGGATTTTTAATGAATTTATTTGCAAATTATGGTGGAAAATAAGTATTTGGTCGATAACAAAAGTTTATCTCAATACTTTGTTATATACCCTTTGTTGGCAATGACAGAGGTCAAACGTTTTCTGTAAGTCTTCACAAGGTTTTCACACACTGTTGCTGGTATTTTGGCCCATTCCTCCATGCAGATCTCCTCTAGAGCAGTGCTGTTTTGGGGCTGTTGCTGGGCAACACAGACTTTCAACTCCCTCCAAAGATTTTCTATGGGGTTGAGATCTGGAGACTGGCTAGGCCACTCCAGAACCTTGAAATGCTTCTTACGAAGCCACTCCTTCGTTCCCCGGGTGGTGTGTTTGGGATCATTGTCATGCTGAAAGACCCAGCCACGTTTCATCTTCAATGCCCTTGCTGATAGGAGGCTTTCACTCAAAATCTCACGATACATGGCCCCATTCATTCTTTCCTTTACACAGATCAGTCGTCCTGGTCCCTTTGCAGAAAAACAGCCCCAAAGCATGATGTTTCCACCCCCATGCTTCACAGTAGGTATGGTGTTATTTGGATGCAACTCAGCATTCTTTGTCCTCCAAACACGACGAGTTGAGTTTTTACCAAAATGTTCTATTTTGGTTTCATCTGACCATATGACATTCTCCCAATCTTCTTCTGGATCATCCAAATGCTCTCTAGCAAACTTCAGATGGGCCTGGACATGTACTGGCTTAAGCAGGGGGACACGTCTGGCACTGCAGGATTTGAGTCCCTGGCGGCGTAGTGTGTTACTGATGGTAGGCTTTGTTACTTTGGTCCCAGCTCTCTGCAGGTCATTCACTAGGTCCCCCCGTGTGGTTCTGGGATTTTTGCTCATCGTTCTTGTGATCATTTTGACCCCACGGGGTGAGATCTTGCGTGGAGCCCCAGATCGAGGGAGATTATCAGTGGTCTTGTATGTCTTCCATTTCCTAATAATTGCTCCCACAGTTGATTTCTTCAAACCAAGCTGCTTACCTATTGCTGATTCAGTCTTCCCAGCCTGGTGCAGGTCTACAATTTTGTTTCTGGTGTCCTTTGACAGCTCTTTGGTCTTGGCCATAGTGGAGTTTGGAGTGTGATTGTTTGAGGTTGTGGACAGGTGTCTTTTATACTGATAACAAGTTCAAACAGGTGCCATTAATACAGGTAACGAGTGGAGGACAGAGGAGCCTCTTAAAGAAGAAGTTACAGGTCTGTGAGAGCCAGAAATCTTGCTTGTTTGTAGGTGACCAAATACTTATTTTCCACCATAATTTGCAAATAAATTCATTAAAAATCCTACAATATGATTTTCTGGATTTCTTTCCTCATTTTGTCTGTCATATTTGAAGTGTACCTATGATGAAAATTACAGGCCTCTCTCAGCTTTTTAAGTGGGAGAACTTGCACAATTGGTGGATGACTAAATATTTTTTTGCCCCACTGTACATTAATGTAGAAGTGTTTAGAAACATATCCTATTCTTATTTAAAATAAAAGTGACTCCAAAATGGCACAGTACATTATTTACCATTAATTTCTGTTGGGCACAAAATCATCTGAAACAACCAAAACAAAGAGTCACAGGCTTGATGTAGTCGTTGCATGCTATGAATATGGGAACATATACTTTTTACTACACAAGTGCATTTGTGCCAATACTTTCTGATGCACAAAACTGCTGTAATTTCTAAATCCTTCACCTGATATGGATGACAATACCCTAAAATTAAAGCTGACAGTCTGCACTTTAACCTTATAGTCATTGTTTGATTTCAAATCCTAACTTTTGGAGTATAGAGCCAAAAATAAAAAATGCTTCACTGTCCAAATAATTACGGTGACACTGTAGCTGTAATTGGGGCTTGGCGATACATCAAATTAATAAAAATGATGTGAGACGTATTTGAAATATCTTGATATCGCAATAATGGAGTTTTATTTCATTTTTGTATGAGCGTTAATGTCCACTTGTTCTCATGTCTATTTGTCTCGTCTCCTTCACTTCTTCTGCTGTGACTGTGCACCTTCCCATTTACACACACACCAAGCCCCTGCCACTCATAACAACAAAGAAGAGAGATCACTTCTTCCTCTCTGACAAACGGTTTCAACTTGCTATTTGCAATTGAGGTTTGGTCCAACAGAATAGGTCACATGGACACCGAAAGATATTGAGACATGATTTTACTTTAAAAGAACTTAACCTTTCTAACAATGCCCTTTTTCTGTCTCAACTCTTCAAATTGCACTCAGAACAGACACTACTAAAACAGAAGCATCAATTAACATTGGTTCTGGAAAATGAATGCGCAGTTTGAACAAAGTGGACAGGCTAGCATGCTGTTCAAACAGTTGGAGATGGACAGAGGGGTGTGTTCATAACAGTTCAGCTGTTCTACCTTGTTAGCTAGCAAGCAGTGTGCATTAGTCTCCTGAGTGGCACAGCGGTCTAAGGCACTGCATCTCAGCGCAAGAGGCGTCACTACAGTACCTGGTTCGAATTCAGGCTGTATCACCTCTGGCCGTGATTGGGAGTCCCACAGGGTGGTGCACAATTGGCCCAGCGTCGTCTGGGGTAGGCCGTCATTGTAAATAAAATAACAATTCTTAACTGACTTGCCTAGTTAAATAAAGGTATTTTTCAGGGAGATCTGCTATTGGCTCCTTGATTTGTCGCTAGATTATGTTTTTCCGTGACGGCGTCACAGCACCAATTTGCCTTGCTGCGGTCCCCGACGTAGATTTTCACCCCCATCCCTTGTGCTTCTACACCTGTGTGTGCGAAGTTGCTGTGACTTCTGTTGCACAGACAGCTTCTCCTGCTCTCATTTGTGGCAGAAGTGGGAAAAGTTGTTGAATACTTTTCAAAACCATAGTAACCTTTGGTGTCATAACTCCCTGAAGGCAGCCTGGAAAAGTTATTGAATTTGTTGCTAGAATCTTTTACCAATACAAGTTGCTGTAGGGGTATGAAAACTCGCAAAATATATCGACAACATTGCTAATTTGGTTTAACTTGAAATATAAAGATGAGCTGGCTACTCACAAGCACGTGGGCTTGTGCTTGAGAGATTGTTTGAGACCTGTTATTTTTTTAAATGCCTGCTACAAGAAGTTATTCGTTATTAGTGACTGTGCATTATGCATGGTTCTGGTTAAATTTGAGACAAAACGGGCATTTTCACAGCCAGATCAGTGATTTTTGCAAAAATGCTGGTTTAAACCATTTGAATAAAAATAATTTAATTATTAGTGGGTCTAATGGTTGTGGAAGGATTATTTATCCTAGGTATAATTTCACAAGCACTGAATTCATTAGATTATTGCAGACTGTTTGAAATGCAGTGTGTAAAAATATTGTGAAAATCCTGTAAATTAAAATTAAATCCAGATATGATTTTTATGCCATATCGCTGAGCCCTAGCTGTAATTGTCATTGGAGTTTGAACATTCACATTGAAGGTTTTACAATGGACATATCTTTATACAACTAAAGTTAGATTTTATAGAATTGTTGCTGTAGATGTGTTTACAATTATCTGGATTTTGAAAGCCTGTGTCATGATGTTTGTTGTGTCAACAAATCAGCATTGGTGTTTTTAAAGGGAAAGCGTCCTGTCAGTCTCATTGGCTTCAGTCTTGGAGCGAGGGTTATCTACTTCTGCCTTCAGGAACTTGCCAAAGATCAAGGTATAGCAAGCACACTAAACCCTTGCCTGACTTTATACATACTATAGAGTGTAACAAGCCTAACAAACGTCAAATTGTATTGTTGCATTTAACTGATGCCTTCAAAGATTTTGCATAATCATCTAGGTATGCTTTTGATCTATTAATCAAAATATTCATTTTTGTGAGATTTTTGCCAGATACATGTCACCGCTTCCACACACACACACACAACTGCAATACAGAACTGTTCAAATTAACAATATCTCTTTTTCTATCCTGTTGTACATGGTCTCAGGTTGTGAGGGCGTGGTGGAGGATGTTGTCCTATTGGGTGCCCCAGTAGATGGCACCGCCCAAGCCTGGGAGAGAATGGTCAAGGTGGTCGCTGGGAAGATAGTGAATGGATACTGCAGGTGAGAAAGATATCCCATCTTACCTTTGGGGGTGAGATTGTTGTCTTGGTGACGCAAAATATGTATACAGCAAGTTTTGAATTTGAGCTATTGTCAACAAAAAATATGAATGTATATGACCATTTCGAAATGAGACAAATATAATACATATTTTCATATGCATGCATTCTTTATCTACTAGGAATGGCATAAGTATGCATATACATTATTTAGTCTCTTCATTGATAAAGAGCACATTCATGATACAAAGGTGCTGTGGTTTTTATTAATTGGTCCATCAACCTGTCAGAGGGGACTGGCTACTGGGATACGTGTACAGGGGTTCGTCGGCACAGCTGTCTGTTGCAGGGCTTCAGCCAATCAGCTTGAATGATCGCCGCATATTCAACGTGGATCTATCTTCTGTGGTGAGTTACACTATTGTACCTCAATTAGTCATTTCCAACTGAAAAGTAGCAGCTTTTACATGACACTAGGTTTCAGCTTAGTTCATTTATTTTCTATCCAACACAGCATCATTGTGCTTTTGTTATTGCACTGACTGTTGTTGTTTAGCCCTGACTGTTGTTGTTTAGCACATCCTGCTTAACAAAATAATTTGCCTGAAGTCACTGACTACCAGCTGTAAGCAGAGGGAGAATTCACACATCACTGTGCAGTACCGACTCGCCTGGTGATTTTTATTTTTTATTTCACCTTTTTTGAACTTTTTTGGGATATGTGGGACGGTCGCGAACATCCAGTGAAAATGCAGAGCGCCAAATTGAAATAAATTACTATAAAATGTAACTTTCAGGAAATTACACATACAATACACCAAATTAAAGCTACACTTGTTGTGAATCCAGCCAGCATGTCAGATTTCAAAAAGGCTTTACGGCGGAAACATAATATGCTATTATCTGAGTATAGCACCTCCACAAACACCAGTTCCAAAACGCGCAAAATATCTCAAAAGTTACCTGTAATCTTTTTCCAAACATTTCAAATAACATTCCTGATACAACTTTAGGTATTTTTTTAACGTAAATAATAGATTCAATTTAAGACGGGATAAACTGTTTCATACCGGAGAAAAAGAAAGTGGAGCGTGCTGTTCAGGTCGCACACCTCTAACAAAGAGTACACTTCCCTCGAGCTTCATTCTGAACAGTGTTGCTTCTTCTTTTCTCAAAGGAAAAACCTCAACCAATATCTAAAGACGTTTGACATCCAGTGGAAGCGATAGGAACTGCAAGCCTGCCCCTTAGAAATCTGGAATCCCAATGAAAACCCATTGAAAAGAGTGACCTAAAAAAAAAAAAAAAAATCTGAATGGTTTGTCCTCTGGGTTTCGCCTGCCAAATAAGTTCTGTTATACTCACAGATATCATTCAAACAGTTTTAGAAACTTCAGAGTGTTTTCTATCCAAATGTACTAATAATATACATATCTTAGGTTCTGGGCCTGGGTAGCAGGCAGTTTACTTTGGACACGCATTTCATCCGGGTGTGAAAATACTGCCCCTATCCCAATGAAGTTAACCAGGTAGGCCAGTTGAGAACAAGTTCTCATTTACAACTGCGACCTGGCCTAGATGGAGCAAAGCAGTGCGACACAAGCAACACAGTTACACATGGGATAAACAAACGTTCAGTCAAAAACACAATAGAAAAGTCTATATACAGTGTGTGCAAATGTAGTAAGATTAGGGAGGTAAGGCAATAAATAGGCCATAGTGGCGAAATTATTTCAATTTAGCAATTAAACACTGGAGGGATAGATGTGCAGAAGATGAATGTGCAAGTAGAGATACTGGGGTGCAAAGGAACTAAAAAAACAATATGGGGATGAGGTAGTTGGGTGGGCTATTTACAGATGGGCTATGTACAGGTGCAATGATCGGTAAGCTGCTCTAACAGCTGATGCTTAAAGTTAGTTAGGGAGATTTAAGTCTCCAGCTTCAGTGATTTTTGCAATTTGTTCCAGTCATTGGCAGTAGAGAACTGGAAGGAAAGGCGGCCAAAGGAGGAGTTGGCTTTAGGGGTGACCTGTGAAATATACCTGCTGGAGCACGTGCTACGGGTGGGTGCTGCTATGGTAACCAGTGAGCTGATATAATGTGGGGCTTTACCAAGCAAAGACTTACAGATGACCTGGAGCCAGTGGGTTTGGCGACAAATATGAAGTGAGGGCCACCCAACGAGAGCATACAGGTCGCAGTGGTGGATAGTACAGTGGGGCAAAAAAGTATTTATTCAGCCACCAATTGTGCAAGTTCTCCCACTTAAATATTAGAGATAAAAAATCCAGAAAATCACATTGTAGGATTTTTTATGAATTTATTTGCAAATTATGGTGGAAAATAAGTATTTGGTCACCTACAAACAAGCAAGATTTCTGGCTCTCACAGACCTGTAACTTCTTCTTTAAGAGGCTCCTCTGTCCTCCACTCGTTGCCTGTATTAATGGCACCTGTTTGAACTTGTTATCAGTATAAAAGACACTTGTCCACAACCTCAAACAGTCACACTCCAAACTCCATTTGACAGTGATGAGTGGTGTTCGTTTGACTGCGGACCCATTATGCACGCAGGCAATGAGGCAGTGATCGCTGAGATCCTGGTTGAAGACAGCAGAGGTGTATTTAGAGGGCAAGTTGGTCAGGATGATATCTAAGAGGGTGCCCGTGTTTATGGATTTGGGGTTGTACCTGGTGGGTTCTATGATCATTTGTGTGAGATTGAGGGCATCTAGTTTATATTGTAGGATGGCCGGGGTGTTAAGCATATCCTAGTTTAGGTCAAATAACAGTACAAACTCTGAAGATAAATGGAGGGAAATTAATTCACATATGTTGTCCAGGGCACAGCTGTGGGCTGAGGGGGTCTATAACAAGCGGCAACAGTGAGAGACTTATTTCTGGAAAGGTGGATTTTTAAAAGTAGAAGCTTGAACTGTTTGGGCACAGACCTGGATAGCATGACATAACTCTGCAGGCTGTCTCTGCAGTAGGTTGCAACTCCACCCCTTTGGCAGTTCTATCTTGGTGGAAAATGTTGGAGATGGAAATTTCAGAATTTTTGGTGGCCTTCGTAAGCCAGGATTCAGACACGGCTAGGACATCGGGGTTGGCAGAGTGTGTTTAAGCAGTGAATAAAACAAACTTAGGGAGGAGACTTCTGATGTTAACATGCATGAAACCAAGGCTTTTGCGTTTACAGAAGTCAACAAATGATAGCGCCTGGGGAATCGGAGTGGAACTAGGGGCTACAGGGCCTGGGTTAACCTCTACATCACCAGAGGAACAGAGGAGGAGTAGGATAAGGGTACGGCTAAAGGCTATAAGAACTGGTCGTCTAGTGCATTGGGGACAGAGGAAAAAAAGGTGCAGATTTCTGGGCATGGTAGAATAGATTCAAGGCATAATGTACAGACAAGGGTATGGTAGAATGTGAGTACAGTGGAGGTAAACCTAGGCGTTGAGTGACGATGAGAGGTTTTGTCTCTAGAGGGACAAGTTAAGCCAGGTGAGGTCTCCGCGTGTGTGGGGTGGGACAAAAGAGCTATCTAATTCATTTTGAGCGGGACTGAAGGCTCTACAGTGAAATAAAACTGTAAAAACTAGCCAAGACAGCAGTAGACAAGGCATATTGACATTAGAGAGAGGCATAAAGCAATCACAGGTGTTGATCAGGTGTGATCCTTTCATCCTCTAAATGCCCATTGTAGCTTCATGACCTCAATGCCTCCACGGCCTTGGGAATGGAGTTAGAGGCCAAGCTATTGAGATCTGAAAATGTTTACTATTGAGCTGCCGGGAGGCATTGCTTGCGTGAGTTTTTCAGCAGACTGAAGGTTGAGAAGACTTCTAGCTATACAATGGCTGTATTCAATAGTACATTTCAGTTGGTGTCAGGCAACCTTGTACTTTCTCTTGTTTTCCAATACTGTCTCTAAAACCTTTTATTACTACAACATAATAGACATGTATTCATAATACACCATGTATTTCAAGTTTAAGGAAAACTATGTTAAGGTAACTGCAGCTTGTACTGTCAGTTCACGGCCAGGCTTAGGTATTCAGCCACCACCCCCATGGACTGTCATATGAAAAGACAACCTTTGACAGAAAATCATCATGGTAGATTTAAATTGTATTTTAAATGTAACCTTTACTTAACTAGGCAATGCACAAAGGACAACTTGGAGAGCATTACAACCTTGACATGTGTTGAATAAGGTCGGGATGATACCAGTGTCGTGTCAAGGAAACAGAACACGAAGCATCATTAAATCATTATCACATGTATTTATTTTACAAGCTATAGCACACAATATTTTACATACAGCAGGTTTAGAGGACCAGAGATTTTGGTCTGCTTCGTGTTTTCATTTTTGCCATGAAAAAATATTGCGACACTGGTATTGTCCTTGGCCCTACTGTTTGAATGGAAATGATGGAACTCTACAGCATTATGTTTTACATAGTTGTTTGCGGGTTATAAAGTGGCCTATTCATGGCAAAACTTCAGTTACCACAATGTGACGTAATTTCCAGTTATTAAAACAAGTCCATGGTACGTTTTTAATTTCCATCTGTAAAAGGGTGAAAATGTGTCCACAAAGCCCACTTTTCCTTCTTTGCACATATTCAAATGATTTTAACCCCCCCCCCCCCCCTTCTTTTAGGTGAAAGGTCACTTGGACTACATGCGTCAGATGGATACCATCCTCGTAGCAGTGGGCGTGCCCACCAGAGAAGTTCCAGGAGCTGGGGGTGGACCGCTTCAACCACTCACTATGACCGAGAGAAAACTGGACATAGCCATGATCCAATCAATACAAGGGGACATGGCTGAAAAGCAAAAACTGGTTGGTTCTTCGGCTGGAGCAGGTGAGACTTGCATGGGTGAGGGAGGGCAGCTGGAGGAAAAAGAGGATATGGGAGACGGTTGGGACATCCCCGACATATCAGATCTGTTGGACTCGCTAAACGAGATCGATGTTGTTTCAACTGAAAACATTCTTGAGGGCAACCTGCAACAGAGTTCTGAGGGGAATGCCACCCATGAGGACAACGGTGCACCTTCCCATCTAGAGTTTGATGGATGGGGAAAAGAGCTGGAGGAGATATGGGAGGAGGGAGTGGAGGGGACAGAGTCTGACACTGAACACACGTCCTGGAGTTGGGAGGACACACGCTGGACTCCCGAGCACAAACACATAGGACCAAACAGGCGGACATAGGAGGTTACAGGACCAACTGCCTCACTGCAGTTTGTCTGCCTCTTCTCAACTTGAATTATCAACAACATCCCAATCGTGTGTGGAAAGACCTCCTTTACCTTAACAGCACACTCGGGTGCCAGAACACTCACCTAAGGCATCTGTACCACAAACGTAAAATATTTTTTTCTTTTATTTAACTATGGCAGTCTAAGTTTTGTCAATCATTTCATTTACAAGTTAATCTGTTGCATAATGTATAGTGTGTCAAAGTATTGTCAGTTTTATGTAGGCAGGATGTAAATTAAAAACATTTAATTACAACACATTTAATTATAGACATCCCCCACTTTTATGGATATAAAGACAATGCAGCATGAATGAATTCTAACTATATTCCTAAATTCCTCCGGTCGATTATTCCATCTGTTGGGAATTATGGTTATCACAGTGACGTCGCCCAGTGATTTTCAGTGCCTAGCTCTTCCTCATCCACTCCTGCCCTGTATGCTAAATTACACCTTCTAGATCATTTTTACATCTTGCTACCAACCCCAACAAGACACACCTTCCTCCAATGTATGGTGGTCATATTTTAGTATGTAACACAGCATCTGTTCATGCTCTCTTCTCCATCGCCCCCTTCAGTCCAGCGTGTCCACCTGATTAGGCAGCAGCAAGGGCAGCTCAATCCCAGCATGCTCTGCATCATACAAGTTGACGGCGTCTGTGGCAGTGGCGGGGGGCTGTCGGGGATCGGAAGCCAGGGAAGGGGGCTCTGTGGGCAGGTTGGGCTCACCAGAGTTGCAGAGGGAGAGCTCCGGCGAGGGTCTGTGGGGCGAGCGGGTAGAGCAGCAGGGCAGCAGTCGTCCCAGGGCCCGTTTGAAGTCACGCATGAACAGCGGGTAGATAATGGGGTTCATGGTGCTGTTACAGTAGCCCAGCCAAGTGATGGCATCGAAGAGTGCCGGGGGAACACACTCGCATACCGCCTGACAGGTGAGAGAAAGGGTAACAGACAGGCATTGGGGTTGTGTTCAGTATGTACACAACATTTAAGATTTTGTGAAACAAAAGTATTCTTATCAGAAATATGTAGTTTGTCGGAAATATAGTGCCTATCATAAGTATGCACCCCCTTGTATTGTTTGTTCGCGTTTTGTTGCGTTACAAAGTGGGATTGAATTTTATAGGGGGTAACCGATCTACACACTTTTTTATATAAATGTTTACAAATTAATGAAAAGTATTTTAACTAAAAGGTTGCATATGTATTTATGGCAAGCCTAATTAATATACAGTGCATTCAAAAAATATTCAGACCGTTACAGCCTTATTCTAAATACACACAATACCTCATAATGACTAAACAAAAACAGGTTTAGACATTTTTGCTAGTTATTAAAAATAAAAAACTATTAAATTCACATGCACTACCTGTCAAAAGTTTTAGAACACTGACTCATTCAAGGGTTTTTCTTTATTTGTACTATTTCTACAATAATAATAGTGAAGACATCAAAACTATGAAATAACAATTGTAATCATGTGGTAACCAAGGAAGTGTTAAACAAATCAAAATATAGTTGAGATTCTTCAAATAGCAACACTTTGCCTTGATGTCAGGTTTGTACACGCTTGACATTCTCTCAACCAGCTTTACCTGGAATGCTTTTCCAACAGTCTTGAAGGAGTTTCCACATATGCTGAGCACTTTTTGGCTGCTTTTCCTTCACTCTGTGGTCCGACTCATCCCAAACCATCTCAATTTGGTTGGGGGATTGTGGAGGCCAGGTCATCTGATGCAGCACTCCATCACTCTCCTTCTTGGTAAAATAACCCTTACACAGCCTGGAGGTGTGTTGCATCATTGTCCTGTTGAAAAACAAATGATAATCCCACTACGCCCAAACCAGATGGGATTGCATATCGCTGTAGAATACTGTGGTAGCCATGCTGGTTAAGTGTGCCTTAAATTCAAAATAAATCACAGACAGTGTCACCAGCAAAGCACCTACACACCATAACACCACCACCTCCATGCTTTACAGTGGGAAATATACATGCAGAGATCATCCGTTCACCCACACCACGTCTCACAAAGACAGTGGTTGGAACCAAAAATCTCCAATTTGGACTCCAGACCAAAGGACTAATGTCCACCGGTCTAATGTCCATTGCTCATGTTTCTTGGCCGAAGTCTCTTATTATTGGTGTCCTTTAGTAGTGGTTTCTTTGCAGCAATTCGACAATGAAGGCCTGATTCACGCAGTCTCCTCTGAACAGTTGAAGTTGAATTTTTTGGGGCTGCAATTTCTGAGGCGGTTAACTCTAATGAACTTATCCTCTGCAGCAGAGGTAACTCTGGGTCTTCCATTTCTTTGGCGGTCCTCATGAGAGCCAGTTTCATCATAGAGCTTGATGGTTTTTGTGACCGCACTTGCAGAAACTTTAAAGGTTCTTGAAATGTTCCGTGTTGACTGACCTTCATGTCTTAAAGTAATGATGGACTGTCGTTTCTCTTTGCTTATTTGAGCTCTTCTTGCAATAATATGGACTTGGTCTTTTACCAAATGGGTATATCTTCTGTATACCCCCCTACCTTGTCACAACACAAATGATTGGCTCAAATGCGTTAAGAGGGGAAGGAATTCCGAAAATTAACTTTTAACAAGGCACACTTGTTAATTGAAATGCATTCCAGGTGACTACCTCATGAAGCTGGTTGAGAGAATGTCAAGAGTATGCAAAGCTGTCATCAAGGCGAAGGGTGGTTATTTGAAGAATCTGAAATATAAAATCTATTTTGATTTAACACTTTGGGTTACATAAAAATAAAAGAGAATTTCACCAGGTAGGCCAGTTGAGAACAAGTTCTCATTTACAACTGTGACCTGGCCAAGATAAAGCAAAGCAGTGCAACACAAACAACACAAGAGTTACACATGGAATACACAAACATACAGTCAATAATAAGATAGAAATAGTCTGTATGCAGTGTGTGCAAATGAGGTAGGATAAATGAGGTAAGGCAATAAATAGGCCACAGTGGTGAAATAATTACAATATAGCAATTAAACACTGAAGTGATAGATGTGCAGAAGATGAGTGTGCAAGTAGAGATACTGGGGTGCAAAGGAGCAAAATAAATAACAGTATGGGGATGAGGTGGTTGGATGGGCTATTTACAGATGGGCTATGTACAGGTGCAGTGATCTGTGAGCTTCTCTGACACCTGGTGCTTAAAGTTAGTGCAGGAGATATGAGTCTCCAGCTTCAGTGACTTTTGCAGTTCGTCCCAGCCATTGGCAGCAGAGAACTGGAAGGAAAGGTGGCCAAAGGAAGAATTGGCTTTGGGGGTGACCAGTGAAATATACCTGCTGGAGCGCGTGCCACGGGTGGGTGCTGCTATGGTGACCAGTGAGCTGAGATAAGGTGGGGCTTTACCTAGCAAAGACTTATAGATAACCTGGAGCCAGTGGGTTTGGCGACGAATATCTGAGAAGTAGTTGGTGAAACAGGCGAGGCAGTCATTTTGAGAAACCAAGGCTGTTGAGTCTGCCGGTTAGAATGTGGTGATTGACAGAGTCGAAAGCCTTGACCAGGTCGATGAATACAGCTGCACAGTATTGTCTCTTATCGATGGCGGTTATGATATTTTGTTTCATTGTTTTGATGTCTTCACTATTATTCTACAATGTAGAAAATAGTAAAAATGAAGAAAAACCCTTGAATGAGTATGTGTTCTGAAACTTGACAGTAGTGTAAGTATTCAGACCCTTTACTCAGTACTTTGTTGAAGCACCTTTGGCAGCGATTACAGCCTTGAGTCTTCTGGATATAATGCTACAAGCTTGGCACACCTATATGCCAGGTCACAATTGTAAATGAGAACTTGTTCTCAACTTGCCTACCTGGTTAAATAAAGGTGAAATAAAAAAATAAAAAAATATTTGGGGAGTTTCTCCCATTCTACTCTGCAGATCCTCTCAAGCTGTGTCAGGTTGGATGGGGAGTATTGCTGCACAGCTATTTTGAGGTCTCTCCAGAGTTGTTTGATCAGGTTCAAGTCCGGGCTCTGGCTGGGTCACTCAAGGCCATTGAGACTTGTCCCGAAGCTACTCCTGCGTTGTCTTGGCTGTGTGCTTAGGGTCGTTGTCCTGTTGGAAGGTGAACCTTTGCCCCAGTCTGAGGTCCTGAGTGCTCTGGAGCAGGTTTTCATCAAGGATCTCTCTGTACTTTGCTCCGTTCGTCTTTCCCTCGATCCTGACTATTCTCCCTGTCGCTGAAAAACATCCCCACAGCATGATTCTGCCACCATCATGCTTCACGGTAGGGATGGTGACAGGTTTCCTCCAGACGCAACGCTTGGCATTCAGGCCAAAGAATCTTGTTTCTCATGGTCAGAAAGTCCTTTAGGTTCCCTTTGGCAAACTCCAAGTAGGCTGTCATGTGCCTTCTACTGAGGAGTGGCTTCCACCTGGTGTCTCTACTATAAAGGACTGATTGGTGGAGTGCTGCAGAGGTGGTTGTCCTTCTGGAAGTTTCTCCCATCTTCACAGAGGAACTCTGGAACTCTGTCAGAGTGACCATTGGGTTCTTGGTCACCTCCCCGACAAAGGCCCTTCTCCCTCGATTGGTCCGGTGGCCAGCTCTAGGAAGAGTCTTGGTGGTTCCAAACTTCTTCCATTTAAGAATGATGGAGGCCATTGTGTTCTTGGGGACATTCAATGCTGCAGAATTGTTTTGGTACCCGTCCCCAGATCTGTGCCTCGACACAATCCTGTCTCGAAGCTCTACAGACAATTCCTTTGATTTCATGGCTTGGTTTTTGCTCTGACATGCACGATCAACTGTGGGATCTTTTATATAGACAGGTGTGTGCCTTTCCAAATCATGCTCAATCAATTGAATTTACCACAGGTGGACTCTAATGGAAACGGGATGCACCTTAGCTCAATTTCGAGTCTCATAGAAAAGTGTCTGAATACTTATGTAAAGTGTGTTTTTCATTTTTAATACATGTGCAAAAATGTATAAAAACATGTTTTCGCTTTGTCATTATGGGGTATTGTGTGTAGATATTTAATACATTTTAGAATAAGGCAGTAACGTAACAAAATGTGGAAAAAGGGAACAGGTCTGAATACTTTCCGAATGCACTGTATTTTTACTTACCCAGAATTTGGTTGTTCATCATTGTTAGACAGCCATTTAGCAGTTATGTCCTTGAGCTGTTCTTGTCTATTAATGTTCTGTATTATTTCATTTATTGTGTGGACCTCAGGAAGAGTAGCTGCTGCTTTTGCATCAGCTAATGGGGATCCTAATAAAATACTAAATACCAACTTGACAGAGCTTGAACAATCTTTGAAAATAATTATGGGCAAGTATTGTACAATCCAGGTGTGCAGAGCTTAATCTTAACCACCCAAAACTCAGCTATAATCGCTGCCAAAGGTGTTTTTTTTGTATTGACTCGGGGGATGAATACTTATCTATTCAGTATATATTAGTATGTTACTTTATAACACAAAATGTGAAGAAATCCAGGTGAGGGGGGTTAATACTGATGATAGGCACTGTATGTATCCAATGGAAATATGTAGCCAATAAGAGATAAAACAGAAAATATTATTTCAAATGCTCTTTTCATCAGTGTACAGCTACTGTAATTGGGCCTGAGTATAACATATATATGTAAATTAGGGACATAACCCATAGAAGGGTGAGAAACTGGCTCACTATGGCATATCAGAAAGAGAGGGTGGAGACTGCTGTTGGAGGAACGTGTCCTATCTTATCAAGATGGAAGGAGGCAGGGAGTGAGAAGGTGAAAAAAGGGAGGGGGTGTTCACATACCACATGGAGTGTGAAGGGAGGGGGGAGGAAGGCAGACACTGAAACCTCTGTTCGCTATATTCTGGAAGAGTGAAGTGAGGGACACAGATGGGAAATGAAATGACTGGATCATTGAAAGCCTGAAAGCAGGACAACAATAATTACCCATTTAGATTAAATCCTTTTATGTTACACACTGTGCGGACACCTTTCCCAGTCAGAGGAATAAGGTAACCTCAGAGTTGGAGCACAGACAAAGGGGAGTTTAATTGCTATAAGATGATGCATCAGGCATTGCATTTATGTGATCCAGGTTCTGTAATACAGTGAATTAATTTCAATTAATAGGCTGTACACAATGAACATAAGGAGAACAGATCGACAATATACTGTGTGCTTGTGGTTTGCAAGTTTCGACCCTGAGAAGATGAGCAGCAACCAATTTAAAGATTTCTATTAGTCGCAGCTCTGAGCAGCTAGCTGATCCCATAGTGTTTTGGCTCATCGTTCTTCCTGGAAATCCCTCGATTTAAGATGGTAAGAGAGTCCTTTGAATCTAAAAGTTGACAGCAACAAGGCACAATATCATTGATAAAGAAAAATAATGGCCAGATTTGATTACGCATCCTATAAGCCTATTTCATTTATTAACTTGGACATAAAGTGCAAGTTTGGAAATTGATATTTCACTAGAATTTCAGAAGAACATGTATACTCTTCCAAGCTTGACATTAAAGGGATAGATTGCTTAAATTGCTGAACTATCCCTTTAATCCAAAGGCTCACCTAGTCTGAGCCACTGACCTGGGCCATGTTGGTGATGAAGAAGGGTAGCCAGGCGCTGAAGAAGAGGCCCAGCAGGACTCCCAGGGTCAGACTGGCCTTCACTGCCCTCCGGCCCTGCCTGTGGGCCAGCCGCCGCTCACTGTTCACTGACAACTGAGGATAGAGGGACAGACAGGGCAGTAAGAGATAAGGACTGCATCACAATGTGTCCAAAAACCTAGGTATTTAAATTGACATGGTAGCTACAGGTCCACATTGTTACATGATTCTTAAAACTGTTACACACGTTTGCGGCATGCACATTTTCAAGGATTTTCAAATGAACTCAATGGAATTAAAACAACAATTCCAGGGTGAGTACAAATCTAATGCATAGAAAGTTCATTATATAGAAACAGCAAACGGGTATAAATAGCTGTAAGTATTATGTATCAATGTGCACTTACTCTGTACCTAAGAGCTACCATGTAAATACTTAGGTTTTATAATTGGAGTGGCGAAAGAAAATAAACTATAGCTTCCACCATGTTGCTTTCAAGAGAAGAAGATGACACACTTTAGATGCATCCTTGGCCTGGTATTGTCAAGGAGTCTGAAAAAAGTTAACGCTTGCATTTAACAAGATGTAATTATCACATTGAAAGAGATGTGACGTGTTGCTGAATACATTGAAAAGTCTGCGTGGAACAACATTGTTATGAATTATTGTCCTTGGCACTCAATCTCAGGAGTGGAGATGCAGGCCCTTGACTACATAAATACAATGCAAGGTCTGTGCCATTTATTCTAACAAGCAACCACTTTGCCTTCAACAGGCGCCATCGTCTCTCCTCCCTCTGTCTCTTTCAGATGTTTATTTTCTGAATTTCAAGCTCTTTCCCATCTTTCATCTTAAACTGTCTCACTTATTTCACTCTATTCCGTTTCTTTTATTTTAGTGGATGTAAGAAAATGTATTCAGTGTGTCAATTCCTCAGCTGCCCACCTCACTTTAATAGAGGGGAGATCTAACACACACTTACCTACAGTGCCTTCAGAAAATATTCATAACCCTTGACTTATTCCACACTTTGTTGTGTTACAGCCTGAATTTAAAATGTATTCAATTGTTTTTTTCTCTCACCCATGTACCCCATAATGACAAAGTTTTTAGACATTTTTGCAAATGTATTTGAAAATGAAATACCGAAATCTAATTTACATAAGTATTCACAACCCTTTGCTATTACACTTCAAATATCTTTCATCATCTTTGAGATGTCAATACAACTTGATTGGTGTCCAACTGTGACCAATTTTTTTGACATGTTTTTAGAGAGAAACACACCTGTCTATATACGGTCCCACAGTTGACAGTGTATGTCAGATCAGAAAATATACCATGTCCAAGGAACTGTCTGTAGATCTCTGACATATAATTGTGATGAGGCATATATCTGGGGAAGGATATAAACCAATTTCTAGTGTGTTGAAAGTTTCCAAGGGCACAGTGGTCACCATCATTGGAAAACTGAAAAAATATGGGACTATCCAGAACCTGCCAGAAGGACAACAATCTCTAAAGCATTTCACCAATCTGGGCTTTATGAGAGAGTGGCCAGACGGAAGCCACTCCTGAGAAAAAGGCATATGACAGCACGCTTGGAATTTGCAAAAAGGCATGTGAAAGACTCAGAGCATAAGGCAAAAGATTCTGTGGTCTGATGAGACAAAAATGTAACTATTTGGCCTGAATGCAAAGCGCTATGTCTGGAGAAAAGCAGGTACAGCTCATCTTCCGTCTAACACCATCCCTACTGGGAAGCATGGTGGTGGCAGCATCATGCTATGGGGATGCTTTTCAGCAACAGGGACTGGGAGACTGGTAAGGATAGAGGGAACAATGAATGGAGCCAAATACAGGCAAATCCTTGATGAGTACCTGCTTCATAGTGCAAACGACCTTAGATTGTGGGCGAAGATTTATGTTCCAACAGGACAATGACTCCAAGCTTACAGCCAAGGCAACGCTGGAATGGCTTCAGAATAAGAATGAGTGCCCAGCCAAAGCACAGACTTAAATCCCATTGAAAATCTGTGGCAAGACTTGAAGATTGCTGTTCACCGCCACTCCACATCTATTTTAATAGAGCTTGAGAAAATCTGCAAGGAAGAATGGGAGAAAATCACCAAATCCAGATGTGCAAAGCTAATACATACATTCCCAAGACAACTCAAAGCTATAATCGCCACCTAAGGTATTTCTACAAAGTAGTGACTCAGGGGTATGAATACATATGTATTTCATTTTCAATAAATTAGCTAACATTTCAAAAAACATGTTTTCGTTTTGTAAATAAATGTTGAATTCAGGCAGTAACACAATAAAATGTGGAATAAGTCAAGGGGTATGCATACTTTCTGAAGGCTCTGTAACCCACCCACTCCACCTTTAAAGAGGAACTGCCTTTAAAAAGCAACGAATCCCTTTGAAAACAGCCTATGTGGCAACGATATGAGTCAAACAGTTATTCTAGTGTCAAAATGTGCTACATGTGTAAATAGGATAATTTTGGTCATAAAGTAAGTAGTCTAAAACGAAGTTTAGAACATCCGTGCATTACAGTGGGTAAATGAAGAATGGGTTTTGATTTGCTGATTTCCATTTGCCTACTAACATAGGGTGATCAGCTGCAGTGACTGTTCTCTATCCAATAGCATAGACAGTGAGACAGACCTGCCCCAGCAGCTCTGACTTTGTTTGCATAAGACAACACATAGCAACACATTGCACATTTTTTTACTTGAGAAATACTGCGCCAAACACCTTAGATTTAAAATTGTGCAACTATATCATCCTCAAAAAAAAAATCAACATTTAGTACCGATTTCATGAGTTATCTTAGATTCATTCTGGGGATTTTGAGGAAGTGAACATCCCATCATTAAGAGCACCTGTTCAACTTAATAAAAAACATGTTTTCCCATCTCAAGAGGTTCAATAAAAAATGTACTATAGTAAGTGCCTATTAAGTGCCGAGTAAAGTAGGGTTGATTGAAAGAGTTGACGACTTCATCTTAAATCAACCATAAATCCCCTTATTGTGTGAAACAGGGAGTGGCAATTTTTGTATTTTTTTATTGTTAAAACATTTCTAGCTTGTCTATCTATGGACAACGGTTGACGCGTTATTGTCTACCAGGTCAGTTTTCCACCAGAAAATGGCCAAAAAGCTTACCTGCTTTTACACTATGATTGACTATAAGATATTCAATGTTTCTTTAAAAAGCAATAGTTTCACCTTATTTTTTTAAAACTAGGCAAGTCAGTTAAGAACAAAATTCTTATTTTCAATGATGGCCTAGGAACAGTGGGTTAACTGCCTGTTTGGGGGCAAAACGACAGATTTTGTACCTTGACAGCTCGGGGGGTTTGAACTTGCAACCTTCCAGTTACTAGTTCAACTCGCTAACCATTAGGCTACCCTGCCGCCCCGTTCAGAGTTCAGTTCACGTAACAGAGTTGACCTTAAAATAATCACTAATCACATTAATAAATAATAATCGTCATGAATGACTTTGTCAAAGCAACCAAATAACTAAGGCTTTACAATGATGGTGAAAACTTGGAGACATTTTGGGGTTACGTGGGTTAAAATCTTCCAGAAGTCACAGAGAGTCCATGGTGGGACATGGATGTTGAATATGTTGAATATGAATAATATTTAAAAAATCAGATTTATTGAATTCTCCATGTGGTCTATATTAAAGGGGTACTCCATTTAATATAACAGGCTTTTACAATTCAATATTGGAACTCAATTTCTATAAAAATATCAAAGGGACGCGAAAGGCACTCTTTTTGTGGAACGACCCAACTGATCTGAGAGGCAGAAAAGGCATCATGGTGGAAATCTATCCAGGCACACAGTGATCATGCAGTGACAGTTTACACAGCTGTGAGATGTAGCCTCAATGTATCTCCCTTAATTTCCTCTACAACTCCCCTCTCCCTCTCACCGGTACTTGGTGTGACATAGAGCGCTCCTGATTGTAGTCTTCTCTGTCATGGTGAGCATGTCCCGCGGCGCACCCACCTGGTGAGGGAGGCTGAGAAGGCCCTCTGGGCGAATGTTGCGGGTACGGAGGGTGACTTAGCGCCGCCACTCGCCTTGCCTGTCTCCGTGCCACCAGGAGAATCCGACAGTAGGTGAAGCAGATAGCGCTGGATGGCAGGAAGAAGGTGAGGACGGATGCCACCAGGGCAAAGGGCAGGGTGACCCGCAGACAACACTGGAAGGACAGGCCATCGGCGGGTGACAGCTGGAAGTAGGAAGCGGGGTACCGCAAGCTTAGCTCTGGGTATGTGCTGATGTTGGCACTGCCAGCCCCGTGCATTGGGAAATGGTGACTTCGGTGACCCAAGCTGTGCCAGTTCATCTTGATGGGCAAGAAGGAGGCGAGGGCGGCCAGACCCCATGCCCCTCCCACCAGAAGCAGGGCTCTGGGAAGCGTCATCCTCTGCTTGTAACGCAGAGGCGAGATGATGAGGAGGTAGCGGTCCAGGCTGATCACACACAGGTTGAGAATGGAGGCACTGCAGCACATGACGTCGAAGCAGAGCCACACGGGGCAAAAGCCCGGCGACAACACCCAGGCCCCGCACAGCACATTGAGCATGGCTGGCGGCATCACCACCAGCGCCACCATCAGGTCCGACAGGAAGAGAGACACCAGGAAACAGTTGGAGGTGTTGCGTAAGGAGCGCTGGGCAAACACCAGAGTGATCAGCAGAGTGTTTCCACAAGCCGTCATCAGGATGATGAGGGTTAACATGCACGCCAACAGCCACGGACCGCTGCCACTGATGCCCCAGGCACTGCTCGTGGACAAGCTGCCATTGGAGCTCCCTAAAGGGTTAACAGCATCCACACCTGCTGCCTCTAAGCCAGTTAAGGCAGAGTCGCCCATAGCGGTAGTTGACATTGGTCAATGTGAGAGCTTCCCTGTTCCTCTCCCAGTCTGTGAAGACGAAAAGTTGCGCAAAATGTATGTGACTTCTGGTGCTTGTTAGTGCCGCTAAAGCTTTCCTGACACTTGAGGAGAATAAAGAGAAGCCACCGAAGTCCTGTGTTGATCATCCATTCACCACATCCTTCCCAAGGTTAAAAGAGGAGCCTGTGAGTCATTTATCTCTCTTAAGTGTGAAAATCTCCTCTTAACACTGCGATCAGAAGTGCCAACACCGTTTCCATCTCTCCATCGTGTCAAATAGTCCTGCTTCTTCTCAGCTTTGGAGCCAGTGTGAGCAATTCTGTGGCTGTCAGTGCGTCACGATGACACTCGCTGGGGGAGGGAGAATTGAGAGGTGGGCTACAACGTGGGAGCGCAAAGGCAGTTAGAAACGAAATGCGAGAAGAGGGAAAAATAAATTAGCCAAGATATTCTTTACTACACACACAAGGCTAATGATATAACATTGTGTGTGTGTGTGAGTGAGAGAGAGAGAGAGAGAGAGAGAGAGTGAGTGAGCGGTGTGAAGTCTATTTGCTGCTCCCTTTTTCTTGAATAGAATAAACACCACTGTGAGGCTGTCATTTGTAAGCAAGGCTCTGGCCACAAGTGCTCTACAGGTATCATGGTTGCTGTGGGGTTACCTCAGGATCCCCGCTCCTGATAATCCTCATGCCAGCCACTCCAGTGTGCCTCCCAGCAAGAGCATTTTGCTCCCGGGGAAGGAGCGTGTCTGAGCATTGAGCTGCTAATACACAGCTAGGTGATGCAAATTCTGTACCACAGCAAGGAGGCAGTGTGTGCTTTATACACTCTACATCTTGTAGAGTTGTACAGTTTCATTTAATAGCCAGTGCTTGTTGTGACATTCTGCATTATTTCTGTGAAAAAAGTTGGAAATGTATTGACTCATATTTTCTTTGTAGAGCATTTCTGGTATATATAATTGTGAAATTGTGTACTATTCAATTCTGTAGGTATATGTGGTTTATCATATTTCTTTCACTTACTTATTTAATAATAGCATAAAGCTTCATTTTTCACAGAACTACTAATAGCTTTTTGTCCCTCAATGTTAACATCTTAACAATAGACTAAGTAAAAGTCAAGGATGTCAAGAACATTGTGTTTCAGACAATTATGCAGATTCTCTGACACCGTTTACAATTGATTCTAACACAAGGTAAATTAGTCGGCTTATTCGGAGGGCACTTGAATGCTAATGAGTACAACATGTGCTTCCATGGAAGTGTTTTGCATCCGCACAAATTAATGCCGGTTTTGCATTGTTGATGTATCTTTCAGTTCACTCTATGATATAACACATCATAATCATATGTTTTAAAGGTAGATTAAGTTATATGATTTAGATGCACAAAGAAAACAGTATAGTGGGTCAATTACCGCAATTACCGTTGAAGCGCGAGGCTAAACTTCTTTGCTGTTTTGCTCCCGTAACTACCACGTTGCAACAGTATGAAGCAAATCCCTGCATATATGCAGATGTGACTCTGTGAGAGCGAACTATTGCATCTCGCTATCGCAATATCTGCGGTGCTGCTCGTGGCAACGTAATTTTGTCTTCCTTCAAAGACCTAAATTATCCTTATTTTACCTCAATTATCCTCATTGTCCTTTATTTTATTTAATAAACACAGATTTTCCTGTTCAGGCACGTAGAATTTATATGAGTAAGTATGGAAGGGTCGACCCACAGAAATAAATTAGTCTGGATGGAGATCAGTGCAAATGATGGGCAACCAAAAAAAGACAGTTCGTCGCTGACATGTGGCTACTGCTCCTGTGAGGAAAAGAGTGAAGATAAAATGGAGTCCGTTTTCATTTGGATTTACATCTCAGTACATTATACAATAACATTAATGCACGATATGGTCTTGAATATTGGTCCAATATACTATGCATTTGTACCACATCTTCAATACGAAATGTGCAAAGATTCTTATATTGACCTTGATGTTTCTCTGAAGTAGATATGCTTGGGCCAATTAAAAAAATTAAATCTAGGCTATGTAGTTGATTTAAAAAAACAGATGGATTCCCGAAGTGGTTATGAATTTTTAATGTAGATCATTGACCCCACGAGTGACTTTGGGCAGGAGGAGCCCGCATCTCAAAGAACATCTCAAACTACTAGAACACAGCACGGACACCCATACATACCCAAGAAGACAGTGACCAAAACATTACCCATACTAAAAATGCTAAACATTTGAGAAAATGTACATTTTCTCTCATGTTGAACTAACTGGTCTGGTCTGTAAAGACCAACTGAGTGGACGGGGAGCTCAACTTGACTGGCGGTTCTTTGAAAATGACTACTAATTATATTTGCTAGCATGCTACAGTCAAATGTTGGCACCAGTAGACCACGCCCTTCTGCAAACAGCCTTCTGTGATGTTGGCTACAAGGCCGTGCTTATTTAAATTAGGTAAGAGAATAATTAGTTACCATTGGTGTATTAAAATTATTTTTTTGTGATGTCACAAAAAGTCCTTAATAATCCCACTTCCATCCCCCCTTCTGAATCCAATTGTTTGAGATGGGGAAGGGGACCAGTAACTTTATGATCAATCTTTATCAATATAAAAGCAACAGTCATTTTTCATACTTTGTTCTTTGGTTTCATCCAAACATAATTCAAATTTAATAAAAAACATGATTTTGACTATTCAGGACCTTTAAGCATTGTTGTGGACTTAATTTGGTTGTTTTTCTATAAAACAAAGTGTGATTTTAATAGTGAAAACCTGAAAAAACTAGGACAACTCGGAGACCTCTGGGAAAAAAACAGGGAAAATGCCCCACCCCACCCCAAATCTAAAGACACAACCTTAAAATCAAAAAATATATTTTTACGGTGACCGCACTGCAGTTTCCCCCAGTGGGTCACGACCCCGACATTGAATACCACTGCTGTCAGTTGTCTATGGAAATGATATTACAGCAATCCATGATTTGGTTTTGTTGTCCACTGTTTCAAATGCAAACTTTTTTGCATTTGTGGCACAAATCCAAAGCAAGTCAATGGTACCTATATTAGCATTTTCACAGTTCATGTCAAAATTATCCTAAAGTATATAAAAATGTATTGTGTAACTCAATCATATCACTTATAGATAATTTGGATATGAATTGTGAAAATGTTAATATAGGTACCATTGACTTGCACTGGATTTGAGCCACACATGCTAAAACGTTAGCATTTGAAAGAGTGTCTAGGTAAAAATCAAATCAAATTTTATTGGTCACATACACATTTTAAGCAGATGTTATTGTGGGTGTAGCGAAATGCTTATGTTTTTACCAGGTGAGTCCAATGAGCGTTGCTGCTCGTAATGATGGTGACAGATGTGCGTAATGAAGGACAGCCTGGCATCCTCGAGCACCAGAGAGGGAGAGCGGGAGAAGGCGTGACACAAATAGTTTCATGTTTAATTAGTTGTACGGGATACGCATTGTATACATCATCCAACGAAATCCTTACTTGCAGATTCCTTATCGGCTATGCAACAACAATAAGAATCAGTTCAAATGTTCAGCAGTCCGATGGCTTGTAGATAGAAATGGTCTGAGCCTGTTGGTATCAGATCTAATGCTCCGATAGTCTGCCGGAAGGTAAGGGAGCGAACAGCTCGTGGCTGAGGTGTGTGGGGTCCTTGATGATGCTGTGTGCCTTCAAGCACCGTTTCGAGTTGATGTCCTGGATGGGTGGAAGCACAGTCCCAGTGATGTACTGGGCCATCTTTATCACCCGCTGGAGGTCCTTGCTGTCATGGACAAAGCAATTCCCGTACCAGGCCGTGATGCAACTGGTCAGGACGCTCTCGATGGTGCACTAGTAGTATTTGGAGATGACCCGGGGCGGAATGGCAAATTTCTTCAGCTGCCTTAGGAAGTAAGGACACTGTTGCGCCCTCTTGACAAGAGTGGGGGTGTTGTTGGTCCATGACAAGTACTCAGAGATGTGGACGCTGAGACCCGTGACTCTGAGACCCGTGATGTGGACCTAAAACCTGTGACTCTCTCTACTACAGTCCCATTGATGTGGATCGGGGCATGTTCCCTCCTCTGCATCCTGAAGTCAACAATCAACTCATTTGTTTGCTGACATTGAGGGAGAGGTTGTTGTCATGACACCACAATGCCAGTTCACTTTCCACCTCCATATATGCTGACTTGTTGTTGCTGGTTATCAGGCCTACAACCGTGATGTTGTCAGCAAACTTGATGATGGAGTTGGTGTCATGCAAATACACTCAGTCGTGGGTGAACAGGGAGTACAGCAGAGGACTGAAGACTCACTCCTGGGGGGCCCCTGTGCTAAGAGGGGGTGTTGTTTCCAATCTTCAAAACTAGTGGTTTACCTATCAGGAAGTCCAGGGTCCAGTTGCAGAGGGTGGTATCCAGACCCAGGGCTCTAAGCTTGGTGTCGATCTTGGAGGGAAAAACAGTGTTGAATGCTGAACTGTAGTCAATGAACAGCACTCTCACATAGATGTTCCTCTTCTCCACATGTGCTACGGCTGTGTGAATAGCGATGGAAATGGCATCTTCTGTGGATCTGTTGGAGTGGTAGGCAAATTGGAGTGGGTCCAGTGTGCCTGGCAAACTGGACTTGATGTGGGCCATGACCAGCACTTCATGATGACCGAGGTGAGCGCAACAGGGCGATACTGATTTGGGCATGTCACCTTGTCTTTCTTGGGCACTGTGACGATGGTGGTCTCCTTAAAGAAGGTAGGGACTACAATTTGGAAGACACCCGCCAGCTGGTCAGAACACACGGAGGACCCGTCCAGGGATGCCATCTGGGCCGGTGGCTTTGTGAGTATTCACTCTTTTGAGAGTTTTCCTCATGCCAGCCTCGGAGAGCGAAAGCACCTGGTCGTCCGGAGAGGCGATAGTCTTCCTGGATGGCTCTGTATTGTCTGTCTTGAAGCGAGCATAGAAAGTGTAAAGCTTATCTGGCAGGGAGGTTTCAGTGGGTACCGCACAGTTGGATTTTCCTTTGTAGTCTGGGATAGTCTATAATCCTTGCCACATGCGACGCGAGTCTGAGTTGTCAAACAACAATTTAAGTTTTAGTCGTCTTTATGCATCCCTAATGATTTTCCAATGCTCATACCTGCTTGCCTCGTATGCGTCGCTCGCCACCGAGTCATCAGGGTTTGTTCTGCTGACATTGAATGCTGCAGTATGGGCTCTCAGCATTGTACAGATATCTCCGTTCATTCAGGGTTTTTGGTTGGGTTAGTCCAGGTTGTTTTTGTGGGTACAACTTCATCAACACATTTCCTAATGAAGCCTGTGACTGACGATGTATATTCCTCAATGTTGATAGATGAATCTTGGAACATATTCCAGGCAGTATTCTCAAAACTATCCTGCAGCATTGAGTCTACCTCCTCTGTCCAGCGCCTCACTATTCTCTGTATTGGTGCTTGTAGGCAGGGAGTAGGAACAGAGAGACATGATCTGATTGGCCAAAGTGGGGGCGGGGGATGGCTTTGTACGCGTTGCAGATGTTTGCGTATGAATGGTCAAGCACGGCGGATCCTTTTGTGGGGAAAGATACATGTTGGTGATATTTTAGGAACATTTGTTTTAGACGGGCTTGGTTAAAGTCACCCGCAACGGAAAAGACTGTTTCTGAGTGAGAGGATTCTTGCATGCAAAGGATCTTGTACAGCTTGTGAGTGCCGCCTTGTTGTTTGCTTGTGGTATTATGTACACAGCTGTGATAATAACACGTCAATTCCCTCTACATATAGTGGGGTCGGCATTTTAGCATCAGAAACTCCAGGTTGGGTGAACAGGAGCTCGCAATGCCTTCAACTTCGGTACACCAGGAATTGTTTATGAAACATAACCCCCCCTACTCTTACCAGAAGACGCCGTTCGATCCATTCAGGAATATGGAGAAGTGTATTGACATTCATATTGCACTGTACAGCCTTACCTAAGGATTGTGGATCAGTGAAATGGGGTATCAGTCTACTCAGTACCCAAGTGCTTTTTTTCCAATGTCCTCAGAGTTATCAGACGTACCTTTTTTGGGACAAGCGAAGACCCAATCGGCGTTCGATAGATTGGTGGTGCAGTCCGGTAAGACAGTTTGCTCATAGTTCAATGGCTGTGATTTGAGCCGTATTTGCTCCCGATGCACATCTTTTTTTTTTAAGTGTGCCAGTGGACTTTTTGTAAGTATGCTTTAGTAAGAAGTGTTGGGATCAGGTACAACTATGTTTACCCACCCCCTCAATTAATATTTATGATAAATTCCCCCCCACTTCTCACCTGAATGGATTTTTTTTATTTGAAGTGGTTGGGCAAAGGCGAAAATTGGAGTTGAGAGTTACCTTTTAATGTCACCACCAATGCACATCAAATAGGTTACATACTGAAAGCATTGCATAGTGCCAGAGTATGCTACCTTCTTTTACACCTCTTGGTGGTAGGAGCTCCCATCTGGTGTGCAAAGTAGAGAGAGCACTGGAGGAGGAACCCACAGCATGTACAGTGCCTTGCGAAAGTATTCGGCCCCCTTGAACTTTGCAACCTTTTGCCACATTTCAGGCATCAAACATAAAGATATAAAACTGTATTTTTTTGTGAAGAATCAACAAGTGGGACACAATCATGAAGTGGAACGACATTTATTGGATATTTCAAACTTTTTTAACAAATCAAAAACTGAAAAATTGGGCGTGCAAAATTATTCAGCCCCCTTAAGTTAATACTTTGTAGCGCCACCTTTTGCTGCGATTACAGCTGTAAGTCGCTTGGGGTATGTCTCTATCAGTTTTGCACATCGAGAGACTGACATTTTTTCCCATTCCTCCTTGCAAAACAGCTCGAGCTCAGTGAGGTTGGATGGAGAGCATTTGTGAACAGCAGTTTTCAGTTCTTTCCACAGATTCTCGATTGGATTCAGGTCTGGACTTTGACTTGGCCATTCTAACACCTGGATATGTTTATTTTTGAACCATTCCATTGTAGATTTTGCTTTATGTTTTGGATCATTGTCTTGTTGGAAGACAAATCTCCGTCCCAGTCTCAGGTCTTTTGCAGACTCCATCAGGTTTTCTTCCAGAATGGTCCTGTATTTGGCTCCATCCATCTTCCCATCAATTTTAACCATCTTCCCTGTCCCTGCTGAAGAAAAGCAGGCCCAAACCATGATGCTGCCACCACCATGTTTGACAGTGGGGATGGTGTGTTCAGCTGTGTTGCTTTTACGCCAAACATAACGTTTTGCATTGTTGCCAAAAAGTTCAATTTTGGTTTCATCTGACCAGAGCACCTTCTTCCACATGTTTGGTGTGTCTCCCAGGTGGCTTGTGGCAAACTTTAAACAACACTTTTTATGGATATCTTTAAGAAATGGCTTTCTTCTTGCCACTCTTCCATAAAGGCCAGATTTGTGCAATATACGACTGATTGTTGTCCTATGGACAGAGTCTCCCACCTCAGCTGTAGATCTCTGCAGTTCATCCAGAGTGATCATGGGCCTCTTGGCTGCATCTCTGATCAGTCTTCTCCTTGTATGAGCTGAAAGTTTAGAGGGACGGCCAGGTCTTGGTAGATTTGCAGTGGTCTGATACTCCTTCCATTTCAATATTATCGCTTGCACAGTGCTCCTTGGGATGTTTAAAGCTTGGGAAATCTTTTTGTATCCAAATCCGGCTATAAACTTCTTCACAACAGTATCTCGGACCTGCCTGGTGTGTTCTTGTTCTTCATGATGCTCTCTGCGGTTTTAACGGACCTCTGAGACTATCACAGTGCAGGTGCATTTATACGGAGACTTGATTACACACAGGTGGATTGTATTTATCATCATTAGTCATTGAGGTCAACATTGGATCATTCAGAGATCCTCACTGAACTTCTGGAGAGAGTTTGCTGCACTGAAAGTAAAGGGGCTGAATAATTTTGCACGCCCAATTTTTCAGTTTTTGATTTGTTAAAAAAGTTTGAAATATCCAATAAATGTCGTTCCACTTCATGATTGTGTCCCACTTGTTGATGATTCTTCACAAAAAAATACAGTTTTATATCTTTATGTTTGAAGCCTGAAATGTGGCAAAAGGTCGCAAAGTTCAAGGGGGCCGAATACTTTCGCAAGGCACTGTAGATGGGGTGCCGTCATATTTATCCGGGATGGACAAACGGGCATTGCTGACCTAGGCAGGTTGCTGGTGTGCTGGGTCGACTGGTGGTAGAGTATCCTCCGCTAGTTGAAGGCAACCCCTCTCGGGTATGTTTGAGACGTTGAACACTGCGAATAACCTCTTCCATAACCATCCCCAGCTGGTCGTGGTGTTGACGAAGTAACGATCCCTGCTCGTTGACCATCTGGGAGATGTTATGATTTGCTGCTGCTTCTTCCATTTTGTGAGGCAGTATTCTGTTATGTAGACCCTGGGAGTCGAGAAGCAGGTGGTAAGTTTAATATAACATGGAACGATACAACGTAGGTGTAGCGTCTAGACATGAAAAACAGAAACAATACTGTCTGGAGAAAGAGCCTAAGGGAGTGCCAGATAAAGGGGAGGTAATGAGTGAGGTAAGAGTGAGGTAATGGAGTCCAGGTGTGCCTAATGATGAAGTGCAGGTGCACGTAATGATGAATGCCAGGTGCGCGTAATGATGGTTCCCAGGACCAGTGGTTAGTAAACCGGCGACATCGAACGGTGGAGCGGAGGAGAGGGAGTAGACAGGGCAGATTTATGTCATCTTGTCTTCAGGAGATTTTATTATCTATTTACTTTATTTAGTCCGATCAGTGGAACAATGTGCTAAAATATAGGGTATTTAGTGTGCTTGTCAGCAAGAACACTGCTCTTATTCTCCACACGTATTTTATTATTCAATTTCTACACAATTTTGCCAGTGTAATCACATATTTGAAATCTGATATGCCTACTTGAGTCTTTGAAAATGAATTATGAGGCTATGTATTTTTGCAGCCATTCATGGACAGTTTTGTATAAGTCATACAAAAAAGCATTGGATATTGACTACTCCAGGCCTCAAATATAATTTGCCATTTTAATATTGTACACATGCTAGGCATAGATGGTAGGGGGACTCACAACTCATAAACACATCATATTTTCTCTATATAGAGTAAGATGATGGCAAGGACCTTCAACTTGTAGGCATAAACCAAAAAGAAAGGAGGACCAAGGCACTCTTCATACAATTAATTATACAATGGGTGTGTCTAATCCTGAATGCTGATTGGTTAAAACTGCATTCCAGCTGGTGTCTATTACACAAATTACCACCCGCTAAATCTCACATTTATTTTGGACTAACATTTAGTTTTCAACAGCGAAGATTTGTATAATTCTTGCTGTCTGTCTCTCCAACATTTGCAACATTGTTTCAATATTCAAATTCGATCTCCAGCTTGTCCATAGTAATGAACGTGTCGGGATGAGACAGACAGGCAGGCAGCTTTTTCAGCCAGTCGAAATCATGAATCAGCATCATTATTTATGGATATATACAGTGCATTTGGAAAGTATTCAGACCCCTTGACTTTTTCCACATTTTGTTAAGTTACAGCCTTATTGACGAGGGAGCACTTTTTATACGCCTGGATTTTCTGAACGTTAACACTAGAAGCGTATTACCTAAAATTGATCAATTGAAAGTGTGGGTTCACAGCTCCAATGCAGATGCGTTGGTCATTACTGAGACGTGGTTAAGAAAGAGTGTTTTGAACAGTGATGTAAACCTCTCTGGTTATAACCTTTTTCAGCCATGCAGATCTTCCAAAGGGGGTGGAGTGGCAATCTTTACCAAGGAACACCTTCAGTGCTCGGTTGTCTCCACCAAGTCTGTCCCCAAACAATTTGATTAGCTGGTTTTAAGCATTAAACTTTTAAAAAGCTCTTTGTTCACTGTTGCTGGGTGTTATCGTGCACCATCAGCACTGGCCTGTATCCTAAATGCCCTAAGCTCTCTCCTGGCCCCTCACACTAAGTCTGAATTTGTCCTGCTAGGTGACTTAAACTGGGATGTGCTTAAACCACCTGACCAAGTCCTAAAGCAATGGGACTATATACTGTAAATCTTTCTCAGATTATTACCAATCCCACAAGGTATGACTCCAAATACCCAGAAAAGGCTACTCTCCTCGATGTTATTCTCACAAATAATCCTGATAGGTATCAGTCTGGTGTTTTCTGTAATTACCTTAGTGATCACCGTTTTACAGCCTGTGTTCGTAATGGCTGCTCAGTGAAACGACCTGTCCTGATTTGTCATAGACAGTTGCTGAAAAAACGTGAATGAGCATGCCTTCCGTCATGACCTGGCCTCTGTAAATTGGTAAAGAATCAGCTCTGTCGAAGACGCTTGGACCTTCTTTTTTATTTTTTATTTTCAGTGGTATTGTTAACAACCATGCCCCCATAAAGAAAATGATCATTAAAAACAGGTTCAGCCCCTGGTTCAACCGTGATCTGGCAGAGTTACTCCACCTCAAGAATTCCATTTGGCGAAAGGCACACACATACTCAGGCTGACTGGCTCTCGTTCAGGCAAATGAGAAATAAGTGCACTCAGGCTATCCGGTAGGCCAAAGTTAGTTACTTTAAGGAGCAGTTCTCTCTCTGTGGGTCTAACCCCAAGAAGTTCTGGAAAACAGTTAAAGACCTGGAGAATAAACCCTCCTCCTCACAGCTGCCCATGTCCCTTAATGTTGATGATGTGGTTGTTACTGACAAGGACCACATGGAGATCTTTAATCACCACTTTATTAAGTCAGGATTTCTATTTGACTCAGCCATACCTACTTGCCGTCTAACATTTCTTCATCTCCTACACCTTCTCTTTTTCCCCTGCCCTGCTACAAAGTTTCTCCCTGCAGGCGGTCACTGACTCCAAGGTGCTAAAGGAGGTGGCTCCTCTTCCTGTTCGGGTGGCGCTCGGCGGTCGTCGTCACCGGCCTACTAGCTGCCACCGATCCCTTTTCCCTTTTCTGTTGGTTTTGTCTGATTTGTTTCACCTGTTTCTTGTTTAGATTTTGAGTTGGGCTATTTAAGCCGGAAGGCCCGCCTGCTCTTTGTGCGGGCTTGATTATTTTCCCCACTGTGTTGATGTGTGGTAGTGCGTGTTGTTTAATTACCTGTTTTGGGCATTTGTTTATTACGCCCAGTTTCGTGGAGAGTACTATTTTCCCCTGTGTGTAATAAAGCGCTATTCTGAACTTTCTGCCTCCTGCACCTGACTCCGCACCCACTACGCCTAGTGTGTTACAGCTCCTTAAACTAGAACCCCAAAAAACATCTGGGTCAGATGGTTTAGAAACTTTCTTCTTTAAGGTTGCTGCCCCTATCATCGCCAAGCCTCTGGGGCGGCAGGGCAGCCTAGTGGTTAGAGCGGTGGACTTGTAACCGGAAGGTTGCAAGTTCAAATCCCAAGGTGAACAAGTCATTCTGTTGGTCTGCCCCGGAACAGGCAGTTAACACACTGTTCCTAGGCCGTAATTGAAAATAAGAATTTGTTCTTAACTGACTTGCCTAGTTAAAGGTAAAAAAAAATAAAATAATGAAAGCCTATCACTAACCTTTTTAACATGTCTCTCCTCTCTGGGGAGGTTCCTATTGCTTGGTAGGCAGCCTCCTTTATTTAATTAAAGGGGAGATTAAGCTGATCCTAACTGTTATAGGCCAATTTCTATTTTGCCTTGTTTATCAAATGTGTTGGAAAAACTTGTCAATAATAAACTGACTGGCTTTCTTGATGTCTATAGTATTCTCTCTGGTGTGCAATCTGGTTTCCACTCAGGTTATGGATGTGTCACTGCAACCTTAAAGGTCTTAAATGATGTCACCATTGCCCTTGATTCTAAGCAATGTTGTGCTGCTATTTTTATTGACTTGGCCAAAGCTTTAGATACGGTAGACTATTCCATTCTTGTGGGCCGGCTATATTGGTGTCGCTGAGGGGTCTTTGGCCTGGTTTGCTAACTACCTTTCTCAAAGATTGCAGTGATAAAGTCTTATACTCCCCTGGCACCTCCCTGGATTTTGTGTGAACGCTCTACAACAAAGCTTTCTTAGTGTCCAAGAAGCTTGTTCTGAACACCTCTAAAACAAAGGTAATGTGGTTTGGTAAGAAGAATGCCCCTCTCCCCACCTCATACAATTACTTGGGAGTATGGCTAGATGGTACACTGTCCTTCTCTCAGGACATAAATCTAGACTTGGTTTCCTCTATCGTAATCACTCCTCTTTCACCCGAGCTGCCAAACTAACCCTGATTCAGATGACCATCCTACCCATGCTAGATTACAGAGATGTAATTTATAGATCGGCAGGTATGGGTGCTCTCGAGAGGCTAGATGTTCTTTACCATTTGGCCATCAGATTTGCCACCAATGCTCCATATAGGACACCACTGCACTCTATACTCCTCTGTAAACTGGTAATCTCTATATACCCGTCGCAAGACCCTCTGGTTGATTCTTATTTATAAAACCCTCTTAGGCCTCACTCCCCCCTATCTGAGATACCTACTGCATCATCCACGTACAACACTCGTTCCGCCAGTCACATTCTGTTAAAGGTCCCCAAAGAACACAAATCCCTGGGTCGCTCCTCTTTTCAGTTCGATGCAGCTAGCGACTGGAACAAGTTGCAAAAAACACTCGAACTGGACAGTTTTATCTCCATCTCTTCATTCAAGCCTCAATCATGGACACTCTTACTGACAGTTGTGGCTGCTTCACCTGATGTATTGTTGTCTCTACCTTCTTGCCCTTTGTGCTGTTGTCTTTGCCCAATAATGTTTGTACCATGTTGTGTTTCTACTACGCTGTGTTGTCATGTGTTGCTGCCATGCTATGTTGTTGTCTTAGGTCTCTCTTTATGTAGTGTTGTGGTGTCTTTCTTGTCATGATGTGTGTTTTGTCCTCTATTTTTATTTTTGATCCCAGCCCCCATCCCCACAGGGGCCCTTTTGGTAGGCTGTCATTGTAAGTAAGAATTTGTTCATAACTGACTTGCCTAGTTAAATAAAGGTTAAATAAAATAAAAATATTCCAAATAAATGTCACTAGAAAACAGCTTAAACAAATGCAGCTACTTTGTTGTTATTCTAGCTGCACTGTTTGACGTAAGTTAGCCGTATTTGGCTAGCTAGCAAGCAAGGGATAAGAATGTTGACAGCCAGTATGGCATGATTGGGTCGTGTCCATAGATACAAAACAAAAAGACTTAAAGACTGGGTCGCGTCTCTGGCAACCGAACCAATAGAACGAACTTCCAGCCAGTTTGGGTAGCAACCCTAGATTTATGTCTGGACTATATCTTGTGGGATGAAATAGTATGAATATATTCATCAACATTTATTTTTTATGAAAATATGTAAATCATTATTTTAATATTGGTAACCCATTGTATAAAAGTTACAATACCCTCGATGCCGGTGTTTGGAGGATATATTGGCATGGTTTGCCGGCCCAAGAGAACAACACCCATGCCAATATATCCCTCAAACACCGGCATCTCTGGCATTATCGCTTAATTAAAATGTATTTATTTGTATAACTACCTGAATATTGATACTCATTAAAAAAAATTGAAGGTTGAGTGATTTTGAGAAATTAATTGTTATAACAACATTATAACATTAGAATTGTTATAACAACGTTATAATTAGGTGCTAATGCCAGAGATGCATTTTTAAACACCCAGCACTTGGGAAACATTGATCAGGCGTGGCCAACACTCCTGTAGCATAAGCAGGATTTTCTTCCGGACGTATTTTAAAGAATTCACCCAAATTACAAAATGTTTGTGTCCTTACCTTGAAAGCAGTCTATGGACAAGGAGACTGCAATCTATATTTGGTTACCCACTGCCATCAACCATTAATATTAGTATTTCCTGTGCAGAGCCTTTGTGTAGTGGTAACACTCTCCAACACATGTTGCATACAACTTTCCACATGAGAACAGAAATCAATCACGGCTTAAAACCTTCCACTGTTTTTCCCATTAGTGTGTCTCCATCGAACTTCAAACAACCTAAAAATTATGTAAAATAAATATGTGCATACTTTAAATTGAATCCCCCAAAAATCACAAAGTAAGAAAGTGATACAATTTTGAGTGTTCATTTAATGTTCAAAGCATTCTGAATACAATTGACCTGTATTCAGATCATAGGTGTAAACCATATAAAAATACATAGAATTGCAGGAAATGAGCTTTAAAACAGTAACATTTTCAGACCCCCCATCTTGGGGTTGTGCCAGGGGGCAATAAAATTATCATAGCAAATCTGACTCCCAAGCTTTCTTCAAAAGTTGGCAGCCCTGGAAATATTAGCTTACTCTTATGCAGCTCAACACCCTTTTGGACGACACTGACAGCAGCAATATAGTGAGACATGTCATTAGATGTCTGCTACTAGCAAAATATATGGTTATGCACATCCTGCATACTAGCTAATTGACTAGCTGGACTGATAGTGAGTGTAAATTACTGTGTTACTATAATAGCTATATAATGAGAATAGGATGGCTGGCTACTACAATACTAGTCTTTAGCAGACCTAGCTAGCTAGCCAGCCAGCAAATCAAGACATGTGCATGCTTTTATTATCTGGCAAAGCAGAACATAGCTAACGTTCTGGAACAAATTGGGTTATTTACCCAGTTTGATGGCACTCTCTGCGAGGCATCAGTTAATCATGCCAGGAAAAAAGCTTAACTTTTTTTCTTGCTAAAAATGTCAAACGCAGGCCCTGGATTCTGGAGCCATAACCTAAATATCACGATAGCTCGTTTTAATTGAAGACCTTAAAGCAATGTCTCCATCTAGCGAAAGCCCCGAATTTCAGATCGCCATTACTTTTGAGTGAACTGGGAAATTCAAATAACATTTGTCATCCTGAGTAAAAGGACATTTTCACCAAATCTATCCATCAAGCAAGTGCTTTATATCTTGCAATGTCCGCATTTCCTTTTGCTGTAAAAAATCAAATCAGTAAAATTAGGCATTTGATTAATATTTATTTGACACATCAAATTAATAAATTCACTCATCAAAGCTTTGAAGAAATTACAGCTCACTTTTGCAATAATGACAAGAAAGTTTCCTGAGATGACAATGTCATATACAATTTGACAACAGTCCGTCAAGCTGTTGGATTGTTAAAAATAAAATTTAAAAAAGAGCCTCAAATCTAAGTTATGGTCAAACGCTAATGTCAAGAACATGTTACACTCACTCATTATGTAAGTATTATACCAGACATGAAAAATATATATATTTTTACACATGAATTACAGACATTAACAAAATATTTCTAATGGTTCTAATGTAGCAGATAATTACATACAGATACAAACTGTTAATCTGCTACAAGCAAGTCAGACTGAAAATTGATTGACTGAATTTCTTACTGTTTTAAAAACTCTGCATTGTTGGTTAAGGGGCCATAAGTAAGCCCATGTGAAAAACGCAATTTGATTTGAAACATTTTGAGACAACAAGATGTCATATCAGGCCCAGGGGAATAAACATCAAGACTTGCAGTTTGACAGCATAACATTTGCTAAACCATGTGGGGAGAGTTGGCATTTGGTTTCCCGTGAATTGACCACATGATTATTTCTACAATGTTCCAAGTACATTTGAACAAATGACTCAAAATGAAAAGCTAGAGACCATGCCATAAAAAGCAAATGTGATTATCTTTGGCCAATGCAAAAGTTCACCCTCTATACTAAAACTGTTGTACAAGAGCTAATCTTTCCTGACAAAAACAGTATTCTCTCTTCTCTGTGCCTTTACAGTGCTTCATTGGGCAGCAGGAGCACCTTTGGAAATATATATTAAATGGTAACTAACAACACAAAACATGGACTTTGTCTTAAAGGGAAGGGGTGACTGGTGGTGAAAATGTAATCAACCCTGTCTTGTGGCCCCGGGGAACTGTTCTTCTCCATGAACAATCCAAACTCCTCTCTATGGGAAGTTCTCGATTGCATACTCCTACTGTCCTCACTCCTCAAAACCCACTGGAGGAGAATGTCAGAGGGGCAGAACCTCTGGCTTTCTCATTCAAAAGGTTTTGAGAAGGAGACGAGGAGAGGAAGCGAGGAGTATGCAACTGAGATCTTCTCTATCGAGTCCATTACTGATTGGTCCCCGGTTCGGCTTCTTCCTCTGTCGCTGATTGGCTGGAGTCTTCCTTCTGTGGCCTCACAGAACTCTTACTAATGGTCAGTAGATCTCGCAGCTCCTTGTTTTCAATCTAAATGCATGAGAATATTGGCCATGGGTTGATAAATAGTATTTTTATTTACCCTGACCCAGAGTCATAGATAATAAAAATAGTAATTTGCTTGATTTAACAATTTTTTACCTCTAGTTGGGCAAGCCTCTCTCGCACAGAGCAGTAGTGCTGGTCATCCACCTGAACAGCTCTTCTCATCACCTGACCCATCTCGCATATCCGCTCCAGTTGGCTTTGCACTTCCTTCATGATAATACAAATTCAAACAAATAAAACATGACACATAGCTAATTGTTTTTATCATAAATGTGAGCCCATGTCAAATGTTATTACATTCATTCTGAGTAGACAGAAAGGGTGTGTACCTTGGCATGGTCCTCATGAAGGCTAAGAACAGGCTTTGTGTCCAGCTCCTTCTTTTCCATCATAAGCTGTAGCATTTGCTTGCGGTATCTACCCATGATCAATTCTAGCGCATACTGGTGCTCCTCCAAAGACAGCCACAGTTCTGTGGAGATTTAACACATTACCAGACATATGTGCCTCAAATATATGACACATACATTGGTGTAATATATTAACAGATTATATTGTTTTTCTCGTGCTGCAAACATTGACATTTGACTCAGACAAAGTGGGGTAGAATAAAATATTACAGTGAATAAAACATGAATTGTGTCTTGCCTCGGTTTTCTTGCTGTAGTTCCTTTATTTGGGTATTCTCTTGCGTTAACAGGACGTGAGGCTTGTACTTTGACAACTCCTGTATCTCAGAACTTTCCTCCATGTACTAGGGGAACAGTGAACAGATAAATCCAAGGCTCTCATCTATATGCCATTAAAGTAAAAATACTAGATACGTATTCAGCAAGCTCGAAAGATAGCAAATGTACCTTGTCTGGAAGGGCATTCCCCACCTCTCTCATGCCCTGAACCTTCTGGCTGAGCGCTCCAGACTGCTCGATCAGTCCTTCTGCCGCCGTGTCGTGCTCTTTGAGCCTCTCAAGCAGCGTGCGAGCATCGCCAAGAACCTTTTCCAAAGTGCACGCCATAGCCTTCAGCACTAGCTTGATTACAAACGGAAGACGCAGGTCCTTTTTACATTACATTTGCTAGCTAAATTAGCTAACCAATCATCGAAATAGCTAACCTTAGCTAGTTATAGTGGCAGATCTTTTGTAGATTAGCGGACAGATTAAATCCTTGCTTTACTGATATGCGTCATAGATAAACATGAGTATCGTCAAGTATTTTGTGAAAATTGACCAAAATATCAAGAAATACTTCAAAAACAAACTCTCTGACCTGGAGACCGCTGTTTTCGGAACAAAATGTGACTCATTAGTTTTACATCACTTCCGGTCGTAAGCAGGGTTGCGTTCAAGATGGTAACACAGTTTCTAAACCCATACGCGCAACATCCAGGAACGCTTTTGAAATAGACCAACCAGACCAGCCTGCGGTTTGGGGTTAGAGAAGTCACTGAACACCTTTACATGCAGACCAATGTCCCGTTATTATTCGGGTACTGAAGTATTCGATTTTTGAGTTGTCATATAAACATCACATCCCGTTTACAATAACCCGAAAAAGTTATCCCAGTTATGAGAAACCCGGATAAGATGCCTGGGATATGCTGATTTTAGACGGGATACTGTGGCATGTAACCATCTTATCCCCTTTACCACAAATAACAATGAGGTTTAGGTATAAGAATATTTGCCTTTACCATTGTTTTTCACGGTCTGCGCAGGCTCAGTTTCGCATATCATAGGTGTGTGATTGTCAAACAAATCACTTTAAAAAAGTCGGCTACCTGCGCAGTTTGATCCACCATGATTCCATAATAATTTGTGTTGATACTCTGCACAGGACATTATAGCGGAGCCTACTGGCCACTTTCACATCTAATTTAGACATGTTTCTGCTTATAATTTCCAACATTTGGTAGGCCATTTGTTTGTCAACGAAAGTTAGATAAATGCAGCTTCTCTTCTGTCATAACTTGTTGCCCCAGAAAACTATGAAGTAGTTCTCACCTGAATAATGTCTTACATCAATAGAATGAATGAGATTGTAATCTAGTTCAAATAGGTAAAGGTGTCTGTTTCGTTTAGGGACCGGGGATTAAACGCAATAACTCCAAAACAGTGGAAAGATTGGTCCTGTGCAAAATGTCATCAGTTTGACCGGTTTTAATGGGAAAAAACCGGAGAAAACAATAAAAACACGTTTCTGACTTCACTCAGTTCCTCTTGGGTGCATATTTTTGTGGTTGAAATACTGTCTGCTTGTATTAGGTGTCAAAGATAACACATTACATGCGTATTCACATTTTCTCAAGAGATGCTGAAATAATATTTCTCCATTCCTGTTCAAGACAAAATTAACATTTGTATAATTTTACTGCAAGAAATGGATAATTCTGCAAGAGTTAATGGCATATTACTACATGTGAAAGGTTATAGGCCTATCTACAGTCAGTGTCTATATTTCAATATTCTGTTTAATCATGGATACAGGGATACTCATGATGTCACGATCGTCGTAAGAAGCGGACCAAAGCGTGGTGTGAATGCATCATTTTAATGGATGACGAAAAACACGACGTAAACTGACCAAACTAACAAAACAACAAACGACCGTGACTGCTAATGAACCATAGTGCTAACATGCAACTAGACATAGACAATAACCCACGAAATACCCAAAGAAGATGGCTGCCTAAATATGGTTCCCAATCAGAGAAAACGATAAACACCTGCCTCTAATTGAGAAGCAATCTAGGCAACCATAGACCTACATAAACACCTAGATGGAAACAATCCCATAAAACAATCCCATCTATAAAACCCCTAGACAGTACAAAAACCCTAGATGAGACAAACACACATACCACCCTCGTCACAACCTGACCTAACCAAAATATATTTAAAAAACAAAGAATACTCAGGTCAGGGTGTGACACATGAGCGGGATATAAAATGTGCATGTAAACAGCTTATCCCGAATAAGACCTTAAGTGGGATATGAACTACTATCCGCAATATTGTGCGCATGTAAACGTGGTCACCTGAGAGTAGTGAAAAAGGATTCCTTAGTTGTTCATATTCTCGAAATCTGAACTAAACAGTGATCTGGTTCAGACCCCAATAGTCAATACAAATAGTCAATACACGGGCGTAGACCTCCCTCCTTCTTCTTCACAAAAAAGAAACTCGAGGAGGCGGGTGAAGTGGAGGACCTAATGTACCCCTGACACAGGGATTCGGAGACATATGTTTCCATAGCCTTCGTCTCCGCCTGTGAGAGGGGATACACGTGACTCCTGGGAAGTGCAGCGTCTACCAGGAGATTTATCGATTTATAGTAACCCAAAAAGTGTTAAACAAGTCAAAATATATTTTACATTTGAGATTCTTCAAATAGCCTCTCTTTGCCTTGATGACAGCTTTGCACACTCTTGGCATTCTCTCAACCAGCTTCACCAGGAATGCTTTTCCAACAGTCTTGAAGGATTTCCAACGTATGCTGAGCAATTGTTGGCTGCTTTTACTTCACTCTGCGGTCTGACTCATCCCAAACCATCTCAATTTGGTTGACTTCAGGAAATTGTGGAGGCCAGGTCATCTGATGCAGCACTCCATCACTCTCCTTCTTGGTAAAATATCCCTTACACAGCCTGGAGATGTGTTGGGTTATTGTCCTGTTGAAAAACAAATGATAGTCTACTAAGCCAAAACCAGATGGGATGGCATATTGCTGCAAAATTCTGTGGTAGCCATGTTGGTTAAGTGTGCATTGAATTCTAAATAAATCACAGACAGTGTCACCAGTGAAGCACCCCCACGCCATAACACCACCACCTCCATGCTTTACGGTGGGAAATACACATGCAGAGATCATCCGTTCACCCACACCGTATCTCACAAAGACACGGCGGTTGGAACCCAAAATCTCCAATTTGGACTCCAGACCAAAGGACAAATGTCCATTGGCCTAGTGTCCATTGCTCGTGTTTCTTGGCCCAAGCAAGTCTCTTCTTCTTATTGGTGTCCTTTAGTAGTGGTTTCTTTGCAGAAATTCGACCATGAAGGCCTGATTCACACAGTCTCATCTGAACAGTTGATGTTGAGATGTGTCTGTTACTTGAACTCTGTGAAGCAGTTATTTGGGCTGCAATTTCTGAGGCTGGTAACTCTAATGAACTTATCCTCTGCAGCGGAGGTAACTCTCGGTCTTCCATTCTGGTGGCGGTCCTCATGAGAGCCAGTTTCATCATAACGCTTGATGGTTTTTGTGACTGCGCTTGAAAAAAATTCCAAAGTTCTTAAAATGTTCCGTACTGACTGACCTTCATGTCTTAAAGTAATGATGAACTGTAATTTCTCTTTGCTTATTTGAGCTGTTCTGCCATAGTATGTACTTGGACTTATACCAAATCTTCTGTATACCCCCCAAACCTTGATACAACACAACTGACTGTCTCAAACCCATTAAGAAGGAAATCAATTCCACAAATTAACTTTTAAGGAGGCACACCTGTTAACTGAAATGCATTCCAATTGACTACATCATGAAGCTCTTTGAGAGAATGCCAAGAGTGTGCAAAGCTGACATCAAGGCAAAAGGCTATTTGAAGAATCTCAAATATAAAATATATTTTGATTTGTTTAACACTTTTTTGGTTACTACATGATTCCATTTGTGTTATTTCATATTTTTAATGTCCACTATTATTCTACAAATTGTTAAAATAAAAACCCTTGAATGAGTAGGTGTTCTAAAACGTTTGACCGGTAGTGTATATATTTATCTAGCTAAAAATATGGGCCTCAAAACAGGTGGATGCATTCAAGCAGAGAGGAAGAGGTAAAGAGAGAGGAGCCAACTCTGCAGAAAATCTTCCTCCTGTGGCTGCTTTGTGTGATGTATTGTTGTCTCTACCTTCTTGGCCTTTGTGCTGTTGTCTGTGCCCAATTACATTTGTACCCTGTTTTGTGCTGCTACAATGTTGTGCTGCTGCCATGCTGTGTTGTCATGTGTTGCTGCCATGCTGTGTTGTTGTCTTAGGTCTCTGTCACGCCCTAATCTGTTTCACCTGTCCTTGTGATTGTCTCCACCCACTCCAGGTGTCTCTCTGTGCCAGTTTGTCTTGTATGTTTCCAAGTTAACCAGCGGTTTTTCCCTGTTCATTGGCTTTTATCCCCCTATTTTTTTAAAGTCCTCTCGCTTGTGACCCTTGCCTGTTTCTGGACTTTGTACCTGCCTGCCTGACCATTCTGCCTGCCTTGACCATGAGCCTGTCTGCCACTCTGTACTTGGACTCTGATCTGGTTTGGACCTTTTTGCCTGTCCTCTACCATTCTCTTGCATACCCCTTTGGATTAAAAAAACAATGTAAGACGCCAACCATCTGTCTCCTGTGTCTGCATTTGGGTCTTGATAGTCTCGTTTTGTGCTGTGTTGTCTCGTTGTCCTATATTAGTATTTAATTTATTTTTAATCCCCCATCCCTGCATGAGGCCTTTCGCCTTTTGGTAGGCCGCCATTGTAAATAAAAAATAGTTCTTAATTGACATGCCTAGTTAAATAAATAAACTCCCTCCAGCAGGCATAACCGCGGGAAGTGGGATTGCGGATGGTGCTGTAGCACCCCCTGAAGAATCTGATTATTTACTTTTTAATCATCTATATTTAGTTTTGGAAAACACGTGTTTTTAGCAGAAGTTGTGCACTGGGCCTTTACTAGTCCTGTATTAGCAGACCAATAGAGCCGTCTGTAGCGCTGGCAAGAAAAAAATATGTTGTGTCAAATTTGGTCTACAAAAACTGTATGGCTTATTTGCTACTTGAGGTTTATTTGATTGAATATAAGTTTCATAATGCTTAGGTCAGCGTTACCCAAACTCGGTCCTGTGGGTGCACGTTTGTTTTTTAGCACTACACAACTGATTCAAATAATGAACTCTTCATCAAGCTTTGATTATTTGAATCAACTGTGTAGTACTAGGGCAAAAAACTGAACAGCCATCCCTTGGGGTCCCCAGGACCTAGTTTGGGATACACTGGCTTATACTCATCTCCATGCTATCCTGCTCTGGGGTCACGGGTCTAAATCTCTCCAGGTGCTCATGGACTGGGGCTGACGAGAGCTTCATGGACGCTACCTGGTATCTGAACTGGGTATCTCTATTCCCATGGACGCCAGTGTATTGGACGGACGCTCCGTTGGCAGGGTCACTCACAGTATGGTTCCCATTAACCTGCGAGTGTCGGGCAATCACAGTGAGTCCATACAGTTTCCCTGGCTTTCATTCAACATCATTTTTGGTGGACCACCATGGTTCCTGACGTCTCCGCATTCGTCGCCGCCTGCACTATGTGCGCACAGAACAAGAAGCGGCAAGCTCCGGCTGGCCTCCTTCAACCACTCCCTATTCCTCACCGCCCCTGGTCCCATATATCCCTGGACTTTGTCACTGGTCTTCCCCCATCAGTTGGCAACACCACCATCCTTACGGTTGTGAATAGGTTTACCAAAGCCGTACATTTCATTCCCCTTCCCAATTTGCCCTCAGCGAAGGAGACGGCCCAGCTTAAGGTGCAGCACATCTTCCGGATCCATGGACTTCTGGTCGACTTGGTCACCGATCATGGTCCTCAGTTCTTGTCCAGGTTCTGGAAGGGATTCTGCACCCTGATTGGGTCATTGGCCAGCCTGTCCTCCGGGTTTCATTCCAAATCTAAAGGCCAATCGGAGCGAGCCGATCAGGACCTAGAGACGACTCTTCGTTGCCTTGTCACTGCCAACCCCACCACCTGGAGCCAGCAACTCGTGTGGGTGGATTACGCCCGCAACACCCTTCCCTGCTCAGCCACTGGTCTCTCGTCCTTCGAGTGTTCCTTCGGTTACCAGCTTCTGCTCTTCGCTCAGCAAGAGAAAGAAGTCAGCATAACCTCAGCCCAGATGTTCGTCCGCCGCTGTATGCGTACCTGGAAGAGAGTCCGGTCTGCTCTTCTTAAGACCACCTCTAGGTATTGGTGACAGGCGGACCGCCACCGGACCCCAGCTCCCTGCTATCGTCTCAGGCAGAGGGTATGGCTCTCCACTCGAGATCTGCCCCTCAGAGTCCCGTAAACTTTCCCCCTGCTTTATTGGCCCTTTCCTCATCTCTAAAATCTTTAGCCCCACTGTTGTTCTTATTCTGTTGCCCTGCACTATCCGTGCACATTCCAATTTCCATGTGTCTAAGATTAAACCTCTGTCTCACAGCCCTTTTTCTGCCTGCCGTTCTGTCCCTTTTTATGTTTCAAATATTTTTTATTGAACACACACAAGAATGGTGTATAGGTATACAAGACAGATATACAATTCTTATCTAAACATAAAAGAGCTGACAGGAACAACAAGACCCAGAGTTCTAGGTGCAAAACAAATAATACAAAACACGACATACAGAACAAGGACATGTAGAAAGAAAGAGGGTAGATGTCACCCCCCCACTTAATCCCCCCCCCCCCCCCCCCCCCCCACCCCCCCAACTGCTCGGGTGGCAGGGCCAGCACATGCTGCCCAAAGGTAGATAAAGATATTACAATTGAGAGCACGTTAATAACTACAAATTCACAGTGCCGACTTGTGCAAGTAGGAGAGGGAAAGGCTGCCAGATTTGATCAAATGTTGATAATTTATTGTTCAGAATATATCTAATTCTTTCTAAGTGTACAGTTTTGGCCAATTCACTGAGCCATAATTTGGTAGAGGGCGCTTCCCTCCTTTTCCAAAACAACAAGATTAGTTTTTTTGCCGAAATGAGACTGCAAGAGATGAGTTGTTTTTGGGGGTTGGTTAATCCGTTTAGGGACTCAGACACTCCCAGGATTATCAGAAGCGGGTCCCGGTCTACTGAAGTCTCCAAAACTTCAGAGAGGATCCCAAAAATTCCACACCAATAACCATGCAAGCTAGAACATAGGGCAAGGCAGTGGAATAGTGTAATGTGTATCAGGAAATATCCTATGCAGTTTAGTTTTGGAATAGTGTAATCTGTGTAATACCTTGAATTGTATGAGACGATGTCTGGAATTAATGGAGCATGTGTGGATATACTCCAAGCTCTCTTCCCAGTCTGTCACCGAAATGTCAGTCCCTAGTTCTTCCTCCCATTTTGCCTTAATGGCATCTGTAGAAGGTGTGCTAACAGATTGAAAAGCATCATATAGACGCAATATCAGTTTGTCTGAGGTGGGGCATATTTTTATGCGTCTGTCAAACTTGGAAGGTTTAGCATTCCCAAATGTTGGGAGGTGTTTTCTAACGTAGTTTCTAATTTGTAGGTATCTGAAAAAATTACTTCTGGGAAGATTATAAATTTCCCTCAGCAACTCAAAGGAAGCAAAGGTCCCTTCTATGTATAAATCCCCTATGGTACTTATCCCCAACTCTTCCCATCGCTCAAAGGTGTTATCAAGGTCAGAGGGGGCAAAGGAGGGATTCCTGGCGACAGGGAGCATGAATGACATTGGTCTAAGCTCAAAGTGGACTTTAATTTGCTTCCAGATTCGGACTGTACTATGTATAATAGGATTGTTACAATAAAGTGACATCTCCAGATTGACAGGTGACAAAATCACAGCCCCAATAGAGAAGGGGTGACTCTCCTCACGCTCCATACTAAGCCAGCTGGATGACGGAAGTGCGTCATCCAGCAGAAACGTAACAACGCAGAGGTTAGCGGTCCAGTAATAAAATATCAAATTTAGGAGAGACAATCCTCCTTCCATCTTGGATTTACAGAGATGTTTTTTAACCTATCCTGTGTGTTTTATAATCCCAGGTGAAAGGATTGATAATTGAGTCCAGTTGTTTATGAAAGGATTTAGGTTCTGTCCCTTTTTGACTCTGCCTTGAATTACGAACCTCTGCCTTCCCTCAACCTGCCCTTTTGCCTTCCCCTTTGTTATAATACATATTCTGAGAACCAAACCATCCGCCTCCTGTGTCTGCATCTGGGTCTCATCTGGTGTCGTTGTATCTCCTTAGTGTATGGGTCAGTCAAGTGGGTGTCTGGGGTATAGGGTTGGGGACCGTTCCATCATGATAGGACAATAAATAAATAAACTTGTATTCATTTATTTTAAAATGTATATCCCATATCTGGACAAAATTGAAAGCTCTCATTCACAACCCCTGTACACAAACACACATGGACTCTGGGATTTGCAACCATTTTTATTTTTCCCTCACTTAACTCCACACTTTCCAAACCCCACCTTCCATCATAACACATCCACACATACCTACATACTGTGCTGTGTTTTTTCTCTACCATGTTGATTGAATACTTTTGTGTTTCAGTTCCTTATATTTGAAGATTAATATTTTGTGAATGATTTTTTCTTCTGTTGTCTTATCACTTTATAAAATGGTATGAATGGAAAGTCTAATACTAAATATTTTCCATAATTCCCTATCTCATCTACAAGACCCTGCTAGGTAAAGTCCCCCCTTATCTCAGCTCGCTGGTCACCATAGCATCTCCCACCTGTAGCACACGCTCCAGCAGGTATATCTCTCTAGTCACCCCCAAAACCAATTATTTCTTTGGCCGCCTCTCCTTCCAGTTCTCTGCTGCCAATGACTGGAACGAACTACAAAAATCTCTGAAACTGGAAACACTTATCTCCCTCACTAGCTTTAAGCACCAACTGTCAGAGCAGCTCACAGATTACTGCACCTGTACATAGCCCACCTATAATTTAGCCCAAACAACTACCTCTTTCCCAACTGTATTTAATTAATTTATTTATTTTGCTCCTTTGCACCCCATTATTTTTATTTCTACTTTGCACATTCTTCCATTGCAAAACTACCATTCCAGTGTTTTACTTGCTATATTGTATTTACTTTGCCACCATGGCCTTTTTTGCCTTTACCTCCCTTATCTCACCTCATTTGCTCACATTGTATATAGACTTGTTTATACTGTATTATTGACTGTATGTTTGTTTTACTCCATGTGTAACTCTGTGTCGTTGTATCTGTCGAACTGCTTTGCTTTATCTTGGCCAGGTCGCAATTGTAAATGAGAACTTGTTCTCAACTTGCCTACCTGGTTAAATAAAGGTAAAATAAAAAATACAATAAAAAAATTAATCTAGAATAATGGTATGGTGTAGCCCTTCTTGATTTTCTATATACACTGCTCAAAAAAATAAAGGGAACACTTAAACAACACAATGTAACTCCAAGTCAATCACACTTCTGTGAAATCAAATTGTCCACTTAGGAAGCAACACTGATTGACAATAAGTTTCACATGCTGTTGTGCAAATGGAATAGACAACAGGTGGAAATTATAGGTAATTAGCAAGACACCCTCAATAAAGGAGTGTATCTGCAGGTGGGGACCACAGACCACTTCTCAGTTCCTATGCTTCCTAGCTGATGTTTTGGTCACTTTTGAATGCTGGCGGTGCTTTCACTCTAGTGTTAGCATGAGACGGAGTCTACAACCCACACAAGTGGCTTAGGTAGTGCAGCTCATCCAGGATGGAACATCAATGCGAGCTGTGGCAAGAAGGTTTGCTGTGTCTGTCAGCGTAGTGTCCGGAGCATGGAGGCGCTAACAGGAGACAGGCCAGTACATCAGGAGACGTGGAGGAGGCCGTAGGAGGGCAACAACCCAGCAGCAGGACTGCTGCCTCCACCTTTGTGCAAGGAGGAGCACTGCCAGAGCCCTGCAAAATGACCTCCAGCAGGCCACAAATGTTCATGTGTCTGCTCAAACGGTCAGAAACAGACTCCATGAGGGTGGTATGAGGGCCTGACGTCCACTGGTGGGGGTTGTGCTTACAGCCCAACACCGTGCAGGACGTTTGGCATTTGCCAGAGAACACCAAGATTGGCAAATTCGCCACTGGTGCCCTGTGCTCTTCACAGATGAAAGCAGGTTCACACTGAGCACGTGACAGGCGTGACAGAGTCTGGAGACGCCGTGGAGAACGTTCTGCTGCCTGCAACATCCTCCAGCATGACCGGTTTGGCGGTGGGGCAGTCATGGTGTGGGGTGGCATTTCTTTGGGGGGGCCGTCTCCTCTTCAGGAGACCTCTGTGTGTGTGTGTGTGTTAAAACCTGATTTTGAGAGTTGTGACCTTCAGACACTATCAGAAGGCGTCTATGTTCAGACTCCTCCTGTCTGGATCCCACCGTGGTCATCTGGTTTTCTGTGAACACAAGGCTGCCACAGACCTGATGAAACCAGCCACCTGTCAGAAGATGCTTACACTCGTTCACATTGTTATGACTATATTTGTGATGAAAAGTCAAGTTTCGGTCAAACCCACTTCTGAGCTTTTAATTGCTGATAAGATGGTTACTGCTGTTAGAGGAAACGTTAGATTTATTAAAATGTTGTTGCCAGGTTAACTCACGCAAGGAGGACTGAGAGAGTCTATATGAGTTGCAGGATGTCTTAGACAATTTGCAGAACTTGGGAGAACTATCATATTCTATTATACTGTACTCTGTACCAACTTCTGCCTACAATTGTATTACTAAAAGCAGTATTTTAATACTTAAACAAAGAGTCTGTTTCCTTTCCATTACTAATGTACAGTGCATTGCGAAAGTATTCGGCCCCCTTGAAATTTGCGACCTTTTGCCACATTTCAGGCTTCAAACATAAAGATATAAAACTGTATTTTTTTGTGAAGAATCAACAACAAGTGGGACACAATCATGAAGTAGAACGACATTTATTGGATATTTCAAACTTCTTTAACAAATCAAAAACTGAAAAATTGGGCGTGCAAAATTATTCAGCCCCTTTACTTTCAGTGCAGCAAACTCTCTCCAGAAGTTCAGTGAGGCTCTATGAATGATCCAATGTTGACCTAAATGACTAATGATGATAAATACAATCCACCTGTGTGTAATCAAGTCTCCGTATAAATGCACCTGCACTGTGATAGTCTCAGAGGTCCGTTAAAAGCGCAGAGAGCATCATGAAGAACAAGAACACACCAGGCAGGTCCGAGATACTGTTGTGAAGAAGTTTATAGCCGGATTTGGATACAAAAAGATTTCCCAAGCTTTAAACATCCCAAGGAGCACTGTGCAAGCGATAATATTGAAATGGAAGGAGTATCAGACCACTGCAAATCTACCAAGACCTGGCCGTCCCTCTAAACTTTCAGCTCATACAAGGAGAAGACTGATCAGAGATGCAGCCAAGAGGCCCATGATCACTCTGGATGAACTGCAGAGATCTACAGCTGAGGTGGGAGACTCTGTCCATAGGACAACAATCAGTCGTATATTGCACAAATCTGGCCTTTATGGAAGAGTGGCAAGAAGAAAGCCATTTCTTAAAGATATCCATAAAAAGTGTTGTTTAAAGTTTGCCACAAGCCACCTGGGAGACACACCAAACATGTGGAAGAAGGTGCTCTGGTCAGATTAAACCAAAATTGAACTTTTTGGCAACAATGCAAAACGTTATGTTTGGCGTAAAAGCAACACAGCTGAACACACCATCCCCACTGTCAAACATGGTGGTGGCAGCATCATGGTTTGGGCCTGCTTTTCTTCAGCAGGGACAGGGAAGATGGTTAAAATTGATGGGAAGATGGATGGAGCCAAATACAGGACCATTCTGGAAGAAAACCTGATGGAGTCTGCAAAAGACCTGAGACTGGGACGGAGATTTGTCTTCCAACAAGACAATGATCCAAAACATAAAGCAAAATCTACAATGGAATGGTTCAAAAATAAACATATCCAGGTGTTAGAATGGCCAAGTCAAAGTCCAGACCTGAATCCAATCGAGAATCTGTGGAAAGAACTGAAAACTGCTGTTCACAAATGCTCTCCATCCAACCTCACTGAGCTCGAGCTGTTTTGCAAGGAGGAATGGGAAAAAATGTCAGTCTCTCGATGTGCAAAACTGATAGAGACATACCCCAAGCGACTTACAGCTGTAATCGCAGCAAAAGGTGGCGCTACAAAGGGGGATGAATAATTTTGCACGCCCAATTTTTCAGTTTTTGATTTGTTAAAAAAGTTTGAAATATCCAATAAATGTCGTTCCACTTCAAGATTGTGTCCCACTTGTTGTTGATTCTTCACAAAAAAAATACAGTTTTATATCTTTATGTTTGAAGCCTGAAATGTGGCAAAAGGTCGCAAAGTTCAAGGGGGCCGAATACTTTCGCAAGGCACTGTATATATTGTTCTATACCATCTACTGCATCTTGCCTATGCCTACCATTAGTCACTTTAAATAACACCACTTTAATCATGTTTATATATTCTACATCACTCATCTCATATGCATATACTGCTCTATACCATCTACTGCATCTTGCCTATGCCTACCATTAGTCACTTTAAATAACACCACTTTAATAATGTTTATATATTCTACATCACTCATCTCATATGCATATACTGCTCTATACCATCTACTGCATCTTGCATATACTGCACGGCCATTGCTCATCTATATATTATGTGCATATTCTTATTCATCCCTTACATTTGTGTGTATAAGGTAGTTGTTGTGAATTTGTTAGATTTCTTGTTAGATATTACTGCACTGTCAGAACTAGAAGCACAAGCATTTCGCTACACTCGCATTAACTTCTGCTAACCATGTGTATGTGACCAATAAAATTTGATTTGACCTGTGTACCCGATCTATAAACTTTGATTTGTGACAAGTATCTCGTCATTATATCCATGATCTCTGGTATAACCTCTCAGTACCGTATCATATGAAATCTCGCGATAGGATCGCACTCAGATCACTACGTAATGTGCCGTGCTGCTTCTGGCGGCGCTGGTGACAGTGCTGAAAGCTGTTGGGGTGAGTTTTGTTTATTTTACTAATTGAAAGTTACGATTAAAACCACAATAATATGAGATTATATTCAAGTTATAGCGATATAAAATCATTTTGAACAAAGTTTTTATCTTTCAAAGCGTATAGGCGGGGTAGTGTTATCCGGTGTTTTTACTCGTCCTAAATCATACCGACACGTTATCTGGGGAGCTATTTTGGTAAACGTTTCGACGTAATTAATAACCTGCATAAACATGATCAATTGTTTAATGCCTACCGGTATCCTCGCGTTATGTTTGGCGTTAAACAAATTTGCTGAAGTGACAAACGAGCTGAACTCCATTTGTTATCTGGACTTGCACGAGTTTAGCAAGCGTTGGCTAGGTAGCCACAAGCTAGCGAATTTATCTGTCGCAGTTCCTTTGTTGTCCGGTGCCACACTACCAACTAATGCGCCTGCCCATCTTAAAATGTTAACCCTTGCGAAGTAAATGGGTTGTTGAAATTGGCACAATAGACATTGTTCGTTTTCACAATTACATGAATTAGGTACAAACCATTTTAATGTATGATTACCTAGCCAAGTGCTCGTAGTAAGTAACTGTTAGTTAGGGAAGTAAAGCTAACGCGTTGTTGGCTAGCTAATGTCAGCTAGTTAGTGTTTAACAAATATCTAACGTTAACTAGCCATTCGATTTAACCATTTGTTAACACCTCCATTTGTTTTGTAGTTAGCTTGCTAGCTAATTAGTGTCCGTTAAACTTAATCGGCTAGCTAGCAATGCAAACTAATGATGCGTTGGCTAGTAGGCCACGTTACTGCATTACAAAGCGTGGTTGCTTGATGGCAAATCACATGGCTGTGCATAGTTATAGCTAATAGTACGCTGGTTGGTAATTAATGAATTGCTTGGTTTCAAACATTGTTCAACCAACAGGGACAGTTAAGTGACGTTACGACTAGTAATAATGAACAACCTAGCTAGGTTGTCATGATCCATGAACGCTACAGTTCTAGCCAGCTAACGTTAACTAGCTGAGACGAGGCCGTGTACGTATTCTTGTTGTTGGCAACTTTAGTATGCTTTACTGACATGAATTCAGAATTTGGTGAAGCATCAAAACAATAGATAACGTTAGCAAGTAAGACGACAAACAAAAGTTATGGGCTTCTGAACTCGACAATGTACGACCACCTATTTCAGAAATATGTGCTCAAAGGCCAGTCGTGGCCAGTGATTTTAGTGGGTGGGCACTGGTAGGCAAATGTTGATTTATGGCTGCGTCATGAGCAACTGAAAAGCACTTGCTCCCAAGTTGCTGTTTTGTTTTAACCATGTTGATATTCTTCATTGCTCTATTAAGCAAGAGTTGTTTTCTGAGTGAATGTTTTCCCCACTCTTTCAACCAACGTCACCCTATTACCAAGGGTGATTAAATTGCATACCATTCTTCAGTTTGACAGTACATGTGTTGTCTCAACAAACCTTGCTAGGTGGTAGTTGTGCCAATCCATTGACAGCCTAAACACACAATGACATGTAACCAAACTGTCACTAATGGCAGTGTTGTCAAGATGTGAATTGAAATCATAGAATGGCAGGGTGTTATAATGGTTATTTATGTAGATAAGTGGTATAAAGAGATCCATTATGATGGACTGTAAGTCAAATTCTTTTGAATTTCTCTGACACTGATTTCCAAGAGGTTCAATTTAGCACTGCTGTCCATAAACAACTGTAACCTGGATACCAAGTATGAGCTTTAAAGACCCATCCACTCATTGGAATTATATTTGACCCCTTTCACAACATTTAGCACTCATTGTGACACAGCCATGACGCATTAGTTAAACTTTGTGGATGTGTCCCTGCTTCTTGTTACTGTGCAATGTCCTATACAGTTAAATGTTAGGATCAGTGTCTGAGCCTTTTGTCATGATACACATTGCTCATAGAATTACACAGACCTTACTGGTTAGAAACTGACATGCATATCAGTACGGCCAATGGTATGCATAGGGACTTGTTTATCCGCAGGACTTCTAGTATCTAGTCAGCTGGCACTGTGTGCAGGGGCAGCTGAGGAAGGTCTATATTTAGGCCTGGGAGTCTGGGGGCGAAGAGTGGAGTTCAATTCACATGAAAAGTGACCCAGGGCACTAGTCTACAGGTGGCTATAATGGTTTTTCATAGTGGTCTTGAATCTAGAAAGACTATTTAGAATGCTCTAATGCTAGCCCCGTAGTACTTTGTTGCAGTGTTTCCAACACATGAGTCGTGCAATTTGCTAGTTTATTCAAATTAGTAGGTCATGTACATTGATAATGACTACATCTGATTAATTTTAACTTCTTGATGCATCCATCCCGTTAGCGGGATCATTCACGTCAACATCCAGCTGAATTGCACCGCGCCAAATTAAAGTACTAAAAATATTTACTTTTCATGAAATCACAAGTGCAATATAGCAAAACACAGCTTAGCTTGTTGTTAATCCACCTGGCGTGTCAGATTTCAATAAAGCTTGTCGGCGAAAGCTATCCTAGCATTTATGTAAGAACATCTCTTTCAGTAGACAAAATATTACAAACAGCTAGCCGCCAAGTAGATTGGTCACGAAAGTCAGAAAAGCAATAAATTAAATCGCTTACCTTTGATCTTCGGCTGTTTGCTCTCACGAGACTCCCAGCTACAAAATAAATGTTCCTTTTGTTCCATAAAGATTATTTTTATATCCAATATACCTCCATTTGTTTGGTGCGTTATGTTCAGAAATGCCCGGGCGCGAGCGGTCACGACATCGTAGATAAATTCCAAATAGTATCCGTAATGTCCACAAAAACATGTCAAACGTTTTTTATAATCAAATCCCAGGTTGTTTTTTCAATATATAATCGATGATATATCAACCGGGACTTTAGCTTCGTCAATAGGAGAGAGACGCAATGGCTGCTCCAAACTGTTGCGCAAGCAAAATTCTGGGGACACCTAGCTATACACTGACACGATGTGATCTTTCTCGCTAATTTTTTCAAAATAAAAGCTCTAAAGACTGTTCACAACATGGGGAAGCTGTAGGAAAAGGAATCTGGTTGATATCCTTTTAAATGGGAGGGGGGGGGGCGGCATTCAATGGAACATGGAGCTTTCGAAATAGAGGCCACTTCCTGTTTGAATTTTCCTCAGGTTTTTGCCTGCAATATCAGTTCTGTTATACTCAGACAATATTTTGACAGTTTTGGAAACTTTAGTGTTTTTCATCCTAATCTGACAATTATATGCATATTCTAGATTCTGGGCCTGAGAAATGGGCAGTTAAATTTGGGTATGTTTTTCATCCAAAAATCAAAATACTGCCCCTACACTCAACAGGTTAAACTAATAGTGGATCTCTTTTTCTCAACAGTATGAAGTGAAACGGAACTGAATTTTTTTTTGTACCATACGCAACTGCTTCTTCAAGTTCAGATCACAACGAAGAAACAAATTCAAGAGAAACATCCCGAAACGTACAGTCGCAACAACTCAAGGAAAGGATCACTTCAAAGGAAAATCTAGAAGCAACTAAACTAAGAAAACACCAAAGACACAAGATACACACCTGCCCAATCGAAACACACTCAAGAGAAGCAATCCTTGCAAAACCGTGAAGATAACTGATCTGAGACCAGAAGTTTGTGCCTACTCAACAGCTTTGACAAAGCACACGTCCCAACGCTACTCCCAGCCGCCCTCATCCTCACCACCGACTCTACCCTGGGGTGCCTAGAGGGCTTCTATTTTTCCCCACCCAGTTCCTTTAACCATCCGATCTCCTGCGTCTATCTTTTCTTGCTCTGTTTATTTTTTTTCAAGCACTATTGCACCTGCTTTTGCCTTTTAAAATATTTTTTCTCCCTTTTGCTTCATGCTACTCGTATCTAGAACTTGTGCCAGAAACCTGTAACAAATAAGTGTGAGATCTGCAAAGGCGTTCAAGACGACCAGAAGTTTCAAGACTCCAAATCAAGGTAGGTCCATTTTTTTCTTTGTTTTACTTATTTCATAAATTTGTTGTGGTTTTGAATAACTTTGTTTCTTAAATAACTTTGTTTCTTACGTTTCTTGTTTGTGTCTAGAAAGGCATCCTTTATATAAGCCCCGCCATGTCCAAATATAGTTGCATGTCAAATGTATTTACTTTGCATATACTTTGCTTTCACTTATCTACACATCAAGGACTGATTTGATAGGACGCCATTAATAAATGCATTTGCAAACTACTGTAATGGTTTATCACATGGCATTTTATCTACAAATTGATGCTCGTGTTAAATTTGACGTTGAACCAATTAAGAAAGAAACACCTTCCCAAGTTCCAGTCTGCTCCCCTGGTGTGCTGTCATAGGCCAGGAATGTGGAGATATATTTGTTATGATAATGAACAAAAAAAACCCACTAAATGTCCCAACAATTCTGCCATTGTACTTGTGCACATCCGCTACCATTTTAACTAAGGCGGGGAATATTGCCCCTTACCCAGATGGTCGTTTTTTTGATATCATAAATAAACTTGCTTTTTTTGGTGACAACATGCACAACGGCTCCCCTAATTTACTTGAGTGACTTGAATTTCAGATGCAGTTGGACTAACCATCCTGTACCTCAAATTATGACTGACCTTTGCGTCTACTTGAGAGGGCTGAATCATTCTTCAACTTGTTTTAGATAAATTGGTAACAAGAGAAATGAATTGCACTAACTCTAGTAGAGAGCTTTAGCACAGTTAAAGGCTTTTAGTGAGCCAGTCTTCCCTGCCATGGGCCTACTTCGTTATTGAAGTTTAGCAATCTTTCCTCTGCCTCTCTATCCTGCCCTTCTACCTGGTCATATCTAGCCTTTTCCCTTGTCTCCTCACACCCACAGACCTTTCCCTTAATTGTGACACTGTTCACTGGCTGACCTTTTTGCCTCCCCCTTTATTTATTTTTGTCCCTTTCCCATTTTCACCCTTGCAGACATCCAGAGGTGTATCATTGGGTGGTTGAGCAAAAAAATAACAAATCGAGGCAGTCAAGCAAACCAGTTATCAAGTACAACAAAGGGGTGGAGTTTGGCTTGAGTTTATGGAAAAATATGGGCAGCCCCTGGAAAGGCTTTGTTGAGTTTACCTTGCCCACGTCGCCACCTGCCGCGTTTATTAGCGCTGACCTGAGCAGCACCTCCCCCATCGGACTCAGCCTGTCACCATACGGCCGATCCGTAAGTTCCATCTTCCCCACCACCTCCCTCCGTCTCCCCTCCCCCCCATCGAACACCCATTCACCCACCTTGCCCTACCTCTCTCTGCTCTGACTGGCCTTACCTTTCCATTCCTCGGGGCTCCGAGACTAGCCTCTGCTCAGGTGCAGTCAAGCAGTTACAGGTTGGTCTAAAGGTTACTTGGGATTTGGTTATGTTTCAAATTTGCTTTTACCCACCACAATTTAAGGCTGTAAATGCTGTGTGCCATGCCCCATGTCACCTGAAATTAGTGGTGTGGGATATGATTAGTGCTGCGATTTCTGTCTAATGTAGGCAATATAAACAAACTGAAGTTTGTTTTTGTCTTGGTGATCTAGGACAGGCAAAGGAAAACAATGGGCGTGTAACAGAGGTTGGCCGATACCAATTATTGGAGGACAAAAAAAACACACACATTTTTGTAATAATGACAATTGCAACAATACTAAATGAACACTTATTTTAACTTAAACATAAATAAAATCAGTTTAGTCTCAAATAACATGAGAACATGTTAAAATGAACCACCAGCTTTCATGGGTCTTCAATGTTCCCAGTTAAGAAGTTTTAGAACACACACAGCTCTGAAGTGACAATGATACTAAAGAGTCTGCTTAGGAGACAAATACTCTCAACTGTTTGAATACAAATAGTTTAAGTTACCTGTGATGAATGTTGAAAACAAAAACAAATTTCTATATGCAGGAAATCCAATTTTTATAATGGGCATGGTAAGAATTGACTACCAAAGTGCGAGTCATAATTCCCATGACACCTTCTAGCAAAATCTGAAAAGCGGTTCCTTCATTCATTTATTCCATAGGATATTTTTAGATTCACTTAAAATAAGGTCTGTGTTTCATGTAGGCTTACACCAAGGACAAGGTAACTCTGCTCAATATTGGCTAAATATAAGCAAAGATCATATTTTTTGTATAGTGGATTTATGAAAATATGTTGACAAATGTTACCTTATCCGAGTGAGATTTACACGGGTATCAAAACGCTGAGGCGGTTTAAGCGTGCACGAAACACAGACCTTATTTGAAGTAGATCAAGACCTTCTCTATTGAAGACATGAACGGTAAAATAGTGAAAGAACCCCTTTCAAGTTCAGCTGCAAGTTATTACAGGAATTATAACACGTCGACTATTTCTCTCTAAACCATATACCTTTGACTATTACGAGCCTGCTGCTGCCGACCACCCCTAAAGTCTGACTGCTCTATCAAATCATAGACTTACCCTGACTCTGCGTGCAATAAACGCAAGAGGTGACACAATTTCACCTGGTTAATATTCCCTGCTAACCTGGATTTATTTTAGCTAAATATGCAGGTTTAAAAAATATATACTTGTGTATTGATGTTTATGGTTAAGTACACATTGGAGCAACGACAGTCTATCGATTGTTTTTTATAAGATATGTTTAATACTAGCTAGCAACTTAACTTGGCTTCTACTGCATTCGCGTAACAGGCAGGCTCCTCGTGGAGTGCAATGTAATCAGGTGGTTAGAGTGTTGGACTAGTTTACTGTAAGTTTGCTAGATTGGATTCCCTGAGCCGACAAGGTAAAAAATCTGTCTTTCTGCCTCCTAGGCCGTCATTGAAAATACGAATGTGTTCTTACCTGACTTGCCTAGTTAAATAAAGGTGTGAATAACAAAAAAATCTACTTGAAATCGGCCCTAATTAATCTGTCGACCTCTAGAGTGTAATGTAACATGAAGTGAGAATAAAGGGTGACTTTAAAATATATTTTTTCGTGACCTACAAAGCAGATTCTGATGCAGAGGTGAAGAAAATACTAAAGCAAAACGTGTTTTTGGTTGAGTCAATTATACCATGCCCATTTCAAATTTCACTGCTTTGTCAAGTTAGCTGGTTAACTCATTGATCCTGCTTTGTAGTGCACCCCTCAGGTGACGTTAATGCTCAAAAGAAATAATAAATAAAACGATTTATACAATGTTAGTTTGACATTATTTCCCAATTAATAACTAGACTGAAATAAGCTACGGTAGGCTAGTTCGTAAGACGAGTTGATTTTAAACTGTTTCCCCGATGGCTGGTGCCGTTCAATGTCGCTTAGTCTGGAATCTTAATTATCGAACCAGCAAATGGGATTATTCATCCCTTTTTAAGGACAGACCACTCAATCCACTAACTACTGGGAATTTCAACTTTCAACATTGATGCTATGCTAGTAAGGGACCTAACAGATGAGGCTGCTCTGGGACCCTTCATGTACCCACTATCATCTTACTGTGTAGACATGCTTCTGTCTAAACGGTCTTTCACATCAGCACTTTCTGATTCTGTCAACTCTTATTTTAACAGTAATTCAGGCAATAACGATAACTTAAAATGTTACATGACCACCTTTCTCAACGCTTTGTTCCATTCCGTCAGATGTTGATGGCAAATGTTTAGTTTTACTGATCAGGCTGATTATTGTAGGTGTTTCAAAGACTACCTCGCCTGGACATTAACCCCCCCCCCCCCCATTTTAGTGTTGTAGAGCCAAACAGCACATTTCCATCCATAATACTAGATGCTAGGTCTCTGCTAATAACTTCATTTGAGTTTCTCTTATGGAATTAGGATTCCCACGGTCAGTATCGATCTGTTTTTATTTTTATTATTACTTGCCCCTCACTTTTACAATTGGTGTAAGAAAATAACTTCAAAGACCTAGAAAGCTACAGTGAAATGGAATGAGAACTCATGAGCAGAACCACAGCGCCAAGTATCTGAATCTCCAAATCACCCTTTGACCCTCCCAACAGTGTTTCCCAGTCCCGACCCCACTGTTGGATATGGAGAGGGTGCACTCCGAACCCCCTTTGGCACGTAATACTGCTCCTTCCACCTCTGCGGTGGCTATCCCCCGCTCCTTCTCTGTCTCCCACAAAAAACACAAGCGGACCCCCCTGTATCAGAGATCAGTAAGTGGGCATGTTGTGTGGGAATCGCATCAGTTGCACCCACAGTGGTAATGACTGCCAGGGGGATGTTAGCTAACCGCATGGTTTGTTTTGCAGTGGCTCTTGATTACTTTGAAGGAGATAAATTAATGAACATTTGGCTCTGTGTGAAGTCATATTGTAGCACCCAGTTCATGTTGCGTTTTGCTAGTCAATGGGAGATGCAATGGTTTTGTAGTAGGTTTGGATAAGTCCTATAACAATGTATGATGTTCCCAACTTTGTCAATCCAGGGGTGCTTGTTTATTTTAGTTGCAATAGTTACTGAGTGAATAGAAGTGGAGGATTCTCTTGAGCCAACTAGAAATAACTATACAGTGTGGCCTTTATTGGTAGTGAATGGTCTCAATCAACATAAAAACCATCTGGGGTTGGCCAACTGTGCTTACCTGCATTCAGAAGAGAAATGGTCAGAACACCAGAAAGCTCTTTTGGTTAGTCTCTCCAAACTTTGGTTCAACCATTAGTCAGGAAACACAATTTAATGGATTGTGTGTAAATTAGATCTTATTGACGTATGTGGGAGTTTCATTTGTGAAAGATAATTGTTCTATCATATACATTTACACAATCCCACTCATAAACTCACATCTGCTCACGTTCAATGTTCAGAGCTGTATTTTGTCAGCCTTTTTTTATTTTCTTTTTCTAAAATAATGTCTGTTCTTGTTCTGCTCAGATGAGTTTTGACCCTGGCATGCTCCACAACAACGGGCACACAGCGTTTGCCAACGGCACGGCGGCGGGCATCAGGGAGACTGGAGTGGTGGAGAAGCTGCTCACCTCCTACGGGTTCATCCAGTGCTCGGAGCGGCAGGCGCGCCTCTTCTTTCACTGCTCCCAGTACAACGGCAACCTGCAGGAGCTCAAGATAGGAGGTGAGTCCAGTGCTGCTTCTAGTCATTTAGTAGTCTAGTCTCATCCACCCGCCTTGTACTGAACAACACAAGCTTTTAGGGGTGGTTTCCCCAGACACAGATTAATCCTGGACTAAACATTTTCAAATGAGATTCTCCTTGAGACTAGGATTAATCTGTCTGGGGAAACTCCACATAATGTTTATCTGGCCAAAAATGAGAATTCCTTCAAAAAAAATCATTTTGGCTAAGTGGTAACAACAGATTTCTGTCCTGGTCTCTTCACAAGCTACTGTGGGCAGCTTTTAAGTCGATTGACCTCCATGAATGTCCGGTCAGCATTTGGTGTCAAACGCATTTTCTCACAACCCGTTTTCTTCCTTCTCTCTTCCCCTCTGCCTCTCCAGATGATGTGGAGTTTGAAGTGTCCTCAGACAGGCGCACTGGCAAGCCCATAGCAGTGAAGCTGCTTAAGATCAAACCAGAGGTGCTTCCAGAGGAGCGCATCTCGGGCCAGGTGGGGCCAGACTCGCACGCCTCTCCCTTTACTGTGCTGCATGGTTATATTCATCCAGTTAAGGAACACCATTTTACTTTTGGTTCTGTTTTTGTCCCTGTCACCTCAATGTCGGTGTTTGTTCGTCAGTTGGGTGTATGTTCAAGCTCATTGTGAATCTTTAAAATAATTTTTGTTTATTAATAGTTTCATAGATGTGTAATTCCTAATACAAACCCCACCCCTCTGATTTTAAATCCACAATTGTATTGTTATTTATGTTGGCCGTGGTCTGTTTATCTGAAATGCTAGGAATATTGTCTGTTTCCATGGAGATTTACAATGGGCTTGACTGTCCTCGACATACATGTTGTGTGGTGATGGTGTTCACGGGTGGAGGTGGGATTTGATGTTTAAACAAAACAGCCTAAATCTTTATCTAAAGTTCTGCCTAAATTAAGTTGAAGGCTTATTTTCAAAGGAATGACAAATTAATTCAGTAAATTGAATAGGTTTGATTGGCTGTAATATTTTGATAGCCATTGTTTTATTAGCCTTTTCTTCAAATAGCCTTTTTCTTCAAATGGCCTTCACTCATTCAAATTAAGAAATTTGACATTTCAAGCATTTCACTTCTCATGCAGTAGTGTCTACATTGATATACTTTTGAAAATCAACCAGTTTGTTTCCACAGAATGATTGATTGTAATTTCCTTATTTACGTGCACTGATTTATAGTAAGGCAATCGTGTTGAATCACCCAAATGCCATTCTTAACCATCTCCCCCTGTGGTTGTTGCTGTCTTTTAGGTTGTCTCAGCGATTCCCACTCACCTAGATGGCAAATCTGCACCGGGGCAGGTGCCCACTGGCAGTGTGTGTTACGAGAGAAACGGGGTAAGACTGTCAAATGGCCTGTAGAAAGATACTTTTCATGACAAGGCTGGTAGTCAATGTAATGTAAAGTATGGATTCCTTCCCACGCAGGAGGTGTTTTACCTGACCTACACCCCGGATGACATAGAGGGAAACATGCACCTGGACACGGGAGACAAAGTCAGCTTCTACATGGAAACCAACAAGCAGTGAGTTGTTTTTCAAGTGTCTTATTGTTTCACAATTTAAAATGTTTTGATTGCATACTACCGTAGCCTTTTCCTCATGGTATATTCTGTGTTTCAGCACTGGTGCAGTCAGTGCTCACAACATCGTCCTGGTAAAGAAGAAACAGATGAGGTGCCAGGGGGTTGTCTGTGCCACCAAGGTAAAGCCACAGTAGAGCCTTGTGGATCCCTGGCTGGACATTGGCTACTGTATGTGCCTGATTATAATCTAATCTATAACCCTTTTGTCTGGTAGGAGGCCTTTGGGTTCATTGAGAGGGCTGACGTGGTTAAGGAGATCTTCTTCCACTACAGCGAGTTCAAGGGTGACCTGGAGGCCCTACAGGCTGGCGACGACGTGGAGTTCACCATCAAAGAGAGAAACGTAGGTGGCATCACATGGAACCGTTCTGGCTAGCCAACTCTAGGGACTCGTTCTAATGGCTTGCAAAAGTATAGAATATGAGGCCAGTATTGGAATCAAGTTATTCTTATGTTAGGGACTCAACTTGTCAAATCAAGCAATGGCTGTTTAATGACAGTCTGTTCAACAGAAATTACTCCTGCTCATGTATACATTCTGAATACATATTGATGCCATGAGCCTGTAAATATGGAATAGAATGTCGTAATGGAAAGGAAAAGAGCAACATTGAAGTAACTAAAGCATTTATGGCGTTACGGTGTCTGCAGATGTCAGGGCATTCATACTACTTGCGTTTCGTGGAGCTAAGCTGTGTTTACACATGCTCTTCCACTTAGCGTCAACCAATCATCTCAATGCGGAGCTATATGGAGCCCTCTGCATTGTTACAAAATTTGGGAGGTGCATGGCATCGCGTATGGAGCTCGATTTGGCCTCCGCAATTGCGTTAGACCCTCCGTACAGAGCCTTTAGACCACATTGCCGAATCAAGCATAAATCCGCTATAAAGCATTTTGTTTTTTTCTCTAGGGGAAAGAGGTGGCCACCGACGTGAGGCTGCTCGCCCAGGGAACAGTCATATTTGAGGACATCAGCATTGAGCAGTTTGAAGGCACTGTCGTCAAAGTCATCCCTAAAGTTCCAACCAAGAACCAGGTCCGCAACTTACGAGATGCCTGCATACTCAGAATTAACCTGAGCTTGGTTTTTACTGAATCCTGGATTATTTGTATTGTTCCTCCCAATCTTTTAGAATGATCCGCTTCCAGGCCGCATCTGTGCTAGGATCAGCTTCACGGACAAGGAGCTGCTTTTCGGCGAGAAGGATACCAAGTCCAAAGTGACCCTGCTGGAGGGCGACCATGTGCAGTTCAACATCTCAACAGACCGCAGGGACAAGCTGGAGCGGGCCACCAACATCGACATCCTGCCTGACACCTTCCACTTCACTAAGGAGTCCCGTGAGATGGTAAGGACCATGAGGAGATCTATGGTACGCTCACAAGTTCATTTGAGAAAGCTTTTTGTGTAGTTTAATCAATGAATATGGCAACCTGAAATTTGCATTCCTAAAATTGATTTCATATTCCAAACTGTTATCTATTAAATGGAAGAGCGTAAACCTACATTCCCGAATGAAAGGGAAGGATTGGCATTTTATCTGCAGTGCACGGTTTCTTTAATCTCGGTTAAAGTAAAATCAAAGCACTCAGTGAAGCAGTTTAAGGGCTGCTTTCGCCCAATCCTGATACGTCCATATAATTAGTGATGAAAACACAAGGATCGGGAAACTAATGCAGCTCGTAAACTCACGCATCCCATTCAGTCCCAGCAGATTCTTCAGTCTACATGCAGAGTCGATGGCATCTCTGCTGTGTGTTAACGGCTCTCTGTCCTATAGGGTGTGATCGCTGCAATGCGTGACGGCTTTGGCTTCATCAAGTGTGTAGACCGGGACGCCAGGATGTTCTTTCACTTTAGCGAGGTGCTGGAGGAGGGCCAGCTGCACATCTCTGATGAAGTCGAGTTCACAGTTGTGCCCGTGAGTCCAGAGAGAACGCCCATGGTCCGTTTTTTCAATATACAATTGCTGTCTTTAAAATTCCTTTTCTCACCTTCCCTCTTTTTCTCTGTCAATCTTCCAAGGCTGTTAGTTTAGTGGGAAACTCTTGATTTTGAAATGAACATCCAGTAAATTCTTATAAATATTAGGAAATGTCACTTTTGAACCCATTCACTTTTCCTAGGCACATTGTTTTCCAAATGTATTTTGGTCTCTGTCTGGTTTGTATTGTGAGTGCGCCAACTCAATGAGAGCATTATTGAACACCAACATACATTGAAACAGTTTTTTTTCTCCCTCTCCTGTGCAGGACATGCTGTCTGCCCAGAGGAACCACGCAGTGCGCATCAAGAAGCTGCCCAAGGGCACAGTCTCCTTCCACACCCAGTCTGAGCAGCGCTTTGTGGGTGTGGTGGAGAAAGAGGCCACAGCAGCTATCACCAACAACAAGAGTGCCAGCCCCAGCAAGGCCAAAGAGAAGGTACGAAAGCACCCAGGGCAGCACTTGGGAACCCACAGCGACATTGTCAACATTTGCCTTTTTATATTTTGACGGTACATGTTTGTCCTTCCCTGCCTGATCTTTTTTTGCCTTTTCTTTCCTCATCCCCTCCTAGTCTGATCAGTATCGAAATGTATAACTGCTCCGAGACCCGCACGCACACATTTCCCCTTACGATCAGGCATTTTTCAGCCCATTTAATTTGACTCCTTAGTTCTAATTCTCTGCTTTGCTTTCTCCTTTCACCCTTTCCCCCTCATGCTCCTTCTCTCCATTAGAAAAAAGACAAGGTAGGAGTTCTGTCTTTGCATGATGCCATCAAGTTGAACAACGCTAGATAGATACATCTATCAGAATGTTTTCCTACTGGGTTGACACTGAGGCAAAGTACTAACCACTAATTTTGTCTCATGTTAGCTAGATATGACATTGACTTGCCAGACATTTTACGTGGCAACTGTGACAAATTCCCCTAGTTACCTTAATAAAATTCATCATGTATAGGTTTTTGCCCAATTGCTTAGATCAGTCTCATTTCCTAACCTTGCTCTTCACATTGCTGCAGGCATACATATTGTAGTTTCCATGTATGCTCAAATGGGTAGACTAATTGTGCATATTTCTCAAGGGTAAAGTAGTAAAGGTCAGTGGTGTTGTCTATGGCCGCTGAATGTGCTCCTCACCCCATGTTTGACTGTGGTTTCAGTCCTAATCAATTCCTCTGTAAAACCATGTTATTCTCACTTTTGCAGTCTTGTAATTTACTTTACTAGTTCCTAAGGAGATATGGCATTTAACTAAGGCTGACTCCATTAACCTGTAGTGACGCCCTGCCCGTGAACGGGACCATTATCATCATCTGACACTAATTAGCATAACGCAACGGACAAATCCTCCTAGAAAATATTCCTATTCATGAAAATCACAAGTGAAATATATTGGAACACAGCTTAGCCTTTTTTTGAATTTGACCCCTTTTTCTCCCCAATTTCGTAGTATCCAATTGTTGTAGTAGCTACTATCTTGTCTCATCGCTACAACTCCCGTACGGGCTCGGGAGAGACGAAGGTTGAAAGTCATGCGTCCTCCGATACACAACCCAACCTAGCCGCACTGCTTCTTAACACAGTGCGCATCCAACCCGGAAGCCAGCCGTACCAATGTGTTGGAGGAAACACTGTGCACCTGGCAACCTTGGTTAGCGCGCACTGCGCCCGGCCCGCCACAGGAGTCGCTGGTGTGCGATGAGACAATGACATCCCTACCGACCAAGCCCTCCCTAACAGCAGGCAAACTTGTCACGGAAATCAGAAAAGCAATCAAATTAAATTGTTTACCTTTGAACTTCAAATGTTTTCACTCACGAGACTCCCAGGTAGACAGCTAAAGTTAATTTTTTCCCAAAATATAATTTTTGTAGGCGAAATAGCTCCGTTCTTCACGTTTGGCTGAGAAATCGCCCGGAAATTGCGGTCACCACAACGCTCCATAATATCGACAAACATGGCAAACGTTGTTTAGAATCCATCCTCGAGGTATTTTTCTAATATCTATTCGATAATATATCTGTCGGCACAATTCCTTTTTCTCTAGGACCGATTGGAGTAATGGCTACCTCTGCACTTTACGCGAGAATCTCTCTCGGAGCCACCATGTGACCACTTACGCATTGTGCCCCCATACGGCTATTCTTCAACAGAAATGCATAAAACTACATCACAATGCTGTAGACACCTTGGGGAAAGCGTAAGCTCGTTGATGGTACATTCACAGCCATATAGGGAGTCATTGGAACGCAGCGCTTTCAAAACCTGGGGCACTTCCAGATTGGATTTTTTCTCAGGCTTTCGCCTGCAACATCAGTTCTGTTATACTCACAGACAATATTTTTACAGTTTTGGAAACTTTAGTATTTTCTATCCAAAGCTGTCAATTATATGCATATTCTAGCATCTTTTCCTGACAAAATATCTCATTTAAAACGGGAATGTTTTTTTTCCCAAAAATGAAAATACTGCCCCCTAACACCAAGAGGTTTTAAGTCGACTGTTTGGTCTATAGGCTTTTGGTCGACCAAGATTTCTTTAGTTGAGCAGTAGTTAAAAAAAACTTGATTCATATCTTAGGATCATTATCAAAAATTTATTTTATTACTTACACAAATGTGCTACTACTACTTTTGGCCGTAACACCACCAATTCTACAGTGACACCTCAAAACCCACCAATGACAATTTTAATACTATTGCAATGCCGATCAGTTGAAGATCCTGCTTGCTTACGGTTTGTTTAATAGCCTATTTATTCCGTGAGCACCAAGCCTCACGTAACCACAACACGTCGGATAAACAAGTTCAGAAATGTAGCTGTTTTTAAGCTTTGCTTTTCAGCCTCTCTGGTTTTATTTAGTGTAACTGTTCCAAATTGTCTGAAAAATAATAATAATAAGCCGCGTGATCTCTATTGTGACTAATAACTAATGTCATTATCATTAAGCTCTTTCAAGCTTCTTCGATTTAAATATAATATAATTTTATTCAGTGTTCACTTTGTTCCAAACGGTCGGGAAAATTATATTGTAATCGAACAGCACCTGTTTGGCACAAATAATATGTACACAGCGCTTGCGCCTTAACTTCTTGATCTCAAATTTATTCCGCACATCTAACTTCCCCTTTACTTCCTGAGCAACCAGTAAACATTCCCCCATTTGAGTGCTTCTGTTTTGACGTTACGATGTTCTGAGTTTATAACCAATTTGTTGATGTGATTGATGTTCTATAGGCCAGGCCCTATTGGTCACGTACATGTGACACAGGTGTCATGTAAGGGTTTAGGGAATGTTTTCCTTAAAGAAATTAGGGATTTCAGTAACACGACTTCAGTCAGAATTGGCTGTGATTGTTACAGCAATGTGGACAGCGCTATAAACACTTTCTCCTTAACTGCATTATATTGGTTAAGGGCTCGTAAGTAAGCATTTCACTGTTTGTATTTGTCACATGCACCTAATACAAGCTGATTTGTTCTGTGGTGGTCACCGCAGCAGGGAGGAGAGAATGGGTGCTTGTCACTGGCTTTAAACATTTTTTTTTTTTTTTTTTAACACAGCGCAGCAAGTCTGAGCCCTGCCCTGCACAATCAAATCAATTGCATTCGTACTCCCTCGTCATTTGTCTAAATTATTTCATCTGTGTGCTTAAAGCATCAGACAAGCTCAGTGCGTTTAGTTGATTTAATTGGTTGAAAGAACAACTCAGGTTTTCTTTTTGGGTGGGGTACAGCCCTACATTTAACACTGTTTGTACAAAGGTGTTGATTTCAAACACTAGTCAATGCTAACTGACTACTAACGAGGTGCATCACACATTCCAAAGCACATCTTGGTGCCAGTCATCTGCACTTTAGCTTTAACAAGAAGTTGCTACTGCTGTTCATCTGATATACTCCTAAACTTTTCAAATGCATCATTCCGCCCTTCCTTCTTTTGAAGTTATTACTGATGTGCACCGGCTTGGATGAATTAAAACATCCTACTCTTTTACTTTCAACTATCCAGCCTCGTCATATCAGTTATTTATTTTTGCCAGGCTGAATGCATTTTTCTGAAGTATTAGAACGTGTCCTAATGCTCAGCAGTGGTGTTATCCACTTGTAACAGTTGAATGCCTGATTTCTGGAGAGGAGTGCAGTAGCCAGCCTTTGACTGGAACTGTCAGTCTAATCCGTTTTATGTCTGTCCTCATGTAGGAAGCAGAAGAGGGAGTGATTTCTTATGAGGACTGTGGAGTGAAACTGACTGTGTCGTACCACGTCAAAGATCTGGAGGGAGCTACCCAGCCACAGGCAGGAGACAAGGTACTGAAAACCAAACAAGTTCACACTGGCTTAAACTTGCTTTGTTGAAATGGCAATTTACCAAACCCCAAAGAGAGAATGAGTTGGCTCTGTTTTCATGTGCTGTAAATTCAACCTTATCCTCTAGGTGGAGTTCTCCATCAATGAGGTAAAGAGGACGGGCCAACAGAGCGCTGTCACCATCAAGATCCTCAACCGCACTGTCAACACCAAGAGGCTGCTGGGATACATTGCCACCCTGAAAGACAACTTTGGCTTCATAGAGACAGCCAATCATGATCAAGAGATTTTCTTTCATTACAGGTACAACTATTCAACACATGCAAGCTAAGTATAAAATGTTGGTTGGTGTGACATTAGATCCAAAAAAGATCTGCCCCATGTTTTTCATGCTGCCTGGTTGTTTCCTGCTGCCTGTTTGTTCCAGTGAGCTGTGTGGAGACTTGGAGAACCTGGAGCTGGGCGACACTGTGGAATATACCCTGTCCAAGGGCAAAGGAAACAAAGTCAGCGCTGAGAAGGTTACTAAGGTGGTAGCAGGTAGGCAGTGAAATGCTTTAGTTATTGTTTGA